>NC_083683.1:21637500-22837500 GCF_033118175.1 Dama dama | reverse complement strand
ATTCCTATAGTATACAGTAAAGAAGTCTCTTTAACTTTTTAAATTCAGCATTTTCAAGTGTATAAATTTCAAATCAAAATGAAATGGAGTCGGAGAAAGGTCCAGAGGAGACCAATGAGCAAAGCAGAAGGGACTTAGGACCTGCTCTCTTCTCCTATCAACTGGTCACTTGTAGAAATCTTACACTTGAACAGTACTAGACTTTGTTAGCCCTTCTTAATGGGACTTATGCGGACATGGGGCAAAAAGGAAGAACTTTCTCTCATGTCCCCGTGAAGTTAGAACTGAATTCAAGTAGTAGGGAAACTCTTTTGAGCAGGAACACCAATAGCCACTGTTGTCCATGTCATGTGTCAGAAAGAACACAAGCATCCAATAAAAGGAGGCAGGTAAGATAAAGAGCACTCACATAGTGGACATTTTGCAGCCATTAAAAAGTACTTAGATGCATGTTATTAATACGAGACAAGAACACGTAGCACATGGAGACTTCTTTCCCAGGAAGGGCATTGTCAGGCAGTAAGACTGGTCTCTCTGGTGGGAACAGGACAGGCCTGAGAACCTACAGTATGCTGTGTTTCACAAGATCCACTAACACTCTGCCATGTCACTGTTGATCCAAAGTGAGTTAGGATTTTTCCTCCCTTGAATTGCGATAACAGAATTCCCAGCCATTTTCTGAAAATGTAAGTTTAGATTATCCATGTTCACAAAGCTTCAGCAACTCTCACTCTTGACCAAGATTCAGAAACAGAACCTCCTCATGGGCTCCCATTTCACTGCTTTTTCTTCATTACATCTCTGCTTTCATAAAAATTCAGCTTTGTTTTTAATCTGATTCATGGCTTCTAAACCAATCATCATAGCACCCTGTTATGCCAAGACTATACTTTTTATATAGGACTTAGAAACCATCTACAAAAGTAATGCTATTTTATGTGAAAAATGTAGTTATTTACATAATGTAAGACACTTTCAGATCTTTACCATTGTATTTAGGAACTTGGCATACATTTCAATTGTTGTTGTTAGTTGCTAAGTCGTGTCTGACTCTTTTGTGACCTCGTGGACTGTAGCCTCTGGCTCAGGGATTTCCAGGCTCCTCTGTCCATTGGATTTCTCAGGCAAGAATATTGGAGTTCTTCTCCCCTTCTCCAGGGGATCTTCCTGACCCAGGGATCGAACCCATATCTCCTGCATTTCAGGCAGATTCTTTACCCCTGAGCCATCAGGGAAACCCAAATATTTAATAGGTCTAGATAATGTAAGTACTAATAAAGATGAACTACTGAATTCAATTTTATGAGAGCAAGTTTACTGCATGGAATTATGTTTTCAATAGCCAACAGTAAAATCACTGATATCACTTATTGTCAAGTTCATGTGTCCTCCTACTGCCATTTAAGTGGAAGACTCAAGATAGCATTGGATCCCTAACATTTTGTCAATATTTATTGACTAAGTGTACTGAGTCTTTCACACTCTTTTTCAAGCCCTTAGTCAAATCAAGGGCAAACAGAAAACCAACTTGGTATCACAATATCATCTCTGTCCCCTTTACTATCTGAAAGTTTTCCCTACAGAAATATATCCGTATGGATATGAAGTCTTTGTGTCATTTCCATTGGCTGCCTCTCTGCACAACTGCTATAATAACAATGTAAATGGACTGACAGATAAACAAGACACAAACACTTGAGAACATCAAACAGTTTTTACTCATGTAAAGGACACAAAAGAATTTTAGGATATATGGCAGAGAGCAGCAACACTCTCCAGGATCAAAGAGTGAAAACTTCCTAGTGCTAAGCCTCACCAGCAGATGTATGATTGCAGAGGTTAAAATATAAATGACAGAAGTACTAGAAGTCTATCTGTTTTCTTCTGACCTAGTCACATACTGGCGTGTACATGCACGTAATGCAGTATAGACACTTGCTGGAGATGACCTTACCAGGGTCAGGAGCATTTCTGTATTTTTAGTTTTATAGTACTGAACAGAATACACAGTGCTTTAATAAGGAATCAAATGCTCATCCATCACCCCAGCCTATCCATGCTAGAATATCTGGTTAAAGTACATTCCTGAACTCAGTGCCATGGAAAAAGAACAATTGTAATTTCCCCACACATCTCTGGGATTCGTACTAATAATCCCTTGAGCTAGCCGAAGGAGTTCACCTGTGGCTTGCATATTAAAAATAAAAACAAGCATTCTAAGTACATAGGCTGTGTGGTTCCAGGAGGGCCAAAAACAAAGATATGGGAAATACTACTTAAGATGAAACTATTCCTCTGACCACATGATGATATGAAGAACATCTATGGATTGAGTTTTTGTTCATGCTATTTCAAATAAAGAAAATCTTAATTAAAATAACTCTGTAGTAAGAATGTCCTTCAGTTGAATCGGTTAGAGAAATTGAATTTGAAATAACCTAATAAAATAGAAAAATCTATTGAATGGAATTAGGATATATTCTGAAAAAACAAAAAATGGTTCACGTGATACAGTGGGATGAAACTAGGCACCAGAGACAACAGCCTTTCCCTGTTTCTCTCTGTGTGGATTTCATCTTTCTTTCAATGTGGTATGCTGTATAGCCTGCGAGCCTCACACGCTAAAATTTTAGCCAGCAATGAGGACCAGCCTCAAATGTCTGCCTGGACCCCCCAAACCAAAGACCATGACTGGATGCAGTGGTGGTCAGTGGACCATTACTCAAACTCGGGAGCCAGAATCACAATAACAAAACAACACTGTGAACATTTTGGACTGTGAGACTGCCAGGGCTAACACCATGACAGGCGGCCTGGACCTAAGTTTCGGCTTCCCCCCCGAAATGGTAAGATTCCCTACCCCCATCAGGCAACCTGGGGCCAGCCAATCAATATGCGCCTAGTAAGAAACAAAGGGAAAGCTGAAAAGCCCGCGAACGCCCAAGTTTGAAAAAGGCCGGTGAAAGTTTGTACCAATAGAATTGCTTTGCAAACATGTAACCAATCGGTTTAAGCCAGCTACCAACCGCTTATGCATACCCTATAAATTTTGGTAACAGCTTGGGCGCCGGGCTCTCTGACCCTGCACCACTGTGTTGGTTGAGGCAGGAGCCCTGGCTCGAGTCAGTAATAAACTTCCCTTTTTACGAATTGCATTGTCTTGGAAGCCTTCTCTCTTCCCGCTCGGGGATTCAGACATCGGGCAAAACAGGACCAGATTTTCTTTGTTGCGAGGGTTGCCTGTGCAATTTAGGATGCTGGGCAGCATTCTGGCCTCTAACCATAGAGACCAGCAGTACCTTCCTGCTTGTAACCATCAACAATGTTTCTAGACATTGTCAAATGTCATGGGTGGCGAGATGGCAAAATTGCCCCCAGTTAAGAACCCCTGGCCTACAGCAGTCACACTCCATGAAATCACCAGAGAATGTGTTGAAGAGCAGGTGTAGAAGAGTGGAAGTTGCATACACAGATACATATCAGGTGTGTCACAGTGGGAACAGAACATGGTGTCCTGAAGAATGCTTACTTATAAATGCATCAGAATGTTCAGAAATCAATTTGCTCTCGGTCCTAGAGTGAACCACTTCACAAATGCAGTTTCCTCAGTTTAAAAGTAGAAGCAACACCAACTATAGAGAGTGGCTTTGAGTATGAAATAATTATGTAAAGCACTTTGGAAACTATAAAATGGCCCATAAATATAAGATAATAATAATAAATAAAATCACTGTGGACCACTGGAGAAGGGAATGGCAAACCACTTCAGTATTCTTACTTTGAGAACCCCATGAACAGTATGAAAAGGCAAAAAGATATGACACTGAAAGATGAACTCTCCAGATTGGTAGGTGCCCAATATGCTACTGGAGATCAGTGGAGAAATAACTCCAGAAAGAATTGAGAGTCAATTCCTAGGCAGATTGATAGGAAGCTGAGGGTCCCCAGGGACGAGAGGGGGGTCTGGGGCTCTCAAAGAGGAGATAGGGGTCTGGAGTTCTCAAGGAGGAGGAAAGGACAAACATCTTTTTTTTTTTTCCTCTCTACATTCCTTAGTCTTAGTCACATAAAATGTCTTTTGCTTTAAGCCTGGAACTGATGATTATACAAAAAACAACTCAGTTTAAACTCTGTACTAGGTATTATATTACAAAAATGTATCCTGCTTGAGGACAGTTTCTCCTTCCTAAAAACCTCCTGACTAATCCTGGTATTTTTAGAATGTATATTATGGGAGTGGTCTGGTAAGATCTTTCTATTGTTAAATTCTAATCCTATTGCCTTAAAATGTAAATTGAGGGAGTGATATGAAGTGAAGTGAAAGTCACTCAGTCATGTCTCACTCTTTGTGACCCCATGGACTATAAAGTCCATGGAATTCTCCAGGCCAGAAACCAGAGAGAGTAGCCTTTCCCTGCTCCAGGGGAGCTTCCCCACCCAGGGATCGAACCCAGGTCTCCTGCATTGCAGGTGGATTCTTTACCAGTTGAGCCACAAGGGAAGCCCCAAAAGTGGTCTTGAAGTGAAGAAATTGTGGGAGTGAGTATGGTAAAATTTTTACAACCTTGAGATTTTTGATTTATTGTAATAACCAGTTGAAAAAGTATATAACTCCCTTTCTAAGACTAGCAAGGGGGGCACTCTCCATTCCCCTTCTGATGTATGTGTCAGAAGCTTTCTCTGTCACTTTCATAGTTTAATAAAACTCTGTTACACAAAAGCACCTGAGTGATCAAGCCTGGTCCCTTGTCCCTGGCCCCGAAGCTAAATCTTCTTCTTCGAAGATCATGAATCTGACACCATTCACCATAGGCTATCAGAATGAAGAGACAAGAGTCAAAGTGAAAACAATGCCCTGTTGTGGATGTGACTGGTGATCTAAGTAAAATCTGATGCTGTAAAGAACAATATTGCATAGGAACCTGGAATGTTAGGTCCATGAATCAAGGTAAATTTGAAGTGATCAAACAGGAGATGGCAAGAGTGAACATCGACATTTTAGAAATCAGCAAACTAAATGGACTGGAATGGGTGAATTTAATTCAGATGACCATTATATCTACTGTGGGCAAGAATCCCTTAGAAGAAATGGAGTAACCCTCATAGTAAACAAGAGTCCAAAATGCAGTAGTTGGGTGCAGTCTCAAAAATGACAGAATGATCTCTATTTGTTTCCAAGTCAAAGCATTCAATATCATAGTAATCCAAGTCTATGCCCCAACCAATACTGCTGAAGAAGCTGAAGCTGAATGGTTCTATGAAGACCTTCAAGATCTTCTAGAACTAACACCCCCCAAAGATGTCCTTTCCATTATAGGGGACTGGAATGCAAAAGTAGAAGTCAAGAAATACCTGGAGTAGCAAGCAAGTTTGGCCTTGGAGTACAGAATGAAGCAGGGCAAAGGCTAACAGTTTTGCAAAGAGAACGCACTGGTCATAGCCAACACCCTCTTCCAACAACACAAGAGAAGACTCTACACATGGACATCTCCAGATGGTCAACACCAAAATCAGACTGATTACATTCTTTGCAGCCAAAGATGGAGAAGCTCTATACAGGCATCAAAAACAAGACTGGGAGCTGACCGTGGCTCAGATCATGAACTCCTTATTGCCGAATTCAGACTTAAATTGAAGAAAGTAGGGAAAACCACTAGACCATTCAGGTATGACCTAAATCAAATCCCTTATGATTATACTGTGGAAGCGACAAATAAATTCAAGGGACTAGATCTGATAGAGTGCCTGAAGAATTATAGATGGAGGTTCATGAAATTGTACAGGAGGCAGTGATCAAGACCATCCCCAAGAAAAAGAAATGCAAAAAGAAAAATAGTTGTCTGAGGAGGCTTTACAAATAGCTGAGAAAGTAAGTGAAAGGCAAAGGAGAAAAAGAAAGATATATCCATCTGAATGCAGAGATCCAAAGAATAGCAAGGAGAGATAAGAAAACCTTCCTCAGTGATCAATGCAAGGAAATAGAGGAAAACAACAGAATGGGAAAGACTAGAGATCTCTTCAAGAAAATTAGAGATACCAAGGGAACATTTCATGCAAAGATGGGCTCAATAAAGGACAGAAATGGTATGGACCTAACAGAAGCAGAAGATTTTAAGAAGAGGTGGCAAGGTACCAGAAGACTATACAAAAAAGATCTTCATGACCCAGGTAATCACGATGGTTGATCACTCACCTAGAGCCAGACATACTGGAATGCAAAGTCAAGTGGGCCTTAGGAAGCATCACTATGAACAAAGCTAGTGGAGGTGACGGAATTCCAGCTGAGCTATTTCAAATCCTAAAAGGTGATGCTGTGAAAGTGCTGCACTCAGTATGCCAGCAAATTTGGAAAATTCAGCAGTGGCCACAGGACTGGAAAAGGTCAGTTTTCATTCCAATCCCAAAGAAAGGCAATGCCAAAGAATGCTCAAACTACCGCACAATTGCACTCATCTCACACTCTAGCCAAGCAATGCTCAAAATTCTCCAAGTCAGGCTTCAACAGTATGTGAACCATGAACTTCCAGATGTTCAAGCTGGTTTTAGAAAAGGCAAAGGAACCAGAGATCAAATTGCCAACAACCGTTGGAGCATCAAAAAAGCAAGAGTTCCAGAATAATATCTGCTTTTCTTTATTGACTATGCCAAACCCTTTGCCTGTGTGGATCACAAAGAACTGTGGAAAATACCAGATGGGACTACCAGACCACCTTACCTGCCTCCTCAGAAATCTGTACGCAGGTCAAGAAGCAACAGTTATAACTGGACATGGAACAACAGACTGGTTCCAAATTGGGAAAGGAGTTCGTCAAGGCTGTATATTGCCACCTTGCTTATTTAACTTATAGACAGAGGACATCATGTGAAATGCCGGGCTGGATCAAGCACCAGCTGGAATCAATATTGCTGGGAGAAATATCAATAACCTCAGATATGGAGAGGACACCACCCTTATGGCAGAAAAGCAAAGAGGAACTAAAGAACCTTTTAATGAAAGTGAAAGAGGAGAGTGAAAAAGTTGGCTTAAAACTCAACATTCAAAAAACTAAGATCATGGCATCTGGTCCCATCACTTCATGGAAAATAGATGGAGAACAATGGAAAGAGTGACAGTCTTTATTTTTGGGGGTTCAAAATCACTGCAGATGGTGACTGTAGCCATGAAGCCATAAAAGATGCTTGCTCCTTGGAAGAAAAGCTATGACTAACCTAGACAGCATATTAAAAAGCAGAGACACTTCTTTGCCAACAAAGGTCCGTCTAGTCAAAGCTGTGGTTTTTCCAGTAGTCATGTATGGATGTGAGAGTTGGACTATGAAGAAAGCTGGGTGCCAAAGAATTGATGCTTTTGAACTGTGGTGTTGGTGAAAATTCTTGAGAGTCCCTTGGACTGCAAGGAGATCCAACCAGTCAATCCCAAAGGAAGTCATTCCTTAATATTCACTGGAAGGACTGATGCTGAAGCTCTAATACTTTGGCCACCTGATGGGAAGAACTGACTCATTGGAAAAGACCCTGATGCTGGGAAAGATTGAAGGCAGGAGGAGAAGGGAACGACAGAGGATGAGATAGTTGGATGCATCACTGACTCGATGGACATGAGTTTAAGTAAGCTCTGGGAGTTGGTCGGAGAAGGCAATGGCACCCCACTCTAGTACTCTTGCCTGGAAAATCCCACGGACCGAGGAGCCTGGTGGGCTGCAGTCCATGGGTCGCCAAGAGTCAGACATGACTGAGCGACTTCACTTTCACTTTTCACTTTTATGCATTGGAGAAGGAAATGGCAACCCACTCCAGTGTTCTTGCCTGGAGAATCCCAGGGATGGGGTTGCACAGAGTCGGACACGACAGAAGTGACTTAGCAGCAGCTGGGAGTTGGTGTAGAACAGGGCAGCTGGTGTGCTGCAGCCCATGGGGTTGCAAATAGTTGGACCCAACTGAGCAACTGAACTGAAATGAACCGAAAATCGCTGTGGAGAACCAGTTTTTTCTACCTCAGGCTTTTTCTCAGGAGGCTGGGTAGAAAATATGCTGACTTTGTGAAAATTATATATATATAATTATATATAAACATAGAAACACACATAATTGTATATCAATTATTATATATTATAATATATATAAATTATGTATATAATGCTGAATTCGTATATAATAAAACAAAGCAAGTGAAGAGAAATAAGTGAAAAAGCAGAAACTACTAAATACAAACACTCAAACACAATAAGCAAATTCATTGCTTTTTTGTATAATTCTCAAGTCCCATTTAAGAACAGGTTTTTAATATAACGGGCTTCCCTTGTGGCTCAGCTGGTAAAGAATCCGCCTGCAATGTTGGATATCTGGGTTTGATTCCTGGGTTGGGAAGATCCCCTGGAGAAGGGAAAGGGTACACACTCCCCTATCCTGGCCTGGAGAATTCCATGGACTGTATAGTCTATGGGGTAACAAAGAGTGGGACACACTGAGCAACTTTCACTTTCACTTTTAATATAATACAGTTAGTAAGTAAAAAGTTTACACCATTTGATATATTTTGCTTATTTTAGGTATTTTTACTCAAGTGGTAAGTAATTAATTTATATTACTAACTTATGAACTTTTACTATGTATAATAAGTAGATAACTATTATAAAAAATATTTTATTTTTAACATAAATTTGGAAGCAGCCAGATTGCTCTGTTACAACTAAACTTTTGACATTTATTAGCCCTTGGTGTCAACAAATTATATAGTCTAGTAAAGAATTACAGTAAAGCTTTTGAAATACTGAGCATGAAGTAGAAATAATAAAGTTGTATGCTAACAGCATGTACAAATACCACTTACACCATTCTAAACACATATACTACAGAGATAAATAATGGCATTAGACGTCTTGATAACACATGTAAAGTATCACCATCATCATCACCACCATGAGTAATAATTATGATAGGAGTGATAAAAACAAAATCAAAAGTTATCAAATGGTTGTCCTGAACTTGGAATGGTCCTAAACACATTACATGTATAATCTTGTTTAATACTTGAGAAATTTTTTGACCCATTTAAAAAATACTTAAAATACAGAGACAGAAACATATTTAGAAAGTAGAAATTTCATCTTTTATCAGAATAATATAGTGAAGGCTTAAGATTAATTAGACTGGTCAAATTTTTGTTTAGCATTTCTGTCATCATGTCTTTATTTGTTCTTAGTGTGCAAGAACTTGGTTTATAGTGCTTATTACAAAATACATGTTTTTTTTGTTTTTCAAATTTAAGTTTTTTCAATAAATATGGGAAAGAGAAGGGAACAAAAGGTATTACAGTAGTGGTTTGTGCATATTATTTTTTGTTAAAGCTCAGTGGGTTTTTTCCCCAGTGCTTTTTATTTTTTGTCTTTTTTTATATTACATTTTTATCCTATGAGAGTGGTAAGTCTTATCCCTGCTCTTTTTCCTCCTCCTCCTCCTCTTCCTCTTCTTCCCTCTCCTCTCCGCCCCCCTCCTCCTCCTCCTCCTCTTCCTCCTCTTCCTGCTCCTCCTCCTCCACCTCCTTCTCTTTCTTTTCCCCCTCTTTTGCTGACCTAGTTTCCACAGGGGTAAAAACCATCTCTTCTTCCACTAATATATTTGGAAAATAAGACTGTATTATCAAGACAATTGTGGCACTGAGTGAAAAACACAGCACTCTCACTAATAAAACCAATAAGCACAGTGGATCACACACAATTGGCCGGGGTACTTCCCATCTTGGATACCAATATCGGTAATCTGTAAATAAAGAAGTAATTGAAAGCTGGATTTCACATGAAGTAGTTAAATCGTTCAAGAAATAAAGGACAACAATACATACATATGGCTTGGTCACGATCTGCATTGCCTAGAAAGAAAAAGAAAGTTCACAAATAATTATATAAAATTTCTTCTTTTTCTAGAATATACGATACTTTCCCCAACAATAATAATGTTATTCTTCTAGTTTTCACACCTTCATCTTTAATGTCCCCCCTTCAACCAGTAGCCAATTGTAAGGTACAACATATTTCTTTCAGTAGATTTTCCTGGTCTGCTAGAGAAAGCATGGAAGTATAGGAAGAAGAGGTATGGATTCCAGTGCTTATTCTGTTTCTTAATCATGCTGTTAACTTATATAAACACCTTCACTTCTGCTTTCCAAAGATTGTTGCCGCTTCAACATTCTAGAATTCCATTGCATCCTTTTTAAAAAATGAAGTACAGTTAATTTAATATTGTATTAGCTTATTTTTAATCTCTCTTCTCCCCACACCCCAAGATCATTCAAAATTAGTCCTCTGAATCTATTCATTTTCCTCATTTAATTTTTATTTTCAGAAGCTTTTGGCTGCTCTTCATCTCATAGATGGCAAGGTTAGCTACAGAGCCCGGTACTCCTTGTTTTTGCTATCTAGACCAATGCTATCACAATATGTTTCAGGAAATAAATTTCTATTCCTTTGCTCATTTGGGCAGAGAAGTTCAAACAATCACTCCCAGATTCCACTAGGAAGGAGACTGGAAGGATAAATGCAGTTTCACCCATAGATACCTTAGTGTCAACCAGGGCTTTGTCTTGCAATGATGCAAATCTTAGAGGAAAATTTAGAAATCACTCCTCAGGCACCTTGGAGATGAACTGAAGCTATCTGTTGGATTTCTGAAGCTATGCTAGCCTTCTGTTTTGGTATTATTTATTACTTCATATTTTATGAAATAATTTCTATTTTAGAAAATCTTTCACTGGGACTTGCCTCGCAGTCCAGTGGTTAAGACTCCGAGCTTTACACTGCAGGTTCGATCCCTGGTAGGGTAGCATGTAAGATGTCACATGCTATACAGTGTGGCCAAAACACACAAAAATCTTTTACAGTACAGTCAGTCTGTATTTTCTCTACTTCCCTTTGTTGGAAAGTGAAAGTCAAAGCCACTCGGTCGTATTTTGTCACTCTTTGTGACTCCATGGACTATATACAGTCCATGGGATTCTCTAGGCCAGAATACTGGGGTGGGTAGCCTTTCCCTTTCCCAGGGGATCTTCCCAACCCAGGGATCCAGCCCAGGTCTTCCGCATTGCAGACAGATTCTTTACCAGCTGAGCCACAGAGGAAGCCCAAGAATACTGGAGTGGGTAGCCTATCCCTTCTCCATGGGATCTTCCTGACCCAGGAGTTGAACCAGGGTTTCCTGCATTGCAGGCGGATTCCTTACTAACTGAGCTATGAGGGAAGCCCTTTGGTGTATGTGTATTTATTTATTGCTTATTTTGAGCAATGATGCAATCAGTACATTTCTTTGTATCTTTAGTTCTCATCACTAATTTTCATTGATTACATTCTTCTTTTACTTTTGTACTTGATTTAAATACATTTAAATTTACTAACATCGCTATTGTTTGATTTACCTTCTGTAAATAATATGCTTTGATCCCTGGCTATAAAAGATGATGAAATTAAGCGTGTTTTTCCCCTACTTCTCTCTTCTCTCCCCAAGTTTTATGAATTATATTATTTGTATATCACCAGATTTTATTACCCATACAGTTTGTTTTATAATCATAACCTTCAGGTTTGTTTTAATCTTTGTCTATCAATTAAGATTCAGTGCTTGAGGATAGTTCTTTCAGTGCAGTGTTTTGCTTTATCATTTATCTTTTTTGGTGAAAGCCATTCTCTAGTAGTTTATTGAAGTGCTTATGAGAACTATATACCACAAGTTACTGCATGTTTCCACAGTATATGTCTATTTGCTTATACATGAAAGTTTGGGCTCTATACAAATTCTTGGTTGACACTTGTATTAAGGACATCACTCCACTGACCCTTAGGTTTTACTGTTATTGTAGAGAAGTTTGAGGCTGGTCTGGATTTTTCTCCTCTCTGCAGGATTGTCAGTTGCCAGTATGGCATTACTATCACATAAGTATATCAGCCATGTCTGACTCCTTGCAACCCATGGACTGCAGCCCACCAGGCTTCCCTGTCCATGGGATTTTCCCAGCAGGAATACTGGAGTGGGTTGCCATTTCCTCCTCCAGGGGATCTTCCCGACCGCATCTCCTGCACTGCTGGCAGATTCTTTGCTGCTAAGCCACTGGGAAAGCCCAAAAGCTTCAGGTTTGAGTTTGTGAAAGACAAGACTGCTAGTGAAATTTGGACTATTTGAAAGAAGTAGAGATCATTATTCTTCAGAAGTAGCTGCTGGCCAGAGACCTAAATGGATTTGAGATTCACAGTTACCTCTTCGGTAGAATGGGAAATTAATGCTTTGCTGCTGAATACCGAGACAGTTTGTGGGAGCTTTCTCAAAGATTCTTAAAAATTGCAGCAATTTTCTGGTAAGCTTTTGAGAATCACCTATTTTGGTGCCCCAGGCTAAGAGGTCTTCAGAGTCTGCTTCCCTGACATTTTAGCTATTTTCCTCTGCTTTTTCATGGCACCTTCTTTGATCTTCACTACCTGAGAGTTTACGGCATATTTCTCACTCTGAACACTGTACTGTCAGAATACTTAGGGTGGCTAATTTTTCTCTTTTCTTCAAAAAAGAGTTTGACTGTTAAACTCTTTAATAAATGATTTTACATTTTTGCTTAGATGCTTAAAGGATTCTTTTTTTCTTCTTACTTATTATGCAATGTCCAAATGGTGACTACTTTCTGTCACTTTTTCTGGCACGTAGTATATACCTTTTTTCTTTACAAGGTTTTTATTTTATTTAAAATTGAAGTATAAGTGACATAAATCACTTGTTACAACACACATGATTTGACATTTGTATATTTTGTGACATGATCACCACAATAAGTCCAGTTTACATTCATTAGTATACATAGTTACAAAATCTTTTTTTCTTGAGAACTTTTAACATATACTCTCTTGCTGCTGCTGCTGCTGCTCTCACTTCAGTAGTGTCCAACTCTGTGCGACCCCATAGACGGCAGCCCACCAGGCTCCCCCATCTCTGGGATTCTCCAGGCAAGAACACTGGAGTGGGTTGCCATTTCCTTCTCCAATGCATGAAAGTGAAAAGTGAAAGTGAAGTCGCTCAGTCATGTCTGACTCTTAGCGACCCCATGGACTGCAGCCCACCAGGCTCCTCCGTCCATGGGATTTTCCAGGCAAGAGGACTGGAGTGGGGTGCCATTGCCTTCTCCGATATACTCTCTTAGCTACTTTCAAATATATAATACAGTATTATAAACTATAGTCACATGATGTTCATTATTATATCCTTTTGACTTATTTATAACTGGAGGTGGAAGTTTTTACTTTTGACTCCCTTCATCCATTTCATTCACTTGCCTCTGGCAACCACTAATCTATTCAAATCTGCAAGCTTGGTTTTTTTGTTTGTTTTTAATTCCACATACAAGTGAGTTCATATGGTATTTGTCTTTCTCTTATATCACTTAGTGTAATGCCCTCAGAGTCCATTCATATTGTCACAAGTGGCAAGTTCTCCTTCTTTTTCATGGGTAAATAATACTGCATTGTGCATATATATCGCATTTTCTTTACCCATTTATCCACTAATGGACACTAAGGTTATTTCCATGTCTTGACCAGTATAAATAATGCTGCAGTAAACATGGCAGTGTATATATCTTTTCAAATTGGTGTTTTCATTTTCTTTGGATAAATGCCTACAAGTGGAATTGCTGGATCATGTGGTAGTTACAAGGCTTCCCAGGTGGTGCAGTGGTAAAGAATCTGCCTGTCAATACAGGACATGCGTGAGAAGTGGGTTCGATCCCTGGGTTGGGAAAAGCCTCTGGAGTAGGAAATGGTAACCCACTCTACTATTCTTGCCTAGAAAATTGCATGGACAGGGGAGACTGGCAGGCTACAGTTCATGGGGTCACAAAGAGTCAGACATGACTGAGTGTGCATGTGTACATACACACACACACACACACACACACACACACATTAGTTGTATTTTTAATTTTGGGTGAACTTCCATATTATTTTCCATAGTGGCTATCCCAATTTACATTCTATAGTATGCACATTCAAGAATTTCTATTTCTGAAGTTTTTAGTTATTTCTTTAAATATCTATATCTCAGTTTTTAAATAAATCTGGATTTTGGTTTATTTAAATATCTATGTATCGATCTAGCCCCAGTTTTTAAACAAATCTGGATTTTGATTTATTTGGTGCTTCCTTGTGGCTGGGTTAGGTTATGCATCTTTGGTAGGAATACCATACACAAGTGATGACATGCTCTCCTCATTGCATTCTCTTAGGTGGTGCAGGGTTTTGTTTTTGATACTTCCTGTTGCCAGTGATATTCACTTTGATCATTTTGTTAGGTTGTGTCTGCCAGGCTCCTCCATTGTGGAGTTAGTCTTTACCCCTAACGAAGTACCTCTATGAGGAGTTACTTCCGAACTATGCAAATAAACTGTTTCTCATACAACTTTTAATTTATTCACTTATTAATTTATATCAGTATGAATTATAGCATCCTGTTTTATCCAGTGAGTTATAACTGACTACTATTATCATTATTTTGGTGCTGAAACTGTCCAGGTTTGACCAGTAAAAGCCCTTTAAGATGGCTTCTGTGTCCTTTATGTTACATGTCTCCACCATCCGTTGAGCACTTCCTTGCTTTCAGGTAGAAAAAGATGTTTTGGGTTTATTTCATGTTTCTCCTGCCCCAGCCCTGGAATCTGACCTTTCTCCAGAGAGTCCTGGCTCCCTTTAGTGCTGACAGGAATTTAGAAACCAAGGTCTGAGTACAATTGTGCTCACTGCATCGCTCAGTCATGTCCGACTCTTTGCAACCCCATAGACTGTAGCCCATCAGACTCTTCCGTCCATGGAATTCTTCAGGCCAGAATACTGGAGTGGGTTGCCATGCCCTAGGGGATCTTCCTCACCCAGGGATAAAACTCGCTTCTCTTACATCTCCTGCACTGGCAGGCAAGTTCCTTACCACTAGCGCCACCTGGGAAGCCCCCGTTGCTTTGGGGCTGAGAGGACGCTGTTCCAAGTCTGTCTCAGAGCTAGGGAATAAATGTATATTGATACATACATATATAAATATTTACATTTATGTTTATTTATATTTATTGAAACTCTTAAGTTCCAGTAACTCTAATTCCAAATCATCACCAAAAGATTTGAGCTTGTTTTCCTCCTTTACATATTCATATGCCATCCTCTGACAGTGAGAAAATCAGCTCCATTATCCTTAATCTATCTGCTTATTTATCTATCCTCCAGTATGCTTCTGGGCTTCCCTGATAGCTCAGATGGTAAAGAATCCGAGTGCAATACAGGAGACCTGGGTTTGATTCCAGGGTTGGGAAGATCCCCTGGAGAAGAGAACGGCTACCCACTCCAGTATTCTGGCCTGGAGCATTCCATGGACAGAGGAGTCTGGCAGGCTACAGTCCATATGGGGTCGCAAAGAGTTAGAGTTAGATAGAGACTTTCACTTTCAGTTTCCAATAAGCTTCTAATCTCCCATCACTGCTTCTGCTCCCTCTTCTTGCTTGGCCTCTGATACTCCACATCGGGGCAGTACAGTTGCCAGATTCAGCAAATAAAAATATAGGATGCCTATTTATATTCAAATTTCAGAAAACAACAGACATGTTTTAGTACAAGTATAGCCCATGTAATACTTGGGATAGATTTATACTAAAAATACTTTTGTTTTTCTGAAATTCAAATTTAACTGGATGCCTAGCATTTCAAATTTTTTAAATTGAAGTGCAGTTGATTTTAAAAGTTGTGCCAATCTCTGTGGTACAGCAAAGTGTCTCAGTTAAACACATATATAAATTATTTTTTATATTCTTTTCCATTATGGTTTATCACAGGATATTCAACATAGTTTCCTGTGCTATACATTGGGACCTTGTTGTTTATTTATTTTAAATGTATAGCTTCCATCTGCCAACCTCAAACACCCAGTCCATCTCTCTCCCTCCTCCTCTGGATGCCCAGCATTTAATCTGGCAAGTGACAGGCTGATCCTCTACTTGGATCCCTCTCCCACCCTGCTCAGACTCTGAAAGTTAGCTTTGGGCTTCTCCAACATATGGATTCCTTTCTCACCCCCCTAGGGCTCTGACCCCTCCCATGCCAAGCCACCTCCCCCAACATTAAAAGCTTCCTCACCTAGTTTGGACTCTGATACCTAGTGTGAGGAGACTGCCCTCAAATGCAGAGGCCCCCTTAGCTGCTTCCTTTTTAACACCTCTCTTCAGGTCAGCCCTAGACGTGAATCTTCCCCCCTTTCTGCCTGGGCTCCCGCACAGGTCCAGACCAGACCTCCAGGGATGCCTTCCCCACCTGGTCAGACTGATTCACACACACACAGGCGTCTCCCTCCCACCCCGGGTGGTCCTATCCCCACAGTGCCTGGTCTGTGACGCTGCGTAGCAAGCCACACCTCCATGGACAAGCCATGACTCTGGTCTGGGGTCCAGACCCTAGGTCTGGTCTGGGACTCTGATCTGGGGTCCCGGGCCTGATCTCAAGCAGGCGCGCTCCCCTCACCCTGTGAGGGCGCTAGCTTTCCACACCCCACTTAGGCTCTCTCCTCACGCCCACCGCATCATGTACGAATTCCTGGTCTTCTTGCTTAGGTGCAACATGTTTCCCTCTGTGTGGATGTCTACCTCTTTCTGACCTACCCAACGGTTTTAGGTCTGGATATTCCCAGGAAGAGAAAGAAAAAGGGAAGAGGAAGAGCAAGGTTTTGCATCTTGATTCAAATGAAGCAAGGGAAGAAATGTTACAGTGGATCACTCCAGCAGTGGCATTATAATGAAATTGATCACTAGTTTCTTTAACACAAAAGCATAATATGCCCCTGTCTGAATTTACTCCCTACCACATTCCTGTATGCATCTTGGGTTATATGCTCTCATATTTATAAAAATGAAAAGAAAAATTTATTAATAAAACATTTTCTAGTTTTATCTTCTGAATATTTTTGGGGAAAAACAAAAGTAAAAGGTTATTATATTAACCATTTGCTATTTTACTTCTTTTTTCTTATAAATGTTTTAGAATATCCTATTCTTTACAGCAGTCATTCTCAAACAGGCTGCTATTTCAGGAATTAGATGCAAAGCTTTTCTTCACAGTAAAACTGTTAGTTCTCATTCCTTCTTTCAGATATTCTAGTGTGTCCTTAGGGGCAGGAATAAGAGTTAGAGAGGGCAGAAAAGGCTGTGCAGTTTAAAAAAAATCTAAAGATGATACTGTTTGATACCACCTTTGATAATATAACAATACCTTTCTGATCTAAGGAACAATATTAACATGACAATGAAAGACCAGTGTTCACCACTTCATTTTCTTGTCATTCAATGCATTATGGAATTTTTTCATGTTTCAGTTATTTTCTTTAGCTTACTGCATAGAAAATCTGTGCATCTGTCATAGCCGTCACATTGAGAACACATTAATCCTCGTTGATAAGGCCTTCTTGACAGACCTCCTCTACAAAAAAGCAGAAGCATCTTATTAGAAAAAGTCTCAAGTTTAATGTTATCTAAGTAATATGGTTACTGGATTTTTAGTTAATTTATAAAGGTTATTTCATTTAAAAAATGGACTCAAGAAAGTACTTAAATTGGATATGTAATCTTCCCCATTTTTCTCCCTAGAAATAGTCTGTTCTGAAACTAATTCCCATGACTCTTAAACAAAGTGTTGTAATTTAAATTTGAGGGAGTTTTAAAGCTTCTTTCATTTTCGTTTGTAGCAAAATTTTCCTTTAAAAAGTGGATGTTACAGAATGCTTCATAACTAATTGTTTTCTGGTTGGCATAAATATACAAAAAGCTATGTATGAATGATATATTAATTTTTTGGAGCATTTGTAAAATCCTGAAATGCCTATTATTCCAAAGATCCAGCTGCATGATTATTGTGAGGTAATCATGAGAAATATATAAGTGTATAAACATGCAAATAAAGGAAAATGGGATTTTAGAAAGTTGGTTTAATCCACTGTACAGAGCACAGGGGAGAAGTTAAAAAATATTACATCAATTGCCCAGAGCTAAGTTAGGAAGCTGCTAAGTCGCTTTAGTCGTGTCCGACTCTGCAACCCTATGGACCATAGCCTGCCAGGTTCCTCTGACCATAAGATTCTCGAGGCAAGAATATTGGAGTGGGTTGCCATTTCCTCTTCTAGGGGATCTTCCTGACCCAGGGATCGAACCCAGGTCTTCTGCAATGCAGGCAGATTCTTTACTGTCTGAGCCACCAGGAAAGCCCAAGTTAGGATGGTGCCCTAAAATAGGTATGAATTGGGAAGCTTAGTTTAAGATATTTAGAATAAGAAGATAAATGGAGAAAAGATGTTTTTGAGTGTGGAGATGGTCATTATTTGTGGCTATTTAAACAAGGCTGTTTACTCATAGTTGCAAGTCATGAAAACAAACATTAGGCATTTAAGTCGTTGGCCATTCTGGGCCATTTAGAAGAATGGCAAACCTTGGAAATAGACCTTCAAAAACTATCTGATATCCTCAAATGGCAAACTTTCGAGTCCATGAAGGAAATACAGAGATCTGTTGTTATTTGCAGATCATGCATCATTCTCTAGGGCTACTCTGACAGCTCAAACAGTAAAGAATCTCCCTGCAGTGCAGGAAACCTGGGTTCAATCCCTGGTTCAGGAAGATCCCTTGGAGAACAGCATGGCAACCCACTCAGTATTCTTGCCTGGAGAATACAGACAGAGGAGCCTGGCGGGCTCCAGTCCATGGGGTTGCAAAAGACTGTTCCACAATCAAACTATTTCGAGGAGGAAATGGATTTTGTCTGGATCCCAGCCGGAATACTAGCCATCAAGAAATCCAAGAATTGATCTAATCACCTTTACCTAATATCCTACACTACTTTTATTGTGTTAACCCTTTTTCACTGAAACAGATGCCTCCAACACAAAAGAGCTTATCCGGTTGTAAAACCACTGGGATGAGGGAACCTTTTTTCCTGTACCAATGCAGAGCTACTAGCTATAAAGACAGCCTTTAAACATCTGGAACATAGGCCAATGACCCTGTGACCATAATGTCTGATAACTCTGGCCTGGAATAACTCTGCAAAGGCAAATAAATATATAAATAAATATATTAATTAATCAAAATAAATAAATTCACACTGTGCTAGAATATAGTGGGCCTTCTTTTTCAAAGATAAGATTATAAAGATATTTATATTAGGTAGTCAGAAATGCCAAGCTTTCATGTTAATCTTCCCCTTGTTCTGAATTTCTAAAAAGTTTAACCTAAAGCAGTCTGAGTCTGAATCTATAGACTATCCCAATAAACTAGAGAAAAATACAATGCAATAAGTAGCAAAGATTATCTTTTAGAGATTCTATCTGGCACCCCTTCTGTACAAGTTCACAACTGCAACTGGAATTACTAGAATGGGTTAGAAGAAAACAACAGATAAGTATAATTAGCAAAGTACATTGAAATTTCATAGCTTTCCTGGCAATGCCTGAAGAAATAGATGATAGTAGAGACTTTAGACACCTGCCTTTGCTGAGAAGCAGCCCAGTGGTTCTCTGAGGCCAAGTTATGACTCTGAACGTTGTCCTCTGGACCTTTTCTTAGACTCACATCTGGTCATAGCTTTAGTTTATTGCTGTCGACAGAATATGTGTCCATTCTTGCCTGGAAAATCCCATGGATGAAGGAACATGGTAGGCTACAGTCCATGGGGTTGCAAAGAGTTGGACACGACTGAGTGACTTCACTTTCACTTTCCACCCAAGTTGCCTGGGTGGTCCAATGGGTAAACTATTCCCATGCCCAACTTGAAGACCATTATTCAAATTTTATAAGAAATTTACATGTTCCAGTGTGATGTAAACTTTCAACACCTGCCACTTTGCTCATAAAGGAGGTAATCCAGCTCCATGGACTGACAATCAAGCAATTACAGCTCATAGGTAGATTCTTCTCTTCAAAGTTCTCCATATGCAGACTCATATAGTCTGTATATTGTCCATGGAACAATGGCCAGAGTACATCAAATAGATGTTGATTTTTCTATATTATACAACCAGAATAACTAGGCCACCTATAATAACTCCTTTCACTTTTACTCCATCCTTATAACATTGAGAAATGTCATAGTTCTGGCTTCTGATTCATATCCAGATATCTACAGGTTTCCAAGTAGACTTAAAGAGTCTATCACAATAAGCTAGAGAAAAATACAATGCAATAAGCAGCAAAGATAATCTTTTAGAGATTCTATCTGGCACTCCTTCCAATTCACCTATTTGTATTTGCCAAAAGCTTCATGACTACTTCTTGGATGTATTCAAGGTCAAGGACTCTGTTCTTTCCTGCCTCAAATTATCCCTGTATGTGCAAAGCTATCTGGATTAATATCTCTTCCTGTGAAAATCAGTTGGTCTCCTCCCTTTACTTTCACATCTTGCACTTAGAGGACTAGGAACCACAAACATCATTAACGCTTCTTTGAGGCTGATATCATGTAGCTGTACCAATCTTCTCATCTACCCTAAGATATCATCTTCCTTCTGATCAGGCCTCCTTACTCATGTTGTTATCTGACTCAGTCTGCTTTTCAGTCAAAATTTTGCCATCATCTACAAATTTGGGACGTAGATGATTGCAGTAGCCAATAACTTGGTCTCTATGTTACTGGACATCTTCACCATCATAAAACTTCCTAATGCTCCAAAATTGTCACTTTTGTAGCCACATTCTAGATCTTGTAATCTCCTAAAACTTCTCTACTTCTGAACTCACGAAAATCACATATTCCACTCATTGACTGCAACCTCCTATCCTTTCAGGTTGTTAATTCATTTACTCCTGTCACTCTTGTCCATTAATTTCACTGGTTCCACAAGTCTACTCTCTCTCCTATTTTTCTCCCTATCCATCATGTTGTCTCTTCTTGGTCCAGTTTAGATTCATCACTTTGCATACTCTTTAGCTAAAAACCTGAAACTCTCTTGCACTATTTTCCTTTATAGCCACCTGACAAAACCCCCATGTTGGGAAAAGTGAAGGAGTCTTACTGTCTGCATGCTTCATCCCTGCTTCAGGGCTGCTGGGTGTTGCTGGAGGAAAATCATTACATTAGGCAGAGAATATTTCTATCATTCTCTATTCAGCTTCCTCTCTCATTTTCCATAATAGCTATTTCAAATCTTCCCAGTCCTCAAAATTCTTGTTTCACTGTCTTCCCCTTTATTCTTAGGACATGATGTATGCCACTTCACAAAGAAACATAACAGCCCTTACATTGGAACTTGAGAAGTTTTCTGTCACTAAATTTGAGAAATATACCTACCCCTTCTTTCTTGCCTTTATGGTACAACTGAGGAATTGCTCCTCATTCTTTCTAAGGCTAATCTCTTTTAAACTCTTCTGTTTTCTCAGGGACTTGTATCTTTACATATACACTGCTTTTATTCTTCATAAACAATTGCTTTTATTCTGTATTACAGCCTTCATGTCAATATTTAAGTATGTTCACATCGTCTCCATTTTAAAAATGAACCAAAATAAAAACAACAAACAGTTCTAAGTTCATTCCATCCTAGCACCAATTTCCTCTGCTCCATAGAAACAGCTTTTCCTATGTTTACCAATGAACTTCTCTTCAGACCTGATATTTTTAAGTCCTGACTTTGCTTGACCTCTTAGAATTTGAAATTATCGATAAATTCATCCTTTTAAAAATATTCTTTCCCCACACCTTGACTGATCCCATACTCTTCTGCCTTTTCTCCTACCTGTCTGGCTCCTCTTCTTTGGTCGCCTCTCCCACTTACGTTTCACTAACCACCCTTAAATGTTGGCATGACATTCCCCACGGCCTATTCTCTTCTCAGCCTATGCTCTCTTGCTAAGCAGCCTCATCTACTCCTATGATTTAAATTACCCTATGTATTCTAGCACTCCAAACATATGTTCTATGCCATTCCACACTCATGAGTTTCTGACCTAAATAACCACCTGCTTACTAAACATCTCAAGGTGAGTATTTCACAGCCAACCCAAAGTCATTATGTATAAAATGGAACTCATCATCTTTCCTCCCAAAAGGTCCCTTGTTCCCCTTTGCAATTAATGCCAATACCATTCGTGACTGAGTCATAAATGTGAGAATATTCCTTGACTATTTCCTCTCTTGGATTATTTAAAACAATAAACTACAAATCTTATTATTTACACCTTCTAAAAATTTCTTGAATACTTCTCCAATCTCAACCCAGACATCCCTTGTTAACGTCTTTTTTCCCAGCCCATGATTTCATACCTGCTTTTACAGCAACTCTTTCCTATTTAAAATACAGATATTGGGTGTATTTGGTTAATGTTGTGTATTTTTTTAAAATTTCTTTCCCAATGGTCTACAAGTGTTTTCAGGATAGACACAATGAAAATAATGTGGAATTCTATTGCTTAGTTATTGCTTAAATGCACCTACTACAAATGTATTTAAATAAATAAAAGATCCTGCAGGCAGATGCAACATGTCTAATAACAACCAATTTTTTTTTCCTCCAACCTACATCTTTTCCTAGCTCTGTGAATAAAATTATCACTTAAGCTTAAATTCTAAAGCTCATCTTTGACTGTAACCCCCTTCAATATTTAAACTCAAGGCTAATCTAATTAATGCTGTTTTATTTTACTTCACTGTGTTTTGCTTAGAAATGTATTATTTTAAAATTTTATTATTTTTTGATCACACCACAAGGCCTGTGGGATCTCATTTCCCTGAACAGGGACAGAGCCTATGCTTTTAGCCGTGAAAGTGTGGAATCTTAATTGGAGCACCAGGGAATTCCCAGAAATGTATGAGTTATTACCTTTGAAATTGAAAATAATCACTAGGAAATGACATATGTAAATACTGCTTCAGTTCACTTTTTCTGATACATTATAAGCTATTTTAAGCTTTATATATTCTCTATAGACTCTACTCTCTATAGATTCTTTTCTTTTGCTTATTGTTTTCTTTTCTCTGATTATTATTTCGGTTCCATTTATTTTCTGTTCTTTAGGAGCACTAATTTATAGGTTTTTTTTTTGGTCCATTTATTTTTATTAGTTGGAGGCTAATTACTTTACAATATTGTAGTGGTTTTTGCCATACATTGACATGAATCAGCCATGGATTTACACGTATTCCCCATCCCGATCCCCCTCCCACTAATTTATAGATTTATCACCCTACATGGTTCCTTTCTTTTTCCATATATTTTTACTTCTATTCTCCATCTTTGTGTTATGAAAATTTTCAAGATTGTCATTGACTCATATTTTCCCTGTTGCCAAATCTATTTTATGCTTCCATTCTGTACTAGCTTGCTATTGCTACTTTAACAAATTGCCCAAACTGGGTCGTTTAAAACAATAGAAATTTGCATTTCTCTAATAATGAGTGATGTTGAGCATCTTTTCATGTGTTTGTTAGCCATCTGTATGTCTTCTTTGGAGAAATGTCTGTTTAGTTCTTTGGCCCATTTTTTGATTGGGTCATTTATTTTTCTGGAATTGAGCTGCAGGAGTTGCTTGTATATTTTTGAGATTAATCCTTTGTCTGTTTCTTCATTTGCTATTATTTTCTCCCAATCTGAGGGCTGTCTTTTCACCTTACTTATAGTTTCCTTTGTAGTGCAAAAGCTTTTAAGTTTCATTAGGTCCCATTTGTTTAGTTTTGCTTTTATTTCCAATATTCTGGGAGGTGGGTCATAGAGGATCTTGCTGTGATTTATGTCGGAGAGTGTTTTGCCTATGTAGAGAAATGCAAATCAAAACCACAATGAGGTACCATTACACGCCAGTCAGGATGGCTGCTATCCAAAAGTCTACAAGCAATAAATGCTGGAGAGGGTGTGGAGAAAAGGGAACCTTCTTACACTGCTGGTGGGAATGCAAACTAGTACAGCCGCTATGGAAAACAGTGTGGAGATTTCTTAAAAAACTGGAAATAGAACTGCCATATGACCCAGCAATCCCACTTCTGGGCATACACACTGAGGAAACCAGATCTGAAAGAGACACGTGCACCCCAATGTTCATCGCAGCACTGTTTATAATAGCCAGGACATGGAAGCAACCTAGATGCCCATCAGCAGATGAATGGATAAGGAAGCTGTGGTACATATACACCATGGAATATTACTCAGCCATTAAAAAGAATTCACTTGAATCAGTCCTAATGAGATGGATGAAACTGGAGCCCCTTATACAGAGTGAAGTAAGCCAGAAAGATAAAGAACATTACAGCATACTAACACATATATATGGAATTTAGAAAGATGGTAACGATAACCCTACATGCAAAACAGAAAAAGAGACACAGAAATACAGAACAGACTTTTGAACTCTGTGGGAGAAGGTGAGGGTGGGATGTTTTGAAAGAACAGCATGTATATTATCTATGGTGAAACAGATCACCAGCCCAGGTGGGATGCATGAGACAAGTGCTCCGACCTGGTGCACTGGGAAGACCCAGAGGAATCGGGTGGAGAGGGAGGTGGGAGGGGGGATCGGGATGGGGAATACGTGTAAATCTATGGCTGATTCATATCAATGTATGACAAAACCCACTGAAATGTTGTGAAGTAATCAGCCTCCAACTAATAAAAAAAAAAAAAAAAAGATGAAGAAACCAAAAAAAAAACCAAAACAAAACAATAGAAATTTGTTTTCTCAGTTCTGGAGGTCTGAAGTCCAAAATCAAGGTGCTGTCAGGACTTTGCTCCCTTCAAAGGCTCAGGGAGACAATTCCTTGACTCTTCCACTTCCACTTCCGGTGGCTCCAGGACTTCCTTGATTTCTGAATATATCACTCCAACCTCTCCCTCCACAGTACATTGCCTTTTTCTCTTTTGTGTGTCTAGTGCCGAATCTCCTTCTCCTTCTCTCTCTTTTTTTTTTCTCCTTCTCTCTTATGAGGATATGAGTAATTGCATTTAGGTCCTACCTGAATAAGATAAGTGCCTCCTCTCAAGATCCTTATCTTAAACATATCTTTTGCCATATAAGGCAGTATTCACTCTTGCCATGTATTAATAAGTTAATATTCACAAGTTCTGTGAACTAGGACCTGGATACATCCTTTAGTGGGGGGGTCACCATTCAGTCCACTACACATTCAATTTGGCTTTCTTATTTTCACTCCTACTAAGTATTTTATAAGATTGTGATGAACTGATTTTTCTACCAACTATTCTTAAGAAAGATAGCTATGACTGCCTACTTTGAGTGCATATCAAATAAACCTTGGGCTGAGGTGCCTAGTATATGAGCCAACCTAGATCCTTCATAAGTAGACTTTCCAATGTCTGTATCAAAGAAAAAATAGTTGTAAAAATTTCAAGACAAAGAAGCCTATGGGACAAATGGGTGGAAAGACGAGTAATCCTAACATCTAGTAGGTTCATTATATCACTATAGTCATGGCACTAGCTATCTATTTTACACATAGTAATATATATATATGTCTATATATATATATATATGTCAATGCTTCTCTCTCAGTTCAGCCCACTATTCTCCTTCTCCTACTCTGTCTACAGGTCACTCCTGTTATTAAGGTTAACAAATACTATCATCTTATCAAATGGAAATGTCATCTTTCCTTCCTCATTTTTCTTTGTAATTCTTTGAGGAGTATCTCACACAGCTAACCATTTTGGACATCACGACTCATGTTCTTCATGTGGACTCCAAGCACCCTCACCAGTAGGATGTTTGGTTCCCTCGTATCTTTCTGGCCTCTTCACTCTCCTCTGTCAGCTCTCTTCCTTAAGTTGAAATACTGTATTACTCTAGATCTTAGTACTTAAATGAACTCACGGAACTTCCTCTTCCGTAAGGTGATCTCATTCAGGACTGCAATTCGTTTCTATGTCAGGGCCTTTAGAGCAGCAGTTTACTTCAAACCATTCCCAGAGCAAATCGCACTCATCTCACATGCCAGCAAAGTAATCCTCAAAATTCTCCAAGCTAGGCTTCAACAGCACGTGAACTGAGAATTTCTAGATGTTTAAGCTGGATTTAGAAAAGGCAGAGAGGAACCAGAGATCGAATTGCCAACAGCTGTTGGATCATAGGAAAAGCAGGAGAGTTCCAGGAAAACATCTACTTCGGCTTTATTGACTACACCAAAATCTTTGACTGTGTGCATCACAACAAACTGTGGAAAATTGTTCAAGAGATGATAATATCAGACCTGACCTGCCTCCTGAGAAACCTGTGTGTAGGTCAAGAAGCAACAGTTATAACCGGCCATGGAACAACAGACTGGTTCCAAATTGGGAAAGGAGTTTGTCAAGGTTGTATATTGCCACCTGGCTTATTTAACTTATATGCAGAGTACATCACATGAAATGTCAGGCTGGACGAAGCACAAGCTATAATAAAGATTGCTGGGAGAAATATCAATAACCTTAGATATGCAGATGACACCACCCTTATGGCAGAAAGTAAAGAGGAACTAAAGAGCTTATTGATGAATGTAAAATAGGAGAGTGAAAAAGTTGGCTTAAAACTCAACATTAAAAAAACTAGGCTTATGGCATCTAGTCCCATCATCTCATGACAAATAGATGGGGAAACAATGGAAACAGTGACAGACTTTATTTTTTTGGGCTCCAAAATCACTGCAGATGGTGACTGCAGCCATGAAATTAAAAGATGCTTACTCCTTAGAAGAAAAGCTATGACCAACCTAGACAGCATATTAAAAAGCAGAGACATTACTTTGCCAACAAAGGTCTGTATCATCAAAACTATGGTTTTTCCAGTAGTCATGTACGGATGTGAGAGTTGGACCATAAAGAAAGCTGAGTGCCAAAGAACTGATGCTTTTGAACTGTGGTGTTGCAGAAGACTCTTGAGAGTCCCTTGGACTGCAAGGAGATCAACCAGTCCATCCTAAAGGAGATGAGTCCTGAATATTCACTGGAAGGACGGATGCTGAAGCTGAAACTCCAATACTATGGCCACCTGATGTGAAGAACTGACTCATTGGAAAAGACCCTGATGCTGGGAAAGATTGAAGGCAGGAGGAGAAGGGGACAACAAAGGATGAGATGGTTGGATGGCATCATCGACTCAAGGGATATGAGTTTGAGCAAACTCTAGGAGTTGGTGAAGGATAGGGAAGTCTGGCGTGCAGCAGTCCATGAGGTTGCAAAGAGTCAGACATGACTGAGCAGCTGAACCGAACTGAATAAAAACCAATCCACATACTAAAAGTCTAACCCAAGATACAAGTCTATTGCCTGTACTACAGAAACAGTCTCCAATTGTGCTTGTTTCTCTTTGTAACCCTGTTTTCCTATACTGCATTTTCACCATAATAGCAAGAGCAATCTTCTACTGTTTTCTTTTCAAAGGACTTGTGGCTTAGCTGGTAAAGAATCTGCCTGCAATGTGGGAGACCTGCATTGGATCTCTGGGTTGGGAAGATCCCCTGGAGAAGGGAAAGGCTATCCACTCCAGTATTCTGGCCTGGAGAATTCGATGGACTCCATAGTCCATGAGGTCACAAAGAGTTGGACACGACTGAACAACTTTCACTTTTACTTTTCTTTTCAAATCATAGTTTGAGATCATGCCATTTACTTGCTTAAAATTTTCCCATGGTTTTGCCAATTGTGTAGATTAAACCCCCAAATCCTAACTTGGCCAATGATATCCTATTTGGTTTAGTTGTCACCTAACTTTCTACCTCTAACCACAATCATTCACTTATCAAACATGCTAAACTCATTTCAAGCTCAGAGATTTTATAATATGTGCTCTCACTTCTACCTGAAATATTTTTTAGCCATCACTTCATCTTTTGGCTTTCAGCTCAAAAGCCACCTCCTTTCACAGATATCCTATCTATATTCTGGAGAAGGAAATGGCAAACCACTCCAGTATTCTTGCCTGGAGAATTCCATGCACAGAGGAGCCTGGTGGGCTATAGTCTGAAGGGTTGCGAAGAGTCAGACACGACTGAGCGACTAACAATACTATCTATATTCTATAGTAGTTATTCCCTATTTATTCTATGGCATATTTCATTATTTAATTAAATATCACCTGTTTACATGTTCACTTGTAAGTCTCTTCCAAGACTACAAACTAAGCATGGTCAGTCTTTATTGTTCTTGTTAGTGGACAGATCAACTTTTAAAAGCTATTCCATGTAGTTGATATCATCCCAATGCTTCCACTTTGTAGGACTGAAAGAAGCCTAAAAACTTTTGCCATTACTCTACATTCCAAATTTGTTTTTCATGCCTATGTTCAAAGTCAGCAAAGCTTCCATTTAGGAAGTGGCTTTCTGAATCTAATTCGACCTACACTCACAGCTCTGTTGTTTTTCCTTTCTCAGTTCAGTTCAGTTCAGTCGCTCAGTTGTGTCCGACTCTTTGCGACCCCATGAATCGCAGCAGGCCAGGCCTCCCTGTCCATCACCAACTCCCAGAGTTTACTCAAACTCATGTCCATCAAGTCAGTGATGCCATCCAGCCATCTCATCCTCTGTTGTCCCCTTCTCCTCCTGCCCCCAATCCCTCCCAGCATCAGGGTCTTTCCCAATGAATCAACTCTTTGCATCAGGTGGGCAAAGTACTGGAGTTTCAGCTTCAGCATCAGTCCTTCCAATGAACACCTAGGACTGATCTCCTTTAGGATGGACTGGTTGGACTTCCTTGCTGTCCAAGGGACTCTCAAGAGTCTTCTCCAAAACCACAGTTCAACAGCATCAATTTTTCGGCGCTCAGCTTTCTTCACAGTCCAACTCTCACATCCATAGAGGACCACTGGAAAAACCATAGCTTGACTACCTTTGTTGGCAAAGTAATGTCTCTGCTTTTTAATATGCTGTCTAGGTTGGTCATAACTTTCCTTTCCAAGGAGTAAGCGTCTTTTAATTTCATGGCTGCAATTACCATCTGCAGTGATTTTGGAGCCCCCAAAAATAAAGTCTGACACTGTTTCCACTGTTTCCCCTTTCTAAGGGAATACAATCATCAATTAGCAATCATTATTCTGTTTTCCTTTCTTTTTTTGGCTCAGTCTCAGAAGCATTTTATTTATGTATTAAGAAGTTCCTTCTTAATCCTAGTATGTAGTTAACTTTTCTTGGCATGTTGATTAGGATATTTTTTTCACTTCAATTATTCATTTTAACAACATTATTTATAGTATCCTATTGACCTGTAGGGAAACGTGAGGCTTTCCAATAAAGTTCTCCAGAAATAAAGGCTATTTTGGAAGGTAGTTATTTCCCATTATTGGAAAGTTTTTGGGTATAGGTAAATAATTACATGACAAGTGTTAACAATTCAAGTTTCATATGGATAGCTTGACTAGAAGACTTCTGAAATACTTTTCCACCTCTGAGTTATTATGATTCCTTGTATTTATGAGACTAGCACCAATTAATAACGCAACCTCCAGAGGGTAGTCAATTAAAAGAGTCCTTCATGTTATAAAACTTAGGTGCTCTGGATGTAATTCTTACAACATACATTTCAACATATCTTATTTTCTTTTTATAAAAATATGGAAATAAACAATATTAGAAAATAATTTAAATCCTAATTAGCCTAGGTACTATGAAATAATATCAAACTTAAAACTCCCTTTGGAATTAATATTTGGCTATCTACAGGTAAAATTAGTATGCCTAAATTATGACTCATTTTAGTATAGAATTAAAAATATTTCAATATAAACTCTTTAATTGCTATCTTATAATTAATTCTTTTATAGTTCACAAAGACATTTAGAAGAATATGTTGAAAGCTCAGTCATATGGTGCAACCAAACTTCTAGGGAGGCTGGAATCCTTAAAAAACCCCCAATTTATTTTAATATTCTTTAAAAAATGTAAAGGAACTTACCCCGGTGCATAGTTGCATATGAAAAGTGCTGCCTGTTTAATGCGTCCAATACTTGAACATAGAGTAACAGCACAACCAACTTTGTAAGACCTGTCCCAAACAAGCTAAAATAAAATTTTCAAAGAAAACATAAAATTTAATTCTAAACATTTACTCTGCCATAGTATAATCAATAGTATATTCAATACACATAGAACTTTAACCAAACCAATTCAAGGTATATGAACTATTCTTCATTTGGATGCAGGCAGAAAATTATCATGAATTTAGTTAAGCATTTATAAAACTGTAATTAGAGAAACATTTCAATAGGTTCTACCAATACTGTATTCTTAGGATAAAAAGTCTGAGAAAAAAACTGATCCAGAATAAGGAAGGAAGGATCAATTTTCAACATTTTGTTAAATCTGAGAGTTCCAGGTTATTGGCAGAGAGGAAGAGGGAAATGAGAGAGAAAAAGCCTTGGAAGAATGGAAGTCATGAATAGAAAGAAGAAAAAGAGGGGACAGTAAGATTATAGAAGAGAAGGAAAAGAAATACAAGAGTAGAAAGTAATTGAATGTTGCAGAATTTTTCTTTTCTTTTATTGAGGAAATTCTACTATAAAGTAAAATAAAGTCTGGGCTTTTCATTAAAAAAAATGAGTAGAAGAGCTGGTTCCTATAAAATAATTTCTTGCAAGACAGGTCTTGGAATGAAAATAGGAAAACAATTAAAGATATTCCAGAGCCAGAAAATAATTCCTGAGTGTCTTTAATTGTCCTGATACTTTTAAGTGAAGAAAGACAAACATTGTTTTGTTAACCTCTGTGGAATAGGAAGAAACCATTTGTTTTCCTTTTCTCTATAACTATTAGCAATTTTAAAAGTGTGTGACTCCAAAAGAAATAGAGCAATGCATTAAAAGAATACAGAATAGAATGTCTGCAGCAGTTGAAGTTAAGTCAAATGCAGGAGATGAAAGTGTCTAGGAAACTTAGATTCAAGGAGGAAAAAATCCAGAGGAGTAGGTCAGGGAGGAGACTTGGTTATTTACTCGAAGTACTGAAGTCATATAAAGGAGTTTAGCTTTGACATGAGTAAGATAATGGAGAGCCTCTCATTTTCTAGAAGAAAGAATTGATCAAAAAATTTTCTGAAACATGATTCATTTGATGGAACAGAAAGACACGAGTTCAACATGAAAAAATTCCACAATTTTAAGTTCTACATCAGAATTGACTGATTGAAAAATAATCATCTTTTAAATGAGCTTGGAAGTTAATTCAATAGTTTCTTGATTCCTGATACAAATATTTAATGAAGACCTAAATAATGTCATGTTAATGTGTTGAGAATACATGGAGGAGAAGACAAGGTCCCTGCCCTTTGCATAGTGTTAGATTCATACATTAATGATTACGAAAAATATAATATATAAAATAATAAATGTATGCACAGGAAATAAAAAGTGGTTCAGCATTCTTGGAGTACAAAGTATAAGGGTGAATTGTTAGATATGAGGCAGGAAAATAATACTATATATTTGCAATTAAAATGTTTTCATACATATATATACCATAGTATGTGTACTGATTTATGCAAAAAAAAAATCAAGTCTCTTATTTATGTTTAAATAGTCAATAAACTAGAACTACTTTTTATTTACTGTTTACTTCCTTTTTCAGCATGTGTTATTTTAGAAAGTTACCTTTCATCTTTGGGTATGGAGATTAGATTTACTATATTTAAAGGAATGTTTTAATTGTATGGTTCAAGCAAATAGAAGAAACTATGAACATTCACAAGATCTAGGACTAATCAGAATTTTTATTCTATTCGAGGGAGTAATTTTACCATTTGAATTTATTTATAAAATCGAAACAATCAATAAGAACTTAGTAGTAAAGCAATTAAGGAGTCAATTGAATTAATAATATAAAATTAGATACCTGTAGATAGTTAGAACAGTTATCAGAGCAACTGTTCCTTTCAAAATCGTACTTTTTCCTCTGCTCAAACCAACTTCTGATAGCAATACTTGCAGTAAATTCATTTTCAGGGCCGACCCATATATTTTCACCAATACCATTAAATTTAGGATGGGCCATATATAGTTCTTCTAAATGAGTATTACGCTCAAACACACATTTTTTCCCCCATGCTCTAGCAGTCCGTGACAAAGCTACATCCCAAGTCTGAAAAAAAATGCAAAAGGCAAAGAAAACAAAATAATAATAATGAAGGCTTTTTCAGTGCTCTAAATTATTTTCCTTGAATTCTCATAGTTAGATTTAAGGAAAACAATTCTTATTTTGTGCCTATGAGTCTGATTTGTGGAGTTTATTAAGGAGGAAAAGTGTTTTGAGATAATTATAAATGAAACAACTATTTCCTGAGATGAAGGCCTATGCATATTTTGTAATTAGAAAGTCAGATTGTTAGATGATGCAAACGATTATAATATTCTTACCTGCAGTCTATTCAGAAAATGCATATTTTTAACCTCATGCTTTCTATACATAATAATACAATAATTTAACATATTTAAGAACTATTTATTGAGCACTGATTATATGCAAACTGTTGTACTTTGAGGAATAAAATGAAGTCAACATAAATTTTGTCCTCTAGTTGCTTATTGTTATTAGAACAATCTGGGATAATACATACGTATATATATACACCTACATGTATATATAATTTTAACATATAGAGGTAGTTTGTAAATGTTATACAGGAGGTACATGTAAAGCTTTATGGATGTTTCCAAAAATGTGAGAAAATGTCACAAGATGCTGCCATCTTCCATTTGTGGAAACATCCAAAAATGTGTACTTCTGTCATATTTAGAGGCTTAGTATAATGTTCATTGTTTAGTTAAGGACAAGAACAAAAAAAACCAAAAATACAAAAATCAATAGTTCTAAAACCTACATGTTAAAAATGTACATTACAGTATATTTGAAAGTAAACATTTCTAAAAACATTACTAAGATTTCCTTAGAGTTTTCTTGGTTAGTTTCATAGTTTAAACAGAAAATATATTACAGAAAATAAATCAGGCTTTTAGCATATCCCCTCCCTCCCCACACTATTTTCTTTCCCAAAGGTAATCATTGTTCTATCTCCATGTACATACTATCCAAAATAAGATATGTTAGGGTATTTTAGATGAATATTTTATGATTTTTGTCCTTACACTGTTTTATTTATTTATTTTTTATTATTTTTATTATTATTATTATTTTTTTTTTTCCAGTGGGTTTTGTCATACATTGATATGAATCAGCCATGGATTTACATGTATTCCCAATCCCGATCCCCCCTCCCACCTCCCTCTCCACCCGATTCCTCTGGGTCTTCCCAGTGCACCAGGCCGGAGCACTTGTCCCATGCATCCCACCTGGGCTGGTGATCTGTTTCACCATAGATAGTATACATGCTGTTCTTTTGAAATATCCCACCCTCACATTCTCCCACAAAGTTCAAAAGTCTGTTCTGTATTTCTGTGTCTCTTTTTCTGTTCTGCATATAGGGTTATCGTTATCACCTTTCTAAATTCCATATACATGTGTCAGTATGCTGTAATGTTCTTTATCTTTCTGGCTTACTTCACTCTGTATAATGGGCTCCAGCTTCATCCATCTCATTAGGACTGGTTCAAATGAATTCTTTTTAATGGCTGAGTAATATTCCATGGTGTATATGTACCACAGCTTCCTTATCCATTCATCTGCTGATGGGCATCTAGGTTGCTTCCATGTCCTGGCTATTATAAACAGTGCTGCGATGAACATTGGGGTGCACGTGTCTCTTTCAGATCTGGTTTCCTCAGTGTGTATGCCCAGAAGTGGGATTGCTGGGTCATATGGCAGTTCTATTTCCAGTTTTTTAAGGAATCTCCACACTGTTTTCCATAGCGGCTGTACTAGTTTGCATTCCCACCAACAGTGTAAGAGGGTTCCCTTTTCTCCACACCCTCTCCAGCATTTATTGCTTGTAGACTTTTGGATAGCAGCCATCCTGACTGGCGTGTAATGGTACCTCACTGTGGTTTTGATTTGCATTTCTCTAATAATGAGTGATGTTGAGCATCTTTTCATGTGTTTGTTAGCCATCTGTATGTCTTCTTTGGAGAAATGTCTGTTTAGTTCTTTGGCCCATTTTTTGATTGGGTCATTTATTTTTCTGGAATTGAGCTGCAGGAGTTGCTTGTATATTTTTGAGATTAATCCTTTGTCTGTTTCTTCATTTGCTATTATTTTCTCCCAATCTGAGGGCTGTCTTTTCACCTTACTTATAGTTTCCTTTGTAGTGCAAAAGCTTTTAAGTTTCATTAGGTCCCATTTGTTTAGTTTTGCTTTTATTTCCAATAATCTGGGAGGTGGGTCATAGAGGATCTTGCTTTGATTTATGTCGGAGAGTGTTTTGCCTATGTTCTCCTCTAGGAGTTTTATAGTTTCTGGTCTTACATTTAGATCTTTAATCCATTTTGAGTTTATTTTTGTCCTTACACTGTTTTAATCATACGACACACAATATTATTGGCCTGCCACATGCAGTTTTCACTCAGAGAGATTATTCCTTATTAGCACAAACAGATCTAACTAACTTTTTTTAAACTCTTCATAGTATTACATAGTGTGACTAGGAGCATGTAATAAAGGTTATCATTCCACTATTGATGGCCCTTCTGATTCTTTCCCATTTACAGACAAAGCTCCATGGACCATCTTTCTACTACCTAATTTTGCATATTGCTTACACAACACACCATATGCTTATAGTGCACTAATCACTATTCTAAGTGGGTTTTTTTTCATATTGAGATATAATTGGGACACAGCCCTGTATAAACTTAAGGTGTATAGCATAATACATGGGCTTTCCTGGTGTTCAGCTGGTAAAGAATCTGCCTGCAATGTGGGAGACCTGGGTTGGATCCCTGTGTTGGGACAATACCCTGAACAAGGGAACGACTACCCACACCAGGATTCTGGCCTGGAGAATTCCATGGGCTGTATAGTCCATGGGGTCACAAAGAGTTGTATAATACATCACGAAATGATTATCACAAAAAGTTTAGTGAACATCCATTACCTCATACAGATATAAAATAAGGAGAAAAAAAAATTTTTCCCTTGTGATGAGAACTCAGAATTTGTTCTTTTAACACTTTCAGATAACATCAGCAGTAGTAATTATAGTAATCATTAGGACATTACATTCCTAGGATTTATTTACCTTAGAACTGGAAGTTTGTACTTTTTTACCACTTTCATCCAATCCCTCCCCTACCCTTAATAACCACAAATCTGATCTCTTTTTCTATCAGTTTTTTTTTTGAAGTATAATTGACATACAATATATATCAGTTACTGGAGAATAACATAGTGGTTTGACATTTCCATACATTACAAAATGATCAACACAACAAGTCTAGGTACATCCTGTCTCTATACAAAGATATTACATTACTACTGACTATATTTTCCATGTAGTACAGTTAATTTCCCTTACTCACATGTTTTTGTCGCTGTAAGTTTGTTAATTTTCCTCACCTATTTCACTCATTCCTTGCCCTCTCCTCTGGCAATCAATCATCTGTTTTTCTTTTTATCTGTGGCTGTTTCTGTATGGTATTTGTCTTTTTCTGTTTGACTTATTTCACCTAGCATAATACCTTCTAGGTCCATCCATGCTGTCGCAAATAGCAAGAATTCACTCCTTCTTTATGGCTGAGAAATATACCACTGTATATACCATATCTTCTCCATCCATTCATCTATCCATGGCCACGTAGGTTGCTTCCATTTCTTGGCTATCGTGAATAATGGTGCAATAAAGGTGTAGATACCTTTTTGAATTAGTGTTTCCTTTTTTCACCCTTTGGAAAAATACCTAGAAGTGGAATTGCTGCCACTGGAATATTTACTGTCATGGTTCTATGATTTGACTTTTTTCTTTTTTCTTTTTTTTCAGATTCCAAATATAAATGATACCATGCAATATTTGGGGATCCCTGGTGGCTCAGTGGTAAACAATCTGCCTGCCAATTCAGGAGATGCAAGTTTGATCCCTGGGTCAGAAAAATATCCTGGAGAAGGACATGACAACCAACTCTAGCAATCCTGCTGGAAAATCCTATGGACAGTGGAGCCTGGCAGGCTACAGTCCATGGGGGTCACAAAATGAGTCAGAGATGACTGAGCAACTCAATTCATTTCAGTTGCTCAGTCGTGTCTGACTCTGCGACCCCATAGACTGCAACAAGCCAGGCCTTCCTGTCCATCACCAACTCCCGGAGCCATGTTCCATTGTGTTGGTGATGCCATCCAACCATCTCATCCTCTGTCTTTCCCTTCTCCTCCTGCCCCTAATCCCTCCCAGCATCAGGGTCTTTTCAGCTCTTTGCATCAGGTGGCCAAAGTACTGGAGTTTCAGCTTCAACATCAGTTCTTCCAATGAACATTCAGGACTGATTTCCTTTAGGATGGACAAGTTGGATCTCCTTGGAGTCCAAGGGACTCTCAAGAGTCTTCTCCAACACCATAGTTCAAAAGCATCAATTCTTCGGTGCTCAGCTTTCTTTATAGTCCAACTCTCACATCTATACATCTATACATGACTACTGGAAAAAACATAACCATGACTAGATGGAACTTTGTTGGCAAAGTAATGTCTCTGCTTATAATGTTTCTTCCAAGGAGTAAGCATCTTTTTATTTCATGGCTGCAGTCACCCTCTGCAGTGATTTCGGAGAACCCCAAAATAAAGTCTGCCACTGTTTCCCATGAGGTGATGGGACTGGATGTCATGATCTTTGTTTTTTGAATGTTGACCTTTAAGCCAACTTTTGCACTCTCCTCTTCCACTTTCATCAAGAGGCTCTTTAGTTCTTCTTCACTTTCTGCCGTAAGGATGGTGTCATCTGCATATCTGAGGTTATTGGTATTTCTCCTGGCAATCTTGATTCCAGCTTGTGCTTCATCCAGCCCAGCACTTCTCATGATGTACTCTGCATATAAGTTAAATATGCAGGGTGACAATATACAGCCTTGACGTACTGCTTTTCCTATTTGGAACCAGCCTGTTGTTCCATGTCTAGTTTTAACTGTTGCTTCCTGACCTGCATACAGGTTTCTCAAGAGGCAGGTCAGGTGGTCTGGTATTCCCATCTCTTTTAGAATTTTCTACAGTTTATTGTGATCCACACAGTCAAAGGCTTTGGCATAGTCAATAAAGCAGAAATAGATATTTTTCTGAAACTCTCTTGCTTTTTCAATGATCCAGCAGATGTTAGCAATTTGATCTCTGGTTCCTCTACCTTTTCTAGTTCCAGCTTGAACATCTGGAAGTTCACAGCTCAACTAAACATCAACAAAATGTAATATCTGTCTTTATCTGGCATATTTCACTTAGGACAATGCCTTCAAGTTCCCTCCAATTGCTGTAAATGGCAGAATCTCCTTTTTTCTCATGACTGAACCATGAGATGTCCACTGTCTGTATACAGACTGCTACTTCTTTTTTCATTCACTCATTGATGGACACACAGGTTGCTTCCATATCTTCGCTATTATGAATAATGCTGCAATGAACATAAGAGTGCATACATCTCTGTGATATTCTGTTGTCATTTCCTTTGGATGCAGCTATCTAAGTGTGGTATTGCTGGATCACACAAAACTTTAAAAGAAGTTTTTTTGAGGAACCTTCACACTGTTTTCCCAAATTGTTGCATGAATATACATTTCTATTAACAATGCACAAAGGTTCCCTTTTCTCCTCATTCTCACAGACATTTGTTTTCTCCTGTCCTTTTATTTATTTTATTGAAAGATAATTGCTTTACAGAGTTTTGTTGTTTTCTATCAAACCTCAACATGAATCAGCCATAGGTATACATATATCCCCTCCCTTTTGAAACTCCCTCCCATCTCCCTCCCCATCCCACCCCGCCAGGTTGATACAGGGTCCATGTTTGAGTTTCCTAAGCCATACGCAAATTCCCACTGGCTCTCTGTTTTACACATGGTAATGTAAGTTTCCATGTTACTCTTTCCATACATCTCACCCTCTCCTCCCCTCTCCCCATGTCTATATTCTCCATGTCTGCTTATCCATTGCTTCCCTGTAAATAAATTCTTCAGTACTATTTTTCTAGATTCCATATATATGTGTTAGAATATGATATTTATCTTTCTCTTTCTGACTCACTTCACTCTGTATAATAGGTTCTAGGTTCATCCACCTCATTAGAAGTGACTCAAAGGCGTTCCTTTTTATGGCTGAATAATATTCCATTGCACATGTGTACCACAACTTCTTTAGCCATTCATCTGTCAATCGATATTTAGCTTCCTTCCATGTTCTAGCTATTGTAAATAGTGCTATAGTGAACAATGGGATACATGTGTCTTTTTCACCTTTGGTTTCCTCAGGGTATATGCCTACGAGTGGGATTGCTGGGTCATATGGTGGTTTTATTCCTAGTTTTTTAAGGAATCTCCATACTGTCGTCCATAGTGGCTGCATCAATTTACATTCCCACTAACAGTACAAGAGAGTTCCCTTTTCTCCACACCTTGTCCAGAATTTATTGTTTGTAGACTTTGTGATGATGGCCATTCTGACAGATGTGACGTGATATCTCATTGTACTTTTGATTTGCATTTCTCTAATAATGAGTGTCATTGAACATCTTTTCATGTGTTTCTTAGCCATCTGTATATATTCTTTGGAGAAATGTCTGTTTAGGTCTTTTCCCCACTTTTGATTGGGTTGTTTTTCTGGCATTGAGTTGTATGAGGCTGCTGGTATATTTTGGAAATTAATCCTTTGTCAGTTGTTTCATTTGCTATTATTTTCTCCCATTCTGAGGGTTGTTTTTTCACCTCGCTTATAGTTTTCTTTGCTGTGCAAAAGCTTTTAAGTTTAATCAGGTCCCACTTGTTTACTTTTCTTTTTTTCTGTTACTCTAGGAGGTGGGTCATAGTGGATCTTGCTTTGATTTATGTCATCGAGTGTTCTGCCTATGTTTTCCTCTAAGAGTTTTATAGTTTCTGGTCTTACACTTATATCTTTCATCCATTTTGAGGTTATCTTTGTGTATGGTGTTAGGAAGTGTTCTAATTTCATTCGTTTACATGTAGCTGTCCAGTTTTCCCAGCATCATTTATTGAAGAGACTGTCTTTGTCCCATTGTATGTTCTTGCCTCCTTTGTCAAAAATAAAGTACCCATAGGTGCATCGCTTTATTTCTGGGCTTTCTATCTTGTTCCATTGGTCTATATTTCTGCTTTTGTGCCAGTACCATACTGTCTTGATGACTAGAGTTTGTAGTATAATCTGAAGTCAGGAAGGTTGATTCCTCCAGCTCCATTCTTCTTTCACAAGACTGCTTTGGTGTAAAGTTAGGTTGTCTATTCAATGGTTTTCTTGAGGTAGCATTGTATTGCTATAAACTTCCCTCGTTGAACTGCTTTTGCTGTATCCCATAGATATTTAGTTGTCATGTTTTCACTGTCATTTGTTTCTAGAAATTTTTTGATTTCTCTTTTGATTTCTTCAGTAACCTGTTGATTATTTAGAAATGTGTTGTTTAATCTCCATGTGTTTGTGTTTTTTACACTTTTTTTTCTTGTAATTGATATCTAGTCTCATAGCATTGTGGTCAGAGAAGATGCTTGATATGATTACAATTTTCTTAAATTTACTGAGGTTTGATTTGTGATCCACGATGTTGTCCACCCTGGAGACTGTTTCATGTGCGCTTGAGAAGAAGGTGTATTCTTCTGCATTTGGATGGGATGTCCTGAAGATATCCATCTCATTTTTTATGTATTTTTTTATTTTTTTAAGAGATCCATCTCATTTAATGTATCTTTTAAGACTTGTGTTTCCCTATTAATTTTCTGTTTTGATGATCTGTCTACTGGTGTGAGTGGGATGTTAAAGTCTCCTACTATTGTTGTGTTACTATCAATTGCTCCTTTTATGTCTGTTAGTGTTTCTCTTACGTATTAAGGTGCTTCTATGTTGGGTATTTAAATATTTACAATTGTTATGTCTTCCTCTTGGATTGATTCCTTGATTATTATGTAGTGTCCTTCCTTATTTCTTATAAACGTCTTTAGTTTAAGGTCTGTTTTGTCTGATATGAGGATTGCTACCACAGCTTTCTTTTGCTTCCCATTTGCATGGAATATATTTTTCCATCCTCTCTCTTTCAGTCTATACATGTCTTGAGGTCTGAGGTGGGTTTTTTGTAGACAGCATATATATGGGTCTTGTTTTTGTATCCATTCAGCCAGTCTGTGTCTTTTGTTTGGAGCATTTAATCTGTTTACATGTAAAGTAATTATTGATATATATGTTCCTATTTCCATTTTCTTAATTGGGGTTGATTTTGTAGATCTTTTTTTCTTCTCTTGTATTTCTTGACTATATAAGTCTCTTTAAAATTTGTTGTAAAGCTGGTTTGGTGGTACTGAATTCTGTTAACTTTTGCTTATCTGAAAAGGTTTTGATTTCTACATCAATTCTGAATGAGATCCTTGCTGGGTATAGTAATCTTGGTTGTAGATTTTTCCCTTTCAGTACTTTAAATATATCCTGCCATTCCCCTCTGGCCTGCAGAGATTCTGCAAAATATCAGCTGTTAAGCCTATGGAGTTTCCCTTGTATGTTACTTGTTGCTTCTCCCTTGCTGCTTTTACTATTCTTTCTTTGTGTTTAGTCCTTGTTAGTTTGATTAGTATGCATCTTGGCATGTTTCTCCTTGGTTTTATCCTGTATGGGACTCTTTGTAAAGTCCAATAAAGCCTCTTGGACTTTATTATTTCCTTTTCCATATTGGGGAAATTTTCAACTCTGATCTCTTCAAAAATTTTCTCACACCCTTTCTTTTTCACTTCTTCTCCTGGGACCCCTATAATTTGAAAGTTGGTGACTTTGATATTGTCCCAGAGGTCTCTGAGACTATCCTCAGTTCTTTCCATTTTTTTTTTTTTACTTTATTTGATTCCTTCTTCTGCTTCAGATATTCTACTACTGATTCCTTTTAGAGTAGTTTTCATTTCAGTAATTCTGTTGTTTGTCTCTCTATCTCCTGTCTTTCTTGATGTGAGACATTCTAACAGATATGATGTGATATTTTATTGTAGTTTTAATTTGCATTTCCTGGATGATTAGTCACGTTGAGGACCTTTTTATGTACCTGTTGGCTAAAGCTATAAAATTCTTAGAAGAAACAAAGGGGACATGTTTCATGACATTGGATTTGGCAATGATTTCTTAGATATGCCACCAAAAGTACAGGTAACATCATAAAAAATAGATGAATTAGTCTTCATTACAATTAAAAACTTTTGTGTATCAAAAGATACTATTAACAGAATGAAAAGGCAACCTATGGAAGAAAACAGTTGAAAATCATGTATTGTTAAGATATTTTATCTAGAATATATAAAAAATCCTCTCTCTCTATATATATGTGTGTGTGTATATAATATATAAAGAATTCTACATACGTAAAGAATAAAGATGTTCAACCTAACATCATTAGGGAAATGCAAATCAAAACCATAATGACATGACTTCACACCACTTATGAACTAAAAAAAAAAACCCAAAAACCCAGAAAACAAGTGTTGGCAAAGATTTGGAGAAATTGAAACCCTGTGTATTGCTAGTAGGAATGGGAACTGTGTAGCCACTATGAGAAAGAGAATATCAGTTCTTCAAAATTAAACAGAATTTCTACCTGTTTTGGCGATTCCATTTCTGGGTATATAACCAATAGAAGTGAAAGCAGGGTATTGAAGAGATATTTATTCACATACCTATGTCCACAGTAGCATTATCCACAATAGCCAAAAGGTGGAAGAAATTCAAGTTCCATCGACAGATGAATGGGTAAACGAAATATCATATATCCATAAAGTGAAATATTATTCAGCCTTTAAAAGGATGGAAATTCTGACACATGCTACAGCATGAACCCTGAAGACATGCTAAGTGAAACAAGACAATCTCAAAGAAAAACACTTCAGATTCTTATATGACATACCTGGAGCAGTCAAGGTTTCAAGACAGAAAAGCAAAATGGTAGTTGCCAGCAGCAAGAAGGGGATGGGGAGTTAGTGCTTAATTGGTGCAGTCTCAGTTGGGGAGGAGGAAAATGTTCTGGAGATGAACAGTGATAGTGCTTGCACAACACTGTAAAGGTATATAGAAATGTACATTTAAAAATGGTTAAAACCATAAATTTTATATTATGTATATTTTATAATTAAAAAAACCAATAAAATTTTCAGTTTAAAAACAAGGTAGAGCAGAACTACTAGGTTACAACAACAGCATGGACATGGGCAGGAGACAGAATTTGTGTGTTGTAGTATCTTTTTAATATTCAGAAGAAGGTTATAGATGTTGCTTAATTTTGGACTTTATAAAGTATATACACTAAAATGTTGAGCATAACCAATGAAAATAAAATGTATGATTTCCAAACGTGTCAAGGCAAAGTTCTAAGTAGAACATACTATTATGATAGACTATATTATTTACTGGTTATTATTTATATCCTAGTAAAAGCTAAGGGAAAAATAGACATCAACTTTTAGAAAGAACAGAAGGATAAAATTTTGACTGGGGCTTTAAACTGTACCCAAAACACTATTCCTTCAAAAATGTTCACATATGAAGATATATACGGTAGGGACACAAATTATTCTCTATGCTTTAAGTTTGAAATAAAATTTTTTTGAGACTAAGAATACAAAATCTATTAAAAGTTGTATTAAAAAATTTTGTGATTATTCATTATCAGGAGGAAGGTCAATGTTCAAACTTGAAAGAAATAGAAGTAATCACAAAGTGTGAAAGGGTGAAATATATATATATATATATCACTCTCAAATATTCTCAAATTCTAACTAAATTCAAAAGATAAAAACTTTACCTTCAGCAGATACAATACTAGTATATTTATATAAGAAAATATATAAAGAGAAGAAGAAACTTAATACAAAAGGTAAAGAAAATGACCAAGAAAGAAAAAACTATGTCCAATCAAAACAAGGCTTTAAAATTAACATTAAAGGAACGTTCCCTCTTTATAATTTATTAGTTTATCAAGGAATTGAAAACACCCAGTCAGTCAGATGTGGTGAAAACAGAGTAATTCTACACTTTTAATGTTTGCTTACATTGGCACAGTCCTTCAATACTGTACTTCCTATGTATCGTACACATAGGAAAAAACCATTCTTTTTCACATTCCTGGAATTTTTCCTAAAGAACTAATCCAGAAGGAAGAAAAGACTGACATCTAGGAAGACGGTCCTTGCGATATTTACAATGTATATTGGAAGCTCCTAATTGCCCTGTAGTTACTTAATTAATTGTGCATTCCTTTTTAATGACAATCATGAAGACTCCACAGCACCAAAGGAAAAGCTGATGAGATATTATAAAGAAATAGCGGGAAATGCAACGGAGAAATTAGAACAACAACGTTAGAGAATGCAAAATCAGGTCTGGTCTAGGAAGACGTGAATGAAACACCCTCTAGAGAGCAAAATTTAGGCTGGATACCAAACAACTCAATAGCCATGATAAAAAAATATTTTAAAAAGGCAAAACTGGTGTGAAAACATCCATGGTAAAACTTCAGAATTTTAAGTAAAAACCGAATCTGTCTTCTCCCTTGCACTATCCTGAGCGGGGCACGCGTGCCTCTCCCCAGTTCAAGCTTAAAGATCCTGGCTTTGCTTAAATTGATACGATTTTCATCAAGAGCAGTTTTGCATTGATTTTCAAATTAAAAAACAACACTGCATTAAACTGTCATTTTCTCGAATGGAAAGTTCCCTTAAATCTTGCACCCCAGGCGAGGAGCTCTACTCACCCCAGTCCCAGCCCTGTGCAAACCTTTGCTGACGAGAATGCGTTAGAGTGATAGTGGTTTTCATTTCTTGAACATGTAAACTTTACGTGTATTTTTAAATCCAAACTCTTAAGTGTGGTTCCCCACAACCTTCAGCAGAGCAGTGGCCCAAACTCTGCGGCTGAGGGGGCGCACCCTGCAGGGGTTGTCGGAGGTTTAGGCAACCGCCTTAGGGCCTCACCATGAAGCGCATGTTAGCCGCTCGGGGCAAGACGTTGCCCCGGACCTCATTGTGGAGGTTCACGTACTCATTGATAAACCTTACGTCCTCCTCGTCAGGCAAAACATTCGCGTTCAAACCGGAACCCAGCAGTAGCAGCCAGAACTCACATAGCCACACCTTCCAAATGCCCGTCTGCGTCAAAGGAAACCATCGGGCGTACCACTCCACGGAGAAGCGCAGGGCCGCCATAGTCCACCTGCCGCGGACAGGCCAGTGCGCACGCGCAGGCTCGCCCCGGCGGCCTACCAGTCAACGCGGAGGGGCGGTGCAGGCAGCGGGCCCCGCCTCTCGGGAGCGGGGAGGGGAAGTATCAGCAAGAGGCAAAACGGCGAAGACTCGTGAAAACCATCTGCAGAATTACCCGAAACAGACGGCTGAGTTACGAGAGTGCAGGTTTTTCTCTAAAGTAATGTTGGCAAATATCTAGAATCGGTTTTTGACAGCAGATGATGTGTCATCCTTTATTAATGAGTCGACTACAGAGTAAATGTCAATTGCTGAGTAAATAACCTGAGTAATTTGCGAATTCTGTGATACTGATGAAAATTCAGTCGAAAAACAGAAATCCTTGCTAGTTATGTTGGGATTTTAGTGCAAGATGCTCCTTTTATTTCCATCCTGGGGAAGAATATCCTCTTGTAGACCAACTTCCTTATTGAGATTTTCACAATGTTTTAATGATCCTTTGTGGGAAACTGCAGGATAAATGAGAAGAGTGGAAAGCTCAGCAGGTAGGGGCTAGATTAGGGCTCATCGAATTCTCATAAAGTTAAAATATTTTCATTTTTTTCTTCCACCGGCATGTGTAGACAGTCTGAAGTATCAATATCATCTCTGATAAACTGTCACGATAAAAGTCGACAACACTTTTTTTTTTTTTGGTTTTCCTTTGTTTCAGACAAAAATGGCTAGTGTCCCAGCGATTCTTTTTAGCGTCATATATTTTGCTCAAGAAAACTTGCTTTGAAGAAAGTAAGTTGTAGCCATTAAAAAAAAATTGTTTTGGGGTACACATTTACATATCATATATTGTCCTGGATAGTGTTAAGAAGATATTAAAAATCATTGACAAGGGACAGAATTTTGCCACAAAGAAAGCATTGCAATTGCTTGACAAAAATATCTAAAAATGCATGTGCTTGAAAAAGTTATCTATGGTAGGACTTCCCTGATGGTCCAGTGGTTAAGAATCTGCCTTCCAATGCAGGGGGCACAGGCTCAATCCCTGGTCAGGGAACTAAAATCCCACATGCCTCCAGGCACCTGAAACCCGTGCTCACTAACAAGAGAAAGTCCAAGCACAACAACCAAGACCCAGCACAGCCAAAAAAAAAAAAAAAAAATGGTGTACACAATATAAAGCAGCATAGCTCACAAGATGTTTTCATTCATGCCTTTTTTATTAAATGTATATTACCAGGTAGTGTATTAGGAGGGTAAGAAAGGCCGATGAACAAGGCAAAAATCCTGCTTCCAAGTAGCTTACAGTCTGGAGAACTAGCAAACTGGGGCCTTCTATGCCATGGGAGAAACACAAAGCCAAAGTGCTCTGGCATTACGCGTGGGACAGCTAACCCCCTTTTTGAGGACTAGGTAAGCCTGTGTGGGGAATGTGACATCAAGAAAGTGAAGCACACAAGATAAAGAGTGCTTTCTAAACAAAGAGAAAAGCATACAATATCCCAGGAGATCAAAGAGGCTAAAAGTGTTTTAGTATGATCAGAGTATACTGTGGGGGTAAAGGCGACAAGTGATGAAAGATGGAATTCCTTCATTATATTGGTTCTGTTGTTAGACTATGAAAATTGCTATGTTAAAGCACAAGATAAATGGAATAATGTCATCTTAGACTAGCAAGAAGTGTTAGACTTTAGTCCCAATGTATTAGACTTACTTTGGACACATCATTGATAGGGAAGTCACTATGTCTTAGGTAGCTCATTCCATTGCTGGACATCTTACTCATTGATTTAATACGTATTTCTTTAGGACGTCTGTGTGTCAAACCTACACTAGGTGTTAGAGACATAAATTCTCAACAAACGAGATTCGTAGTCTATCCACATGAAGTTTTCAGTTAAAGGCTGTTGTTCAGTTGTCAAGTTGTGTCTGACTCTTTGAAACCCCATGGACTGCAGCACACCAGGCTTCCCTGTCCTTCACTGTCTCCCGGAGCTTGCTCAAACTTAGTTAAAAGTGATACAGACAAATCATCAAATAACTGTAATACAGAGTAATAAATGCTATTTTAAAATTCATTTTAAAAATTATTTCAGAAGTTGTTTCATTTGTTCTCTATTGGGGTAAAAAATACATGACATAAAACTTAGCATTTTAATCATTTTTAGTGTAAAATTTGTGGTGATTATGTTCACAGTGTTGTTCCCAGAAATATCAGGTGCAGTTTTACATGCTCAGAAAGTATCAGCTCATTTAAATCATAAATACCTTAAGAAACACATATTATTATGTTTAAAAATTTTATTGAAGTATAGTTGATTTGTAGTGTGTTTAATTTCTGCTTTAAAGCAAAGTGATTCAGTCATAAATATTCTTTTTCATATTCTATTCCATTATGGTTTGTCACAGGATGTGGAATATAGTTCCCTGTGCTATGCAATAGGAACTTGTTTATCCATCCTGTATGTGTTTGCCCCTGCTAATCCCAGACTCCCAGGCCTTTGCTCCTACACCTCCCTCACCCTTGGCAACCACAAATCTGTTATTGTATCAGGGAGTTTGTTTTTGTTTTGTAGATATGTTTGTTTCTGTAGTATTTTAGATTCCACGTATAAGTGATATCATCTGATATTTGTCTCTCTGAAGTACTTCACTTACAGTTTGGTAATCTCTAGGTCCATTCATGTTGCTGTAAGTGGCATTATTTCATTCTTTTAATGGTTGAGGAGTATTCCATTCATGTATATATTGCATATATATATGTGTGTGTATATATATACATATACATATATATATATATATCACATCTTCTTTATCCATTCATCTGTTCATCGACAGTTAGATTGAATCCATGTCTTGGCTGTCACAGATACTGCCGCTGTGAACACAGGGGTGCATATGTCTTCAAATTAAAGTTTTGTCTGGATATATGCCCAAAAGTGGGGTTGTTGATCATATTGCAACGCAATTTTTAGTTTTCTGAGGACCCTACATACTGTTTTCTATTGTAGCTGCACCAATACACATTCCCAACAATAGTGTAAGAGGGTTCCGTTTTCTCCACACCTTCTCCACCATTTATTAGTTAGAGACTTAGTAATGATGGCCATTCCGACTGGTGTGAGGTGATACCTCCTTGCTAAGAAACAGATACTATTCTTACCTCCATTTTACAGGTGGAAAAGCTGAGAAAAAGAGAAGTCATGTAATTTGTCTAAAGCCATCCAGCTCGTAAGTGTTAGAGCCAGTGTTCAAACTCAGGTGTCTAACACGGGACTACAGAGGAAGGGCACATGGAGACGTCTGGTTTGGTTTGTGTGGAAGGAGGTCAGGTTTCCTGAAGATGTTTTGCAAATATTCAGCTTTTCATATCTGTCAGTGAATTGGCTGGCATCATGTACTTCATACAAAATATAGTTTAAATGTGTTACATTTTAAAATTAAAAAAAAAAACTTTAAATATGCACATAACATGTGAGGATTATTTAGTCACTATTTAACATATTATGTATTAAATTACAGATTATTCATCAGTACCAAAAGATATGTTCGTTTTCTCATAAGTTTTAAGGTCTGTGACTATTGAAACGTTGGAATTTTTGGCTATTCATTAGCCCTCAAATAAGTTTTTACTTTCTTAATTTTTAGAGTGATTTACACATTAAGTTTCTTGAAGGCATAAGAATTGTTGGAGGATAGAGACAGAATCATCTATTTTTTAAAAGCATTGTGAAAATTAAGTTTCACTATGTTCTCTCATTAAAGTTCTGCTGCTGGTGTACTTTTTGAATACTCATTTACTTTTCTGTTGTGTCTAACAGAGATATAGCTTTACTTAAAACATCAGGGCAATTTTAGTAAATAGATTTTAAGCACCTTGTTTATCTCAGTTGATTTGGGACTTCCTTAAGTTTTCAGTTTCTTTACACTGTTTTTGAAATTTTAAGGAAATAATACTCTAATTCTGTATCATTTCTGATTTTGATAAAAGCTAGCAAGTTCAAAAATACATTCTTTTAATGTATACGTAAGGAGAATGATCATGAAAGAAGATTAAAGATACTAATGAGTGTGATTTTGTTCTCTGTATGAATGTTATTGGGAAGATATATGGTTTTTACCTTTGACTCTTTTTCTTACTTTTTTCACTTTTCTATCAGTCCTCATTTGGTTGTTCTTTCCTATAATTCAGAAATTCAAGTGATGCTAATGGTACATGAGAAGCATTACAAGAGAAAACCAAAAGGATGCTGCAAATAAAATCCAATATTCAAGAGTGGAAAGATAGACTTTATTAAAATGAAAATAAAGGACAACTGAAAATGATACTTGCTACATAAATATCAAGGGATTAAAATCACTGACATGCCATTAAGACGCGTTATCATTTGGGCTTCTTGGTAGCTCAGTTGGTAAAGAATCGGCCTGTAGTGCAGGGAACCCAAGTTCGACCACTGGTTCAGGAAGATCCCCTGGAGAAGGAAATGGCAACCCACTCCAACATTCTTGCCTGGGAAAACCCATGGACAGAGGAGCCTGGTGGGCTGCAGTCCATGGGGTCGCAAAGATTTGGGCATGACTGAGCGACTAACACTTTGGAAGAATCATTTAAAATTTCTAAGAAAATGAATAGCACCATTAGCAAAATGAATGAAGGAGATGAACAGGCAATTGACCACCAAAAACAAACAGGCCAAAACACAAAAGAGCCAAAACCGTGTAGTGGAAATATTCGTACTGCCATCTATTCCTGTCACCTATTTGACAAGGTGATCTGTATGCAGCCAGATTCCAGCATGAATTTGAGTCTCTGGAAATGTAACTTGCCTCTATCTACTGGGGAAAGTCAAAAAATTGAGTATAAACCTGGGACTATTGATATAAAGTTTTGACTTCTAAATTGACATTGACTCCTGTATTCTGGAGCTTAATGTTTATTTAGCATGGTTGCATGTGTGCAACAACTCCTAGGAATCCTTTTGCTGTAGGACAGCATTCCCCAAGACGGTCTTGATAACTCTCAAAATACATACTTGTCAGTCTTGACATTTCTGTGAGAATGTTTAAATCTACTAGCAGTTCAAGAAATGAAAGTTAATAGCAGAATTACTGAGAGGATTATATAAAGTATTGCATGTAAATTGCTAAGTGCTTGGTACATTGTAAACATTGCTTAATGTTAGTTATTACTATTATTAAGTTAATACTGTTAATAAAAATATCTCATTTTCATTTTCACTTGTTATATGGACAAGTACTAAATTATATTTTTAACAGCGTTTTACCAGACCTATTATGCATTCTTAATACATATTTGTAGAATTATTCTTATGATAGTGGTGTGATAGCTATTCTTATGATAGCTGGTGTGGTTTCACTAGCTACAAGGAGCAAATTCACTGTATGCAACTGCAGAGGGGTTCCTGGTGGTTTTTGACTAGGGGTAATGTCAAGTGGTGTGGAGCTTTCCTGAGGGGAAAATGGGAGTTCCTCTGTGAGGGATGATGATGGAATTTGCTTGTTTCTTTCGTTCCAGTATGTGAACTCAAGTGAATTTAATTACAGATTGTTACCTAGTTTTAACCTAGCCAGCCATCGCCAAATAATCATATGTCTTGCCAAAAGAGCTGAGAAAATACTTCAGGTCAGTTACAGTTGTAACTGTACAATACAAGGCAATACAATACAAGGGCAAGCACACACTGTTGATTGTTGGACTCATCTTCCTAGCATAAATATCTCCTTAGCAGTCATTTTTGTTTATTTATTTGACTGCATTGGTATCAGTTGCAGCACGTGGGCTCAGTAGTCATGGCACATAGGCCCATATGCCCCTCAGCCTGTGGGATCCTAGCTCCCTGGCCAGGGATGGACCCTGCATCCCCTGCCTTGCAAAGTGGATTCTTAACCACTGGACCACCAGGGAAGTCCTCTCTTTAGCAGTTTTTTAAAATTCACTTTTACATCATCCTTTTCAGGTTCAATTTTTGTATATTTTAAAATACTGGATTGGAGTAAAACATATAATACTCTATTGTAAAAACACACATGATACATATAATTACATGATATATTCATACTTCTAACTCAAGCTTAGGTACATCAGCTCCTGATTTGTAAGGGAATGTCCTGGGTTTATTGTGTTTTCCTATGTCCTGGGAACCCCCTCAGTCCCAAGGAGAACCAGGAATATTAGTTACTCTACAATATTTTATTTTAATAATAGGGATGCATAATCAAAAACTACAGAGACTACAGTTTAAACCATCTTTTCACCATCCTTCAAGGAGTAAGAATGGGATACAATTGGCCCAGTTAAAACTGATGAGTCTGATCACTTCTGGAAACTTCAAACATAGCCTAGTAGGACCAAAAGATCCCCAGAATAATGCACTGTTCAAACCCTGAGTTAACTGCCTTCAGTAATTTGAAAAGACTTGAGTACAGAGCTGTTTGTCCAATAATTCCAAACTGTGTGAAATTGGAGGGTCACTTATGGTCACTATTAAAGCAACATCTTCTCAGAGTAAAAGAATTAAAGTGATGCCAGGCCTTTTAAGATATCCTGTCAAGAGCCTATGGTTATGATCACAAGGAAAAGATATTTTGTTGGTCCAGAATTTTCTCTTCTTGCTAATGAGGGGAAGCCCCACTGGTAAGGCAGAGGCACTCCACCTGCCCAGCCTTTGCTCACAGCTTCAGCATAGATAGAAAGCTCTGCATGTAGAAATCCCATTATCTGAGAACTGCCATTACTTACAAGATCCTGTAGCCGTGCTAATGCAATACTCCCTGACATATTTTTTTTCAAAATCAGAGGGTATAATTCTGTAAAATTTCATTTTTAAGTATGGCCTGTAGAATTTCAATTCATCTACCTAAGGAAACATATGCTCCTGGATGATTAAGGAATCTAAAGAAGTAATAGAATAATTATATTGAAAATCAAAAGATATTTTAATTATTTGAAAAAGTTTAATTAAAAATCCACAAACACAACAATAAAACAGAAAAATGTACTATGTATATATGTCAATTTACATTTAGCCTATTTCAAACTGCCAGGGTAACTAATTATGAACTCACATTTTAACAATGCAATAGTTAAGCAAATAGCAATGATTTATTTTACTAACATGGTAATGACTCTCCACACCATGTTGATGCTGAGCAGCAGTGTGATGGTTAATGCTGCGTGTCAGTGTGGCTAGACTATGGTGGTTGGTATTTGGTCAAACACTAGTCTAGATATTGTTGCAAAGGTATTTTTTAGATGTGATTAACATTTACAGTCAGTTGACTTTAAGTAAAGCAGATTACCCTCCACAATGTGGGTGGGCTACAACCAGTGGAAGGCAGACAGATTTCCCAAAGAATGAATTCTGCCATTAGACTGCAATCAGGTTAAAAATACATTTAAAATACATTTACATTTCAAATCATGTAAAAATACATTTACAGCATAAAAATATTATGATTTTTAATATTTACAGCTGAGGGAAGTTGGTGGTTGCTTTAGTTGAGAAGAAAAGGATCTAGATCATTTATTTAGTACATAGAAGTCAACTATTCAACATTAAGTGACTTAAAAAACTGAATTAATTGAATAATCTGTTTTGTTTCTTTCTTTCTTTTTTTTTTTGGTCTTCAGACAAAAAAATGCCAGAATGAACCAGTTTTTTGGTTTGTAGAGATGTTGTTAATTATACTACAGATAATTTTGTACAGGACTTTAAAAGGTATACCTGCATCCTGTTATGTATACAGGGTACATTTAAAAATAAAATCTCCTAAAAGTAAAATTTCCTAATTCTCCCTTTTTGAGTTTAACTGTTCTCATCATTTTCCCCAACTACTGACTATGACCATAATATAACATTACAGGCTATTTGAAACTTTCCTTAATAACATTTTGTTTCTGAATAACGAGGGAACTCTTAAAGAGAACTACTGGCATTTAAGGAAAATACCTACTATCTGAAATGTTTAATTCTTTAAGTGTACTCTAACTAAAAGACCATCTAGAATATTAGAGAACAAGACTCTTGATACATGTAAAATAATTTTTAAGTCACTTAAGTTTTGCTTTGTTTTATTGCTACCCTTCTATATTATAGTACATCTTTTGAATTAAAAACACATTAAATTTAGATAACAGATAAAGCATTTAGAAGCCTTAGTAATTAAACAGGTAAGAGTTACACTTAACCATAATCTATTTCTTTGTTGTCATGTCAGAGAATTTCCCTTGTACATAAAAGAGAATTAAAATATTGTCAGAAGGACAGAAATTACGTACAATGGATTACATGCTATCAGCTGACGTGTCCCTGATGGGTTCCAACCTGGATATCCTGTCAATAAAAACAATATTTAAGAGCTCAGTTTAGTTTCAAGGAGAGGAAGTAATTGAATAAATACTGAAAGATTTTGATACGTACTATGAGGTTTATCACGTTCTTTATTACCTAAAATAGAAAAAAAATTATACATTAAACTCATTCATTTGCTTTTCTGGCTTTTTGAATAAGATAGTCAACTTAGAAAGTTTAGCTTGGTTTTTTCATTTAAGAAAACTGAAGCCTTCTCTGCAAATCCCATAGTACTTAAAAATCTATATGATGCTCCCTGCCAACAATGTCGTGTCAAAAAATATTTCAAGAACATCTCACATATTGAAGGCAAAAGGCCTGAAACAGACAAAACTATATACAGTAGTTAACTTTATTTTTGACACTGCCATATCCATTTAAAGTCCCATAAAAATACTATATTTCCTTCATATTGAGGATTTGGATATGAGGATTCTGCAATTTATTATGAGTTTGTTTATTTCATTTATTTTTATTCATTTATTCATGTATGTGTGTCTACTATGTATTAAGCATGACTCTAGGCTTTGGATATAATGGTTATTAGGAAAAAGTAATGTTCTTTTCCTTAGAGAAGTATCAGGGGAGAAAATCTATCATCAACTTTAAAATTGAATAAATGAATATAGGAGATTAAAATATGCCATCAGAGAAAATGATTAGTATGATAAAAAGGGTCAAGAGATAGAAAATAATGAGGAACTTAGTTATGGTCATAGCTAAAATTTATTGAGAGCCTACTTGATTTTGGGAAGATCCCCTGGAGGAGGGCATGGCAACCTACTCCAGTGTTCTTGCCTGGAGAATCCCATGGACAGAGCAGCCTGACTGGCCACAGTCCAGAGGGCCACAAAGAGTTGGACACGACTGAAGCAATTTAGCATGCATGCACTTTATTTTGGTCCCAAATCACTCTGTGTGGTTTATCATATTTAATCCTCTTAGTCACCTCCTGGGTTAAGCCATCTGATCCCAAGGCCTATACATTTAACCATTATGCTGTATGTCTGCCCCTCAAAAAGGAAGTAAAAAAAGATAGAAATTGACTTTCTATAGAAATTGATCAATAGAAGTAAAAAATCATAGGACTTAAAAAGTGGAACACAGCAGAATTAGCAAAGTTAAAAATAGAATGTCATTAAAACGGATAAAACAAAAATGTGTGAAACCCCTCAAAACCTGAGTATCATATAACATTTAAAGAAGTTAAGTTAGTAAACATCTGTAAACACACACACACCACAACAAAATAGTTTTATAGAAAATTTCCTCCAAACATTCAAAAATAAATAATGAGAATCTTAGACAAACTTTAACCAAAATATTAACAGAAGTATTGTTCCCAACTTTCAACTTCTTTTATGAGGCTACTACAAACTTGAAGTCAAAATCATATGAGGAGATATGGAGATGGAAATTATAAGCCAGTCATAATTCTGAAATTAAATCCAAAAACTATAAGTAAAATATTAACAAGAATTTACCTTCTGTGAGGGAAACTTGGGAGCTCCCTGATAGCTCAGCTGGTAAAGAATCTGCCTGCAATGCAGGAGACCTCGATTCTATTCCTGGGTTGGGAAGATCTGCTGGAGAAGGGATAGGTTACCCACTCCAGTGTTCTTGGGCTTCCCTTGTGGCTCAGCTGGTAAAGAATCTGCCTGCAGTGTGGGAGACCTGTGTTCGATCCCTGATCTGGGAAGATCCCATGGAGAAGAGAAGAGTGAAAGAGGAGGGTGCAAAAGTTGGCTTAAAGCTCAACATTCAGAAAACTAAGTTCATGGCCTCCGGTCCCATCACTTCATGGCAAATAGATGAAGAAACAGTGGAAATAGTGGCAGACTTTATTTTGGGGGCTCCAAAATCACTGCAGATAGTGACTGCAGCCATGAAATTTAAAGAGACTTACTCCTTGGAAGAAAAGTTATTACCAACCTGGACAGCATATTAAAAAGCAGAGGCGTTACTTTGTCAGCAAAAGTCTGTCTAGTCAAGGCTATGGTTTTTCCAGTACTCATGTATGGATGTGAGAATTGGACTATAAAAAAGCTGAGCGCTGAAAAATTGATGCTTTGGAACTATGGTGTTGTAGAAGATTCTTGAGAGTCCCTTGAATTGCAAGGTGAGCCAACCAGTTAATACTAAAGGAAATCAATCCTGAATATTCATTGGAATTCATTCATATTGACACTGAAACTCCAATAGTTTGGCTACCTGCTGTGAAAAGCTGACTCTTTGAAAAAGTCCCTGATGTCAGGAAAGATTGTAGGTGAGGGGAGAAGGGGACCGCAGAGGATGAGATGGTTGGATGGCATCACTCACTCAAGGGACATGAGTTTGAGTAAACTCCAGGAGTTGGTGATGGACAGGGAGGCCTGGCTTGTTGCAGTCCATGGGGTCCCAGAGAGTCGGACGTGACTGAGTGACTGAACTGAACTAAACTTAAAAATTCCATTTGTAACATCAACACATATAGATCACCAGGCAATCTGAGATGTAAGACCTTACTGAGAAAATTTCAAAGTGTAAAAGACATATAAATGAAAGTGAAAGTTTCTCAGTCGTGTCTGACTCTTTGTGACCCCATGGACTGTAGACCATCAGGATCCTCTGTCCATGGAATTCTCCAGGCAAGAATGCTGGAGTGGGGTGCCAATCTCATCCTCAGGCCATCTTCCTGACCCAGGGATTGAACTCAGGTCTCCTGCATTGCAGGCAGAATTTTTTATGTGTGAGCCACTAGGGAAGCCTTAAAAAGATATATAAAAAGACCCAAATAAACAGTATTTATTAATTGAAAAGGTCAACACTGTAAAGTTATTTCTTCTTCAATTTATCTCTAAATTCAATGTAATTCCATTCAGAATTTCAAGGTCTTCTGTAGAACTGATAAGCTTATCCTAACATTAATTTTCAAAAGCAAAGGGCAAGGAATAGGCAAATGATTTCTGAACAATTTGGAAATGGAATGAGTTGGGGGAATACCTCCTACCAAGTATTAAAGCTTATTTATTGTAGCCTTGGTAGCTTTTAAGTTGCTATTTTGGAGACCACAGAATACAGCTCTCTAAATCTCCAGAATGAAATCATTTGTGATTGACAAAATCTCTCATCGAGCATAAAATACAAATAAAATAATCTTTTACTATTATTATTTTATTATCATTAGAAAAACAATGTGTAAGAGCATGAGACATTTGCAACAGCAACAAAGACGGGAAGGTCCAGATTTCAGAACAGAAGATCCATAAAGAGGAGAGTTGATGTTACGAAGGATGCTCTTTCCTTGGGGCCATTTGTTGATTCTGGGCCCAGGCCTAGGTCTGAAAAAGTGGGCTTTGTCCAGGAAGAAGTCACTTCTTAGTAAACAGAGAAACCAGCAGAGCTTTTATCGGCCTTAAAGAACTAGAGAGATAAAATTGGAGAATTGAGTAGTTCAAGATCCAGGTGAGAGGTAGAGGTGGAGGAAATAAGCCCAAGACGTGCCCATTTTGTAACTTTGAAACTATGAGAGGTAAGGGGCTAAAAACCTAGGCTAAAAGCCTTTGGAAATCATAGTAGATCTTTCAGTAATTCCTGTGTGTTAAAGCAATGAGAAAAACAGTGGGGAAAAAAAAAAAACAATAAGAAAAGAATTGGAGTTCAAAAACCAGTAGGTAAAGGCAACAGTGAACACACCCGTCTCCCATTGGAAAGCCTTGGACGTCTCTGTTCTTGGAGCAGAACAAGCAAACCTAGACCACACCTTAGGTAAATTCTGAACCAGCTTTGACCAAGTTGTGTTTGGATTGAGATGAACCACCTTAACTCTATCTGTTCAGTAAAGGAAAAGATAGAACTCTACATTTTTTGTTTCACACCATATTATCAGGTATTTAACTTATTAGGCACATCAAGTGTTTCCACAATCTACTGCTGTGGAACAAACTTCCAAAACTTAATGGCTTAAAATGGTTAACAACTTACCACTATTTCTCATGATTACCTAGGTTGGCAGATTCTACTAGGCAGTTTCTGTCATATATTTAGTGTTATCAGGGTTCAAGGATGCAGCTGCATTTAGCTGTTGCTCCCATTTGGGGGTTAAACAGAAAGATGCCCTCTCTTCATCCAGGGCCTGACCTCTTCATTGGGAAAGCGTGGATTTTGAGATATGCTGGATAGCTTTCAAAAGAGCAAAAGCCAAAGCTGCCAGTTTTCTTAAAGGTGTGGCCCAGAAATGGCACAACATCAGGTCCTTATTCAAGGAGAGGAGAAATAGTCTGGGCTTCTTGATGGGAGGAGTGGTGTGCATGGAGGGGAGGGAGGAATCATTTATGGTCATATTTAAGGACATCAAGAAACAGAGCATGTCACCAAAATGAAGAGAAAAAACAATCTTGAAACTAGAAACAGACTCACAGGAGATCTGGATGCTGGCATTTTTAAACAGGGAATTCGAGTGTGTAATACTGGAGCTGACTGTGCCAAAAGGGGGACTAACCAAAGATATTGTCGAAGAGAAAGGCAAGAGCCAGATCACACTTGGGTTTGTTGGCCTCAATGCATAGAATCTGGTTTTTCTTTAGTTGCAAAAAGAAGCAATTGAAGAATTTTAAGAAAAGTGATTTTATCTGATATTTTCTTTTGTTTCCTGTTTTTTTTTTTGGTGGGGGGGAGTGAAGCAACTTGGAATAGAGTAGGAAGAAAAGTGGGGAGGCTGCACTAGTTCAGGCAAGAGATGGCAGTGATCTGGATCCTGGTAAGGAAGGGGAAGTGAAAGAAAAAGACTATATCACTTTATCTTTGTATCTTGTAGACTAGAAAACTTAGTTGTTAACAAATATGAACCACTTTGAGTGAAATCTCATTTTAGAGAGACCGTTCTTCCAATTTATTCTTTTTTTCTTTCTAAATTAGATATAGTTGCTTTCCTAGCATCAGAGTCTTTTCCAATGGGTCAGCTCTTTGCATCAGGTGGCCAAAGTATTAGAGCTTCAGCTTCAGCATCACTTCTTCCATTGGATATTTAGGGTTGATTTCCTTCAGAATTGAATGGTTTGCTCCTGCAGTCCAAGGGACTCTCAAGAATCTTCTCCAGCACCACAATTGGAAAGCATCAATTCTTCTGTGCTCAGCTTTCTTTATTGTCCAACTCTCACATCCGTAGATGACTACTGGAAAAAAAACATAGCTTTGACTAGATGGACCTTCGTTGACAAAGTGATGTCTCTGTTTTCAATATGCTGTCTAGGTTTGTCATTGCTTTCCTTCCAAGGAGCAAGCATCTTTTAGTTTCATGGCTGGTCACTGTCCATAATGATTTTGGGAGTAAAGAATCCACCTACCAATGCAGGAGAAGGAGGCAGCAGAGGATGATGGTTAGATAGTATCACCAACTCAGGGGGCATGAATCTGAGCAAACTCTGGGAATAGTGGGGGACAGAGGAGCCTGGTGTGCTACAGTCCATGGGTTCGCAAAGAGTTGAACACGACGTAGGGACAAACAACAGCATAGTTGCTTTACGATGTTGTTATAGTTTTTTCTATGCAGCAAAGTGAGTCAGCTACATGTTTACATTTATCCTCTTTTTGGATTTCCTTCCCATCCAGGTGGCCAAGGAGCATTGAGTAGAGTTCTCCATGTGGTACAGTAGTTTCTCATTCATTATCCATTTTGCACATGGTGTCAATAGAGCGTATATGTCAGTCCCAATCTCCCAATTCATCCCACCACTGCCCCTTTCCCTCTTGGTATCCAAGCACTTGTTCTCTACATCTGTGTCTCTATCTCTGCTTTGCAAATAAGATCATCTATGAAAATAAAAACAAACAAATGGTATCTAACTAAACTTAAAGGCTTTTGCACAGCAAAGGAATCTATACACAAGACGAGAAGACAGTCCTCAGAATGAAAGAAAATACTTGCAAATGAAGCAACTGATAAGGGATTAATCTCTGAAATATACAAACAGCTCAATATCAAAAACTTCAAAGAATTGTTTTACTTGATGTATGACATGAATATGGAATCATACATAGCCACAGAGATTCTGCTATAATTGGAAAGATTGAGGAGCTATTAGAAAGTGAATACACCTGGATAACCACAGCATAGGTCCAGAAAGTCCTCTGGTATGCTTTTCTAATGACTAACTCCTCTTCCTCTCCAAAGGTAACCACTATCCTGACTCCAAACTTAGATTAGTTTTGTATGGTTTGAACTTTATATAAATGGAATAATTTAATATGCATTTTTGTGTCTGTCTTCTTTTGTGGCACCACGTCTTTTACAGTTTTTAAATTATCTCTTCTCTTCACCCCCTTACTCGGTCCTCAAACAGGAATTTATGCTTATCCTTAAAAAGTAACTTTGTACTGGGAACTCGTCTGCTCCGAGAATCAAACATTTATACTTAAAATAAGTCTTTGCCCTGAGAACCAAAAGACTGATGAAGGAAGAAAAACAATTTGGCTCTAAATCACAATTAGTTTGGACATTGATTGTGAGTGAGTCACTGTTTAATAATAACTAGTAAAAGGAGGTAAAAGAGAAGCAAACACAACTAAGAACAGCATGCCAGTCGATAGCATTTTGGGTGTAGCAGCATACGATCTGTTATACCTTACTCCTTCCAGGCTTTTAGCCTGAGAGAAAATAATCAGTAACAAAGGGAGGGATCATCTGGATTGAAATATGATCATTTATGAAAATGCTTTGTATCAACAAACAGAAGCAATCAAACAGAAACAACCAAATTTTATCTTCTCTTATAAAATTGAGGGTCAAAATTTTAAAATATAATGTATTTTTGGGAACTTTGCATTCCAAAGAAAATGCCCTGATTATTTTTGTTTCCTGTTTTCTTACGGCAGAGTTTGTTTTCGCAAGTATCTCCTTCACACATAGAGCAGGGTGTTCCATTCATGTAAGGGGACACATTTGGATAGTTTCCTCTGTAAAAAAGAGACACAGTGATTAGGTAAGTAGCTATTAATGTCTCTAATTTTGTGTATGCATTTATGCACATTGTTTTGGTCCCTAACCATGAATGTTGACAAGGAAAAATAACAACAACATAGGCCCCACTTTTGTACTTTTTTTCTTTACAAAAGAAACTATTAAATTATTAAAGTAAATATTAAAGTTATTCTTTACAGGGTGTCCCCAATCCTTGTAGCAGTTATATTCTTGAATATTCTCTAGGACACAAGTTAGATGCAAACCCAATATAATTATGTATGTGACAGCCACAGAGATTCTGCTATAAACACTAATTATCTCTTGATTTTTTTAGTGGAATAAGGAAATTTGAATCGCTCATGAAAACATATGTTTTATAGTTTAATTTAAAAGCACAGTAATATAGTACTTTGATGATGCACCAGAAAGATTTGGCAGTTATTTTGCCTAATTTTTAGTAATATAAGCTGATACATGCTAACAAGACTCTCTTTTTTTCTTTTCCCATTTCTATGTCTGTGGAAGACTTAAGAAAGTGTTACTTATCTAGAGTACACAAAGAAAAATATAAGAACATATGTTGTATTCCTTTAAAGAATATGTCCCAATTTATTTATTCCTTCGACTGTTGATGGACTTCGGGTTGTTCCAGTTTTGGGGTATTACTAATAAGGTTACTATGCATGTTTTGATCTTTCAGATATGTCTTTATATGGACATACATTTTCTTGGATATATACCTAGAATGGAATGAATAGATCATTCAGTAGGTGCATATTTAACTTTTAAAGAAACTGTCAGAATTTTTTTTACAAAGCAGTTGTAGCACTTTATATTTCCACCAGCAGTGTGTGAGAATAGCAAATCCTTAGCCATTCAGATTATTGTGTACTGGTATTCACTGTGGTTTTAATTTTGTATTTCCCTAATGATGAATGATTTCTGAGCATTTTTTTCATGTGCTTATTTGCCATCTCTGTATCTTATTAATCTTTGGTTCATTTTTCTATTGAGCTTTAGGTGTTTCTAGGTATTAAATCTTTTTTAAAATTAATTTATTATTTTAACTGGAGGCTAAATATTTTACAATATTGTAGTGGTTTTTGCCATACATTGACATGAATCAGCCATGGGTGTACATGTGTTCTTCACCCTGAACCCCCCACCCACCTCCCTCCCCATCCCATCCCTCAGGGTCATCCCAGTGCACCAATCCTGAGCGCGCTGTCTCATACATCGGACCTGGACTGGTGATCTGTTTCACATATGATGATATACATGTTTCAGTGCTACTCTCTCAAGTCATCTCACGCTCACTTTCTTCCACAGAGTCCAAAAGTCTGTCTTTACATCTGTGTCTCTTTTGCTGTCTTGTATATAGGGTCATTGTTACCATCTTTCTAAATTCCATATATATGTGTTAATATACTGTATTGGTGTTTTTCTTTCTGACTTACTTCATGCTGTATAGGAGGCTCCAGTTTCATCCATCTCATTAGAACTGATTCAAGTGAATTCTTTTTAACGGCTGAGTAATATTCCATGGTGTACATGTACCACAGCTTCCTTATCCATTCGTCTGCTGATGGGCATCTAGGTTGCTTCCATGTCCTGGCTATTATAAACAGTGCTGCGATGAACATTGGGGTGCACGAGTCTCTTTCAGATATGGTTTCCTCAGTGTGTTTGCCCAGCAGTGGGATTGCTGGGTCGTATGGCAGTTGTATTTCCAGTTTTTTAAGGAATCTCCACACTGTTCTCCATAGTGGCTGTACTAGTCTGCATTCCCACCAACAGTGTAAGAGGGTTACCTTTTCTCCACACCCTCTGCAGCATTTACTGTTTGTAGACTTTTTGGTAGCAGCCATTTTGACTGGTGTGAAATGGTTCTAGGTATTACATCTTAAGAGTTCGTCCTACATACTTCATACAAGGTCTTTGTTTCACAGAGACTTTCTTCCAGTCTCTGGCTTGTCTTTTCGTTTTCTTACCAGTTTGTTTGAATAGCGGTCATTTTTAATTTTAATGACATTCATCTTACCAACTTATTCTTTTATGGATCATGCTTTTGATGTGGTAGCTAAAAAAAATCTTTGGCTATCTGAAGGTCAGAAAGGTTTTATTTATGTTTTCTTCAAAAAGTTTCACAGTTTTTGCCTTACATTTGGATCTATGATCCATTTTTAGTTAATTTTTGTAGATTGCATGTTTTGCAAATCAAAGTTTACTTTTGTTTTTTATATGTGAGTGACAGAGCACCAGTTTTTGAAAAATCTTTCTTACGTTGCATTTCCTTGTACAGTTTTGAAAAGTCAGTTGAACATATGTGGGTCAACCATGTGTCGGGTTTATCTGGAGTCTATGTCCTATTCCACTGATCTATTTGTCTAACTTTATATCAGTATAACAATATCATGATTTTATTAATTTGTGAAAACAATAGTGTTAGGTACTTCAGATTTGTTCTAGTTGTTTTAACTATTCTAAGTCCTTTGTATTTTCTTATGAATTTTATGATCTGTTTGTCAGTTTCTACTACAAAAGCCTGTGGGATTTTTATTGGAATTTTATTGAATCCATAGTTCAATTCAGTGAAAAGTTACATCTTTACAATCTTGAGTCTTTTAACCCATTAATTAGGTATAGTGCTCTATTATTGTCTTTGTTATTAATAATTTCTCTCATGACTATTACATAATTTTTAGTATATTAGTTCTTCATGTCTTCTGCCAGATTTATCCCTAAATAATTTATATTTTTTGATGCTATTATAAATGGTATTGTTATTATAACTCAATTTATGATTGCTCATTGCCAGTATATGGACATGTAATTGTTTTGCATATTGATCTTGTACCCTGAAAAATTGCTAAACTTACTGATTAGTTGTAGAAGAGTTTTCATAGATTCCACTGAATTTTCTTTATAGACCTAGAGACCAATAAGTCAGTAAAGAATGACCCATAGGTCATATCTGGCTTGTGGTCTGATTTTGTGCAGTCAGTGAACTAAGAATTGTTTTTTTTTTTTAATTATTTTTATTTTAAGGGGTTATTTAATTCAAAACAGAACAAAGATGAATATGTAACAGGATGTATGTGTCATGCAAAGCCTAATATATTTACTGTCCAGTACTTTACAGAAACAAAATTTAGTACTGGTATAGTGTTACAGATAGGCTTTTCATAGATACACTTTATAAGATTTAAGACATTCCCTTGTATTTTTAATTTTCCAACAACTTTCATCAATAATGAATGTTTGACTCTTTCTCAGTCTATTGAGATCATATAATCTTTATTTATAGGTTGATTAATATGGTGAATTACACTGATTTTAGAATACTAAAACAGCCCTAAATTACTGGAACAAACTCCCTTTGGATAAGAGGCATGATGCTTTTACTGTATTGGATTCAGCTGCTAAATTTTGTTTAGAATCTTTGTACCTATGTTCATAAGAGATACTGAATAAGCTCAGAATAGGTATTTCTACAATGAAGAATGCAGATGGCCAACAGAAACATGAAAAGATGCTTAACATTGCTAATTATTAGAGAAATGCAAGTCAAAACTACAATGAACCACTCAGAATGGCTGTTATCAAAAATAGATGCTGGAGAGGGTGTGGAGAGAAGGCAAGCTTCCTAGACTGTTGTGGGAGCATAAGTTGGTACAACCACTATAGAGAGCAGTACAGAAGTTCCTTAGAAAACTAAAACCAGAGCTCTCGTATGATCCTACAGTCCCACTCCCGGGCATACACCTGGAGAAAACCACAATTCAAAAAGATAAGTGCCCCGCAGTGTTTTTTGCAGCACTATTTACAATAGCCAAGATATGGAAGCAATGTAAATGTCCATCAACAGATGGCATGGATAAAGAAGATATAACATATATCTGTATCTATCTATCTATTAATGTCTATCTGTATATCTGAATCACTTTGCTGGGCAACTGAAACTAACACAACGTTGTAAATCAGCTACACTTCAAAAAAAATAAATAAATTACTTCTGCACAGATTAGAAAAAAAGAGAGATTGCTCTGTAGTTTCCACTTTATTTCTCCTTCATAATTTGTGTCTCTTTGAAGGACTATTGTTTGCTAAAAAGTCTACAATATCTGATATTAACATAGATCCTGCTACTTTCTTTCTATGAATGTTAGTATAGTAAAACTTTTCTCGTTCTTTTACTTTTAATCTACCTGTGTCTTTTAATTGAAATATGCTTCTTGTAGGGAGCATATAATTGCTTCTTGATTTTTATCCCATCATCCAGTCTTTGCCTTCTTATTTGGGTATTTGTATTTACATTTGATGTGATTATTAACATAGATTCAAGGCTATCAGATCTTATTTATTCTATTTGTCTCATCCGTCCTTTGTTCTTTTTTTTCTTTTTCTGCTTTCTTTTGGATTAATTGAATATATTTTTAGATTTAATTTTACCTGTTTTTTTGGCTTATTGATTTTACTGTTGGTTTGTTATGTGAGTAGCTACTTTACGGTTTATAGTATGCATCTTTTACTTATCACAGTCAATTTAAATTATTCCTCTTAACATTGAGTAGAAGAACCTTAATGTAATTCACAACCATTTTCTCCTCTCAGCCTTTATGCCATCATTATCACAGATTTTAACTTTACCTATAATCTTCACAATACATTTCAATTATCTTTGATTAAATAATTATCTTTTGAAAGGCACAAATAAGGAGAAAACATCCTATGTATTTACCTCTATAGTTACCATTTCCAGTGGTTCAAACATCTTTATTTCACTTTTATTTTTGAAAAATATTTTCACAGAATATAGTGTCCTTAGTCAACAGGTTGCTTTTTTTTTTTTCCTTTCAGGGTTTAAAGATATTCCTGTCTCTCTCTTGCATTGTTTCCAGTGTGAAATCTGGAAATCCTTATATTTGCTCTTCTGTATGTTAACACATCTTTATTTTCTGATTGTTTTTAAGATTGTCTCTTTATTACTGGCTTTGAAATGTTTCATTATAAGGTGAATTGATATAGTTTACCTCACCTTTGCTGTGATTGGGGCTTGTTAGATTTGTTGGTTCTGTGAGTTTGTAATTTTCCTTAAGTATGCAAAGTATTGGGCCATATTTCCTCAAATATTTTTCTGTCCATTCCTAATTCAGGAAATCAATTCCCTCTAAAGTTATGTCACAGCTAACTGATGCTCTTTTTATCACTTTTTTTGCTTTTTTGGATTTTTTTTTTTCCCTCTGTGTATCCTGCCTTGGATGGTAAAAATAAGTGTTCTACAATTTCTCTGGTATTTATAAAAACTGTACTCTACCCCAAACTTTTAGGGCATCTGTCATTCTTTTTTTACTTGTTACTGAGAGGGAATGGAAGAAAATACAGAAAGAGATATACACATTTGTACCCCTCCATGGCAACTTTAACAAATATCATGTCCTTTTTTGCCAAACCTGTATATTTATTCTTAGCCTATATTTTAATCTTTTCTGCATTTTATTTTTACATTTTTGTTAAAGAGTTGGATTATTAACTACTTAATCTTATTCCTTGTACAGATATGCTGAATTTGAGGTCCAGAATTTTATTTTTGGAGATTCCCACTAAGCTTTTGTTTTATTTCATTTAGATACGCATTTTCCAGCGAGGCAGCCAAAAATTTTTGGTACACTTTTCTTAGAAGAATGTGCCTCTTACTCTCATTCTCAATCATTTACTCATTCAAGTTATATTAGCATCTGCCAACCTATTTCGTGTTCAGTATGTAAATATTACTGTGGCAATGTTATTTTACAATATCTATTCTCTTACTTAACAAGTGATCTCCATCATTCCCTCTCTCAAGTTTAAATCATTCATGATCAGCATAATTTTTCACACATTCTCTTTTATTTTATCTCTTTCTTTTGATTAGCATTATAGAGGGAGACTGTGCTTATCAAAAATATACTTGTCTCTTTGGTATAGCATCATACTTTTGCAAACAATCATTTAACATATATTTCAACTTAAAGTATTTTTAATAGCAAAATAACTTACACAAGTGCATAGTTACATACAAATAGTGCAGTGTCAGGGCTCCCAAGATTTGGACAAATTGCAACTGCACAACCAACTTTAAATGAAGAGGCCCAAACTACCTATAAAGAAAGGAATTTTAAAATGAAATATGCAAAACTACTCTACACAAACAGTGCATTATGGGAACAGGCATAAGGAAAGTCAATCAACTGTGGGAAAACTTCAACTGGCCTTCTACATGGGCAACTGGGCTCTGGGAAAAGAAGAGTGGAATATAGACAGACATATTTTTAAAAGAATGACTGCAGTGGAATATTACTCAGCCATAAAACAGAATGAATTTGAGTCAGCTGTATATTAGCACATCTTTATGTAATCTAGGAACGTGGTGCTGATTAACCTGTTTGCAGGGCAGCAATAGAGATGCAGACATCCAGGACAGACTTGTGGACACAGCAGGAAGAGGAGAGGGTGGGGCAAACTGAGAGAGCAGCACTGAGACATATGCACTGCCGTATGTAAAGTAGCTCGTGGAAGCTTCTGCACAAAACAGGGACCGCACCCTGGTGTACTGTGACAACACAGAGGAGTGGGGTGGGGACTGGGGTGGGAGGGAGGATCAAGACGAAGGACATATATGCAGAATTATGGCTGATTCGCCTTGTACAATAAAACCAACCCAACATTGTAAAGCAAGTATCCACCAATTGAAAAATAAATTTAAAAAATGGCTAACATTTTTCCAAATTTAATTTAAACTATAAACCTATAGTGCCAAGAAACTCAGTAAACTGCAGCACAAGAGACATGAAGAAAACTGAAAATTTTTGAAATTGCTTGAGACTTGTAATAAAGGAAAACATTTACGGCAGTCTGGGAAATCAAGACACATTACATACAAAGGAATAAATAAAAGAATTACAGTAGATTTCTTGTTGGAAACAGTGCAAGTGAGTTGATAATGGAGTAAGATTATTAAAAAAAAAAACTTATTGCATAGAATTTTATTCCCATTAAAAATATCTTCCAAATGAAGGTAAATTTTCCAGATACTTAAAAGAAACTCTAAGGAAAGTGCTAAAAATTTGTCTTATGATTAAAATATGCATATGTAAGAATTAATAAAATCTGAGATTGAAGCACACATATACCTGTGTATAATGGCCGCAAATTTTGGAACATGATTTTGTATTAAAATCATAAAATTTTCTTTCATCATACCACATATCAACAGCAAATTTTGTTACAGATGCGGTTAATGGACCTAACCAGAGATTTTCTCCAGCAAGTTGAAAAGTTGGATGGCATTTAAATACTTGTGTTGAACAGGAGTTGTGGTTGAATTTACACCTCTTTGCCCATGCTTCAGCAGTCTTTGCTAAAGCTTCATCCCAACTCTGAAAGATAAAAATAATTTACATTGAATTGTGTATATTTGTCTGGGTTAAAGTTACTCTAATGACTATAATAAATTAATTTTTATGTAATTGTTGTTACCGAAACAGAGTTTTTAGTATTTATTATGTTCACAATTATTTCTATTTGGTTCTGATTCAGAAGCACTTATTTAGTACCCATTGTATGTCAGTTCATTTTTGTACTTCCACCTAACAGATGGCCTGGTCCAGCAAGATACTCAACAAATACAACTGAATGTGATTTAAAGAAGTTGGAGTTCACAATCTAATAATTGAAGAAGGTTACACAGATATATCATAAGTAAACTATGAGAACATTTATAATTAAAAAGAGAAAAAGTCTCTTAGCACACTAAGTATAGTATTTCCTTAATTTGATCAAGAGTATCTACAAAAGAAAACCAAAATCCTATAATAAACATTAATACCTAGTGGTAAAATATCGAAAGCTTTCCCATAAGATTGAGAACGAAACACAATGTCTCATTATTTCCGCTTAAAGTTGTTCTGGAGTTTAGGCAGTATAATTAAAAAGGGGAGATATAAATATATAAGACAAGATATAAAGTGTATAATGATTCGACTATCTCATTATTTACAGATGACACGCCTGGGTACACAGAAAATTCAAATGAGTACAGAAACAAACTTAAAAGTAGTAAATTTATCAAAGTTGTCAGATACCAGGAGGAGGAATAGATAAAAATTGTATTTCCATATACACTCCAGAATCCAATAGCTTCAAAAATATCAAATATATATATAATTAAATCTAATAAATCATATAAAAAATTATCTCCAAACTGAAAACTACAAAACATTACTGAGAGAAATATTAATAGACAAATAAATGGAGAGATATTAAATATTCATGAGCTGGAAGATTCCATACATACTTAAAAAATACTGGTCTTGAATATATTTCTAATGAAAATCTAAGTAGGTTTTTGAAGGAGGGCAAAATGATTATAAATTATTTATGAATTCAAAGAACCAATACTAGTGAGTTCAGTTCAGTTCAGTTCAGTCGCTCAGTCATGTCTGACTCTTTGCGATCCTATAAACCGCAGCATGCCAGGCCGTCCTGTCTATCACCAAATCCGAGTCCACCCAAACCCATGTCCATTGTGTTGGTGATGCCTTACAGCCATCTCATCCTCTGTTGTCCCCTTCTCCTCCTGCCCTCAATCTTTCCCAGCATGACGGTCTTTTCAAATGAGTTAGCTCTCTGCATCAGATGGCCAAAGGACTGGAGTTTCAGCTTCAACATCAGTCCTTCCAATGAAACCCAGGACTGATCTCCTTTAGGATGGACTGGTTGGATCTCCTTGCAGTTCAAGGGACGCTCAAGAGTCTTCTCCAACACCACAGTTCAAAAGCATCAATTCTTCTGTGCTCAGCTTTCTTTATAGTCCAACTCTCACATCCATACACGAGTACTGGAAAAACCATAGCCTTGACTAGACGACCTTTGTTGGCAACCTAATGTCTCTGCCATTTAACATGCTCTCTAGGTTCGTCATAACTTTCCTTCCAAAGAGCAAACGTCTTTTAATTTCATGGCTGCAATCACCATCTGCAGTGATTTTGGAGCCCAGAAAAATAAAGTCAGCCGCTGTTTCCATTGTTTCCCCATCTATTTCCCATGAGGTGATGGGACCAGATGCCATGATCATAGTTTTCTGAATGTTAAGCTTTAAGCCAACTTTTTCACTCTCCGCTTTCACTTTGATCAAGAGGCTCTTTAGTTCCTCTTCACTTTCTGCCATAAGGGTTGTGTACTGCATATCTGAGGTTATTGATATTTCTCCCGGCAATTTTGATTCCAGCTTGTGCTTCTTCCAGCCCAGCGTTTGTCATGTCATATAAGTTAAATAAGCAGGGTGACAATATACAGCCTTGACGTACTCCTTTTCCTATTTGGAACCAGTCTATTGTTCCATGTCCAGTTCTAACTGTTGCTTCCTGACCTGCATACAGGTTTCTCAAGAGGCAGGTCTGGTGGTATGGTATTCCCACCTCTTGAAGAATTTTCCACAGTTTATTGTGATCCACACAGTCAAAGGCTTTGGCATAGTCAATAAAGCAGAAATAGATGTTTTTCTGGAACTCTCTTGCTTTTTCAATGATCCAGTGGATGTTGGCAATTTGATCTCTGGTTCCTCTGCCCTTTCTAAATCCAGCTTGAACATGTGGAAATTTATGGTTCACATACTGTTGAAGTATGGCTTGGAGAATTTTGGCCATTACTCTACTAGCATGTGAGATGAATGCAATTGTGTAGTAGTATGAGCATTTTTTGGCATTGCCTTTCTTAGGGAATGGAACGAAAACTCACCTTTTGAAGATGGTGGAGGGATACGATAGGGAGACCACTTTCTCCCCCACTAATTCATCGAAAGATCATTTGAACACTGAGCTAATTCCACAAAACAACCTCTTAACCTGGTGGAGGACACCAGACACCTAGAAAGGCAGCCCATTGTCTTTGAAAGGCAGTAGGACAAAATATAAAAGACAAAAATAGACACAAGTGAGTTAGGGATGGAGACCCTTCCCCTTCCCCTTTTCGGGAAGGGTAGTGAAGGAGGAGAAGTTTCCAAACACCAGGAAACCCTCTCACCAGCGGGTCTGCAGGGAGTTTTGGAATCTCAGATGGCAACATAATAGGGAGGGAAAAAAAAAACATCCTCACAGATTAGGTGCCTAACCGAACTTCAGTGGAGAAGTAGCCCAGATGCTCATGTCCGCCACCAGCAAGCAGGGGCTGAACTGGGACGCGGGCTGCATTGCTTAGGGTAAGGACAGGGCCTGAATGCCCTGAGGAACATCTGAGGGAGCTAACGTGAGATAGTAACCCAAACTCTGGGATAGCCAGAGAGAGAGGGAAAAAAAAAGAGAAAGAGAGAGAACTTTCCCACAAAAAGCTCTAACCTAAGGCACTGCCAGCCTGCTCACAGAACAAAGGACTGAGTGAATACCAGAGGAGAGCTAGCTGGCTGCGGCCCAACTCATCCCCAGCCGGAGTCAGAGAGGCAGGCCGGGGCGGCCAGAGCTGGAGGGAGAGGGGCAATCTCAGCCCCAGAGACAGCATCCCCTACCAAACTGCAAGCAGGCTCCCAGTTGCTAACCATGTCTTCCTGGGATCCTGGACAGTTGACACCCGCCAGGAGGGTCACAACCAGAGATGAGCTCCCCAGAGGAAACACACGGCACACCAGAGACGGTGCTCCCGCTGCGCACCCAGGACACCAAGCGGCTGGGATGGGGGAGGTGACAAGACACACCGCCCACCTGGGGAGAGTGCGCGTGCCAAGCACCTGGTCGCCTGAGCTGCTCGGACCTGGGAAGGGCTCAAAACTCAGGCCCAACCCAGTCTGTGTCTTTGTGGAGTCCCCGGGAACCTGAACCTGAGCAGCTTAGACCTGGGGAGTGCACACAACCCAGGGCCTGCCTTAGACAGTTTCCCTGCAGAGCAACCTGGGGCCTGAGCAGTGCAGGCGGGGAAAGCACACACGCCGTGAGCAGGGCAAACCCAGGGTGGCCCAGACACCGCGCGCACGCCCCACACACGCCAGTGATGTTTGTTTGCAGAGCTCCTCCCTCCCCACGGCACGACTGAACAGGTGAGCCTAGACAAGTGACCACCTTCGCCCCCTCGTGTCAGGGCGGAAATCAGACACTGAAGAGACCAGTAAACATAGGAAGCCAAAATAAAGAGGGAACTGCTCTGGAAGTGACAGGCGCAACAGATTAAAACCCTGTAGTTAGCACTGACTAAGCATTGGAAGGGGCCCATAGACCTTGAGAACAAGTATAAGCTGGAACATGGAACTATCTGAAACTGAACTGACCCCACACTGCCCTCAACAGCTCCAGAGAAATATAGTAAAATAGATATATTTTACTAGTAACATTTTTTTTTAATTTTTAAAATTTTTGTTTTATTTTTAAGTTCTTTATTACTCCTTTAATTTTCATTTTTATAACCTACTACTTTGTTTAAAAAAAGCCATATTTTAAGGCAAATTTCATATATTTTTTAATAATTTTTGTGACTTTGTTTCATTTTTTAAATATTGTATTTTTGAGAGTCTAACCTCTACTCTAGATTTTTAATCTTTGCTTTTTCGTATTTGTTATCAATTTTGTACCTTTAAGAATCCAATCTTCAGTACCCATTTTACTTAGGAGTGTGATTACTGGCTTGATTACCCTCTCACCCTTTTGACTCTCTTTTTTATCCCCCACGTCAGCTCTATCTTGTCCCTCCCCCTTCTCTTCTCTACCCAACTCTGTGAATCTCTTTGGGAATTCCTGGCTGTGGAGAACATTTAGGGAACTGATTACTGGCTAGATCTGTTTCTCTCCTTTTCATTCCCCTTCTTCTCCTCCTGGTCACCTCTATCTCCTTCCTCCCTCTTCTCTTCTCTATGTAACTCTGTGAACTTCTCTGGGTGTTCCAGACTGTGGAGAGCACATGGGGAATTGATTACTGGCTAGACTGCTCTCTCCCCTTTGGATTCCCCCTCTTCTCCTCCTGGTCATATCTATCTCCCTCCTCCCTCGTCTCTTCTCCATGTAACTCTGTGAACCTCTCTTGGTGCCCCTCACTGTGGAGAATCTTTTCTCCATTAACCTAGATGTTTTATCATCGGTGCAGTATGGATGGAGAAGTCTTGAGGCTACTGTAAGAAGAAGATTGAAAGCCAGAGGCAGGAGGCTTAAACCCAAAACTTGAGTACTCCAGAAAACTCCTGACTCCAGGGAACATTAATCAACAAGAGCTCATCAAAAAGCCTCCACACCTACACTGAATCAAGCGCCACCCAAGAGCCAACAAGTTTCAGAGCAAGACATATCAAGTTAATTCTCCAGCAACACAGGAACATAACCCTAAGCATTAAAATACAGGCAGCCAAAAGTCACACAAAACCCACAGACACCTCAAAACTTACTACTGGACACTTCATTGTACTCCAGAGGGAAGAGATCAGCTCCACCCGCCAGAACACTGATGCAAGCTTCCCTAACCAGGAAACCTTGACAAGCCACTCGTCCAACCCCACCCACAGGGAGGAGCTTCCACAATAAAGAGGAACCACAAACTTCTAGCATATAGAAAGGCCACCCAAACACAGCAATCTAAACAAGATGAAAAGGCAGAGAAATATTCAGCAGGTAAAGGAACATGATAAATGCCCACCAAACCAAACAAAAGAGGAGGAGATAGGGTTTCTACCTGAAAAGGAATTCAAAATAATGATAGTAAAAATGATCCAATATCTTGAAAACAAAATGCAGTTATAGATAGTCTAGATACAAGGATTGAGAAGATGCAAGAAATGTTTAACAAGGGCCCAGAAGAAATAAAAAAGAGTCAATCAATAATGAATAATGCAACAACTGAGATCAAACTCACTCTGGAGGGAACCAACAGTAGCATAACTGAGGCAGAAGAGAGGATAAGTGAGGTGGAAGATAGAATGGTGGAAATAAATGAAGCAGAGAGGGAAAAAGAATGAAAAGCAATGAGGACAACCTCAGAGACCTCTGAGACAATGTCCAGTGCCCCAACATTTGAATTGTAAGAGTCCCAGAAGAAGAGAAAAAGAAAGGCCATGGGAAAATACTTAGTTGAAAACTTCCCCCAAATGGGGAGGGTTAGGGTTAGCCACCCAACTCCAAGAAATCCAGAGAGTCCCATATAGGATAAACCCAAGGTGAAACACCCCAAGACACATATTAATCAAATTAACAAAGATCAAACAGAAAGAACAAATATTAAAAGCAGCAAGGGAGAATCAACAAATGACACACAAGGGGATTCCCAAAAGGATAACAGCTGATCTTTCAATAGAAACTCTTCAGGCCAGAAGGGACATGCTTAAAGTGATGAAAGAGAAAAACCTACAACCCAGATTACTGTACCAGCAAGGATCTCATTCAGATATGAAGGAGTATTCAAAAGCTTTACAGACAAGCAAAAGCTGAGAGAATTCAGCACCACCAAACCAGCTCCTCAACAAATGCTAAAGGAACTTCTCTAGACAGGAAATGCAGAAAGGGTGAATAAACTTGACCCAAAACAACAAAGTAAATGGCAACGGGATCATACTTATCAATAATTACCTTAAATGCAAGTGGGTTGAATGCCCCAACCAAAAGACAAAGACTAGCTGAATGGCACAAAGCAAGATCCCTATATATGCTGTCTACAAGACACCCACCTCAAAACAAGGGACACATATAGACTGAAAGTGAAGGGCTGGAAAAGGATATTTCAGGCAAATGTAGACAAAAAGAAAGCAGAAGTAGCAATACTCATATCAGATAAAATAGACTTTGAAATAAAGTCTGTGAAAAGAGACAAAGGACACTACATAATGATCAAAGGATCAATCCAAGAAGAAGATATAACAATTATAAATATCTATGCACCCAACATAGGAGCACCACAATATGTAAGGTAGATGCTAAGCAACAATTAGAGCTGGACATGGAAAAACAGACTGGTTCCAAATAGGAAAAGGAGTACGTCAGGGCTGTGTATTGTACCCTGCTTATTTAACTTATATGCAGAGTACATCATGAGAAACGCTGGGCTGGAAGAAGCACATGCTGGAGTCAAGATTGCCGGGAGAAATATCAATAACCTCAGATATGCAGATGACACCACCCTTATGGCAGAAAGTGAAGAGGAACTAAAAAGCCTCTTGATGAAAGTGACAGAGCAGAGTGAAAAAGTTGGCTTAAAGTTCAATATTCAGAAAACTAAGATCATGGCAACTGGTCTCATTACTTCATGGGAAATAGATGGGGAAACAGTGGATACAGTGTCAGACTTTATTTTTGGGGCTCCAAAATCACTGCAGATGGTGATGGCAGCCATGAAATTAAAAGACGCTTACTCCTTGGAAGGAAAGTTATGACCAACCTAGATAACGTATTAAAAGCAAAGATATTACATTGCCAACAAGGGTCTGTCTAGTCAAGGCTATGGTTTTTCCAGTGGTGATGTATGGATTGAGAGTTGGACTGTGAAGAAAGCTGAGCACTGGAAAATTGATGCTTTTGAACTGTGGTGTTGGAAAAGACTCTTGAGAGTCCCTAGGACAGCAAGGAGATCCAACCAGTCCATCCTAAAGGAGATCAGTCCTGGGTGTTCATTGGAAGGACTCATGTGAAGCTGAAACTCCAATATTTTCGCCACCTCATGCTAAGAGTTGACTCTTTGGAAAAGACCCTGATGCTGGGAGGGATTGGGGGCAGGAGGAGAAGGGGACAACATAGGATGAGATGGCTGGATGGCATCACCGACTCGATGGACATGAGTTTGAGTAGACTCCGGGAGTTGGTGATGGACAGGGAGGCCTGGCGTGCTGCAGCTCATCGGGTCGCAAAGAGTCGGACACGACTGAGCGACTGAACTGACTGATTGATGAAAGGGGAAATTAACAATAACACAATAATAGTGGGAGACTTTAATACCTCACTCACACCTATGGATAGATCAACTAAACAGAAAATTAGCAAGGAAACACAAACGTTGAATGATACAATGGACCACTTAGACCTAATTGATATCTATAGGACATTTCAGCCGAAAACAATGAATTTCACCTTTTTCTCCAATGCACATGGAACCTTCTCCAGGACAGATCACATCCTGGGCCATAAATGTACCCTTGATAAATTCAAAAAAAATTGAAATCATTCCAAGCATCTTTTCTGATCACAATGCGATAAGATTAGAACTACAGGGGGAAAAAAAAAAACTATTAAAAATACAAACATATGGAGGCTAAACAACATGCTTCTGAACAACAAGCAAATCACAGAAGAAATCAAAGAAGAAATCAAAATATGCATAGAAATGAAAGAAAATGAAAACACAACAACCCCAAACCTATGGGACTCAGTAAAAGCAGTGCTAAGGGGAAGGTTCATAGCAATACAAACTTACCTCAAGAAACAAGAAGAAAATCAATTAAATAACCTAACTCTACACCTAAAGCAAACTAGTAAAAGAAGAACCCCAGGGTTAGTAGAAGGAAAGAAATCATAAAAATTAGGGCAGAAATAAATGAAAAAAAAAAAAAAAAAGGTGATCATAGTAAAAATCAATAAAGCTAAAAGCTGGTTCTTTGAGAAGATAAATAAAACAGACATACCATTACCAAGACTCATCATGAAAAAAAAGTTAGAAGAATGAAATAAACAAAATTAGAAATGAAAATGGAGAAATCACAACAGAGAAAACAGAAATACAAAGGATCATAAGAGACTACTATCAGCATTATATGCCAATAAAATGGACAACTTGGAAGAAATGCACAAATTCTTAGAAAAGTATAACTTTCCAAAACTGAACCAGAAAGAAATAGAAAATCTTAACAGACCCATCAGAAGCACAGAAATCAAAACTGTAATCAGAAATCTTCCAGCAAACAGCAGCCCAACACCAGACAGCTTCACAGGTGAATTCTACCAAAAATGTAGAGAAGAGCTAACACCTATCCTACTCAAACTCTTCCAGAAAATTGCAGAGGAAGGTAAACTTCCAAACTCATTCTATGAGGCCACCATCACCCTAATACCAAAACCAAAGATGCCACAAAAAAGGAAAACTATAGGCCAATAGCACTGATGAACATAGATGCAAAAATACTTGATAAAATTTAAGCAAACAGAATCCAACAAGATATTAAAAGGATCATACATCATGACAAAGTGGGCTTTATCCCAGGGATTCAAAGTTTCTTCAATATTCACAAATCAATTAATGTGATGCACCACATTAACAAATTGAAAGATAAAAACCACATGATTATCTCAATAGATGCAGAGAAAGCCTTTGACAAAATTCAACATCCACTTATGATAAAAGTCCTCCAGAAAGCAGGAACAGAAAGAACATCAGTTCAGTTCAGTTCAGTAGCTCAGTTGTGTCCGACTCTTTGCGACCCCATGAGCTGCAGCACGCCAGACCTCCCTGTCCATCACCAACACTTGGAGTCCACCCAAACCCATGTCCATTGAGTGGTGATGCCATCCAACCATCTCATCCTCTGTCGTCCCCTTCTCCTCCTCCCCTCAATCTTTCCCAGCATTGGAGTCTTTTCCAATGAGTCAGCTCTTCACATCAGGTAAACCCACAGCAAACATTATCCTCAATGGTGAAAATTTGAAAGCATTTCCCCTAAAATCAGAAACAAGACAAGGGTGCCCACTCTCACCACTACTATTCAGCATAGTTTTGGAAGTCTTGGCCACAGCTATCAGAGAAGAAAAAGAAATAAAAGGAATCCAGAAGTCTCCCTGTTTGCAGATGACATGATCCTCTATATAGAAAACCCTAAAGACTCCACCAGAAAATTACTAAAGCTAATCAGTGAACATAATAAAATTGCAGGATATAAAATTAACACACAGAAATACCTTGCATTCCTATACACTAACAAAGAGAAACAGAGAAATTAAGGAAACAATTCCATTCACCTTTGCAATGAAAAAAATAAAATAAAATACTTAGGAATAAATCTGCCTAAAGAAACAAAAGATCTATATATGGAAAACTATAAAACACTGATGAAAGAAATAAAAAATGACACAAATAGATGGAGAAATATATCATGTTCATAGACTGGAAGAATCAATATAGTGAAAATGAGTGTACTATCCAAAGCAATCTATAGATTCAATGCAATCCCTGTCAAGCTACCAATGGTATTTTTCAGAGAACTAGAACAAATAATTTCACAATTTGTATGGAAATACAAAAACCCTTAAATATCCAAAGCAGTCTTGAGAAAGAAGAATGGAACTGAAGGAATTTGGATGATTTGAGAGAATAGCATTAAAATGTGTATATTATGTGAAACAGATAGCCAGCCCAGGTTCGGTGCATGAGACAGGGTGCTCAGGGCTGGTGCACTGGGATGACCCTGAGGGATGGGATGGGGAGGGAGGTTGAAAGTGGGTTCAGGATGGGGAACACCTGTATACCCATGGCTCATTCATGTCAATGTATGGCAAAAACCACCACAATATTGTTAAGTAATTTGCCTCCAACTAAAATAAATAAATGTAAAAAAAAAAAAAAAAAAAGGAAACTGACTTTTTCCAGTCCTGTGGCCACTGCCAAGTTTTTCAAATTTGAGGGGTATTGAGTGCAGCACTTTCACAGCATCATTTTTTAGGATTTGAAATAGCTCAACTGGAATTCCATCACCTCCACTAGCTTTGTTCGTAGTGATGTTTCCTAGGGCCCGCTTGCCTTCATATTCCAGGATGCCTGGCTTTAGGTGAGTGATCATACCTTCGTGATTATCTGGGTCATGAAGATTTTTTTGTATAGTTCTTCTGTGTATTCTTGCCATCTCTTCTTAATATCTCAATATCACTTAGCATAAGATCCTGCAGATTCTTCCATGCTTTCACAATGGCATGATTTTCTTCTTCTTCTTTTTTTAAGGCTGAATAATATTCCATTGTTTGCATATACAGGCTTCACTGAGTGCTCAGTTGGTAAAGAACCTGCCTGCAGTGCAGGAGGCCCTGGTTTGATTCCTGGGTTGGGAAGATCTGCTGGAGAAGGGATAAGCTACCCACTTCAGCATTCTTGGGCTTCCTGGTGGCTCAGCTGGTAAAGAATCCACATGCAATGCAGATTTTTCTTTATCCAGACATCTGTTGATGAACTCTTTGTTGTGTCTATCTCTTTGTGACCCCATGGACTGCAGCATGCCAGGCTTTTCCATCCTTCACCATCTCTCAGAGCTTGTTCAACTCATGTCCACTGAGTGAGGGATGCCATCCAACCATCTTGCACAGGGTGGCCAAAGTGTTGGAGCTTCAGCTTTAGCATCAGCCCTTTCAATGAATATTCAGGAGTGATTTCCTTTAGTATTGACTGGTTTAATCTCCTTGCTGTCAAGGGGACTCTCAAGAGTCTTCTCCAGAACCACAGTTCAAAAGCATCAATTCTTGGGCTCTCAGTCTTCTTTACGGTCCAACTCTCATATCCACACATGACTACTGGAAAAACCATAGCTTTGAATAGACTGACCTTTGTCAGCAAAGTAACATTTCTGCTTTTTAATATGCTGTCTAGGTTTGTCATAGCTTTTCTTCCAAGGAGCAAGTGTCTTTTGATTTCATGGCTGCAGTCACCATCTGCAGTGATTTTGCAGCCCAGAAAAATAAAGTCTGTCACTGTTTCCATTGTTTCCCCATTATTTGCCATGAAGTGATAAGACTGGATGCCATGATCTTAGTTTTCTGAATGTTGAGCTTTAAGCCAACTTTTTCACTCTCCTCTTTCACCTTCATCAAGAGGTTCTTGGGTTGTTTCTATATCTTGGTTATTGTGAATGAATGAATATGGACATGCAGTGATCTCTTCAAGATCCTGACTTTTTTCTTCAATTTTTGGGGGGTATAAACCCAGAAGTTGGATTTTTGGATCATATGGTAGTTTTATTTTTAATTTCTTGAGGAACCTCCATACTTTTCTCCATAGCTGCAGCACAATTTTAAATTCCCAAGAACAGGGTACTGTGATTCAAATTGTTTTACAACTTCACCAAAACGTACCATAAAATTTATGTGTTATTTTTAGTTATCATCAGCATAAGAAATGTTTGTAGGTAAGAAGAACAATCTGAATATAAAAGCCATTAATTCAACAAAAAATAGGGATGAAAAGATAGCAAAAGGATCATAAATCTATTTACAAAAGCAAGAGGATCAGTAGATATCCTCTTATTCCTCACACTAGTAAAGCAATTATCAGAAGAATGACTTTGGGAGCTCTTGTTCTACTGCCTGTAAGTGAGCTAGCTGAGTTTGGGGGCACCCTTTTGCCCCAGACAGACAGGATGAATCCTAATTCATTTTCTCTACAACCTGTGTCAGTATGAGATTAAACATTTTGTTTCACTAAGCCAATCTTTGTTTCACTGAGATTTCAGGGTTTATTCCATACCAAAGCCCAGCCTAGCCTCTTGTAAAACTTACTGCTGGAAGTGGGGTGCAGCCATTATAAAAATCCAAATTCATACCACTTGAGACCTAGGTAGGAGGGATTCCTGCTCTTGGTCCAGGCTTTATAAGACATCACATAAAACACACACACACACACACACACACACACACACACACACACACACTTTTCCTCATTTTAACCTTAGCACGGGTTTAATGTGACCCACAACACTGAATATCTGTCTCTTTTGCCACACGTTTTAAAGCAAAAGACTTCTGTATCAGAATGGTAAAAGGTTTGCGAATATTGTTGCTGATGACACTAGAGACAGACACTACTTCAGAGTCCAAGAAAGAGTTGAAGCGCTTAGGTTAAAAGATCAACTTGTCAAATCCTTCATTTCAGTGTGAAAGCAGTAGATCCATGAATAACATAATATTGCTTGGAAGTACTACTGAAGATGTGTTTCATCACTTCTCCATATTCCCTGATTTCAGGGATAAATGAGACATTTTGCAATGGTAAAATGGTAACAAATTTCTATTACTGTTGAGTAGGGATGCATGTAGTTCTTTATGTCACTTAAGTGAAGAATGACATCAGTTCTTCACATTGTCCACTAGATGGGCATAAGCACCAGAACGGTAAATAATCTTGTATTTATAAAAATATTTAAGAAGACAATTAAATTTCCAAAAACATTAACAAAATATTTAAAATACTTAAAATTGAAGACCATTCATTATAACTTTAACCCAACCTGTATATATTTATAGCTATAAAATTATAACTATAATTTTAATAGAAAGTTTTGATGATTTTAGAAATGAAAGAAAATGAAAATTTACTTAATAACATCAATGAAAATGAGCAAAATTACTCTGACCAAATCCAAATCTGAGCAGATTAGATGAAATTTCTGAAACCACATATTCTTTACTAAATGAAAATTTAACTGCTGAACCACCAATGACACATGGGCTTCCATTTGTATACTTCTTCTAGGTCACAAATGTTAGTGGCAAGTTTGCCTGAACTATGTTGGCAACTACAGTTAGTTGGCAAGCAGTGAGGATATTAATGTCAGGGGAATAATGGCAATCCATGTGATTCAGAAACAAAATATCTGAAAAAAATGTGATCTATTATTCAGGAGGCAGATCATAAGTTCAAGCTGAAGCTAAGCTCAGTAAACCAAACATTGATAGTATCTGGTGGTTGTTGTGTGGGTTCAACAAGTTATCATAAATCACTGGCAAGTTTGGAAGAAGAAAGAGAGAATCAGGAAATGTGGGGCTTTTGAGAAATGGAAAAGAAACTGCTTCTATATAGCATATTATAATAAAATTTTAAAAACACTTTGAGAAACCAACGCTGTAAAGCGTTCATATGATTAAAAAGCCTCAGGCCAAAAAGAAGTCTGTGACTCCCATGAAATCCTCCTAAGTTTTTAAAAACTCCTTAGCAAATGGAACAGATTCAGACTGTACCAATTTCCCCAAAATTCATGTTTCAAGGATACTGCCATTAAGATGAAAAATAAAAGCACCAGGGTGAGAAATCAAAGAACGATTCAAAAACTTCTCCAAGCTGTACTTTAAGCATGAGTATTGGGACTTAGAACTGACTGGAGGTATAAGGCCAAAAGACCCTCAGAATTCTGGAGACAGATGTATTCCCAAAGATATTGTGAACCTGTTATGAAAAAGCAAATGAATACAAGATATATTAAATGACACTTAGACCTTACTGTTGGCAGAAAGCAGTCTGAGAAGGCTATATAGCCCTCAAGAGAGCATAACTCCCAAAGTCCACTTCAGATTGGTCCAAGGAGAAGGATGGATAAGGAAGCATATTTTTAAAGAAAGATAAATGGACAAGGGAACTCCTGCCACCTCTAATCAAATAACTTTTCTGACCTCCAGTATAGCAGGTTTTCTAACACCTGCCCTAAAGATTTCAGAATTGCTCTGAACCAGTGTTTGCTGTGTGGTTCCCACTTGTTCGTTTTCTGAATGGATAAAAGTTTGCTATAGTCTTGTCTATGTGTTATCATTGCATACTGTTTATATGCGGGACAGACAGTCACTAGGCCAAGAGTATCCACAAGGACCCACCACCGCCTTGGCCCAGCAAACCTGCATAAAAGGGAACCAAGTCTAGGCAAGCAACAGCTTCAAATTTCCTTTCTCATGCACTCTTGTCACTACCTTGGAAGAGACAGCTCGGTCAAGGCGTACATTTTAGATGCATGCTGAAAGTTCCAGACTGAATTCATACAAAGGAGTCCATGAAACTCATTGCCCAGATACCTTAGGGTGAACCAGAGAAGTAGATCCTAGCCTAGGTTCTTCCTCACCATGTATTTCATGTTGGCCGCAGGGGGCGAGACGTTGGTCCGCGCTTCATTGTGAAATCTGACGCACTCCGCTATAAACGTCTCATTCGTGATGGAGGGAACCTTGGGAGGCGATTTACTGGCTACCAGACAGAGACCTAAGGTCCATAGATAGCTCAGTTTCTTCCTGAGAATCATGGTGGGACGCAGAGAACGCTCTGGCTCGCAGACCCGTAACGGCTCAGTCAGCCTGGCTTTCCTGGCTCCTGGAGTCCTGGCTCTTCCGGCTGCTCTGACTCCTGGCGAGGGCTTGAGGCCGTGTGGGCATGCGCGGAGCGGGGGCTCTGTGCAGAGGAACGTGACAGACGGTCCGTTCGCCTGTACAGAAAGTCCTAGGCTGCAGGATAGAGCCTTGAGTCGCTCTGTGGTGCAGTTTTACCCATTCAAGCACCCATTCAAGGTGCTTTCTGTGGATCCAATCCGGAATCACTGCAGAGGGGGCCTGGATTGTAAACCAGATTGCAACATGCAGGCAACACGTCTATGGAAAAGGGCAACGTGTATAAGATGCCACAGTGGACCGGGCCTGTGCAAGCAAAGCCCTGTAGAGTGGTCCATTCATAGATTCAGCTTCGGGTATGGCTTTAAAAAAGCTTGTTGTTTGGAATAAACTTCAGCATCATATTGTGCGTTTCCTCAGAGACTGGCGACAAAACTCGAATAGGCATTTTAAATACTTGATGACATACAGATCCTTATTACCATATCAAACACTTAATTATTTAATAATTTGTTTCTGTTTTCTCAGCTGAAGAGACTGACTGCCTCAAACGATCAACATAGACATGTGGAACAGCGGGCAAAATCTTTCCTTCTTTATACTTAAATGTGAAACAGAGCTATCATTTACAGACTAGTAAACTTCAGTTAAAGGACTGCTTTGGTTGGGATGCTGAAGACTAGGACAGAGTACAACTGATTGCTTATTTTACCTACATTGTAATACAAATCAACTTCATTTGGCATAATGTTTTAAACCCATTATATGTCATACTATTATTCAATAAGAAACCAGCATTTTACACCGTGGCCTTAGATGATATTTTCCAGTATTTCTGTTTCAAACAAATGTCTTTATTTGATTATTTGAGGTTGTTTATAATGCCATTTAATTCAAGTGAACACATATATTTACAGTTACTGATATTCTAGTCAATTAATGTTGCCACTGAAAGAAAAAAACTGATACAACTAGTTTTTTGTTAAAACAGAGTAGGAAATTAAATTATAAAATAGGGAAAAAGAAAGGATAAAGAAAGAAAATTTTCTAAGCTTTTTTTTTTGGTTATTGATTATATTTGTGGTCAGAGAATATGAACTATGTGATATAAAGCATTTGCTGTTGGAACACAGATGGAAAAATAGATAAAGAGAATAAAGAGTCAAGAAATATCCACAAATACATCCCAGAACTTGTGTATAACAGAGATGGCATTTCTGGTGAGTTTGGTGATAAGGACTTAAAAAATTCTCATATAATTACTCATCCCAGGTGGTACCAGTGGAAAAGAAACTGCCTGCCAATGCAGGAGACATAAGAGACACAGGTTCAATCCCTGGGTCAGGAAGATCCCCTGGAGGAGGAAATGGTAAACTACTCCAGTGTTCTTGCCTGGAGAATCCCATGGAGAGAGGAGCCTGGTAGGCTACGGTCTCTATGATCCATAGGGTCACAGAGAGTTGGACATGACTGAAGCGACTTGTTATGCAGTGTGTGTATATTGAAAAATATAAGACTTAGTGTCTTCCTTACACAAAAATAAATTCCATATTAAGACTTAAATGTGAGCAAAACCTGTACAGGAAAATAAGAGAGTATTTCTGAATATTTTGAGAATCTTATATCATGCCTCTGTGTATATTTATCTTCATATTAAAACATTTAAATAATATTCTTAACACAGCATCCAGAGCGATTCTGTTAACTGCAAATCAGATTATGTCATCCCAATGCTCAAAACCTTCCAACTTATGACTCCCATGGCACTCAAAGCAAAATCCCAAGTCCTTACATTAACCACCAAGATCCTGAAGAATGCACCCCGACTCTGATCTCATCTCCTACTTCTCTCCCCTTTGCTCTATTTCACAAAGTTTGGCTCCTTTGTTGTTCCTGGATAAAGCTAAGATGCTCTTGTACCAGGGCATTTGCTCTTGTTTTTTTGCTTAAATTCTTTCCCCAGAAAGTTACATGACTTGTTTACAACCTCTATTAAATTTTTTCTCAAAAAAAGTGAAAGTGAAGTCGCTCAGTGGTGTCTGACTCTTTGCAACCCTTGGGCTGTAGCCTACCAGGCTCCTCAGTCCATGGAATTTTCCAGGCAAGAGTACTGGAGTGGGTTGCCATTTCCTTCTCCAGGGGATCTTCCCAACCCAGGGATTGAACCCAGGTCTCCCGCATTGCGGGCAGAGGCTTTATCGTCTGAGCCACCAGGGAAGCCCCAAATTATATCTTATCAAATATACTTGAGAGGGTAGTTTTGCATTACCCATTCTATACCTATCGCTTCCTGTTGGTCTTTTTTCTGCCTTATATTTATTTCTTCATAATCCTTATCCTCACATTTTATGATGTAATTTATTTATCAATATCTTATTATCATCAGTTCAGTTGAGTTACTCAGTTGTGTCCAAAACTTTGCGACCCCATGGACTGCAGCACGACAGGGTTCCCTGTCCATCACCAACTCCCAGATGATGCCATCCAACCATCTTATCCTTTGTCATCCCCTTCTCTGCCTGGCTTCAATCTTTCTCAGCACCAGGGTATTTTCCAGAGTCAGTTTTTCGCATCAGGAGGCCAAAGTATTACTATCTTGTTCCCCCTCAATTGAATGGGTAGGGGTTGCTTGTTATTATTATTTTGTAACTACTGTATGCCCAGCATTTCAACAGAGGAGTTCAATATTTGATGTGAAAATTAATAAATAGACCCTTTAAGATTCAAATTAAATGTTAGTTACTTTTATGTAGTCCTCTAGTTAGAAGGAATCTCCTGTCATTAAAACAGGTAAGCTTCCTGTATCTTATTGCTTTATTTCTGTTTTCCCCTCTGCATTAGTCAGAGTTGTCCAGAAAAAACAGAACCAATAGGACGTATTTCCCCAACCTCTCTCTACACACACATATATACACAGAGATTTTAAAGAACTGGCTTACACAATTATTGGGGCTGGCAAGACCCAAATCTGTAAGCCAAGCTGATAGGCTTAAGATTCAGTAAGAGTTGATGTTGCAGTCTTCAGTCTGCTAGAAACTCAGGCTGAATTTTCATATTGAACTCTGGAGGCAAAATCCAGTCATCTTTGGGAAACTCAGTGTTTGCTTTTAAGGCCTCCAACAGTTTGGATGAGGCCCATCCATACCATGAAGAGTAATCTACTGTACTGAGTCTATTAAATGTTAATCACATCCAAAAGCTATCCTCATGAAACATCTATATTCATGTTTGACCAAACAACTGGTCACCACTGTCTAGCCAGGCTGACACATAAAATCAACCATCATACTTTCTTATTCTTCTAAACACTTCATGTGCCTATCTTACCACTTTATTCTTCTTTCTTCCTCACATACTGTATTCAATCAATTTACAAATCCTGTTGGCTCTACATTTAAAATAATCCAAACACTTCTTCCCATGCTATGGACACCCAACACCTTGGATAGAACCACAATCACATCTTACTGGAAAGGCAGTAGTATCCTTTTTCTCAGCTTCTCTTTATTCATTATTGCTTCATTAAAATTTATTTTCTATAGAAAAACCAGATTACTCCTTTTAAAACATAAGTAACGAAGTGTTAGTTGCTCAGTCGTGTCCAGCTCTGTGACCCCATGGACTGTACAGGCTTCTCTGTCCATGAGATTCTCCAGGTAAGAATACAGGAGGGGGTTGCCATTCCCTTCTCCAGGGTATCTCCCTTACCCAGGGATTGAACCTGGGTCTCCAGAATTGCAGGCAGTTTCTATACTCTCTGGGCCACCAGGAAAGCCCAAACATAAGCACCCCCTTTTCAAAGCCCTCTAATGACTTCCTGTCACACAAATCAAATTCAAAATCTACATGTGACTCAGAAGGCTATGCTGAATCTAACCATGGCTGTTCTCTGGCCCCCAACCTCCATTCTCCCCTGGCTCACTCTGCCTCCGCTCCATCCATCAGCATGAAAGGATGCCCTCTCCTCATGCCTTTTGCACTGACTGCTCCCCCAGCCTGTGAATTCCCCTCAGTGAAACTATACCTGAATGTACAGCATCTCCTACACGTAATGTCTATCCCATTGACCTCTTATATTTTTCTTCATTGCATTAGTTGTTATCTGACATTCTTTATTTAATTTTGTAGGCTCTATTAGATTGTAACCCTCACTAAGAGTGGCTTTTTTGCTTCACATATATAGCATGTAGAATAGGTACTGAACCCTTATGCCCTCAGTAAATATTGTTTAATGAATTAATGAAGAAATGATCACTCTTTAGCTTACTAAACATGTTGTATATAATTGTTAGCTTCTTTAGAAACATATCTTACTTGTCAAAGATATATTAGGGGCTCACTAAATATTTTAGACTCAATAAATGATTTAAAAGGCAATCCTGGATATGCATATATACAGTATTTTTACTAACATTGGGTATATTTGCAGATTGTAGTTCAGTGGATGCTTTCTGAGTTTCAATCTACTCTGGATCTGCAAACTGTTGAGGTTAACATGTGACTAATTTTATTTTGTGTTAAGAGAAATTAATTGGCAGTAATAACGAAAGAGCTTTTGTAATGAATTGTTTTGAAAACTGGCAAGCAGTACAATTTATATGACCAACTCTTAGTCCAAAGTTCTTGCTTCTATACTAGATGTTTTCTGTGTCAAAAATACTGAAGCAGTTTAGGTGTACTAAACCTAATTGTTCAGAGCCAGGTAAGAGACATCTTAATGTTATTTTGCTGATTATCTATTTGTGGAATAGGCAGTTAGGCACCAAAAATTTTGGTCTTTGATAACTTTTTTAAAGTTTTTTGTTCTTTTTTTTTCCCCCTAGTTTATTTTTGCTTTTTTTTCCCCTTGGGGGTAATAGGTGGATGAATTTTTATAGATAGGGAAGAAATAGGAGTGATTACCTTATACCTATTGACTTCACTCATTTTATGCTTTAAAAATTCATTTGTATTTTCACTTACAAAATGGTTCTAACTTGCAACGTTAGACACATACATTTGGAGGGGAGCTTATTTTGAAAAGATAACAGATTAGAAAAACAACTCCATTTTGTGGGAAAAGAACTGGATTAGTTTTAAAAAGATTTTAGTTCTGATTTGGCTATCTGACATTTGGAAGTGTAACTCAGGAGATTTACAGCATGTTCGAGTAGAATGAAACCTTAGACATATCTCAAACCAGACCTTTCGTTTTACCGATGAGGAGCTGATGCCTAAAGACACTGTGTGCAGAGCAAAGAATAAAAAGAAAGCTTCCTGATTCCTAGGCTTTTCATCAGTATTTTAATTTGTAATTTTATATATATATATATAAATTATATAGTGATCATATATGTATATGTGTAAATGTCCACATATTGACAGTAATATCTTTGTCTCTCTCTAACACTATACTGCAGTCTTGCCTTTTTAAATAATTGCAAGCTCCTGGAAAGCAGACATTCCAGAATACGCTTAAATTTCTTTCCTTCTCAAAACATCAACCGGGGAGCTGAACCCTCGGTCTGTGCCCTATAAAATATATTAAATGAAATTCACTTTAACGAGGAATTGCACAACAACCCAACCGCCGCGGGGCCGACTTTGGCCCTCTTCTGGCGCAGTACAAGCGCAGAGAAGTGCGTCCGCACAGCTCTCCGCCAAGGCTACAAAGGCGCCGGAACCGGTCTCCTAGGATGCAGGGACGCAGAGCAGCTCTGCGGCTTTTCCTGAGTCCCGCTAGGGGTCCGGAGCTCCTGTGGCGCCTGCCGGGCTGAGGAAGCGAGGGCAGAAACAGCAGGGGGCCGGTAGGTGGGGCCAGCGGAGCCGGGGCCTCGGCCAAAGATCTATCTCCTTTTCCCCGGAAGTGAGAGGGGTCCCTGGCCGGCGCGCAACGGCCTGTTGTCAAGGCAACCTACAGACGCAGGTCTGAGTTGGCCAGAGCCTTTGCTGAGAGCTGTCTCTTTTGTGGCTCCTCCCCTCTGAAAAGGCCTCAAGGGAGTTCTCTCGGTGGAATTGCTTCAGTTTATACCTTTTCCAGCTCTCCCATCGTGGATTTCTCTTTCCCTGGATTGGTTGGGTCACTTCAGGTTGGTTGCCGCTTGGGTCCTGCCCTAGTCCATGAATCTCAGTAGGAAGAGGGTGCTAGGACGTTGCAGGTGCTCTTAAGTATAATCTCAGCTTTTGGGGGAGTGATGTGAGGCAGTTACTCTGCTGTGTTTGAAATTAGGAATGATCCTAGGTTCCATCAGACACGTGGATCTTTATCCCCGGGGCTCCGAGGTGGTCTTGATCCTCCCCTGCGTGGAGTTTAAATACGAAATTGTATTTACACATCTCTTTTCCTCTCTCCTTGCTGATGGACTGGATTTGATCAATTTATCCTTCGCTTTTCACTAGGTTCTGATTTGATATAAGCGGCATAATAGCCCCTAATACCAAAAGAGATGTGATAATAATTGGAGCTGGACAAAATCATCTTTAAAAATGAGGTAAGTGGGAGGTGATTCAGTTCGTTTTGGTGGCACAAAAGCTAACGTGGAAAGGCGTGGTTCTGTTAGTTAACAACCCAGCATTCATTACATGCTAGAAATAACATCTCACGACTTGGCAGCTGTTTGCAGAGACAGAAGCCATCGGACCTTGCTCTTCTCTCCTCTGGCTACCCTATCCCCACCATACCCCAACTACGTATTCAGTGCTTTAGGGCAAAGCCAGCCCTTGGTATGCAATCCAGAATTAGCTCCAAGCCGTTTGTTTGAAATGCTGATCCTTTTACCAGCAAGTTTAGGTTTCTGGGCTTCCCTGGTTGCTGAGATGGTAAAGCGTCTGCCTGCAATGCCGGAGACCAGGGTTCGATCCCTGGGTTTGGAAGATCGCCTGTAGAAGGAAATGGCAACCTACTCCAGTACTCTTGCCTGAAAAATTCCACGGACTGAGGAGCCTGGTAGGCTACAGTCCATGGGGTCACAAAGAGTCAGACACGACTGAGCCACTTCACTTCACTTTAGGTTTCTGGTGTTCCTTAGTCTCTGCAGCTAATTCCCCTCCCCTTCCCTATTGCTTGTACTGGAAATGGTGTAGCACTGAAAAGAGGTCTGAAACCTATATGACTTCAAACTCTGCAATAATTATCAAATAATTTGGCAAAGTAAAATTCAGTTTTCAGGGTCTGAAAGTCAGGAGGTTGAGCTGTTTTATCAATGCTAGTAATTATTATTCTGAAATAACACATATCTGAATTGACTGAATTCACTTTAACAAATATTTAAGCTCCTACTATTTTCCTGTTGAGTGCTGAGCTATAGGGTGAGGAAAACCAGTAGTAATCTTTGCCTTTTTGAGGATTATATTTAAAGTGGTGAAGAATAATAGCTACTCTTCTTTATGCTTAATATGCTTTAAACACCTCATCTAATTTTTTGAAGACAATTTATAGAGGCATATTATGATCATGTCATAATTAAGTGCAGAGGTGAGAAACTAAGGATATGTTTCGAATGTATCCTGGTATTTGATTATGCATTAGTTTATTTATTGACTTTAGTAAGCATCTGCTATATTAAAGGCATGAGATACTAACCTTCATGGTCTTGATTGTTAGGGAGATAAGAAGAGCTAATTACAGTGAAGAATGATGACTGTCATGCCTGGGGAAAGGAACAAGGAGACCATGGACATTTAAGGGAATAAATTTTGTTGTTTTTATTATTTTTACATAAGGTATGGTGACTTAAAGTGGCCTATAGTGATTTGAAATGGCTATAATGTGCTGTGCTTCAGTCATGTCCAACTCTGTGCAACCCTATGGACTGTAGCCTGCCAGGCTCCTCTGTCCATGCGTTTCTCCAGACAAGAATACTGGAATGGATTGTCCGGGGATCTTCCCCATCTAGGAATAGAACCTGTGTCTCTTGCATCTCCTTCATTGGCAGGGCTGTTCTTTACCACTAGTGCCATGTGGGAAGCCAGACGATAATGTTACTAAGGTATAAATAATGTGAGGCTGATGTATGGAGTCAGTCATGTAGCTGATTGTTTAGCACCTTGCCGGGGTCCAGCCTCGACAGGATCCAGGGCGTACCCTCAGGATGAACGGCGTCGGGCGAGAGAAGACACATGAGACCAGCCTTGATGGGGCCAAGTCTGCGAGGGAGAGAGAGAGAGAGAGAATGACCAGACGGGGGTGTTTGCAGGGTCTGGCAGAGTCTGGCAATGCTTTATTTTTTACCATAGCTTTTATACCCTAAGTTAGTACATTTCTAAGGGGAAGATAGTTTAACATTACATCAGCTTGTCCTTCACGAAACCAGGGTGTTTTCTGCATACTTTTTTGTTTATGAGGGTCTTGTACATCATCTTCTGGCCTTGGGGCCTATTAACATTTTATGCAGGTCAGGTGAATGTAAACCTGTGCTCCGTAATCTATTCTTTAATGAACACAAAGGGTCAGTCCTTTTGCAGAAGTTATCAGTTAAATTTATCTAAAAGGTTTACCACACAAAGACTCTGCAGCTCCAGTGAGGCAGTCCCTGTTTAGCATTCCTGGTTAAAATGAACAATTCTAAACTCTTATTTTTCTAAATCTTTAACTATAACCACTTTTAGAATAATATTTTATGTTCTCTAATAGGGCTTCCTCACCCCCGAAGGGCTCTGTGCCTGTTAGGGCCTTTATGTGATCGGGTTATGCTGTTCATGGTTAAGGTGTTGTGAGCAGTCAGTGCATTAGAACGCATTTGCCAAGCAGGCTAGAATGCCAGCAAAGGGGTCTAAATTGAAACACTCCTTTCATCCTGGATAATCTTACAGGATACCACCGTCCGGCGGACATATTAATTAAAGTTCTAAGTTGATTCTGTTTGGAGAGAGATCGGGGAAGGCCTTCTACCCGTGTCACAGAAATTAGGGAGTAGTCTAATATAGCAAGCATCAGAAAGACAGAGATCATCTTTAAGGTGAGCGCCGGGGCAGCTTTTCGAAATCCCTGAAGTCCTGATCTGCCTTGCCTGTCAGGTCTTCTCCCCACGACCTTGTCACGGGTGGGATCTCGTGTGCTGGCTCCCGGCAGCACCTCTGTTTCAACTCGGGTTTGGTGGCCACTAATCATCCCGGCAAATAAAATAGTGCTTGTGAAGTGACCAAGTGCGGGGTCTTCTTTGCTGCGCATGCTTTTCTCTGCCTCTGGTGAGTGGGGGCTGCTGTCTAGTGGAGGTGCTCGGGCTTCTCACTGTGGCGGCTTCTCCTCCGTGGAGCAGGGTCTCTCGGGCATCTGGCTTCATCGATACTGGCACGTGGGCTCAGCAGTTGTGGCTCCTGTGCCCTAGAGCACAGGCTCAGTGTCTGTGGCCTGGGCTTCGTTGCTCCGTGTTAGTTGGGATCTTCCTGGATCCGGAATCCAACCTGAGTCTCCTGCGTTGTCAGGCAGACCCTTCACCACTGAGTCACCAGAGGACCCACAACATTTCTTCCTTCTGAAAGCTGTCTCTGAAAAGAAAGCCATTTGCTAGTGCTGTCAGGGTGTCCTCAAATCTAATGATCTGGGATGCTTTCAGAATCAGTCTGCTGCTGATTTTAAATCTTCCTGATTTCGCTCATGCAGTAGGACCCCAGGCTTAGGGCAAAGGATTTTTGGAGAGAGGGCTATGGAAATGGGTGTCAATGGGGAAGATCAACAGCCAAAAGTCGGATGTGACTTAGCAACAACAACAAGAGCAAGATGAATAGAAAAGAGTTTTATTTGAGTCAAAACTGAGGACTATAGTCAGCGGGGCTTTCCGGGTGGCACTAGTGGTAAAGAACCTACCTGCCAATGTAGGACACCTAAGGGGCATGGGTTCAATCCCTGGGCCAGGAAGATTCCCTGGAGGAGAGCATGGCAACCCACTCCAATTTCTTATCTGGAGAATCCCATGGACAGAGCAGCCTGGCCGACTATAGTCCATAGGGTCACAAACAGTCAAACACGACGGAAGTGACTAGTATGCACGCAGGAGGACTGTAGCCTGGAAAACATCCTCTCAGATACCTCTGAGGAAATGCTCTGGAGCAGACTGGTTTTCAACACAGTTTTATATCTTGTCATAACAAAGAACATCATAACAGGAGTACATTCCTTCAAGGTTTCAAAAAGACGTGTACAGAGTGAGTCAGTATCACCTGGAACGGGAGCTTAATCCTTGAAGGCAGGAGTCAGTGATGCTTAAAGTCTTAGCTCCTGTCTGACCTGCGCTTCCGTCTTCAGATCTTTCTCACTCTGATCATCTTGCCTTCCTTTTATAAGGGGATTAATTGTGTCCCCCAGATAATTCAGAAGAATCTCCATATTTTGAAATCCTAACTTAATCATATCTGGAAAACTTTTCTCCATTTAAGGTAACATTCACAGAGTCTGATGATTAGGACATGAACGTCTTCAGGGGGGCCATTGCTCAGACTAATATTTATCCCATAAATGTTGCCCCACATAATGTAGTTCTTCACAGAAAGTTGATTTTGGTGAAAGACGGAAAACTGATTAACCACCTGACTTCTTTCCATGTAATATTATTATGTAATTTGTATGACTTATTTAAAATTAGAGTAAGAATGATCATTTTATATTGCTTTACCTTTTTCAAAGTATACTGCTTGGTAAATACATGAACTGCAATGGACTTGGAGATTAAAGGAGTTGCTGCTTCTCCTACAACTCAAACTCAGCCATTCTCTGGAAGAAGGAAGCCACTACAAGTATGTATGCTATATAATTTTCCTCTTGTAGGATGATTCATTAAATAATTTTCTGACTCCTTTCTTCGTGTTTTTATGACAAGTCATACTCCCAAATATTTGCAATTAATTCTTAGATTTGAATAACTGAAAAAATTGAAGATAATCATTACTTGAAAATTGATCATTACTTGAATGTTTTATTTTTAATTAAGCTTAATATCATTGTTTTCTTCTTATTATTTAAAAATTGTCTATGTATGTCTGCATACATATAAAATACAAAAAGTTTAAAAAGTAGAAAGAAGAAGAAAATAATCAATATATATTTTGTGTTAGCTAGGTAGGAAAAGAATCTGGACTTCTCCTGTTAGGACGTTCATTCTTTTCAACCTTCATTATATCACTACTGTATATTATTGATTAGGTGTAAGTTTAAAGCTACTTTGTCCCTGTAATCATCACAGAATTGAGCAAACATAAAATTTAGTTTAGAAATGCATAACATTGATATATATTTCCTTTCTATTCTTACTGTTTCGAATAGTGAATGCCTACTGTTTATCAGCAAACACAATAAATGTTTCAGCAATTTACTTTATTCTTACAACAAACCTTTGAGGTAGGTATTATTATTAACCTCCCTTATTTATTTTTATCTATCTGTTTACTTGGGAGAAGGAAGGATTTATTACTTGCAGCAAGTAAGGAGAACAGTAGGGACGTTTCCCCAAAGCAGAGTCTCCCTGAACTGCAAAACTGGGGAAGTTTTAAGCTAAGGCTCCATGCATGTTCATGATGGGGCTTGAGCAGAGGAGAACTGAGCGTAGAATCAGGGCAAAGGTTGACAGAGTCCAGGCTTTACTTGACTGCAGTCAGAAGGGTCAACAGCATCATTCCATCCTCCACCTCGGTGGGGGCCTTAGTTCCAAATAAACCTAATTAGTTTAACATTCCTCTCTGAGATGTTCCAGGGTTCCTTCCAAGCATCCAGAGTTAATTGGAGGCTGGTGTCAGGACTCACTAAAGCTCAGGTTCTTTATATCTGGTTGCAGAAAGAGTTTAGGGAGAGACAGAGTGATAGGTAAGAAGTGGGTTTATTTAGAGGTACGCATTCCATAGACAGAATGTGGTCCATCCCAAAAGGTAAGGGTGGCCCTGGGAGAAGCACATTCCACAGAGTGTGGACCATCTCCCAAGGGGACAGGCCTCACCTGCTTTTAGATATGGAAGAACTGAGGCTGCTACAGATTAAGTGACTCATCAGGAATTTGAACTTCAGTTCTGACTTCAGTATCTGTGCTCTTTCCTCTGTGTTCAGCCATCTCCCTTATATACATGAATGACACCTTTGGGGTTTTTATGGTTCACAATATTATGGGCTAAGTCTGAACTATTTGATAATTTTAATCAAAGCAGCCCTTCTTGGGAGAGGCTATACAGGTGTAAGTTCAGAGAAGATACGGCAAATCTCTGTACACTTTATACAGTTTCGCTGTGAACCTAACACTCTTCTAAAAAATAAAATGCATTAAAAAATGAGTTGCATAAAAAAATGTCAGATACAAAAATATTCAACTTTTAAAATAAAGAGCCAGGGAATAAATATTTTTGGCTTTATGGGTTGTACAGTCTCTCAACCTTGCAGTTTTTTTGAGAACACATAGGTAATTTGTAAATAAATGAACATGGCTATGTGCCAGTGAAACCTTTAGCATAAAAACAAAGCTGAGTCTAGATTGCTGATCTCTTGCCTAGGGATTTGTAAACTATAATTTATCTTTATTCTGGATTGCCTAACACAATTTTATTATAACTAGACAGGAAAGATAACTGCCATTCTGAAATATTTATCCCTATGGCCTCATTATTAGATAGACCTATTTAGCAGATTTTAATAAGTCTGTTAAAACATTTTCTGGGGAATAATAATGATCATGATGATGATGAAAACTACAGCTGTATTCTATTTAGATCCTCTGTCCACAGAGAATTCCATGGACAGAGGAGTCTGGCAGGCTACAGTCCATGGTGTTGCAAAGACGCAGAGACAACTGAACAACTAACAGTCACTTTTCACTCTTCCATATATATGAAATTATATTTTAAATTTATTATTAGTTAAACAGAATCAATATCTTATATACATTTGTTATTATTTTATTATTATATATTAAATATATAAACATCCATTTAGATGATCATCTTGTGACTTCACGTTCCAGCATGTTAACTATTTATTGGGACAGTACTTAAAACAATGCCATATTAAGGTTGATACTGAGCTGAATTTTCTCTGGATTTCTCTCATAGTCCGAGTGATGATGCTCAGTCTTGAATATAATTTCTGTACTTGCTGTCAATATAAAAATGACCCATTAGATAATATTTCACAAGTAAGCTGTAAGTGCTTATAAATAAATTATTTCCTGCTTTTATTAACTTTAGCTTTCCCTAAGATTCCTACACAGTTTTTATACCATGGTGGCTAAGCTCACTGTAATTTTCAGGTCTTTGCCTATTCCCCCCTCCCCCCACAGGCACATGAAGATGACATTTTATTGTCAATGTTGAGACATTTTAGTTTGTTTTTAAATTTATTTATTTTTAATTGAAGGATAATTACTTTACAGAATTCTGTTGTTTTCTGTCAAACCTCAACATGAATCAGCCATAGGTATCCATATATCCCCTCCCTTTGAACCCATTTTTTAGCAATAAAATGAAATATTTACAAACATATGCCTGCATATATTTGTCATTTCTTGCTTAACCCCTATCCTGTCTTCCCATTTCCTTTGGGATAAAGTCCAGGTTCCTTGTTTGCATTACAGTTTAACAGCTCTGTCCACTACCTCCTCACACTCTGGATTTCAGTCTTTCCCATCAGCTCTGAACTGTGGGCCTGTGCAGGACAAGTTGCTCCTCCTGGCTGGAGCAGTTTTCTCCCTTCTCTCTGCGTCTGGCTAATTAACTCCTACCAATCTTCAGAGCTCCATTTAAAGTTTCCTTTTTATTTTTGAAAAAAGCGACCTCAATTCCCTAGACTAGGTTGGGTCCACATGCTCTGTGCAGTTGCTCTGTCTCAGCATGTATTCCACACTGTCTGAGTGAATGTCTTCCCGAGCAGAGTCCTATGCCGGTTATTATCCTATCTCTGCACATCAAGCACAGTAGGGATGGGGCTTCCTAAATATTTCTTATGTAAGCTTACTGAGAAAATTTATAATTAGTCTTGTTGCATTGGCACATTGGTTATCTTTTAAAGTATAAATAAATGACACATGCATACTGATTCTAATTTTTTTTAATTAAAGCAAAGATGGACCTCCAAATCATGTGCTATGGAGGATCCTTGCCTACCTGTGTAAGTTACATTTCTTCACATTTGAGCTGTTTAATGGGTAAATATGTAAGTATACATTGACAAGCAAAAAAAGAAAGAAAAATTATATATATAGCTATGATTATGATTAAGTTTATATACATGTTGATGCCCTGAGAATTATTATGTCCAAACTAAAGTATTTCTTGTGATAGGATGGTAGGACTAAGGCTAATACTTCTCTTGTTGTTTAATTTTCTTTAGTATTATTTTTATATTTTCCTGAAAAAGTTAAAATATTGTTTTATTTAGAAAATTCAGCTAAGAGTATTTATTAAAAAATTCATATAATATATTGCACTTTTATTGGGATAGTCAAAATGATTTAATGGGAGATTATCTGTTCTTTAATCTTATCTTGAGGAATATGATAATTTTATCAGTCTTATTAAAGTGATTTAATTTTGGACTGGAATACATTAATTGTTATATATTTTAAATGTTTGCTTTTCAAAATTTGGAAGGATATGATTTTTATATTCTTTCAAATATTGGGTAGGCCAGAATGTTCATCTGGGTTTTTCTGTAACATCTTATGAAAAAATCCAAATGAACTTTTTGGTCAATCCAATATATTAGACTACAGGGCTTCTTGGAAAATAGAAATTAAAAAGTAACATATTAATTTGAACTATATAAAAATGACATTTTTATAGATTAACAATGGGCAAATATCAGCAATTTCATGTGGGCCACAAAATAGATACCTGTTTGCTCATCCAGACAAAGAACAGAGCTAGGTATAGATGCTAGATACAATATTGAGTGTGTGATGACAGTCAGTTGTTTGCTGGAAAATGTCTAACAAGTGGTTTTCTAGACATGTACTATAAGTTCATCATATATCTTACTTGCTAATTTTAAATAAAATTAAGTATATTTTAAGTTGATTATATATTTTATGTGACAATATAAATCAGGGTGAATATTGGTTGATATTTTCATCTATTTTAGAGTGACATGAGTGATTTCTTGGCTGAATCAAGTAATAGTTTTGAATACTAGAATAATATTTCCTCAGTTTTTTTGTTATTCACCATGTGACAGTTACAGGTAATACTTTAAGTTTAATATGCACTACTAACATTCTTTCCACCACGTTTATCAGCCTTAGAAATCAACAAAATAATATACCAAGGCCTGCTTCATAACATCCGCCCATTTCTGTGTAAATAATCCCACTGTGGCTAATTTCAGTCTATCATTGAACACAGAGTTGGAAAGAGATGCCACCCATGTATTGCCATTCAGATATGAGAGATATAAATAACCTCTATAAAGCAAGAAATAGTGAAGTATGGTAAAGCTATTAAGAAGTGCTGGGATTTGAATATTTATTACCTTTGTTTTTCATATAATTGATGCAATTATAAGTTTACATAATTTTATCCTTAATAATTCTGTGTTAACAACCTGTGGAAAATATTACTGAACATTTAACAAAAGCCTCTCACAGCTGGTAAGAGCCAGCACACCATTGGCTTCAGTTTACCTGTTTTTATAGTAAGATACAGCATATATGACTTGCAACTATTAAAGACTCATGTACAAAAAATTATGGGATACATAACTATTTCTTTCAGGGTCCCACAACTTGATCTGGGAAGCCTTGTTGACTCTGACGATGAGGTAATTTTTACTTGGTATTTCATGTTATAAACATTTGAACAGAGTGTTACAGGTAGCATATCACTAGTGTCATTTAATCTCAGTTTTTAGGATGATTTACCATATAGGCCACATAGTACAGAAGATATTCATTTTAACCCAACAAATGCCTCTTTTGCTTTTGCTTGGGTAACTCCATGTCACACACCGTACACCAGCATCATCTGTATGACTGGGTTAGTGTTCACTTCTTACTCCCAGCTTTCAGAACTACAGCGTGCACTTGTCCCTCTATTTAATCCATAAATTTCGTTATGTTCAGTCTATGTTTAGTTTAGTTTAAATATCAGTTCAGTACAGTCACTCTGTCGTGTCTGACTCTTTGCGACCCCATGAATCGCAGCATGCCAGGCCTCCCTGTCCATCACCAACTCCCGGAGTCCACCCAAACCCATGCCCATCGAATCTGTGATGCCAACCAGCCATCTCATCCTCTGTCGTCCCCTTCTCCTCCTGCCCCCATTCCCTCCCGGTATCAGGGTCTTTTCCAATAAGTCAACTCTTCGCATGAAGTGGCCAAAGTATTGGAGTTTCAGCTTCAGCATCAGTCCTTCCAATGAACACCCAGGACTGATCTCCTTTAGGATGGACTGGTTGGATCTCCTTGCAGTCCAAGGGACTCTCAAGAGTCTTCTCCAGCACCACAGTTCAAAGCATCACTTCTTTGGTGCTCAGCTTTCTTTATAGTCCAACTCTCACATCCACACATGACCACTGGAAAAACCATAGCCTTGACCAGATGGACCTTTGTTGGCAAAGTAATGTTTCTGCTTTTTAATATGCTGTCTAGGTTGGTCATAACTTTCTTTCCAAGGAGTAAGTGTCTTTTAATTTATGGCTGCAGTCACCATCTGCAGTGATTTTGGAGCCCAAAAAAATAAAGTCTGACATTGTTTCCACTGTCTCCCCATCTATTTCCCATGAGGTGATGGGACCAGATGGGATGATCTTAATTTCCTGAATGTTAAGCTTTAAGCCAACTTTTTCACTCTCTTCTTTCACTTTCATCAAGAGGCTCTTTAGTTCTTCTTCACTTTCTTCCATAAGGGTGGTGTCAACAGCATATCTGAGGATATTGACATTTCTCCCGGCAATCCTGATTCCAGCTTGTGCTTCTTCCAGCCCAGCGTTTCTCATGATGTACTCTGCATATAAGTTAAATAAGCAGGGTGACAATATACAGCCTTGACATACTCCTTTTCCTATTTGGAACCAGTCTGTTGTTTCATGTCCAGTTCTAACTTTTGTGCCTGACCTGCATACAGGTTTCTCAAGAGACAGGGCAGGTGGTCTGGTATTCCCGTCTCTGTAAGAATTTTCCAAAGTTTATTGTGATCCACACAGTCAAAGGTTTTGGCATAGTCAATAAAGCAGAAACAGATGTTTTTCTGGAACTCTCCTGCTTGTTTGATGATCCAGCGGATGTTGGCAATTTGATCTTTGGTTCCTCTGCCTTTCCTAAAACCAGCTTGAACATCTGGAAGTTCATGGTTCACATATTGCTGAAGCCTGGTTTGGAGAATTTTGAGCATTACTTTCTAGCCTGTAAGATGAGTGCAATTGTGCGGTAGTTTGAGCATTCTTTGGGATTGCCTTTCTTAGGGATTGGAATGAAAACTGACCTTTTACAGTCCTGTGGCCACTGCTGAGTTTTCCAAATTTGCTGGCATATTGAGTGCAGCACTTTTACAGCATCATCTTTCAGGATTTGAAATAGCTCAACTGGAATTCCATCACCTCCACTAGCTTTGTTCGTAGTGATGCTTTCTAAGGCCCACTTGACTTCACGTTCCAGGATGTCTGGCTCTAGGTGGGTGATCACTCCATTGTGATTATCTGGGTCGTGAAGATCTTTTTTGTACAGTTCTTCTCTGTATTCTTGCCACCTCTTCTTAATATCTTCTGCTTCTGTTAGGTCCATACATTTTTCTGTCCTTTATCGAACCCATCTTTGCATGAAATGTTCCCTTGGTATCTCTAATTTTCTTGAAGAGATCTCTAGTCTTTCCCATTCTGTTGTTTTCCTTTATTTCTTTGCATTGATCACTAAGGAAGGCTTCTTTATCTCTCCTTGCTATTCTTTGGAACTCTGCATTCAAATGGGAATATCTTTCCTTTTCTCCTTTGCTTTTCGCTTCTCTTCTTTTCACAGCTATTTGTAAGGCCTCCTCAGACAACCATTTTGCCTTTTTGCATTTCTTTTCCATGAGGATGGTCTTGATCTCTGTCTCCTGTACAATGTCACGAAACTCCGTCCATAGTTCATCAGGCACTCTGTCTATCAGATCTAGTCCCTTAAATCTATTTCTCACTTCCACTGTATAGTCATAAGGGATTTGATTTAGGTCATACCTGAATGGTCTCGTGGTTTTCCCTACTTTCTTCAATTTCAGTCTGAATTTGGCAATAAGGAGTGAATGATCTAGCCACAGTCAGCTCCTGGTCTTGTTTTTGCTGACTGTATAGAGCTGCTCCATCTTTGGCTGCAAAGAATATAATCAATCTGATTTCAGTGTTGGCCATCTGGTGATGTCCATGTGTAGAGTCTTCTCTTGTGTTGTTGGAAGAGGGTGTTTGCTATGACCAGTGCGTTCTCTTGGCAAAACTCTATTAGTGTTTGCCCTGCTTCATTCCGTACACCAAGGGCAAATTTGCCTGTTACTCCAGGTGTTTCTTGACTTCCTACTTTTGCATTCCAGTCCCCTATAATGAAAAGGACATCCCTTTGGGGTGTTAGTTCTAAAAGGTCTTGTAGGTCTTCATAGAACTGTTCAACTTCAGCTTCTTCAGCATTACTGGTCAGGGCATAGGCTTGGATTACTTTGATATCGATTGATTTGCCTTGGAAACAAACAGAGATCATTCTGTTGTTTTTGAGATTGCATCCAAGTACTGCATTTAGACTCTTTTGTTGACCATGATGGCTACTCCATTTCTTCTAAGGGATTCCTGCCCAAAGTAGTAGATATAATGGCCATCTGAGTTAAATTCACCCATTCCAGTCAATTTTAGTTCCTTGGTTCCTAGAATGTTGACATTCACTCTTGCCATCTCCTGTTTGACCACTTCCAATTTGCCTTGATTCATGGGCCTAACATTCCAGGTTCCTATGCAATATTGCTCTTTATAGCATCAGACCTTGCTTCTATCACCAGTCACATCCACAGCTGGGTATTGTTTTTGCTTTGGCTCCATCCCTTCATTCTTTCTGGCGTTATTTCTCCACTGATCTCCAGTAGCATATTGGGCACCTACTGACCTGGGGAGTTCCTCTTTCAGTATCCTATCATTTTGCCTTCTCATACCATTCACAGGGTTCTCAAGGCAAGAATCCTGAAGTGCTTTGCCATTCCCTTCTCCAGTGGACCACATTCTGTCAGACCTCTCCACCATGACCCGGCTGTCTTGGGTGGCCCCACAGGGCATGGCTTAGTTTCATTGAGTTAGTCAAGACTGTGGTCCTGTGATCAGATGGGCTAGTTTCTGTGATTGTGGTTTCAGTCTGTCTGCCCTCTGTTGCCCTCTCCCAACACCTACTGTCTTACTTGCGCTTCTCTTACCTCAGACGTGGGGTATCTCTTCACGGCTGCTCCAGCAAAGCGCAGCCGCTGCTCCTAACCTTGGACGAGGGGTATCTTCTCACGGCCGCCCTTCCTGACCTTGAACGTGAAGTAGCGCTAGTTTAAATATAGTTAGTGTATATCAGGATTTCCCTGGTGGCTCAAACGGTAATGAATCTGCCTGCAATGCAGGAGACCTGTGTTCGATCCCTGGGTGGGGAAGATCCCATGGGGAAGGGAATGGCTACCCATTCCAGTATTCTTGCCTGGAGGATTCCATGGACAGAGGAGCCTGGCAGTCTACAGTCCACGGGGTCCAAGGAGTCTGACACCACTGAGTGACTGACACACACTGAGAGTGTATGTTAATATCTCAGACAGTACTGTTGATGAATTTTACTTTGTTTTACATTTTTGCCTCACATAAGAATGGCATTTTTAAATGTCTTATAAAATTGGTAAACTATAGGTTTATACTAATGGCAGAAAATTAGATTGGATGTGGCTAGGTTAAAAATATAAAACTCGTCTCTTTAAGCTTGTATGTTTCTTGACATACTTTAGGCTATGAGGATACTATGAAGTAAGTAAGTAACTACTTACTGCAAACTGTCTCCTTGGGACATATTTATACTTCAAACAATATTAAGTGATTTATTTCATGTCATGAGCACAAGGTCTGACTAGTAGTCAGAACCAGTTGGGCTTACTTTTCTGTATTTGCCCATCTTTTTCCATTCGTGATCTCCTCCATCTTGTTTTGGTTAGATTACATGAATAGTACCTTAATCGGTATCATGTTACAGTTTTCACCCAAAGCCTTGTCTCATTCTTCTTCTGTGGGTATAGACTTGGATACAAAATGTTTCAAATGTTGTACTGGCTTTATCCTCCAGTTGGAGTTGCTGTCCCTCTCTGGGACAGTGTATATTTTCTGACTATTCTTTGTAGGTTTCTCTTATCGCCTGGCTGTGTTACCTGTCATTCCATGGACATGTGGAAGGGAGCCAGATAACATCATAAGACAGAATATTTCAATATTCTAGAAATGGCAACCAGAGCTTCTCAATATTAGTGACCTCCAATTCCAAAGACTATTCTGGCAAATTTTTGGCAATGGAGGTTTACTCCGAGGCAGGAGTAAAATAAACTATCTAAAACTCGTAGGAAGAGAGAAAAGTCATTCTTTCTTCTCTCTGTTTTAGAACCAGAACTGATCTCCAGCTGTGAAACAAGATACAGGCTTAATGGTATTTGAGGCCAGTGCCCACTCAGGCATGCTGCACAGCTAAATGTTTTAAATATGACCTCTCTTTAGAAAATAGATCATAGTGATGTTTCTTAAGCATAAATGCTAAAGTAAATGGTAAACTTGTTTAATGTTAATAAGGAAAATGAATAGTAATTTTGAATTTTTTATGATGGATAGCATACTTTTTCTTTTTACTTCTTGGAGCAGGACATAATACCTGAAAATTTGCCATCACCAACAGACAAATATAAAGTAAAACATCAGCATTACAAAACTGAAATGAAAGGGGGATACAAACAACACAGTCAGAGAAATGCAGAAAAGGCAAAGTCAAGTATCACACATCAACAGACTCCAAGAAACAAGACAGATGACAAGGTAATGTACGAGGCTTTACAAAACCATAATGGAATTTAAAGAAAACAGTATATGTATGATAGAAGCATCTTTCTGCCTGATATATCCTGTTGTTAGTCATAATAAAGTGTAATAGCTAACACTTACTTCTGTGTACCAGGGACTCTCTTTAACTATTTTACTTACATTAACTAGTTTATTCTTCACAACAACTTCAATGGGTTATTATCACCATTTTCAGATGTGAAAAATTTAGTCATATGACCTAATCGTCTTTTCTCTGTAGTTTTTCACTTGCCTTGGGTTGGAAGTAAAGCAGTATTACATATCTGTTTCTGACGAAGCTGTCTTGAACTCCATTGTTCTCACTTTAAAGACTAAACTTTAAAGTTGAAAAGTGGTTTCAGACTTTAAAGTGACCCTCTTTTATTTTAAAACTGTCATCACTCCGTGATTGTTTTCTAGCTGAGTTTGGGAGATAGTTTTAACATCATGAATTTCTGAAGCTGTTATATTTTAATTTAACCTTAAATAGATATAAACTCACCATTCATGAATATAAGAGCAAATTAAGCATAATAAATTCAGTGATGTTTCACAAGCATATAGAAAAGATGAACCTTGAATTTTAGAAAGGTTTGAAAACATAGTTTATGATACTACTGATCATAAAGAAAGAGCACTTAGATACAATTCTTCATTCAGTTAACTTTTAATAAGAATAATGTATTTTCAGGGAAGTTTGATAGTTGTATTTACTTAGCATTTACTGTTGAGTAAAAAGATTAAGTTGTAAAATCTTTCTAAAATTCAAGTTTGACCTTTCTGGTATGCTTGTGAAAAGCCATTAAATTTATTATGTTTACTTTGCTCTTGTATTCATGGATGGTGAGTTTATACCTAAATAAGTTGTAAGTAGATGTGGCATATCAGCTTTATTTTTTCTAATCCATGTAGGGACTATCTGGAACTCACTAAAACCCATGGTATTTAGCTAAAAAAGTAACAAAAGTTATGGGATTATTTGGTCATTTTTATTTTAAAACTAATTTTCCACATTCAAACAGATGTACATAAATATAGTATTCTAGTGTCTGTAATAGCAGATAGGATAATTTCATAACTGTTTAGCACCTGGGTGTGTAGTATCTGTAGGATCTACCATGTGATATTTAGATCATTGTAATAATCTTGGGAAAATGGAATGAAAGTTTCTATAAGTGCATGCTTTCCTTTTCATAGCAAAACAATTCAAATAGTTTTAAAGTAAAACCTTGATACCCTTGAACACAAGGTCAAATGAGGATGCTTTTTTACTTATGGTTTAAGAGAAGATAAATATTGTTTGCAAATCTTCCCATATGAATGAGTAAGGGTTTTATAAATAGCAGCCAACATTTGCATATTTTCTTTTGGAGAATATCTTGTTTTACTTTTTTTAACCTATATATTAGAAGTTTAATATGTTTTTGGTAGTCTTAGAAAAAAATCCCTGGTTTCTGTATATGCTATATATAATAATCTTGTACTTATGGAGTTTGAGCAACTTATCTGATATCATTTTAAAAGTACACTTTTATTAGAACCAAAACTAATGTATAAATTTGCAGTTAGTAAATCCTATTATAATTACATGAATTACCACTGGGATAGTAATCTCTAGAAACAAAAAGATCCCTGATATCTGAAACATAGCCCCTTTATAAAGCAGGGAGTCACAGGCAAATTGATTCTCTTTGCTGATAAAGAAAAGCTAAAGTTAGATGTATTCAGAATCCAAGACAATAACTAGAGGCTATAGCTACTGACTAAATAGGCTGATACATCAATCAATTGATAATATCAAACAGTAAAATAGTTCCACTCTGCTTGATTCTAAAGGCAAATTTCCTGTCTTGAGCTTTCCTTCCATTTAGTATAAAAGGTGATGAATCTCACTGTCAAATTGTTTTATCAAGTAAAATGTAAATTTATCTATATTTGTGTGGGTGGGTATATGTATTTTTTTTCATTTATTTTTATTAGTTGGAGGCTAATTACTTTACAATATTGTAGTGGGTTTTGTCATACATTGACAGGAATCAGCCATGGAGTTACATGTATTCCCCATCCCAATCCCCCCTCCCACCTTCCTCTCTGCCCGATCCCTCTGGGTCTTCCCAGTGCACCAGGCCCAAGCATTTGTCTCATGCATTTTTCAAGTAATGAAATACTTTTAAATTAAACACTGAAAATCAAACTTCAATTTTATAGGAAATAATATTAATTACCAAATTAATATTAATTAATTGTACTTATGTTCAGTTCTGTTAAGTTCAGTTCAGTCACTCAGTCGTGTCCAACTCTTTGCGACACCAAGAACCGCAGCATGGCAGGCCTCCCTGTCCATCACCAACTCCCAGAGTCTACCCAAACTCATGTCCATTGAGTCAGTCATGCCATCCAACCATCTCATCCTCTGTCGTCCCCTTCTCCTCCTGCCCTCAATCGTTCCCAGCATCAGGGTCTTTTCAAATAAGTCAGCTCTTTGCATCAGGTCGCCAAAGGATTGGAGTTTCAGCTTCAACATCAGTCCTTCCAATGAACAGCCAGGACTCATCTCCTTTAGGATGGACTGGTTGGATCTTCTTGCAGTCCAAGGGACTCTCAAGAGTCTTCTCCAACACCACAGTTCAAAAGCATCAATTCTTCTGCACTCAGCTTTCTTTATAGTCCAACTCTCATGTCCATACATGACCACTGGAAAAACCATAGCCTTGACGAGACGGACCTTTGTTGACAAAGTAATGTTTCTGCTTTTTAGTATGCTGTCTAGGTTGGTCATAACTTTCATTCCAGAAGTTAGCATCTTTTTATTTCATGGCTGCAGTCACAATCTGCAGTGATTTAGGAGCCCCCCAAAATAAAGTCAGCCACTGTTTCCCTATCTATATCCCATGCAGTGATGGGACTGGATGCCACGATCTTTATTTTCTGAATGTTGAGCTTTAAGCCAACTTTTTTACTCTTCTCTTTCACTTTCGTCAAGAGGCTCTTTAGTTCTTCTTCACTGTTTGCCATAAGAGTGGTGTCATCTGCATATCTGAGGTTATAGATATTTCTCCTGGCAATCCTGATTCCAGCTTGTGCTTCATCCAGCCCAGCATTTCTCAAGATGTACTCTGCATATAAGTTAAATAAGCCAGGTGACAATATACAGCCTTGACATACTCCTTTTCCTATTTGGAACCAGTCTGTTGTTCCATGTCCAGTTCTAACTGTTGCTTCCTGACCTGCATACCGGTTTCTCAAGAGGCAGGTCAGGTGGTCTGGTATTCCTGTCTCTTGAAGAATTTTCCACAGCTTATTGTGATCCACACAGTCAAAGACTTTGGCATAGTCAATAAAGCAGAAATAGATGTTTTTCTGAAACTCTCTTGCTTTTTCAATGATCCAGTGGATTTTGGCAATTTGACCTCTGATTCCTCTGCCTTTTCTAAAGTGAGCTTGAACATCTGGAAGTTCATGGTTCATGAACTGCTGAAGCCTGGCTTGGAGAATTTTGAGCATTACTTTACTAGCATGTGATCATTCCAAATATAACTTTTTTCACGTACTCTATAAAAAGACAAAAAACCTACTAACTCATTCATTGTTTATTCTTTCAAAAATAGTTATCTAATGTTTCATGATATGCAAGGTACCTTTCCAGGCGCTGGTGATAAGTCAGTGACTAGAACAGACAAATATTCCTTCTCTTGCAGGAAAAAAAAAAAAAAGAATAAATGAATGAATGAATCAGTTGGGTAGCCATTCCCTTCTGCAGAGGATCTTCCTGACCCAGAGATGGAACCCGAATTTCCTGCACTGCAGGCAGATTCTTTATCTTCTGAGCCACCAGGAAGTCCTCTAATATGACAGAAGATGATAAATGCTATGAGTAGAAGGAAACTTGGAAAGCCAAGGTTGGGGTTGTAGTTAGTAAGGGATCATCAGAGAAGATCTTTACCTTAAGGTAGCATTTTAGGGCACATTCAAAAGGGGTATGAGGCAAGCCAGTTAGAAGAAACTCTTAGTGTCATGAAGTAGGAGTAGGCCTGGAGTATTTAAGAAATATTAAGAGCAGTGTGATGAAGGAGAAGAGCAAGGGAGAGGTGGGAGGAGATTTTTTTCAGTGAGTTAAAGGGTAGCAGAGGCTGGGAGGCAGATCAGAGAGGTCTTGTAGACCACTTCAGGACTTTACCTTCTATTCCATTTTGTTGAGAATGGGTTTTGCTGTGGACGCTATCCCAATAATCCAGGCAAGAGATAAGGATGCCTGCTTGGACCCAGGTGGTTGTAGCAGATTTGGATAAGAAGTGGTCACAACGAGAAGTTCGATTCTAGACAGTTTCTGAAGGTAAGGCTCAGAATATTTGGTGATGGATTGGTTTTAGGCTTGAGAGAAAGGAAAGATGAAATATGGCTCTAAGGCTTTTTGAGCTGAGCAGTTCAAAGGGTGTATTTTTCATTAACTGGAGTGGGGGATATCACAGTGAAGTCTGATTTGGGGAGGTTAAATCTGGGATGCCAAGTGGAAAAGCCACTGTTTCCCTTGGGTAAAAGACTGAAAACAAGTTGAAATAAAATAAGATGTCTTTGAAAGTTTCCTCCAACCTATATGTAATGCAGAACCTGGCTTATACTGAAACATGTCTATTAATTTAATCTTTCTTAAATTTACTTTATATAATGTTAAACATCTTTCTGGTGACTGTCAAATCACTATTTAGGAAAAACAGATATTAGTGGGTAAATAAATAAAATTATTAAGTATCCTCATAAATTTATTTCCCAATAGTACACACTTAAGATTTATTATTCATTCATTGGATACATACACAGTGCTCACTACATGTGGACCTGCATTGCAGGTCCAGGAATCCTGCAATGAAAAAGACAGACAAGGTTCCTGCCCTTATGGAACTTACAACAGGAGAGGCAGGCAACAAATCATAAGCAAATGTGTAATAAAGTTTCATGTAGCAATCAAAGGTCATGGAGACAGCGAACCTTATGAAGATGAAATGTGACCTTTCAAGGAAAATCTAAAGTAAGAACAAGCCCTGGGGAGATATACTTGTAATCTATTACATTTTTGATAAGTTGCCATCCTATTGGAGCATTATGTTTTTTTACGCTCATATAAACACATCTAATATTCAGAGAAAAATTTAGCATTTATCTCATCAGAATCCTTGTTAAAAGTTCAGAAATAGCAGACGTAAAACCAATGAATCACCAAAGCAGTCATTAGTAAAAGTTTTGTGTACACACCAAAAGGTCAGTTCGTGAACTGGAAGTACTCAAATTGAACATGGAAAGAGACCCCGGGAGCTATAGTTGTAAAGCAGTTTACATAGTGAGGAGGCGGTGACTGTTTATGCTCCACAGTGATTGGTTATAATACAAGAATTTTCTTAAATGATAAGGGATTAGTTAGTGGTTACTTCATATCAGTTTGGGGGAACAGTTTAAGTTTCACTTATGATTTCTAGACACATAAGCAGGAAGTAACCCTGGTCAAGTTTGTCTCACTTGTCTTGTAAAATAAGCTAAATTAAGCTTTGCTTGTATGACTAAACTGGTATTGTCTGCTCAGGAAATTTTGAAGGCTGGTTTCTGTTTGTGTTTGATTTTAACAGTCGCAAAGGATACACCCATATATTAGTATCACTTTACTTGTGAACTTAGCTTTGTAAAGGAATGACATGCCCATATTTATTAACTTTACAAAGACTCAACTGGGCAACTATAGTTATAATAGTTGCTATTTTTTATGTAATGCTTATTATATGTCAGGTACTTCTGAAATGTGTTGGCCAGGTATCACCTCATTTAATCATTTTTTTTTTAGTACAAAACAGTTACTAATATTAATTGCCATTTTATTTATGAGTAAACCGAGGCACAGAGATGTCATGTAGCTAGAAAGTGGGAGAGCTGGATTCAATAGGCGGTCTGATTATCAGAGCCTATACTCTTAATCTGAAGTATCCAGTCATTGTTTTAGTCTTTATGTTGTTAAAAACAAATATTCTAAGCATGCATATGAGGGTTCACTTATTGCTTCACATCTAGTGTGTACAAGGTGCAGAAACCATCACAGATGATCTGACAACTCTGGACAGGAAAGCCCTCCTGCAGCGGGGTTATGCAGACAACCCTCACATCCTCCAACGGAGTACAGGAAAATCTGATGCTGTAAGTTATTGGTACTTGTACTGATTTGATAAACTGTTAAGATAATTTGCCCTCTGAAATGTTATAGCCTTAAATTTGAATAAATGATTCCAACAGTTGAAGTTGGACTGAGGTGAATAGTCATTAATATGCCAGGTTCAGTCCTCACTCTTACCATGGATTGACGTTTGGTATGTTTACTGTGGAAATGTCATCTTGAATCCTTGGAAGTCTGTCAAAATTTAGTTTACACTGTTCAGAATGTTAACTGACCACGATGACAATGGGCTAATCTGGTATCACTCCTTTCCCCACAAAGACGTAGCTGGATAATCTTTTTGTTTTGAAAATCATATGCTAATAAAACTGAAGGGCAGGGGTAAAGTAATTTTTCTTTAGGAAAAGGGAAACAAAGCTCTAGGCTCAATATTAACTTTAAATTATATCTTTTACAAAAACAATGAGATTTCTTAATGAGTATTACTTAGACTGGTTACTGTACAAATAGATAATTATAGCATTTCTATAGTGTCCAGGCATATGCAGACCAAGCTGCTTGGAGTTGGAGGCCACTGGCTTCCTAGACACCCCCAGCTGATTAATACCTCAGGTACACCTGTAATTGATTGATGGGCTATCAGTGTGTGTTGGCTTAAAATTGAGAAAATTCTGCTTTAGATGGCCTAAATAATAATAAAGCAATGTGGATTTAGCTACATACATTATCACTGAGTGGATATTCAAAATAAATTTTATTTGGATAGCAATCATCCTGAATTAATGCATTCTGAACTGACAGCAAGATGTAATCAATCTCTGGGCCAGGTGGACTGATTTTCTGCAGATGTCCCAAGTTGGTAATTTGTTTGTTTATTAAAAATCACATGTATATTATTTTATATACCTATTATTATATAGATGTTTATACCTAATAGAACAAGGAGTATTACTAGGATTGTAAAAAAATTTTTTAAATTTTCCCTGTAGGGCAAAGTTGTGTCCCAAATAAGGCTTATTTTGGTATATTTCTAAAGTATACTCTTTTGGGGCTTAGCTGGTGGTTCAGACGGTACAGAATCTACCTGCAATGCAGGAGTCTCTGGTTTGATCCTTGGGCTGGGAAGATCCCCTAAAAAGATAATGGCAACCCACTCCAATATTCTTGCCTGGAGAATTGCATGGATGGAGGAGACTGGCAGTCTATACAGTTCATGGTGTCACAGAGTCAGACATGACTGAGCAACTTTCATTTTTCACTAAAGTTATACTTGAATGGATGTTATCAAATACCTAAGGCCTTTTGGCTACTGCTCTTAGTATAATCCAGAGCCATCTAGGTGTTTGTGGATTTCTTTTCCCATTCAATTACTTTCTTAGTGGCATTATATCTAAGTTCATCATCAAGCACATTTTACTCTATTGTGGTACACCCCTGTATCACTATTTTAAAGCAGATGTTTTACATGAGTAAATCTTGAATGCATCTGAAATTAGTACCAATTTACTTTTTAAATGTAGGTGGAAACTTTTCAACTTAGTTTTTAACTAAATGAACAGCAGAAGCAGTGAACCTATGGTTTTTATATCCATCTCTTCCACTTTGTCATTTTTCAGTTGCATTTGTGTGATTTCTGCTTCTAATCTGCCTTCTGTTTACACAGCTCTCTAAATCAATGTGCCTGAGGGTGGTTCTAACCTTTCCTCCAAAGTATAAGCCACCATAAATGTCAACACCCACGGTGCATGTTCTCCATGGACTCGACACTCATCAATGTCACCTCTCTCACTTGCTTCTGGGTTTTACGTCCATTGTCTGACTGATATGGAAATCACTGATGATTTCTACCAAAATTTAACGGTATTCAGTTCAGTTCAGTTCAGTCGCTCAGTCGTGTCTGACTCTTTGTGACCCCATGAATCGCAGCACGCCGGGCCTCCCTGTCCATCACCAACTCCCGGAGTTTACCCAAACCCATGTCCATCGAGTCAGTGATGCCATCCAGCCATCTCGTCCTCTGTCGTCCCCTTCTCCTCCTGCCCCCAATCCCTCCCAGCATCAGGGTCTTTTCCAATGAGTCAACTCTTCGCATGAGGTGGCCAAAGTATTGGAGTTTCAGCTTCAGCATCAATCCTTCCAATGAACACCCAGGACTGATCTCCTTTAGGATGGACTGGTTAGATCTCCTTGCAGTCCAAGGGACTCTCAAGAGTCTTCTCCAACACCACAGTTCAAAAGCATCAGTTTTTCAGCGCTCAGCTTTCTTCACAGTCCAACTCTCACATCCATACATGACCACTGGAAAAACCATAGCCTTGACTAGAGGGACCTTTGTCGGCAAAGTAATGTCTCTGCTTCTTAATATGCTGTCTAGGTTGGTCATAGCTTTCCTTCCATGGAGTAAGCATCTTTTAATTTCATGGCTGAAATCACCATCTGCAGTGATTTTGGAGCCCCCAAAAATAAAGTCTGACACTGTTTCCACTGTTTCCCCATCTATTTCCCATAAAGTGATGCATGACCTTAGTTTTCTGAATGTTGAGCTTTAAGCCAACTTTTTCACTCTCCTCTTTCACTTTCATCAGGAGGCTTTCTATTTTAGCAAATAAATGTATTTTTAGATTAAATAATTGGACTTTAAATTTATTAATGATGATATGAATGTGCTTATTCTCTCAGTCATGTCCAACTCTTTGCAACCCCATAGACTGTAGCCTGCCAGGCTCTTCTGTCATGGGATTTCTCAGGCAAGAATACTGGAGCAGGTTGCCATTTCCTTCTCCTGGGGATCTTCCTAACTCAGGGATGAAACCCGCATCTCCTGTGTCAACTGTGTTGCAGGCAGATTCTGTCCCTGCTGAGCCTCTGGGGAAGCCATTGGGGAATGATGATATAGTAATCTCTCTTTAAGAAAGAAATTGGAAATGTTTAATTTATGTTTTAGGACTCTTGTGTTAATAATAGTGTTGTTCTGCTTTATGGACAATGGCGTTTTCTTTATTTTCTCTTCTCAGGAATGTGTGGCTGCAGAGAAGAAGAAACAGATGGTTGCAGAGCAAGTGATGATAGACCACTTATCCAGGTAAGCGTTCATAGCGATCCATTCAGAAAGCATTCATTACATTTCCTTTGTATACATGACATCTGCATTGGAATGGTCAACTCAGAGGTTTCCATACTTGCTCTGTTTACTGCATTTGTAGGGTTTCAGTGATTATTTTTTCCACCAGACTCCTTTTCCAACAGAAATACTTAACAGTTCTATTTACTAGGTATTTTTTGTCTAAATAGCTTAGTAAGTATTTTCTTCCTAATAACTTATTGGTCATCTGAAAAAATAATACAAATTGAAAAAAATGTTTTACTTCTTTAATAAATAGGCAGTTACTCACTAATGGTACATATGCACTTCTTGGATGACAAATAATCTCTCAAATCTTAGAATTGTATAGAATGCGGCCACTCGCACTTTCTAGTCCACGTAGCACCTGCTTTTTATCACAGCAACTGTAGAAAAGCCTTTTTGCAAAGATATGCTATCATTCATTGACGGAGTGTCATGTGGTATTTTGCTGAAGCTGTGAATTACTTGGAGCTAGTAGATTTTGTGGCATGCCACAATTATGAACTATCACTATTTCCCTCAAAACCTGAAAATATCCAGCGGTGTTCCTTTGCCTTCCCTGTGACACCCGAGTGTGACTCAGTGCACAGTTTGGGAACTGTGGGATTGTCAGGAGTTTTAAAGCCTAATGTAAAATTTCACAACTCTTAGAAAACTAGATAAAGTTTCAATACCTGCTGTGCTAAATTGCATGAATATGTAAGTAATGCAGGATTTCAGAAGAGGCTGGAAAAGTCTAGGAAGCCTTCACAGCAGAGGTAAGACTCAAGGTTAGCTTTGAAAAAGATAACTACTTAGTTGGTTGGCAGAGAGAAAGAATGATAGTCTATATGCATATTTCTTAGTTAATTTTTTGACACAGTTTTGCTTACAATCTTCAGTATTTCTCCTTTTATTACCTCATGAACCGACTTTACATTTTCACTCCCAAAATGCCACTGCAGTGTCTCTTCCTGAGATAACTAGTGACATCCAATACTGCTGGTTAATGGCAGTTTCCTAATTCTCAGTTACTGACCCCATCAGCGCCATCTACTGGGCTGAGAACTTTCTTGTCTTTGAAGCACTCTTTTCCCTCCTTTGGCTTCTGGCATACCGCACGTGGCTGGCTTATCCTCCTACTTTCCAATCCTCAGCCTCCTTTCTTAGTTCCTCTTCACCTCTCCTATCTTTATACACAGGCATACACACACAAGGACTTCTACTTCTTGGACTTCTCCTTTTACATTCTAGGTGATTTGATCCAGTATCGGGTCTTCAGTAACCATCTATATGCTGATGCTGTGCTAATCAAAATCCCAAAGTAATGTTGGAAGATGTTACTTTGGTTTCTGAAAGTTGTTCTCTCTCCTTCCCTCATTATGAAATCCTCTTTAGTTTTCTTCCATGGCAACAATATTCTTCAAGTTCAGTCCATCAGTTCAGTGGCTCAGTCATGTCCTACTCTGCAACCCCATGAACTGCAGCACCACCAGACTTCCCTGTCCATCACCAACTCCCAGAGCTTACTCAAACTCATGTCCATCGAGTCAGTGATGCCATCCAACATTCTCATCCTCTGTTGTCCCCTTCTCCTCCTGCCTTTGATCTTTACCAGCATCAGGGTATTTTCTAAGCAGACAGTTCTTCATGTCAGGGGGCCAAAATATCAGAGTTTGAGCTTCAGCATTAGTCCTTCCAGTAACTATTCAGAACTGTTTCCCTTTAGGATTGACTGGTTTGATTTCCTGGCAGTCCAAGCGACTCTCAAGAGTCTTCTCCAACACTATAGTTCAAAATCATCAATTCTTCATTGCTCAGCTTTCTTTATAGTCCAAAACTCACATCCATACGTGACCACTGGAAAAACCATAGCTTTGATTAGACAGACGTTTGTTGGCAAAGTAATGTCTCTGCTTTTTAATATGCTATCTAGGTTGGTCATAACTTTCCTTCCAAGGAGCAAGCATCTTTTAATTTCATGGCTGTGGTCACCATCTGCAGAGATTTTGGAGCCCCCCCCAAAATAAAGTCTATCACTGTTTCCATTGTTTCCCCATCTATTTGCCATGAAGTGATGGGACTGGATTCCATGATCTTAGTTTTCTGAATGTTGAGTTTAAACCAACTTTTTCACTCTCTGCTTTCACTTTCATGAAGAGGCTCTTCAGTTCTTCTTCACTTTCTGCCATAAGGGTGGTGTCATCTGCATACCTGAGGCTATTGATATTTCTTCCGGCAATTTTAATTCCATCTTGTGCTTCATTCAGCCCAGCGCTTCTCATGATGTACTCTGCATATAAGTTAAATAAGCAGGGTGACAATATACAGCCTTGACATACTCCTTTTCTTATTTGCAACCAGTCTGTTTTTCCGTGTCCAGTTCTAACTGTTTCTTCTTGACCTGCATACACATTTCTCAGGAGGCAGGTCAAGTGGTCTGGTATTCCCATCTCTTGAAGAGTTTTCCACAGTTTATTATGATCCACCCAGTCAAGGGCTTGGGTGTAGTCAATAACGCAGAAGTAGATGTTTTTCTAGAATTCTCTTGCTTTTTTGATGATCTATGAAACGTTGACAGTTTGATATCTGGTTCCTCTGCCTTTTCTAAATCCAGCTTGAACATCTGGAAGATCATGTTTCATGTACTGTTGAAGCCTGGCTTGGAGAATTTTGAGCATTACTTTACTAACATGTAAGCTGAGTGCACTTGTGTGGTAGTCTGAGCATTCTTTGGCATTGCCTTTCTTTGGAATTGGTGAAAACTGACCTTTTCCAGTCCTGTGGCCACTGCTGAGTTTTCCCAATTTGCTGGCATATTGAGTGCAGCACTTTCACAGCATCATCTTTCAGGATTTGAAATAGCTCAACTGGAATTCCATCACCTCCACTAGCTTTGTTTGTAGTGATGCTTCCTAAGGCCCACTTGACTTCACATTCCAGGATGTCTGGCTCTAGGTGAGTGATCACACCATCGTCATTACCTGGGTCATGAAGATCTTTTTTGTATCGTTCTTCTGTGTATTCTTGCCACCTCTTCTTAATGTCTTCTGCTTCTGTTAGGTCCATACCATTTCTGTCCTTTTTTGTGCCCATCTTTGTGAGAAGTTCCATTGGTATCTCTAATTTTCTTGAAGAGATCTCTAGTCTTTCCCATTCTATTGTTTTCCTCTATTTCTTTGCACTGATTACTGAGGAAGGCTTTCTTATCTCTCCTTGCTATTCCTTGAAACTCTGCATTCAAATGGGTATGTCTTTCCTTTTCTCCATTGCCTTTTGCATCTTTTCTTTTCTCAGCTATTTGTAATAATTCTTCAAGTTATTTAGGCCTAAAATCTTGTTAATGCCTTTAATCCTTCTCTTTCTCTGAAATCCTACATGCAGTTCATTGGCAAACTCAGGTCTCCCATCAAATAAATTTATCCCCCCCCTGCTACTCCCCTCCGTGTTCACCCTGTCATCTCCTATCTCCTGGATTATTTCAGACAGTTTCTAATTGGACTCATTGTACCCGCATTTGCCCCTAGTTGGTCTATTCTCAACCTAGCAGCCAGAGTGAGTCCATTAAAACATAAGCCACATCAAACCTTCCAGTAACTTCCCATCTCAATCAGAGTAAAATCTGTAAGACCTACGTATTGGTTGCTTCCCAGGTGGCTCAGTGGGTAAAGAATCTGCTACCATGCAGCAGACGGAGGACACAAATGTTCAGTCCCTGGGTCGGGAAGATCCTCTGGAAGAGGAAATGGCAACCCGTGCCAGTATTCTTGGCCGGAGACTCCCATGCACAGAGGAGCCTTGTGGGCTACAGTCCCTGGGGCAGCAGAATCAGACATGAGTGAAGTGACTGAGCATGCACGTGTATTGGTTACATATCGCTATAAAACCTAGTAGCGTAGAACAGTAGTCATGAATTATAGTTCATGTGTCTTCAGGTCAGCTGTCCAGGCTAGACATGGCTGAGTAGCTATTACTTTTCACTTACTTTGGCCCATTATATATGACCAAAAGCAGTGGGCTTAATTCTGAGTTTAATCCTTAAAAAAGCTCATGTTTCCATTTGCTTTTTTGTGCTTCTGCCATCTTTGTTAGCTTGGTTAACCCACTTGTTCTCAAAAAGAAAGTCCTTCTCTACATGCAGCTGGACCACTTAGCCAAGATTATCCTAGATGAACAGATTCCCAAACAACCCACACTTGCATGAATTAGTTCAGGTCAGATCAGCAGAGCCATCTGGCTGCCAAAGCATTTCCGATGGCTAAACTTAAAGCCAAAGAAAGTACACTGCCTTTATAATGAGGGCATGCCAAGGGCATGAATAAGGAGTGCTAAAAATCTGGGGTCAGTAACACATTCTCCCCAGTCCCTGCATGTTTTGCCCACCGTTAGACCCTAGACTCCTTTTCCTACTTCTCTCTTGTTTACTCTGCTTTGCCATCTGGCTTCATTCCTTCTGAAACATACCAGATTCACTGATGTCTCAGGCATTTTGCATTTATTTTCCCTTCTGCTTGGAATGCTTCCTCCCCACCCCAGAAATCCATATGGTTGCTTACATATTTTACTTCCTGTCTTTTATTCAGAAGTCATCAGCACAGTCTTTGTTTAAAGAATAGTAAGAGGAAGACCTGAAGCTCCAAATTCTCCCAGAAATTTCAATTTCTTTTTGGATAATACTTATGGAAAAAGAGATAAATAAGAATATTCACTTTTATGATGTTTTTAATGATTAAATTTATTCATTTAATATCTGACAGGTCATTCTGCCAGTAGTATAAATTGGCATTTGTATATGGGTTTTTCCAATTGCTTATAAATATGTGAATACTAGAGCATTTCATGATAATATTTAATTGTCAGACTGTTGTATTTTCCTGTGTAGGGCTGTAATTAGTGATCCAGAGCAAAATTTAACCTCTGAGAAGCAAGAAATTGCTCATATCCTTCCAGATTCAAAGCTGGCACCTATTCGATTCAGGAGAAGAACACTACATGAAACGAAGTAAGAAGGTCTTTATATAAAATAAGGATGTAGTATGTTATAAATATATTTTTCAAATGTACTTTTGTATCTAATGGAAATTTTTTCCTTTGTGTTTTTAGTTTTTCTGTATAAAGGAAAGTGGAATTTTTGGAGTTCAGATCCCAGTTCTGTCACTTTAAGATATTGGGGTAAACTTTGCCCTCCAGATGTTCTATTTATAATTTAGGAATGACAGCCAGAAATTTAGGCAATAATACATGTGAAAAGACACAATGTAGTAACCAAAAGATTTGTATGTGCATAATGTATGTTGGCTGAATTTCAATGACATAATATATTCAAAATTAGTATTTTTTAAAAAATATTACTTTTTGCCTTTTACAAAGTACAAAGTACCAAGTCCTTTGTGAAGCACAAAGTACTTGGTTTGGAGTGGACTTTTATGGTTCGCTGGTGCAGTCCACTGGAAGTTCTTGCCAACTTCACTGATAATTGACATTGAGCCTCAGATTTAATAGAATAGAAAACCCACCAGTTCTTAGAGCAGTTTTTTAATATTTTCAGATTGTTATAATTGTCAGTACTTTCTTATAACTTTGGTCTTTTGTCTCATTCTTATCTTATTTCTAGAAGCCTTATCTTATTTTCTAGAAGTTTCCATACCTTTAAATATTTGAAGGTATCATGTATTAATTTCCTATTGCTGCTGTAACAGATTACGACAAACAGTATTTTTAAAACAACGCAAATTTATTCTCTTCCACTTCTGGAGTTCAGAAACCTACAATCAAGGTGCTGACAGGACTGCATTCCTTCTGGAGGCTTCAGGGAAGAATCGCTTCTTTGCCTTTTTCAGTGTCTAGGGGCTGCCTTTATTCCTTGGCTTGTGGTCCCTTCTTCCTTCTTCAAAGCAGAGGAGTGTTATTACTCTGCTGTTCCTCTTCTGTAGGTATCACATATCCTTCTGCTTTCCTTTTATAAAACACTTGTGATTGCACTGACCCTACCTGTATAATCCTGGTTAATCTCATCTCCAGATCTTTAACTTAATCACATTTGCAAAGTCCCTGTTATCATGTGTAAATTAATTATGTGTCCTGAAGGTAAGGATATGAGTATCTTTCAGGGGCCATCACTCAGCTCCCACATGTCTAAACTTCTCTTTCTTAAAGTAAACTTTTATAGAAATAAAACATTCATTCACAAAGTGTACACATTTTAAATGTACAGCATAGGAATTTTCACAAACTGCACAAAACGTATGTGTTATTCCTAGACCAGGAAATAGATCAGCACCCCGGAAACCACCCACATGCTGCTCCTCAGTTACTCCACAGCTCCTCTGCCACCCCGGGGTAACGTCTCCATCCTAACATTGTAGATTGTTACTCTCTGCTTATAAATTTACATGAACTCACAAAGCTTGGACTCTGAGCCTGAATTCTTTTGCTTAACGTTATGTTTGTGAGTTTAATCTGTGTTATTTGCAGTTGTCCTCTATCCTCATTACTGTACAGTATTTTCTTGTATGAATATACCACAGTTTGTTTATTCACAGCTGTTGGTGGACATTTGGCAGTTTATGAACAGTGCTGCCATGAACTTCAGTGCATGCCTTTTGGTGAACATATGTACTCATCTCTGCTCAGTACTCACTTAGAAGTGGAATTGCTGGCCCATTTACTATGCATATGTTTAGCTTTAAAGAATACTGCCAAATAGTCTTCCAAAGTGGTTGCTGCAATTAAAACTCCCACCGGTAGCAGTAAGAAGGTGCTAGTAGCACAGTATCTTTACAAGTACTGGTAATTATCTGTATTTTTCATTTTAGTTCCTCTTATGGGTATCAGTCAGTTCAGTCACTCAGTCCTGTCTGACTCTTTGTGACCCCATGGACTGCAGCACATCAGGCTTCCCTGTCCATCACCAACTCGTGGAGCTTGCTCAAACTCATGCTTATCAGGTTGGTGATCCCACCCAACCATCTCATCCTTCATCCTCCCCTTCTCCTCCTGCCTTCGATCTTTACCAGCATTAGGATCTTTCCTAAAGTGTCAGTTCTTCACATCAGGTGGCCAAAGTATCGGAGTTTCAGCTTCAGCATTAGTCCTTTCAGTGAATATTCAGGACTCATCTCCTTTAGGATGGACCGGTTGGATCTCCTTGCAGTCCAAGGGACTCTCAAGAGTCTTCTCCAACACCACAGTTCAAAAGCATCAATTCTTTGGCACTCAGCTTTTTCTACAGTCCAACTCTCACATCCATACGTGACTACTGGAAAAACCACAGCTTTGACTAGATGGACCTTTGTTGGCAAAGTAATGTCTCTGCTTTTTAATATGCTGTCTAGGTTGGCCATAACTTCTGTTCCAAAGAGCAAGCTTCTTTTAATTTCATGGCTGCGGTCACCATCTGCAGTGATTTTGGAGCCCCCAAAATAAATTCTGTTACTGTTTCCATTGTTTCCCCATCTATTTGCTATGAAGTGATGGCACCATATGCCATAATCTTCATGTTTTGAATGTTGAGTTTTAAGCCAGTTTTTTCACTCTCCTCTTTCACTTTCATCAAGAGAATCTAGTTCTTCACTTTCTGCCATAAGGGTGGTGTCATCTGTGTATCTGAAGTTGTTGATATTGCTCCTGGCAATTTTGATTCCCGCTTATACTTCATCCAGCCCAGCATTTGTCATGATGTACTCTGCATATAAGTTAAGCCTTGATGTACTCCTTTTCCGATTTGGAACCAGTCTGTTGTTCCATGCTTCTTGACCTGCATACAGATTTCTCAGGAGGCAGGTCAGGTGGTCTGGTATTCCCATCTCTTTAAGAATTTTCCACAGTTTGTTGTGAGCCACACAGTTCAAAGGCTTTGGCATAGTCAATAAAGCAGAAGTAGATGTTTTTCTGGTATTCTCTTGCTTTTTTGATGATCCAATGGATGTTGGCAATTTGATCTCTGCATCTTCTGTCTTGTCTAAATTTAGCTTGAACATCTGGAAGTTCATGGTTCGTGTACCATTGAAGCCTGGCTTGGAGAATTTTGAGCATTACTTTGCTAGCTTGTGAGATGAGTACAGTTGTGTGGTAGTTGAACATAGGTATATATTGGTGATTTTATGGGTATACATTGGTGATTTTCACTTACATTTCACTAAAGACTAATGATGTTGAGCACTTCTGCATATGTTTGTTTGTCATCTGGGCATCCTCTTATAGGATATCCTATATAGTCCCTTCAAGTCTATTGGGTTATCTTTTCCATATTGATTTGTGGACCTTACTTATATATTCTAGTTATAAGTCCTTTTTCAGCTATATTTGTTAGAAGTGCATTTTCCTATCCTCTGGTCCCCTTTTCATTCTCTTGATCATGTCTTTTGATGAACAAGAGTTGCTAAATTTATTGTAGACCAGTTTACCAATCTATCCATTTATTGTTAGTGTCCTTTGTATCATTACAAAACCTCTCCCTACCACTAACTCCTCTCTCTGACTTGTAATGCCACTTATGTCATATATGAAGTTGTTACAAATGTATGGTTGGTTTCTAGGTGGTGGTGGTTGTTGTTTTTTTTTTTTTTTTCAGTCTCATCTACCTGTTATGCCTCCCTGCACCAGAATTATCCTGTCTTAATTAGTACTGTTATATATTAAATACTTAAAGCTTGTTTAGCTTTAGTATTATCTTGGCACACTTTGGCTCCTTCCTTTTCGATATAAGTTTTAGATTTAGCTAGTCTAGTTCTACAAAAAATCCTGTGGGGGTTTGCTTAGAATTATTGAATGGATGGACTTCACTGCCCTTAGTCATTATTCCCAGAGGAAGAGGAGGAAAAGATCCTGCTCCATAGAGCGGGAAGCAGGCGTAGGCACGTGTAGTGCAGGCCTTCCTCTGCTCTTGCTCCTTGACCCAGCTGTCTGCAGAAGTGCATACTCTGTCCCGTGCACCGAGCTTCACAGGGCGCCTCCCCAGTGGGAATGAGTGGGCTAGTCTGCTTAAGTCTAGTGTTAAGGACTTAGCTTGTTGTTGCTCCATTTCTAAACCATGATTTCCAACTGCTTTAGCAATAAGAAAATTTATATGTGAGTCTTCATCCACCTGATTCTTATTTCTCCATCAGTTAAGAACTTGGAGAAGTATTGGTGCTATGTATTGGATACCAAAAACTCCAACATGGAACTTCCCATTTTATAATATAAATGCCTTTTTTTTTTTTTGTCTCTTCAAGAAGACTCTAGAATCCTTGAAGCTGTTATTTCAATCTATCACTGTTAAACTGAGTTCTGTTTACCTTTGAGAAGCAATATAATGTAATGGTTACGAGCAATTTTTTTTTTTTTTTTGGCTATGCCATGTGCTAACTGTTTAACTGTATAAACCTTATTTTTAGAATGGGGATAATAACATTTAATTCATTGAGTTACTACAAGCATTAAATGAACCAATACACATTAAAAAGATTTTAACACAGACTAGTGTCTGGGAAGTTCTTAAAAAATAGTAGCTATTATTGTTATTGCTTTTATTTTCTCAGCATTTAGAATTATTTCAGGCACATAGTGGGTGCTCAATGAACACGTTATTACTAATGGATTAAAGTGAATTGAGATGACCAAACTTTCATGGCTCCATTCTGTGTTCAGAACTCTCATTTGATTTACAGGTTCTTATTTGCTGTATGTTGCTTACCTTTCATTGAGACCTAGATTTTTATAGAGGTATGACATTTCAAGATCTCAGTGAGCTACACACTTACTGTTTACAGTATTGCAATTTCATTATAGCTGCAGTTTTATGGGAATATCATAAAACTACTTAGGAAGGGATGTAAAGAGACATCACTGAATCTTCAGAGGAGAATATTGGTAGTAGGGTGTCAAAGTGTGTGTCATTGGGTTTTACTTCATATTATTAAACAGAATTTTAGGACTGGCAGTCTTTGTGAGATCATTCAGTGCCATCTAAAAGCCATAAAGACTAAATAACTGATTTGAGGTCTCACAGCTATAACTATGGCCTCATCCAGCACTCTTTGTCTCTACCCTGTTTTGGCAAGGAATATTTTTGGCTACCCATCACTGAAGACCTGACTGACAGTGGCCTAAACGAATCAGGATTTATTTTCCTTATACAACCGGCTGCTTGGAGGTGGCCAGCTGTTGGTTTTAGTTCAGTGGCTCAGTGAGGCACAGCTCTGGGCTGGCTTCCCTGAGATCTTTCCGGTTGCCCGATGGCTCTGTGGCTTCCAGCATCATATCCCTGCCATGTTCACAGGCAGGGACTCTTTCCGGGCCGGTCTCTCATCAGGACAAAAGAAAGTCTTTCCTGGAAGTCTACTGGGAGAGCTGGGTCCCTTAGTCACTTCTAGTTGTAAGAGGCTAAGAATGAAAATCCTGTGATGGGAGAGAGGCAAAGAAGAGGCTTAGACATGGCTGTTGGTTAGCTTCGCCACAGTACCAGGCACAAACATGCGACCTCTCTTTCACACTGGCTGTCCTAGCACTTTGATATGATACGTTCCGGCAGAGAAGTTATTCATGTATTATATACAACTTGTTGTTTTTGTTTAGTTGCTAAGTCATGTCCGACTCTTTTGTGACCTCATGGACTGTATAGCCCACCAGGCTCCTCTGTTCATGGAATTTTCTGCTGAAGGATACTGGAGCGGGTTGCCGTTTCCTGCTCCAGGGTATCTGCCTGATCCAGGAATCAAACCTACGTCTCCTGCATTGGCAGGTGGATTCTCTACCACTGAACCGCCAGGGAAGCCCATTATATACCACAGTCGGGGTTCTTTCTTCTGAGTCTGCCATAGCAATAGCAGTCTGGAATAAAAAGAGGTTTAAACCTCATCTTTATCCAATATGTGCATTTGAAAATACTGATGTAACTCTTGGGTACTTTTCTTATCTAATGTAGATATTTTAAAAATAATTATTAACAATTGTATTTCTTACCAGGGTAAGAACCCAGTCTACATTAACTGAAAATATCCTTTCTCATAAAGTGCAGTTTGATGGTAGGATCATATCAAGGTAATTGTGACTTTATTACATTTTTTAATCCTATGATTATTAAAAGGTATTTTCTTTTCAAATAGAGATAGCAATAATGAAGTTAGTTAAATTTTTTACATTTAAGTGAATTTACCACAACCATTTTTAGGTAATATATATTTAATCTCTTACAAAAATTATGAGGAGCATGAGTCTAAAAGAAAAACATTTTAATTAGAAATTATTTAAAATGTGATTTTAAAATGTCTTTCAAAAAGAAGTAAAAGTGAATTTTTAAAGATACATGTTACTACTAGAAGATTCTAAACTACTTAAATATTAACCTTTATGTAATTTATTTAACTTCACTTTAATGGCTTAAAGTAACAGTAGATGTAGTAAAGTGACATTGGTAGATGTAGTAAAGTGACAAGGAAGGTGGTTCTTAAATCTGTTATCTAGTCTTGCAAACTGCCAGTAACACATAATGCTACTTGATGTTCTTCATGAATATTAAAGGTAAAGTGGCTTTTTAGAAATAAGCATATTTGTTCAGTGATTTTAAAATTTCCATGACAAAAGGTAATAAATGTATATCTATCTTGTGGCTTCTTACAAGCTCAACATTTTTTTAAGGTCTTTCACTATCTTAAAAGTCTAAGCCAAATTAGTAATCTACATTGTCATATATCCATATTCATATTAGTATAAGATAAAGCTTTTTTCTCCATCCAAATCAGAATTAAGTTGACACTTTGGCAAGCTCTGTCATTTTTTCCTTGTGGTTTCCCATAACCATGCATTTGAGCAAATCCTGCTATCTCTGTTTGACACATAGAATCCATCTATCATTAAATATGAAAAGTATCCCACTTGAAAATCTTTGATACCATTTTCTTTTTCTAGAAATGGACGTGATGCTTGCAGAGAGCTGGTCGGATTCTTTTTCACTCATGACCAGTCCCTTACAATTTATGAGTATCGGCAATTTGGGAAAAACAGGTATGCCATTAAACATCATTACAGCTCTCAAGAGGACTATTTCCCAGAGAAGCTGAATAATTTCACATTTTTGTCGTTTAACTTCTAGAACAAATGTGCTTCCTTTTATTCAAAAAAACATTTATTGTCATCAGCGTGGACGAAGAAAAGGAAAGCAGTACCGACTTGGTGATCTTTATATTGTAAGTTCAGTGTTTTACTACCTGGTGTTGGATTTTGAGGGATCCTGTGGGGCTAGGGGAGCAGGGTTTCTCGTTCCCAGTTTATTCTTTTCCCTCTTTCCTGGGCAGGGGCATTTATGTTGGCCAATGGTTGATGTTTCTCTAGGAGAGGGGGTGCCTCCCAGGTCCAGATCCCAGTGGTCTGAATCTAAGCATAGCGTTTATTCTTTGTGACCCTACTCAGCTCCCCGCTCCCCCCCAACCTACCCTGCAATGGAAGCCCAGAGAGCTGGTGTTTGGCTGCTTTTAAAGGCTGTACCACTGGGTCAGCGGTTACTTCAGTAGTACCAGGAGTAATTCTCCACCTAATGCAGGCTTATCTTCTGGGGACATACATTTTTCTCCACACAGAGGGGTGCTTGGCTTCTGGAGCTGTCGTAGATCTCCTGGTTAGCTCACCTTCCTTGTGATTTGCCTGCTTGGCACAAGTCCTGGTGTGTGGCATATCACAAGGATTCCTTAGTGTGAATTGATCATAGGTAATGTTGGAAGTTGTACACTGCTCTGAAATTTGAAATGATCACATTCATGTTATCTCACTACCCACAATGATCATTCATATAAAACATATACTCATAGGCTAAGCATTGGAAATAGAACTGTAAATAACTTGAAAAGAATCCTTGCTTTTGTGGGAATTATATTCTAACGGGAAAGAGATCAGAGGGCCAGATAGGCAGGGCAATGACCCAATTTTGCAGAGTCAAAGGAGGCTTCTTCAGGGAGTGCCATCCAACCTGGACGTAGGCAGGCCAGGATATGTAGATGGAAGAGGGGAGGCAAGGCTTTCAGGTGAGAAGACAGGTCATGCAAAGAACAAAAGCTCGAAAGACATGGCTTTTTTTGAGAACTGAAAGGAGTTCAGTCCTCTGAACTCGACTTCAAGGTGGGGACCAGCAAGAGGCAAATGAGAACTTACTAAGAGTGGCCTTTTGTTAAAGACTTATCTAAACTGTCTTGGGGAGTCACTGAAAGGTAAGAAGGTGGATGGAATGAAAGGAGGTAGCATCAATAGGTTTGTGATTTAGACAGATTTCTCTGGTTGCAGTCTGGGGAATGGATTGAAAACTAGTACAAAGGACCAGATTGCATTGAATTACATTGCACATATCAAGTAGTCTCTATTGTCTAAATAATAATTTCAAGAGAGCTTATAAACATTTCAAAGAGTAGAGAAAGTACTTATAGTTTTCTAAAGTAAATGCTCTAGGAAAAAGGAGAGAAATTTCTCCCCTTATTTTCAAAAGAGATAGTTAAGCATATTACTTTAAATTTGTGTTTATTTATATTTGACTATATTGCTGGGAGAAATATCAATAATCTCAGATATGCAGATGACACCACCCTTATGGCAGAAAGTGAAGAGGAACTAAAAGGCTTCTTGATGAAAGTGAAAGAGCAGAGTGAAAAAATTGGCTTAAAGCTCAACATTCAGAAAACTAAGATCTTGGCATCCGGTCCCATCACTTCATGGCAAATAGATGGGGAAACAGTGGAAACAGTGTCAGACTTTATTTTGGGGGGCTCCAAAATCACTGCAGATGATGACTGCAGCCATGAAATAAAAAGATGCTTACTCCTTGGAAGGAAAGTTATGACCAACCTAGACAGCATATTAAAAAGCAGAGACATTACTTTGCCAACAAAGGTCCATCTAGTCAAGGCTATGGTTTTTCCAGTGGTCATGTATGGATGTGAGAGTTGGACTGTGAGGAAAGCGGAGCGCCGAAAAATTGCTGCTTTTGAACTGTGGTGTTGGAGAAGACTCTTGAGAGTCCCTTGGACTGCAAGGAGATCCAACCAGTCAGTCCTAAAGGAGGTCAGTCCTGGGTGTTCATTGGAAGGACTGATGCTGAAGCTGAAACTCCAATACTTTGGCCACCTCATGCCAAGTGTTGACTCGCTGGAAAAGACCCTGATGCTGAGAGGGATTGGGGGCAGGAGGAGAAGGGGATGACAAAGGATGAGATAGCTGGATGGCATCACCGACTCGATGGACGTGTGTTTGAGTAAACTCCGGGATTTTGTGACGGACAGGGAGGCCTGGTGTGCTGTGATTCATGGGGTTGCAAGGAGTCGGACACGACTGAGCAACTGAACTGAACTGAACTGAACTGACTGATATTTGAGAAACTCAGAAATTAAAATAACAACAATTTTCTAAGTTTGGATGAAGGATTTTCGAGGGGAATTTTTTCACCAAAGCCTTGATTCTCTAAACAGGTTAAGCTTAGTATTTCAGTTCAGTTCAGTTCAGCCGCTCAGTCGTGTCCAACTCTTTGCGACCCCATGAACCACAGCATGCCAGGCCTCCCTGTCCATCACCAACTCCTGGAGTCCACCCAAACCTATGTCTATCGAGTCGGTGATGCCATCCAGCCATCTCATCCTCTGTGGTCCCCTTCTCCTCCTGCCCTCAATCTTTCCCAGCATCAGGGTCTTTTCAAAGCTTAGTTTTACATATATGTAGTATTTGTTATCAAAATACCAGGTGAAAGAGGACTTCCCTGGTGGAGCAGTGGATAAGAATTCCCCTGCCAGTGTAGGGGCCGTGGGTTGGATCCCTGGTCTGGGAAGACCCCACACGCCATGGAGCACCTACGCCCTTGCACCACAGCTCGTGAGCTTGCACTGCAGAGCCCGCAGGCCACAGCCGCTGAAGGCCGCGTGATCGAGTCTGCGCTCCGCGGAGAGGAGCCACTGCGGGGAGGAGCCTCACTGCAGCAGAGGGGGCCCCACTCTCTGCAGCTGGAGAAGGCCTGCACAGAGCAACGGAGGCCCCGCACAGCAGTAAACACATACACACGACTGTGTTCAAAATACCGGGCGAAAGAGGCTAATGCATCGGTCATAGTTCAGCAGTTTGCAGCACATCTCTCTGTAGATCAGTAGCTCTATTTCTATATTTTGGAGTGTCATAATTTCCACGGAGATAATTTGTTCTTTTTTTCCTCTGATTCTTAAAAAAAAAAAAAAACAAAACTGAAATTCTTCTTATTTTTTTTCATGTCAATTGTTACATCTAAGATTGTTCAAATTGGGAGATTGTGAAATTAGTTCTATTTTCCTATATTATTAGCTGAAGCCTGTGTGGTTTCTAAATATTCTTTCAATATACTTATTTATTAGTATAAAAGTATACTACATTAGATGTAATCAAAATTGAATATTTAAAATTAGTTGTATTTTACTTTCTTATATACTTCATAGTTAAAATAATTCATTTGTTAACTTCTTTAGGGCGCAAACTTGACGTTTTTGAGCTCTGATCATCCCAGACTTCCAGAAAGTGTAAAAGAAAACACAGTGCTTACACTTCGAATCACAGATGTTGACTGGAGAGCTTTGGATTCTCTCAAGTAAGTCACACATGCATTTGTAACTTTAGAGGTATTATTATTTTTTATTATATTAAAATTAGATTTATATCAAAGTGTTTTGATTTTAGTTAAGATTTACATTTAAAAAAATAAAACATAGCTATACATGTCTATTTTATGTTCTATATCTTGTACTCAAATACACTCCATGTGTGGGAACAGTTACAATCAAATGGAGATTTAAAATGTCCCATTTTAAGTTAGTTAAAGTACTTTATTAATTTGCCTATACTATAACATTTTAATTTTAGTAAATGCTACAAAGTAATACATTTTAAAAAATGAGATACAGTATATTATAATAACTTTTCCCATGTTTTTAGAGTGCTGCTTCTTCTAAGCACTAAAAAAATCTTGGGTCCCACATGCTTGTGGTATTCATTGATTGATAATATACATAGTGAAAAAATAATGCTATGAATCAAAAGCTTTAAATGAATTTGAGTTGTTGTTTTTTTTTTTAATTGCTGAAAATATTTATGCTATTCTTGTGGAGTGCTGTTTTGGTCAAGATTACAGTAACTGGTGTACCATCAGTGCATTAGAGGCCGTTATGGCCTCATAGCCATAAACTGGCTATAAGGAAGTCTGTGCTTGTCTTTTACTGTATTGTTCAATATGATTGCATTTTTTTTTCTGTGCTTTTTAAAATAGTGTATTTACATTTAAAGGTAAAACTGCTTTTAAATAATAATTTTAATTAAGTTTTTAAATAGAAGATTGAAATAATTATAAAACTGAATATAATGCTTAAAGATAGTTCTTGGGAGATGTAAGGAGTTTAGTCTTGATTTAGCATATTCAGGATTAAGGCAGCAAGCATTAAAGCAGCAAGCAAAGGTGGGAGACTTGATTAATCTCTAAGTACTCTTCTATCTTTCTTTGAGAATTTTTTGAGTCTAAAGCAAGGAGATCTTAGAGTTCCTATACTAAGACTGCAAAACAGTATATTTGTATTATGGCGAACATGTCAATTGCAGAACTGATTCTGTGGAACATGATGATGTAACCAATGAAGAAGCTAATGATAGGATGATTTTCAAGGCCATTCAAGGTGTGTATCATTACTATACTCTCAAATAGTTTTAATTTTCAACCATTTTCTTTGTAAGGAGTAAAGCAGTATTTTCCAGATATTACTTAGTTTTATGACACTTCATTTATATTGCCTATTTGCTTCCTATCTTTTTATTTTAGACACAAATACATATTTAAAAATATTTTTAGGATTTCTCCTACTTCAATGAGTCTAACTGAATAACTAGTATTGTATCATTTATGAACTTAAAAATTTTAGAAAGCACTAGATAGTGTGGTTTTTATCTATGAAATGAATATGCGATTTTTACAATATAGTACTCATTTTATATTGTGGTATCATAAAAAGATTTGTGGTGGCCTAGTGTAGAAAAAAAGTACTAGACTGGAAGCCCTGTTTGGACTCTCCATTCAGTAGACGTGTGACTTTGTATATATCTCTTGTACCTCTTTCTTTATGTCTAAAATGGGTATAATAACCTCATTAACTTTCAGAGTTGTTATAGATAATATGTGAAATATATGTAGGTTTGTACACTAAAATATTTTAAAGATTTGTTTCTAGAGTCTACTCTTGTAATTAGTACAGTTTATGAGGTTCAAATAGACAAGTCCTTTGTTGACTCTCATAGTCAAGAAGGCAGGAAGACATTAAACCAGTAATCACAGAAGTCAACAATAATTTATAAATTTTGATAAGTCCTGATTTATCGTATAAAGATGATATGGGAGTAACAAGGCTAAAAGCAGATTTTAAAGTTGTCTAGGATTGGTATTTGATCTCTGAAATGTTCTTGATGCTATTGTTAATAAAGTTTATTCTATCATGATCAGTATGATTTGTCACCCTTGTATCTAGTGACATTTTTTTTTCCCTTTAAGCAGTATATTTAATAACTGCTTTGGTAAAGTTACCTGTATTTTCTTAAGTGAAGATGGTACAAACTGCATCAAATGAAATTTGTCCCACAAAGAGAATGGGCCTAGGGATATAACTTCTTATAAATTCCTAGCAAAAAGGGTTACTTTAAGTGTAAAAGTATAGGATAGCATTCTTTTGTGTGTGTGTGTGTGTGTGTGTGTGTGTGTGTTGGCATTTTATTTATTTTTTATTTTTTTATCTTTTCATTTATTTTTATTAGTTGGAGGCTAATTACTTTACAATATTGTAGTGGTTTTTGTCATACATTGACTTGAATTAGCCATGGATTTACATGTGTTCCCCATCCCGATCCCCTCTCCCACCTCCCTCTCTACCCGCTCCCTCTGGGTCTTCCCAGTGCACCAGGCCCGAGCACTTGTCTCATGCATAGGATAGCATTCTAAAACCTTGATGTTACTAAATATATGCTACAATTTGAAGATTTCAAATGATTTTAGAAATTTTGAACTGATAAACTGTCAGGTACTTCACTCAAAAATTTGTAATTCAGTTGGTAATAACAAAGAAAGAGGAAAAATATTAAAAATATAGGCCCATCAGGTGAAGTGGAAGCTTGGAAAATTTTTTAAAAATGAAGATTTTATTTGTGATGCTGAGGTTATTTTCATGCTGATAAAGTGAACCGTTATTTTCCTATATTTAAATATAACACTCTCACCACACAGTGGTGCTATAGCTCTGATATATTTCACGTGTGATTTTGTGTATAACCCACTTGACTAAAAGCATTCTATTTTTCAGAGCCTTTTGCCAGTCATACATATGATCTGGTTGCATATTCACATCCCTTATATCAGATATATCAACTTTTTTTTCTTACCAGAGAGACAATTGCAATTTGATTCATTTATGCATAGGGATAATTAGTTTCCATCACTCTTTTTCCTAAACAGACATGCTGAGAGAACAACTACATAAAAGAGGTGTTCGTATTTTGACTGGATTGGGAAAATACCTTCAACAACTGGACAAAGAAGGAAATGGACTTTTAGATAAGGCAGATTTTAAGCAAGCTCTAAAATTATTTCGCTTAGAAGTGTCTGAAAACGTAGGTACCACAGATAATTCTCCGCAGTGAGTGACTATTATTCATAAGTGGCCTTATTCACTTTTTTACTGAAGTTTTTGTAGTTCATTTGTCTCCTTCTTTATGCCTCATTATCAGTATTAAGCTGTCAGAAAAATCCTGTTGATTTTTTAAATGTCAACATTCATCCCTCCATCATATGCTTATTAAGAACCTAATAAGCAAGCATTGTTCTAACACTGAGAAGACATACTTTGTACTCTTAAGGTCTTTATAATCAAAAGAAAGAAATATATAAATGATTACAGAAAAAGCATGCTAAGTGTTAAAGAGAGAATGCTTTTGGAACATGTGAGATAAATTGCAAGCCAGGTTGTGGAGAAGGAGAAGGAAGTTCATGGGATTTCTGGAGTGGGCATGTATCAGAACTGAGTTTTGAAGGATGAGGAGGAATTAGGCAAACAAGAGGGGAGGAGGAGCATGGACAGTGGCTACTTGAGGAGAGGGAGAAGCATATGAGAAGGCTTCAAGAGGAGAGGCGGTGTGACCATTCCAGGAATCGCCCCAAAGCCTTTACACCCACGGTTCCCTCCACTGTGAGTGGAGGTCCAGCAGATTTCTGCGTCTGAGGGCTGGATTTTCTCATCACTCAGGTTTTCTCTACTCAGAGCACTTCACTGACACCTCCACCTAAAGGCGTCCCGTCCCAACCCTGATCCTTTCTATACCATTTACCCAAAGTGTGAATGTTTTCTTTATGCCACTTCATATAGATTCTCTTATTATTAGTGGTCCTCATCCTATTGGAGTCATTCCAGTAAGTGAAGTGACTTCTTAATTGTCACAGATATAATACACTACAAATAATTAAATGGTCAAATTCAAGTAAATGGCAGCATATTTATTGAAAGGAATGAATTTAAAATTATATACTTGATTTATTACCACTCTTAAGTGTTTCTGAACTTTATGGAACTATCTCCATTGCAGAGTTCCTCTAAATAAGCTTAGTACCTTTGATTGGATTTATATGCAACTTTTTGGAATTTCCTTAAATCTACTACCTTGTCTAGGGCTAGGTATAGCCCTAAACAAAAGATATAACAAAATACTATGATGATTATAGTCATAGCCATATGTAACTTAAAGTTGTAACAATAGTCTCTCTGTGATTAATTCTAGGATTTTGAGTCTTTGTGGCTAATTCTAAACAGCAGTGGCAACGGCAATGGCAGGGCTGATTACGGAGAATTCAAACGTGCCATAATCGGTGAAATGAATGAATATAGGAAATCATTTGTTCGAAAGGTAACTTTGTAAAGTAACCTTTCAAATAGTTACTTTTACTAGATGGTTAGGTTCATTCTTAAATCGTTAATGAATTACCATGGGAAAAGTTTTAAATCCCTTTCCCTGCAGTGTACTGTGGGTTTAGTAAAGCACAAAAACACACATACATGTACAAATCTACCCATTATACTGCAAAACAACCTATGTTTAAGGAAAATACTGTAAAAAGAAAATAAAATCTGAAATTAAATTTCAGTTTTCAAATTGTTAATTCCATAAATTGCTGGCTCCATATAAGCTATATGTCTATATCAATTATTAAATGTTTCCCCAAGCCTCAGTTTCTTATCTCACAGCACTGGTCTAAGATAATACATGTAAAGTTATTAGCATCATAGCTGTCCAAGTGTCCAAGCTCAATGCATATTAAGATGATGACTTAAAGATGTTTCTCTACTTTTAAAATATGCTTGCTAAATGTTAAAATGAAGATTTAAATGACCATGTTAAACAATAATTTAAAAAAAGAGCCCTGAGTTTTGTAGGAGAAAACATATAACTTTGGTTCTAGTAGCCATTTTTAAAGCATACTTTTGAAAATGAAGTTTTTCTTTTGTATATGTATCTAATATGAAATGTATATATATCCCATATTGGAACAAAGATATTGTGTATAGAGTAGTCTGAACAATTACATTGGGCACAAATGGAAAATATAAAAATCTATATCTTTACTGGTCAAAAGGCAAGATAAAAACCTTATGTTAAATTCACCACATAATGCTTATAAATTTGCATTCATTTTTACTTTGCTTGTCCTGGTGATGGGTATGAGTGTCTAGAACAGAAACTGAAGGGCTGTCTCCTTCGTAAGTCTCGGTCCTGGGAATCAGTTCAGTTCAGTTCAGTCACTCAGTCGTGTCCAACTCTTTGCAACCCCATGAACTGCAGCACGCCAGACTTCCCTGTCCATCACCAAATCCCGGAGCCTACTCAAACCCATGTCCATTGAGTCGGTGATGCCATCCAACCATCTCATCCTCTGTTGTCCTCTTCTCCTCCTGCCTTCAATCTTCACCAGCATCAGGGTCTTTTCTAAGCAGTCAGTTCTTCACATCAGGTGGCCAAAGTATTGGAGTTTCAGCTTCAGGATCAGTCCTTCCAATGAATATTCAAGGTTGATTTCCTTTAGGATGAACTGGTTTGATCTCCTTGCAGTCCAAGGGGCTCTCAAGAGTCTTCTCCAACACCACAGTTCAAAAGCATCAATTCTTCAGCACTCAGCTTTCTTTATACTCCAACTCTCACATCTGTACATGACCACTGGAAAAACCATAGCCTTGACTAGATGGACCTTTGTTGGCAAAGTAATGTCTCTGCTTTTTAATATGCTGTCTAGGTTGGTCATAACTTTCCTTCCAAGGAGTAAGCATCTTTTAATTTCATGGCTGCAGTCACCATCTGCAGTGATTTTAGAGCCCCCCAAAATGAAGTCTCTCACTGTTTCCATTGTTTTCCCATCTATTTGCCATGAAGTGATGGGACCAGATGCCATAATCTTAGTTTTCTGAATGTTGAGTTTTAAGCCAACTTTTTGACTCTCCTCTTTCACTTTCATCAAGAGGCTCTTTAGTTCTTCCTCACTGTCTGCCATAAGGGTGGTGTCATCTGCATATCTGAGGTTATTGATACTTCTCCCGGCAATCTTGATTCCAGCTTGCTTCATCCAGCCTGCATTTCTCATGATGCACTCTGCATCTAAGTTAAATAAGCAGGGTGACAATATACAGCCTTGATGTACTCCTTTCCCAATTTGGAACCTGTCTGTTCTTCCATGTTCAGTTCTAACTGTTGCTTCTTGACCTGCATACAGACTTCTCAGGAGGCAGGTCAAGTGGTCTGGTATTCCCATCTCTTGAAGAATTTTCAACAGTTTGTTGTGATCCACATGGTCAAAGGCTTTGGTGTAGTCAATAAAGCAAAGGCAGACGTTTTCCTGGAACTCTCTTGCTTTGTCAGTGATCCAGCGGATGCTGGCAATTTTTGATCAGTGGTTTTCTGCCTTTTCTAAATCCAGGGAATAAGCAAAAGTCTTTGTTTGCTAGGGGTACCACAACAAATACCGTACACTGGATGACTTATATAGCAGAAAATTATTGTCTCACAATTCTGGAGACTAGAAGTCCAAGATGGAGGTGTCAGCAGTTGGTCTCTTCCGAGGCTTGTAACTGATTGGCTGTCTTCTCACTGTGTGTTTCGGGGTCAGCCCCCCAGTCTGTGCTGTCTGTGTCCTAACCTCCTCTTCTTACGAGGATGCCAGTAATACTGGATTAGGGTCCACTGTAGTGATTTCTTTTTAACTTAGTCACCTACTTAAAGACTCTATCTTCTACAGTCACACTCTGAAGTACTTGGAGTTAGGGCTTCGACAAATGAATTTTGGAGAGGATGCAATTCAGCCTGCAAGAGGTACCGTATATATGTGACATTATTGTAAATAAACAAACTTCATTCTAGTTTTGACTCATCTGCAAATGTGGGATGTTGCTTTGGGTCTGTTGTATGTTTCTGTGGATCCACTCTTTTTCTCAATAAAATACATTTTATGATTCACAGGATTGCATTGAGTTAAAGGAGCAGTAAAGCAACTAGCATTTCAAAAGGTAGTGTTAAGTTTCAGGAAATAGAGTAACAAAATCCATTTAAAAATCATTTCATTTTCTCATTGATTTTAGTGATAGAATGTTTCAAGTTTACTTTTTGAATCAAAATAGTCCCAGCCATTTATCAACTCCATGTGTCTCCTAGTGTGCGGGCATGCTTGAGTCGCTAGCATGGACTCTGCGTCTTCATGGACTGTAGCCCGCCAGTCTCCTCTGTCTAAGGGATTCTCCAGGCAAGAATACTGGAATGGGTTGGCCTTCCCTTCTCTAGGAGATATTCTGGACCCAGGGATCAAACCCTCATCTCCTGCACTGCAGGCAGATTCTTTACTGTGAGGTTTTTACCCAACTCCTCAGTGTTAAAAAGAGGAAAGCCAGGGTAACAGAGGTTAAGTTACTTTCTCAAGGTCAGAGTGCTAGAAAGTGGTAGAATTAATGCTTAAGTGCAGGTCACCTAATATCTTGCTCCAGTATCTTTCCCCCTGTATTAATGATGCTCCCTGCATATTCCAGTTTAGTACTTTAAACTGCTTTGTTTGGAGCTCAAAAATAGCCTACTGCAGAATGGAAAATTAGGTTCTAATGATTTCATAGGAAAAAATAACATTTTTCTCTTTATTTAGGCCTTTATGAAACTGGATTTTAACAAAACAGGCAGTGTGTCTATTATAGACATAAGCAAATGTTATTGTGCAAAGAAGCATGCTCAAGTAATTTCAGGTAACTACTACAAGTCAAAATGCACTAGGCAGATATAAAGGATAGAAATTTGGACTCTGTGGGAGAAGGCGAGGGTGGGATGATTTGAGAGAATAGCTTTGAAACATGTATATTGTCATATGTGAAACAGATCACCAGTCTAAGTTCGATGTATGAAACAGGGTATTCAGCTGGGGCACTGGGATGACCCAGAGGGATGGGATGGGAGGGAGGTGGGAGGGGGGTTCAGGATAGGGACACATGTACACCTGTGACTAATTAATGCAATGTATGACAAAAACCACCATAATATTTTAATGTAATTAGCCTCCAACTAAAATAAATAAATTTAAAAAAAGAAAAAAAATGCATTAGATTTCAAAAATGTGAGTTAATAGTGTATCTATAATTTATAGCATGGACTTGAGGCCATTAAGAGAGGAAATAGTTAATTTTTTAAACCAGAAATGTGAGAGCTTCTTCATTTAAAAATTCATAGGTCTATTATTTGTACTTATTTTTTTCATTTACATTTATAATTGAGGAGCAAGTCCTCTGAGTTTTATTGTCTGCTTATGGTTGAAGATTTAAGGCAGAATAAGGGAATAAACATACATATGTCTATCAAAAGTTAAAAATACAAAAATTACTTAAAGAAAAAGGTATTTAAGCTGAAATCACTCCTCTTTAACCAGTCATAATACAATCAGAGATACTTATTTCAATAGCTTATTGTTCTAAGCTAAAAAATCAAATTAATTTTTAAAAAGGATGACTTAGATGTTTTATGTTCTCACTTTAAATAGCAAACTAAAGAATTACAATTTTTTTACATATGTGATTCTCAATAGCATCTTCCTGTAGTTTAAAATTAAACATGTTCAGTATAACCCACCAGTAGAAATAGCCTACTTAATGTCAGAGATTAAATTAGAATGATTTAATTAACTGGAAGTTCATCCAGCAAAGATTTTCATAGGCCTCTGAATCCTGAATCCTAGTAATATTTTCTAGTTGCATTTATGAGTAACTGCTTCATAAAGTAACTAATGCCTTTCACACATTGCATTACTGTGTTAACAGCCTATATATCAGTGAAATTGTTTTCTTCTTTCCTCACTTCTAATGGGAGTGAAACTGAGTTCTCTAAAACATTAACAAATACAAAAATATCTACAGTAGTAGCTGTTATTTTGCCCATACATATATAGGATACATTCTATCAGACTTTCTTAAAAGATGCCTCAAATGTATAGTTAAGTCCCCATCATTAAATTCTAGTTCATGCAAGTAAATGTTTAAATAAATTGATGGGTAGTTTGACATAAGATTTCAAATTGCTGAAAAGATTTCATCAGGTGACTTAAGTATTTCTTTTTTTTCCCCCATTTATTTTTATTAGTTGGAGGCTAATTACTTTACAATATTGTAGTGGTTTTTGCCATACATTGTATTTCTTTATTGTCAGCCATTTTACTGGACTTTTAAGGACATGGTTTCATAGTCAGTACTATTTTACAGGACACTCCACAGAGGAAGAAATCAAATCATCTTTTCTAGAGACATTAAAAGATGCCTGCAGCAAGTCTGATGAGGTGTCATATGGTGAATTTGAAGATTACTATGAAGGTCTAAGTATAGGGATAGTAGATGATGAAGATTTTGTTAATATCATATGTACTCCATGGGGGATTTAGTTGTTTTTTTTTTTTAATGAACATGTCACCAGCACTAAGTGTGGAGAGATGAATGTGAAGTATCAAACACCAGAATGTATATCTCTATGATTCTCTTTATTCTGTTTGTTTTTTGTGCTCTTAAAAAAGCTGAGCCTGGAAAGAGAAGCATTCAGAAAGATAGATGGAAGAGTATATGTATAGTCACACACGTGCACGCCTGTGCTCACCTGTTTATAAGTTTATAATGATCTGTCTTTTTGATTTATTACTTCTCTTGAATATATTTTAGAGGTCATTTTTATTAGCTTTCTTAGGAAAGTAACATCTGTATCAAACAATAGGAGAGCAGCTATGTGAAACCAAGTTTCTTGCCCGTCGATTTTTTTGCTACCTATTCCCCAAAATGTAGTTGACACCATTCTCAATTTGATGAACTGGACTTGGGCCCAAAGCCTATGAGACTGAAATAGCTCTGCTTGCTTCAAACATCTGAAAATGTTAAATGAATTAAAGGATATGCAAAAGAAATTTTCCATGCAGTGTGATTATAGATATTTTCTGTAACATGAATATTTAGAATGATGGAGGTTTACCTCAAAAATGCTTATTTAAGCACTGACTTGTCTTATGATTTCTTGTCTTCCAAATCATGTGCTACTGTTTGTTCAATAGAGCACCATGTAATTATTCTAGTTACCAGTTCTATCTGTTCTTTTATTCTGTTTTTAACTGTGCAGTTCTTATTATCGGCATACAATTGTTATTTAACTAGAAGCAATACAAAGTGGGAAGAGAAATATTTTCTTAGAATATCAAATAAAGATTTTAAACAGTATATTATCACTTATATGGACTGAAGGATAATTTAATAATCCTTAACCAAATTGTAAAAAGTTCATTTGTGTCCTAAAATGAATGTATGCTATTCTAAATAGTACCTCTTTTTGGTATACTAAAAACTGAAACTTTTTTTTCCCCTAAATAAATATTTAAAAGTTAGATGCAATCATTTTTTCTAAATTCTTCTATGTTTCTCACTTCTTGGATATACAGAGAGAAGAATAACTTTATAGAGTTGTTTTCAAGTTAATAATTTAAAATTTTATATATTAAGATAACAAATTAGGGAAAAAAAACAGTGTCAAGCAAAATAAGAAGTGGTTCAAAATGAAAATACATACTTTATAAAAAATAAACTTTGGCAAATAACTACATTCATCTATACCCTTGGCAACATTATCAGAAGTGTGATGTGTGTGAACACCATAAATTTAAAGTAGTACTTTTTCAAGATTCAAGGAGGTACTAAAACTTTCTACTGAATTATCAGAAACAAAGTATGCGTAAGTATTTCAGTGCTATTTTCACTAGCTAAATTCTTTATTCCTTGGAATTTTTTTCAATTAGGTTATTTCAATTAAAACAATATGCTGGAAGATGTTTTGACAGAAATAAGTCTGTAACACTATTTCTGAGTCACATGCTTTATCTTGGAAAAATTTCTCCAACTGTAGTCATTTAAAACCCTATAATTTGGGATTCTTCTAGAGTTTAACATATTAATAGAACAACCTATTCTTAAATAAACATCCAACCTCTTAATATAAATATGCATGTGATTCTCTGAATATTTGTGATTCTCTATATTTAAGGGATATAACTTTTTTATAGTTAATTTCTTATTATTTTACACTGTTATTTCCATATAAAGCTATAAAATATGTTATTTGGCATATTTTGTAATATTATAATTGGTGGCACAATAAATCATTCTGCTTTTGTCCCATTGTCTACATTCTTCTTTGGCTTTGGTATAGTAAAATCTACTATTCAGTATTCAATTTCATAAAAAAGCATTTAATAGAAATTACATTTTCAAACATCCATAGCATAATAACTGACTTCTGACATTATATTTAAAAATATAAGCTTCATATTCTAAAAAATCTCTTGATAAGTTTTAAAATTTTGTTATATGTTGTAATGATTTTACATGAAGTTTATAGTTAAATGTATTTCACTGTTCTCAAGATCTTTAAAAGGTTAGTTACTTGTTTGTGGTATAGAATTGCTTTTCCAGTTAACCATACTATTTATTGAATTCTATATCTTGGTTTTACTGTTTCTATTCTTACACTTAAAGTTTTAGAGAATTTTCAGGGAAAATTTACATTTTATTAAAGAAGAGATATTATTTAGGAATTTTAGCTATATTTAATTAGGAAAGAATATACATTTGTATGACAGAGCACTGGAGTAGAGTATCGATAAAAGTATATGCTCCTATTTTAAATATATGAATATATGTGCTTAATGGACCAGTGATTCTGCCCAGGGAGAGTCACTTAGAATAATTCATAATATTGATGCAGCTGTAAAACACATCTTAGTTTATTAATTACTTTCAATTTCTCAATCTAAGCTGTCCATTACTTTAAGAGAGAATTGTGTAAAGTAAGCTATGCTAACTACAGATTATTTAACATGTATTTGTGAGATTACAGTGCTTGCAAAATAAAATATATACTGTGATAAGTTATAATCATTACTAGGTTGACCAGCAAGAATAAACATCGACAGTGAAAGTGCTTAAAGAAGTAGAAGGACCTGAGCCTATAAAACCAGAAGCCATGCAAGAGAAGGAGAATCCAGTGGATTGTATTAGTAACTGATAAGACAGAAAGCTCTCATCATTGCCTCCCACTTTGATGTTTCTATAACTCCTAAGGACAACTTATTTATTGGGTGTCTTCATCCATCCATGCCAAGTTGCTTCAGTTGTGTCCGAATCTTTGCGACCCCATGGACTGTAGCCCACCAGGCTCCTCTGTCCATGGGATTATCCAGGCAAGAATACTGGAGTGGGTTGCCATGCCCTCCTCCAGGGGATCTTCCTGACCGAGGGATTGAACCTACATCTCTTATGTCTCCTGCATTGGCAGATGGGTTCTTTACCACTAGTGCCATGTGGGAAGCCCTGGATGTCGTCCTAAAGTAAAGAATAAATGCTTCCTATTGGAGTCACTGTTCATGTGATCATTTCGTCATTCAGTCATTTAACACCTGTTGTGTAACACATCCATACAATTGCCCGAGGCAGAGATAGTCTAAGTTTTTCTCACACTTTGTATCCACTCAGTCTCAAGTCCTCTGGTTTCCTTCTTTTGAATCTGCCCCTTTCACTATTCTCAGTGGCTTATGCCTCTGCTCAAACTTTTACCACAAGCCCCCTCATCAACTGTCCCTTCCCAATCCTACTTCCATCCATCCTACGCATTACTATTGGAATGATCTTTCCAAAATATCCATGACTAAAATCCTCCCCTGACTCCGTATCTTTCAGGAAAGTTCAGACTCCTTACCTTGACATGTAAACCTCACCGACCTTGTCCCCTGAGCGCCTCTCTTTCCGCTCCGCTCACTCTCCATGACCCTCCAGCCATTCTGAACTACGTACAGTTTTAAAATGGGCTGTGAGATTTCAAACTTCTCTTCCTTCAGAACTGCTCTGTTATAATATTCCTGTCCAAAATTATTCCTTCCACTCCGTTCATCTAATTTAGCTCACAGTTGTGTTCTAATACTACCTCAAGAACCGTCTCTTATAGAAGCTACACAGACAAACTTTGGAGTCTGATGTGGCTGCTCTTCTCTGGGATCCCGTTGGCCCCCTGGGTGTGCCTTTAATCCGGCATTTATCACTTTATACTATAGCGATTACTTTGCTTGTGTCTCTCCCACTAGTTTGTAAGATAGCATTATGACCCTGGTGTCTAGCACAGTGTCTGACCTGTGGTAGGTGTTAAATCAAAATCTCTTGACAGGATACATGTGAGATTTAGTAACAGCAACTGTTAATGGGGAATAGATGGGGAAACGATGGAAACCTCGAAAGACTTTATTTTCTTGGGCTCCAAATTCACTGCAGATGATGACTGCAGTCTTGTGAGAGTCCTAAATGGTCCTGTGTCCACCTGGGGATCACGACGACTTTGGACTGACCGGTTGTTAAAGATCCAGTCACCAGATCCCTTCCCTGGAGTGTGGCTGCAGCTTCCTCCGGCGAGCCTTTCGGGTGTAGCATTGACTGGAGTTCCCAGAAGGGCAGGCTGCTGGAATTTCACTGAGTTGACAGAAGAGGCTGTGGAATCTATCTGTGCCTCCTTGCTAAGATGTGCTCATTAATAAGCGTCTGTACATGTGGCAGAATTTACTCTGAAATTTGTTTCGTTATAACTGGATAGTGAGGATAGAAGGAATAGCTAGTTCTCACCGAACTCAGAGATTTGAGGGAGGGAGGGGACATCAGAGTTACTACAAAGAATCTATAACTTGTGTGCAACTAAACCAGCTACTCCTAAATTAGCTGTCAGTTCTTGGTCAGACACAGCAGTAGGCAACACAGATGCAAATATGGCATGGCACAATGCCGACAATAGTAGAGTTAAAAATTCCAAAACCGAACTCATGATCACTATCGCAAGCATAAACGAGGCACAGCAGAGCATGGAAGAGCTGTCCATGTCATTCCAGGGGAATAATATGAATAATAACACACCATCCTGAAAATACTCGATTATTAAGATATTATTGAGATGGCAGTCAAAAGGTTCTACATATCAATAAAAGCTGAAACAGCAAAGGTTTTGGAATTTGGCCATGGAGATTTTAGAAAAGTATGAATGGATACACATTGTCAGATTCTCTCTTTAATAACTCATATAAGTTGATTTGTATAGTTTTGGGGTATACAAAATTATTTGGAGGGATTTGAATAAAAAAATTACCTCTGTCTGAAAGATTTTATGCAAGGAGAAAACAATCATGGTCCCTGTTGTATTTAAGTATTCTTTTTATCAAGTTAGAATGGGATTTCTGAACCATGGTTGAATGCGTTTATTATATAAATGAAGATTCCTCACCTTTCTAACTCTCTGTGAGTTTTTTGAGAGTTTTAGATGATGAGAAAGCCAATGTGAAACAAATGACTGCAATTCAAGGAAATCACTTATCAAAGTTGAACACTTATTCAGTAGTTGAAGAGATTCTTGTAGAACTTCTAAGTTGTCAAGGAACAGTAATTTGGGAGAAGTATTCAGATGGCCACTAAATTAAGGAGAAGTATGTGCTTACAGGAACCTTTTAATACAAATGATGTGGAAAGAGCATAAGTATTAAAGTCACAATACTGCCTTCAAACTTGAGCCCTGGTCTAAATCAGCTATAGGACTTTGTGAAGCAAGTTAGTATCACTGAGTCTCTGCTTCTTCATCTGAAGGTTGAATATAGATATACAAAAGGATATAATTAAAGATGTAAATGTAAATACATATCTAGGTACAGTATTTAGCACAATCCAGCAGACAAATGTAACATATAATTCTTTTGTTTTCTTGCTTGAAATAATCAAAGTTTTCCTTATTTTTTTCTGATTAATCCCTAATGGCAATCTTAAAAACCGTTTGTTTTTTTCACCTTTTTTAAAAGAGCTATTGTTTTAAAGAGATGTATATCATGGGTAGAAATAGTTTGTATGTCACCATTTACTCCTGCATCTAATAAACGTCTCATTATTATCAATTCTCTTCCTTTATCAATGAATGAAATTAAAAATCTTGTATTAAGTCTATCAATTATTTAGTGATCAGTAATAAAATACCCTGGTGGTTCAAATGGTAAAAAAAATCTGCCTTCAATGCAAGAGACCCAGGTTCAATCCCTGGGTTGGGAGGAGCCCCTGGAAAAGGAAATGGCAACCCACTCCAGTATCCTTGCCTGGAGAATACCATGGACAGAAGAGCCTGGAGGGCTACAGTCCATGGGATCACAGAGTTGGACATGACTGAGTGACTAACACACACACATATGGAAGACTAATTTTATATCCATGGAGACTTTAGGCAACGTTCCTAATATGCTTGATGTGTTACATTAAGACAATTGTTTGTCTGTAATTCTATAAGTGATTTTTTCCAAAGATGGCTGCAATAATACGTCATCCCATATAGTGTTCTTGCATAGTGAATTTGGCTTCACATCAGGAAATGGCATTCATTTCCCTTCTGCTTGGTTCTGGATAACTTGTTACTTGTTTGTAACAATGGTTTTGGCTGCATTAATGCTGTTACTTCTCAGATTAGGCAAGAAACGGTCACCTAATTTCTGCCATATTTGTTGATACTTTTAAGCCACAAGGTAAGAAGTCAGACTACATGAGACTGAAAAATGGCAGAGGCCAAATGCAGATGCTGTAATCAATAGCCAGATCTGCATTCCCAGCCAGTAGCAGGTATCAATTATCTGCCAGGTGAGTGAGTCATTTTGGGTTAATTTCGGGCCCATCTCACTATATTTATATGATAGACTCCAAATGAGAACCACCCAGCTGAACTCTTGGTACTTCCAAATCCTTTTTTTTTTCTTCTAAATTTCAGATTTTTTGAGGTATAATTGATCCATAACTTTGCGAACAAAATAAAATGGTTGCTTTAAGCTGCTAAGTTTTGGGGTTAATTTTTTGGCTTCCCTGGTAGCTCAGCTGGTAAAGAATCTGCCTGCAATGCAAGAGACCCCAGTTCAATTCCTGGGTCAGGAAGATGCCTAGGGATAGGCTACCCACTCCAGTATTCTGGCATGGAGAATTCCATGGGGTTACAAAGATTCAGATACAACTGAACGACTTTCACCTTCACTTTCATGTCAAACTTTGAATAAAGCAAGGATATTAAAAACATTCTGTCAAGTATTCAGGGGATTTAATTAATATGGCAACAGTTTATAAAATTCTTTGGAGTCACTAAAGAAGAAAACAGAAATGATATGTCTGTGATTTCAGTTGTGTGGTAGAAAGTTATCTGATAGAATGTGTGATACATAGACTCTAAAATGTTATACTTTATAAAAGATCACCAAATTGAATAGTAATGTAAAACCTTGCAGAACATGTATTTTACCACTATAGCAGTTACTCTTTATATTATGTTAGTTCTGGCAACTAGTGAGTTTATTTATTATGGTCTTAGATTAAGCATCATGTAATTTTCTTGCTGAAAATATTTTATTTCCTCTAACAGTTTCGCCAATGACTCAGATAAATATAACATAATTTGTGGAGATAATAATTTATGTTTGGTTCTTATGCCTACAAGATACAGAAAAGAATAGACGAGATCCCTCCAGTCCTACTCCAAGAAGAGAAGCAAGCTTTTGTTTTTATTGTTCTAAGATATGAAGTAGAAATGCCAACAACTCCATTTAGGGCTTAAATTTTTATCTGGAGTGGTGTGTGTGTGTGTGTGAGAAAGAGAGAGAGAGAGAGTTGTTCTGTCGTGTCTGACTCTTTGTGACCCCATGGACTTTAGCCTGCTATGCTCCTCTGTCCACGGAATTCTCCAGGCAAGAATACTGGAGTGGGTAACCGTTCCCTTTTCCAGGGGATCGTCCCGACCCAGGAAATGAACCCCAGTCTCCTGTACTGCAGGCAGATTCTTTACTGTCTGAACACCAGGGAAGCCCAGGGGGAGTGTAAGGAGATTATAATGGACATGGGCCCAACTGGGGCGGAAGAGTAAATATTGAGTTTTTACTGAGACCGAGAAGGAAGGGTTTTCCTATGCTAGATCTTCATGGTACAAAGTAGAATAAAAAATGCTTTCTGTCCTCAAGCAGCCTTATGGATCCTGGATACTGCAGATCCAGAAGTCAATGATTATAATAACTGTGATAAGGGATTGACAACATATAGAAAAAATACTCTAAGTGAGCATGTGTGTGTGTATATATGTCATGCAAAAGGGGAAAAGACAAGATGATACATAAACAAGTTGAAATGGAGCCACCTAAGGCAATGAAGGCTGGAAGACAGGGCTAAGTTTTGACGCATTTGATGCATTTGCTATTTATGTTTTTCTTTGTATTTTAGTATCATTTAGAAGGTGACTATTTGTGAAATTTCTTGTGAACAGTTTTAAAACCACTTTCAAGTTTCATCTGTAATGTCAGAAATATTAGTGCTCTTTTTTTTTTATACCCTCCATAACATTCTCTTTACCCTTTATATCACTTTGCCACTGGTGTTGTCTAAATCAATTATTATCTTCCTTGAGAAGACAATTGACATCTACAGTTGTTCATTACTACATTCTCATTGTCTGGCACAGTTCCTGGCTTTGTGTCTGGCACATAAATACAAAATAAATATTTGTTCACTGATATAATACTAAAATTGTATCTACCTTAATAATTCCAACATTCGGATCATTTTTATATCATATATTTATCTTGTCTATCCTGTCATATTTTTTATGATTTCTTTGTGAAAAACTGACATTTTTGTAAGTTATGTTCCAAAAATTACTGGAGTTATTTAAATTTCGCACCAACTTCTCCTTCTGAATGTTTCCTTCTCACCTTTTTAAATGATCACTTTTATCTTCTCCTCTTTATTATTTAGGAATCACTAAAGTGAGTAGTCAGTTTATAAGACGTCTAAAGATTTATTTTGAGTTTTCCTGTAACATTTTAGTCATCAGTGTTCCAAGTGGTCTCTTTCAGCATGGCTCCTATAATCACCAAGCAGTAGGGGTAACTTGAGATTAGTCTTAGACCACCTGCTCTCTCTTTAGACTTTTGGAGACATCACTCCACTGTCTTTGGTAGTCCGAGGCACTCTTCAATTTGGTTTCCTGGTAGGAAGCTGTTTACTATTCTTCTGCTTTTGAAATTTAGAGAATTCTTTTTTTTCCTCCCTTGAAATTTAAGACTTTTATTAAGACATATCCCAGTATTGACTTCAGCTTGTTCATTTAACACTGGACATTTTCTAATTTTTCCATTTCTCACTTTGGTTATTTTTAATTTCAGAATTTTATAATGTCAATTATCAACTTTGCTCTACTATTCAGTAGTTTTCTCTGCATATTTTTTTTTCTCTGCATATTTTAAGACTGGACTGCAATGGTATAATATCCATATTCCTTATATTAAATATTTGCTGTTCTCCACATTTTTCTTGACTATCTCTGTTTTATAAACATCATGCTTATATGCAGCTCTTTCCTTTTCTTGACTTAAAGATCTTTCTCAGTGAAGTCAGATTATTATTTCCCAGTTTTCCTCTGTTACTTTGAAAGTACCCTGTCCCATCCCCAAGTTAGGACCTATCAATTGTATCTTCTGAGTAAGCTTTTCCTCAGGGCTGTCAAAGGAAGTCATCTTTTAGAAAAATGGAGTAAAAATATATGCCTCATGTGTGTATGTTTACACACACAGTTATTTTGTCCAATCCCTGTAGAGTGTTATTTTCTAACCAAATCACTGAATTCTAGTTTCTTCCTCAAGAGTCTCACTGGTGTTCCTTATGGTTGGCTAATTATGAAGCTATAGATAAACACTAATCTTAATTGAAAGTGTTTAGCCTAATTGCTTTTTACCCTTAAGCAGGGCCATAGTTCTTCTTTGTTATTTCCTTCAGCAAGTTTATACTGAGTACTTCCTATTTGCCAGGCACTGTGCATGCCCTGAGAGAATACAAACACAAGCCACCTAGTTACTACACTTGTGTGACTATCTCATGTGGGAAACAGCTGTGTGGTATGAATATAAGCCAAATTATAAAATATCGGGAATTATGGAAGCCCCAGCCATGTGATGGTGGTGGCTAATCAGAGGAAAATGCTTATAGGAATCGAACCCAGAGATACTTCTGAAAGGACGAGGAGAGTCAGTGAGTATCAGGGACAGGGATGGGAGAAGCGTGGAGGAGAAAGGCATGAGCAAATGCACAGAAGTAAGGGCCAGTTTAGGAGGTGGGGTGTGTGTGTGCATGTGTGTGTGTGTTCCCATCCATTTTTCTTTGACTGGAATTTGACTAGTCCATCAAGGAGTGACAGAAGCCCAGAGGAATTGGTAAGAGCTGGTCCTGGATAGTCCTGCATGACTTATAAAGGGACTTGGATTTTATGCTAAGGGTGAGTGATTTTTAATTTTTCAATAATGTTCCCCTATGAGAACTTGTTGACAGCATTGGTACTCCTCAGAATAGCGGGGAGAGACTTACACATGTTCATAGATTAAAGGGCTTCCACTCAAAGACAGTTCATATCTTCTGCTCTAAATGCAAGCAAATGACAAAATATTAAAAGAACTTAGAGGACGATAAAAAGTAATTTTGTGTGTGCATTTAAAATAAAGAATAAAATGAAAACTCAGTAACATTGTCTGGGAAGGGATTGTGAAAGATGACATGATTGGTTAGGGGTAGAGGTAAAAATACTGTTAAATTTTGCTAAAAATTACAGTGAAGTACTCATGTCAACATTTTAGTTGAAGTCACCAAAAAGAATAAAAATGCAATCTACAGATTTAAAAACCATTACAGAAAAAATAAAACATAAAAATGGACATATACACATTGCTATATTTAAAACGGATAACCAACAAGGGCCTATTGTAGAGCACATGGAACTCTGCTCAATGTTATGTGGTGGCCTGGAGGGGAGGGGAGATGGGGGAGAATGGATACATGTATATGTATGGCTGAGTTGCTTTGCTATTCAGCTGAAACTATCACAAAATTGTTAATCAGGTATACCCCAATAAAAAATAAAACAGTTAAACAGTATTTATCAAATGGAAGATAAGCGGGGAAGGAATCTAAGAAAAGCTTTGGATAAACAGAAACCACAAAATAGGATTGTAATGAAATCATAATATAGTAGTAACCATAATAAATACAATTGGGCTAATTTTACCAGGCAGATTTTTATCACATTGAATATAAGAATAAAAATTTTAGGCACATTCTGCTTGTAAGGGACACCCAAATTAAACAACTAATCCCCTAAGTTAAAACTACACAGAAATGGGTGAGGAAATATATACTATTCAAAAAACTATATATCCTTCAAAAAAAGTTAATCTGGCCAAATTAATATTGGGCAAAATAAGGCAAAAAGCATTTACGAGACTAAAGCAAGGGTACTACATAAGAATGATAAGGTAAAAGCGAAGATTAAAAAATATGAGGTACTGATGGAGTAGTAGGTAGCTTGGGACAAGATGGGGTCAATGGTATACACGATGAATTTTAAGATTCTTGAGAAAGAGTGCAGGTGGTTGAGAATGGGTGTAACCTAATTGTCTGCAGGTCTCTCTTGTGGTTAGAAAAATTGGGGTAAAAGTGGGGGTGGGGGGGATGCATTTTCCCTTGTGTCCACTGGTTTTCTAAAAAGCTCCCTAGACTTCCCTGGTGGTGCAGAGAATAAGAATTTGCCAGTCGATGCAGGGGACACAGGTTTGATCTCTGGTCCAGGAGGATCCCACATGCCACGGGGCAACTAAGCCCACGTGCCCCAACTACTGAACCTGTGCTCTACAGCCTGGGTGCCACAACTACCAAGCCTGCAGTGCTGAAAATCCTGAAGCCCCAGCGTCTAGAGCCCACGCTGATCAACAAGAGAAGCCTCCACAGTGAGGAGCGCTTGCACACAGTGAAGAGTAGCGCCCACGCGCCCACAACCAGAGAAAGGCTGTGTACAGCACCGAAGACCCAGTGCAGTCAGAAATAAACAGCTACATTAAATAAATGAAATTATATGTCTATACATATATATAAGCTCACTTTGAAGCATTCCCAGATTATTCTGGCAGGCTTGAAAGTGGTAATTCATATGCTCCCAGGACCATTCTGCCAGCTGCATTAACTGAACTTGTGGTCAACTGTTCAAGGCTAAGTTCCTAATCTTAGTACTGGACCAACTACCTCCTCTAAAGACCATGTGATTCATATCTTTCTTTATGGGTTTGCTGAAGAATGGTATTTACACAATCAGCAAGAGAAGGTTGGTTACTCAATGAAAGTTTACTGCATGTATTTTGACAAAACTAAAAAACGTCATAGTCAACAAAAGAGTCTGAAATGCAGTACTTGGATGCAATCTCAAAAACGACAGAATGATCTCTGTTAGTTTCCAAGGCAAACCATTCAATATCACGGTAATGCAAGCCTATGCCCCAACCAGTAACGCTGAAGAAGCCGAAGTTGAACAGTTCTATGAAGACCCACAAGATCTTTTAGAGCTAATACCCCAAAAAGATGTCCTTTTCATTATAGGGGGCTGGAATGCAAAAGTAGGAAGTCAAGAAACACCTGGAGTAACAGGCAAATTTGGCCTTGGCGTACGGAATGAAGCAGGGCAAAGGCTAATAGAATTTTGCCAAGAGAACGCACTGGTCATAGCAAACACCCCCTTCCAACAACACAAGAGAAGACTCTACACATGGACATCACCAGATGGCCAACACTGAAATCAGATTGATTATATTCTTTGCAGCCAAAGATGAAGCAGCTCTATACAGTCAGCAAAAACAAGACCGGGAGCTGACTGTGGCTCAGATCATGAACTCCTTATTGCCAAATTCAGACTTAAACTGAAGAAAGTAGGGATAACCACTAGACCATTCAGGTATGACCTAAATCAAACCCTTTATGACTATACAGTGGAAGTGAGAAATAGATTTAAGGGACTAGATCTGATAGACAGACAGCCTGATGAACTATGGACGGAGGTTTGTGACATTGTACAGGAGACAGGGATCAAGACCATTTTCATGGAAAAGAAATGCAAAAAGGCAAAATGGTTGTCTGAAGAGGCCATACAAATAGCTGTGAAAAGAAGAGAAGCGAAAAGCAAAGGAGAAAAGGAAAGATATTCCCCTTTGAATGCAGAGTTCCAAAGAATAGCCAGGAGAGATAAGAAAGCCTTCCTCAGCAATCAATGCAAAGAAATAGAGGAAAACAGCAGAATGGGAAAGACTAGAGATCTCTTCAAGATAATTAGAGCTGCCAAGGGAACATTTCATGCAAAAAATGGGCTCAATAAAGGACAGAAATGGTATGGACCTAACAGAAGCAGAAGATATTAAGAAGAGGTGGCAAGAATACAGAGAAGAACTGTACAAAAAAGATCTTCATGACCCAGATAATCACAATGGTGTGATCACTGACCTAGAGCCAGACATCCTGGAATGTGAAGTCAAGTGGGCCTTACAAAGCATTACTACAAACAAAGTTAGTGGATGTGATGGAATTCCAGTTGAGCTATTTCATATCCTGAAAGACGATGCTGTGAAAGTGCTGCACTCAATATGCCAGAAATTTGGAAAACTCAGTAGTGGCCACAGGACTGGAAAAGGTCCGTTTTCATTCCAATCCCTAAGAAAGGCAATCCCAAAGAATGCTCAAACTACTGCACAATTGCACTCATCTCACATGCTAGTAAAGTAATGCTCAAAATTCTCCAAGCCAGGCTTCAGCAATACATGAACCGAGAACTTCCAGATGTTCAAGGTGGTTTTAGAGAAGGCAGAGGAACCAGAGATCAAATTGCCAGTATCTGATGGATCATCGAAAAAGCAAGAGAGTTCCAGAAAAAACATCTGTTTCTGCTTTATTGTCTATGCCAAAGTCTTCAACTGTGTGGATCACAATAAACTGGAAAACTCTGAAAGTGATGGGAATACCAGACCACCTGATCTGCCTCTTGAGAAACCTGTATGCAGGTCAGGAAGCAACAGTTAGAACTGGACACGGAACAACAGCCTGGTTCCAAATAGGAAAAGGAGTACGTCAAGGCTGTATATTGTCACCCTGCTTATTTAACTTAGATGCAGAGTACATCATGAGAAACACTGGGCTGGAAGAAGCACAAGCTGGAATCAAGATTGCTGGGAGAAATATCAATAACCTCAGATACGCAGATGACACCACCCTTATAGAAGGAAGTGAAGAGGAACTAAAAAGCCTCTTGATGAAAGTGAAAGAGGAGAGTGAAAAAGTTGGCTTAAAGCTTAACATTCAGAAAACTAAGATCATGGCATCTGGTCCCATCACCTCATGGGAAATAGATGGGGAGACAGTGGAAACAGTGTCAGACTTTATTTTGGGGGGCTCCAAAATCACTGCAGATGGTGACTGCAGCCATGAAATTAAAAGACGCTTACTCCTTGGAAGGAAAGTTATGACCAACCTGGATAGTATATTAAAAAGCAGAGACATTACTTTGCCAACAAAGGTCCGTCTGGTCAAGGCTATGATTTTTCCAGTGGTCATGTATGGATGTGAGAGTTGGACTGTGAAGAAAGCTGAGCACCGAAAAATTGCTGCTTTTCAACTGTGGTGTTGGAGAAGACTCTGGAGAGTCCCTTGCACTGCAAGGAGATCCAACCAGTCCATCGTAAAGGAGATCAGTCCTGGGTGTTCATTGGAAAGACTGATGCTGAAGCTGAAACTCCAATACTTTGGCCACCTCATGTGAAGAGTTGACTCTGGAAAAGACCCTGATGCTTGGAGAGATTGGGGGCAAGAGGAGAAGGGGACGACAGAGGATGAGATGGCTGAATGGCATCACCGACTCGATGGGCATGAGTTTGAGTGAACTCCGGGAGTTGGTGATGGACAGGGAGGCCTGGCGTGCTGTGATTCATGGGGTCACAAAGAGTTGGACATGACTGAGCGACCGAACTGACTGACTGACTGATAAAACATCAACCGAGATTGTCCTTGTCAGTGAAGGTTCATGTATTAAAGATCTTTTCTTGCATTAAAGAGATTTTTCTGTTTTATATTCCACACTCTTTCTCTTGCCATAGAATACATGGTTGTCAGTGGTCTATATCCCTTCTATAGAAGGCAGAAATGAAAGGGAGTTAAGAGGCTGGTGAGCACATATTAAGGCAGGAAATGAATGTTAGGTCAGATTTAAATCTCGGGTAAAATTGAAAGCCTATTCCTTGAAATGACTGCTAGGCATTGTACTCATTGAACAATTCAAGCCTTAGCTAGGACCTCTCTTCTGAAGGCTATCAGGCATAACTTGGAGCTGAAGTCAGCTATTGGGCAGATTTCAGGCAGTCATGATAAATCCAGACTGGCTTTTCTCATTTGCTACCTTGTTTCAGTCTGCATGATAGATGGTAGAGTCCTGGTTTAAAATGACATCACTGGATTAGGATGACCTCTTCTGGGGTGTTCAAATTTCAACCATATTTTGAAGGTAGAGTCATAAATGATATTCTAATGCTGCAAATGATACATAACAATATGTATGACCTCCAACCCATCCATATGCATGCTATGATACTGTCCAATGTTTTAGAAATATCAACTGCTAACTACTGAGCCCTTCCAATTAAGTTTAGTGGATTGACCACTCTTGTCCATTAGCTCTCCCTCCAAAAACTTCACTAAAATACCAGTGAAGAATCAAAAAAGGATTAACCACCAGGATAAAGACAACAGAAGAGACAAGTATGGATGAAAGACTTCGAAAAATGTTTAGACAACAAAATGTTGGGGGAGATTTGATGGACTTGGATAGAAGAAACAGAAATCCAAATGCAATGCCTACAGGAGGTGAGGTACCTACAAGAACTGATCTAATTTGCCTTGCAGAATGCCTAGAACAAGACTGAGGTATGATGAGCAACATGATTGGTTTAGTACCTGTACATCGGTTGAACTTGCCTGCTCCCCGGCACTTCCCTGAGAAGTCAGGGAACTTCCTTACCACATCCATCCTTCAGGGCACCAGGTGCAGTCTGGAGAAACTCCGCCACAGAGCTCTGGATTCAGCGACAGCAGATACAGGATAAGGTAGGGGTGACTGTTAGTGCTAAGAACAGTGGCGTCATATAAACATCTACATATTAAAATGCTGGACGAGCAGCCTGCTTCTCCTGCTTTGTTAGACAGCAGGGTTTATACCCTCCACCAACCCACACCTAGACACTTCCTCCAACCAGCTTCTCATTTTCACATATTAAGGAGTGTCGATAATCACTGGACGTTTGAGAAAAGACCACTCAAGAAGCAGAGCCAAAAATAACTAGAAAAAAAAGAAATGTGGACAAAAGCAACCAATGGAACAGAGAACTAAAAGGAAGTCATAGTTTATCATCAAGGGTAGAAAAAAAAGTTATTTGTTGATGAGACAAAATGGGATATTATGAAAAAAGGAAAATCAAAGAACAGTTTTTAACCTTGGAAATTAAAGATATGATGAACAAGAAGAGCTTTGCTTCAGTTTCTGCTGAAGAGTTGCTGGGAGACCAGAGTCCGCAGCAGGAGCCGATGCCAGTAGGAGGGTGGGCATGCACAGTGGCACCGAGCTTGACCGTGAGGCTACGGCGAGACGGCAGAGGCGGGGGCGGGCTGGGTGCTTGCTGGGGGACTGTTGAGCTGCTGGGTCACTGACCCAGGTGGAGTCCGTCTGTTCCTCTGTGCTCACCCCTCTCCAGACCACAGGCTCCCTCTCCCATCTAATGAAGGATGGGGGGGACATAGGTCTTGGGAGTCTGGAAGAAGGTCAGCTCTCTGAGCTGCTGAAACTCTACCTGCAACAGGAACAGAAGTTCCAACCACAAAAAAATGACTGAGCCTGTTGAAGGCTACTTCTGAGAACAAGAACATGGTGTGTTGAAGACAGAGACATGTTGAGATTTAAGGGCTTTTAGCACCTTTTAAAATTTTCATTCTTGCACATAAACTTTTATCCTGGTTGTCAATATTCTGGACAGATTCTTGGCTTTTATGAAGGTGGACACTAAAATTTGTCTTTCACTGGAGTCTATTGTTTTTGCTGGCTGCCAAAATAGTTGAAAAAGAATGCAATGTTTCATCTACTCAAGAAGTAATCCGGATTAGTCAATGTAAATGCATTGCTTCTGACAGAAAACAAAGGGAAAAAGTAATTTTGGGAAAAAAAATCAGAACTATGAAATGGAACATACTGCTTATTAAACTTTTTTTTTGCTTACCCAAGACTATTATACTTCATATTTCAGAAAGGAAAGAAATATTGAGCTTTGATAAATTGGAAGCTCTGCTTAAAGCTTGCAATTTTCTAGTAGTCTTTTCAAAAGCAAAGCCACCTGTATTGGTTTTGTGCCTTTTCAATCCGTAAGTAGAAACATAATTCATTAAATTACTGCAACTTCTCTGGCTTGTTATAAAGTATTCAAAAATTAATGATACTGAGTCCTGTTACTGGAGGGAAATATCTTCTAAAAGACTAGCTGAATATTTTCTCTTGAATGTTGCAAGGAACTGGTTTGGATTACTTCCAGGTACAGAGCCCAGACCATCTAATACAGCAACTACAATGTTCCTGAGTTGTCAACAATACCAGAGGATTGTTGTCTTGATGAAAGTGAAAGTGAAGCCTTGGAAGACGTGAGTTTCAGGGAATCAGGTCTCAGCAGTTCTCTCCCCAGGTCAGTGATCAAAGACGCGCTGTCTTTTTCAACTTGAAAGTGGCACAGTCTCTGTGCTTTCTGTTTTAGAAATCTAATTGCACTGGGTCAGACTTCAAAGTATACATATAACTTATGAGTAATAAATAGGAAAGTAGGTAGTTTTTGGTCCGGTCCCTACATAGGCAGGAATACAAAGATGGAAACACCTCTTGTCAATAATTATTCAAATCAGATCTGGTCTATTTTCATATTTTAAGCTATCAAATGGGTTGTTGGTGGTGGTTTACTTGTTAAGTTGTGTCCGACTCTTTGCAACTCCATAGACTGTAGCCTGCCAGGCTACTCTGTCTATGGGGATTCTCCAGGCAAGAATACTGGAGTGGGTTGCCAATTTCTTCTCCAGGGGATCTTCCTGACCAGGTATCAAACCCACATCTCTTACATCTCCTGCATTGGCAGGCAGGTTCTTTATCACTAGTGCCATGAGAAGCCCCCCATTAAATGGTTTAGGACCCTACTCCTCAAATGATTGAAAATAATTTAAGTGTTGACACTTTCACTTTTTTCTTTGATTTAAATAATTTTTAGCTATTTTTCCATATGGATAGCATATTTCATCAGTAAGGATATAGGGAGTCAGAGAGGATCTTTTTTCCCCTGATGAAATATCAAGTAGAAGACTGAAATCTGCTGAGAATAGAGTCTGAGTGAAGATGAGTTTTGAGGGAAGTGCAAGTTCTGAAGTATGTTTTGAGGGGAAAGGTGGAGGGAACAAGGATGAGTACTGAGCGTGATCCTGAGGTTCCAGTCAAGGCTGAAAACCATGAATTTAAAGTAGTGTCAAATCAAAGAATTAGGAGATTTTTATCTGGTATTCTCAAATATCAAAATAATGGAATATTACTCAACCATTAAAAGGAATTCAATTGAATCAGTTCTAATGAGATGGATGAAACTGGAGCCCATTATACAGAGTGAAGTAAGCCAGAAAGATAAAGAACATTACAGCATACTGACACATATATATGGGATTTAGAAAGATGGTAATGATAACCCTATATGCAAAACAGAAAAAGAGACACAGATGTATAGAACAGACTTTTGGACTCTGTGGGAGAAGGCGAGGGTGGGATGTTTTGAGAGAACAGCATCGAAACATGTATATTATCTAGGGTGAAACAGATCATCAGCCCAGGTTGGATGAATGAGACAAGTGCTCAGGCCTGGTGCACTGGGAAGACCCAGAGGGATCGGGTAGAGAGGGAGGTGGGAGGGGGGATCGGGATGGGGAATACATGTAAATCCATGGCTGATTCATGTCAATGTATGACAAAACCCACTATAATATTGTAAAGTAATTAGCCTCCAACTAATAAACATTTAAAAAAATGAAAAAAAAATGTAAAAACAAAAAAGGTGAAGTGTCACTGCTCCAGGGTTTGGGTTTTACAGGTTGCTGATGATGTTGAACTTTAGACAAACAACCCTGAAGTTCAAGGTCAGTAAGAAAGAAGCGTAGCCCAGGATTGAACTGATAAATCCAAAATGGGGAATCCAGGTACTGGAGGTTTTGTGGAAATTGTTGTGCAGATTTGGTGGGAAGGATAGTATGAGAGAGGGGAAAAAAATTGTTTGCAAAGTATAGAATATGGAACTTCAAAATTTCTGAGTGAACTATCAACATGTGCTCTTTGGAGAAAGGCTGTAGTGCAGAGGAGGAAAGGATAAGGTGAAAGAGGTCTAGGGAATTTGAAGTCAGGATGCCACCTTTTGTCTACATGAACACTAAAATCTTGGAGAATTATGACAAAATATTGCAGAAAAAGACTGTGATCCAGATCCAAAAGGCTACATTCAATGAAATGACCTCAACAAGGATGGTATATGATAAATAGCCTTAAATGAGGATGGATTTCTGTAGTCAGATGGAAGAGTAAAGGTCAGGAAGAAGAATTAGGGAATCAGGGAAATGTCACCTCCCTGTCTCTTAATATCCACTTACCTGTGAATATGGGGAAAAGAGTAGCTTTCAACAGAGAGGCTTATAGGAATCCTGAAAGTCATAATTAATCAAGGTCTGTCTTTCTGTAGCAGGTGGCATTAGTGGCCAATGCTGGGGACATAAAAGATGAGGGTTTGAACCCTGGGTAAGGAAGATGCCCTAGAGGAAGACATAGCAACCCACCCAGTATTCTAGCCTGGAGAATCCCATGGACAGAGGAGCTGGGCAGCCTACAGTCTATGGGGTCAGAAAGAGTCGGATGCGACTGAAGCGGCTTAGCACGTCTTGAAGCAAGTTTCCATGCTTGGCAAACAATGTCATACACCTCAGAGTAACAGAAACTCAGATCCATTCTGAAGTAGGATGCCAAATTTATGTACATGTTAATGATAAAACAGCAAATGTCAAAGAAAATTTACACTTCTGAACTGCTGCTTTGAGCTAGTCCTCTGGTTATTCAAAGATTCTCTTTTTCACTGTCATCTATGTGGGAAAAAAACTTTAAAATTATCTAGGAGGTAAAGGGAGGGGGAGACCCTGAAAGAAAAGAAAAGAACACAAGGCATTCATTATCCACAGAAAGGAATCTTGCATGGCAACGAATAGGGTGGGTGTTGGGTTGTTTAACAGAGAGATCAGGAAAAGAAATTTGAAAATAGTAATAGTGCAGGAGCCCAGGAAAAGAACAGAGGAGAAAGTGCGGGATGTTGTCATTTTTCAGTGATTAAGAAAAATAGGAATGAGGATTGTACACATGTGATTGTTCTTGGATATTTTCCATTTTAACTTTTGCAAAAGTCATTTGTGTGCAGGCAGTACTGTACTCTGCTTGTCTGAGGCATGTAGTGAGGACTACATGGGGAGGAGATTTCAACCAGTTTTAAGAGTGCTGAAAAATCCAGGGCTTTTTCTCACTATGGGCTTTTTTTTTTTTTTCATTTATTTTGATCAGTTGGAGGCTAATTACTTTACAATATTGTAGTGGTTTTTGTCATACATTGACATGAATCAGCCATGGAGTTACATGTATTCCCCATCCCGATCCCCCCTCCCACCTCCCTCTCCACCCGATTCCTCTGGGTCTTCCCAGTGCACCAGGCCCGAGCACTTGTCTCATGCATCCCACCTGGGCTGGTGATCTGTTTCACTATAGATAATATACATCCAGGGCTTTTTCTTTTTTTCTTTATTTTTTATTAGTTGGAGGCTAATTACTTCACAACATTTCAGTGGGTTTTGTCATACATTGATATGAATCAGCCATGGAGTTACACGTATTCCCCATCCCGATCCCCCCTCCCACCTCCTTCTCCACCCAATCCCTCTGGGTCTTCCCAGTGCACCAGGCCCGAGCACTTGTCTCATGCATCCATCCAGGGCTTTTTCATGGTGTTAGAGTCAGTCCCTTCACCACAACCTTCCTTGTGTCTTATATTTAACTGAAATGGTGACAAGATGACTTACTTAAGCCCAGTAACTCTTTTCCGTCAAGTCAGAGGCTGACAGTGAAGAAGCCCCCAAAACACGATCTTTCCTTTTTAAAAAACTGGTTTTCACAGTGCTTTTCAACCTCTTTAGGACAGACAGTAGGGCAGTACATGCAAACAGGTAACAAGTTTCTCAGCAAGTTTACCATTAAAGTGCCCAAATATCAGATCTTTCGGCCTTCTGTCCACAGTGTCTTAAGTCATGGTTCTTTTGTTGGTACTATTTGCTTTTAACAACAGTTACAGCAACACTGGTATTTTTTTCCTCCATAAGGGTTATTTCATCCTCATGAAAGATCTCTAAAAATGCATGAGTAAAGACATACCTCAGAACTCTTGAAGCTTTTTCCCCCTGTTCCAAAAATGATTCTGTTATCTTAAAATTATGCAGCATTTTTCAACCAGAAAGCTTTGTGAAAAATACTTCCTTCCTTAAATGTTACTGGATATTGAATTATAGTCCCTGTTTTCCCTGTCAGTGAACGTGATCACATTATCTTCCGATAAACTAATTTCATGATTTATTAATAATCATTTCTCAGCAATTTGACCTGGTGTGGCTGTAAATGGTGAAATAAAAAATCTTTTTATGAGAAATTTTGGAATTTCAAGAAGTATATTTTTGCCCTAGCTTGAAAGAGCTGCAGTCATTTCCGGAAGGACTAAAGGCAAGCCAGTTGAAAAATATTGTGGGTTTAGAGAAATGGATAAAAGGAAATTTTTTCTAAAAGGGCAGGCAGTGGCCTCAGGAAAGGAGACTTGCTAAGGGTACTGGGTACAGACAGGAAATAATAGAACCGCCAAATTGGGTTTTTGAGGATATCAGGATGAGACTTAACCTGAATTATTAAGTCAGCAAGAAAGGACAGAGTAACACCTGGGGCTGTTATCAGCGGTTTGCTAGCCTGGGGGAGCAATAATAAAATAATGCCAACTCTTGGATGAATTATTTAATTTTTACTTTTAAGAGATACTATTCTCACTGAAGTACAATAAAGCATCAGGTGACATATATTAAACAAAATTGAAACTTTTTCAATCATTTAAATATCAACTGATTTACCAAGTTTTTAGAAAGAATTGCCCTAGAAAATTTCACAACTGTATTGAAAGGAAGTGCGGACTTGTTGTGGATACTTAAATATGATGTGACTTAGACAATTTGAAAAGGAAAGTGTGTGACTAAGGACTAGAATGAAGAAAGGCAATAGCTAACAATAAAATAATGGAAGTCATATTATAAATATAAGGAAGATATTTATATGATAGATTGGACTTTTGTCTAAACAGTAACAGATAAATTCTACAAATCCTCAAATAGAAAACTAGCACTGATTTAGGAATCTTAATCCATGATGTCATGTTGGATGGGAGAGGATTATATATAGACAATAGGGTGATGGCTGTGGCTATTGCAATTATCTAAATATTAAGTAAACCTCCCTCATGGGGCAGGTTTTGTGATTACGGCAAAGTAAAGAAGGGATCGGTGTGAGAGCTGACTGCATTTAAGCCAGACTGTTTCCACCACTGGTTTCAGATCTGCTCTGTATGCTGCTGATTAGGTCTCCCAGAGTCTAGCCAGCCCAACTGAGGAGGCTTCTTGGATGAGAACTCAACCAGACAGATAAGGGAGTCAGTGACTCAGTCTGTAATCAGAACCCAAACCAGGCGTCTGTCATCTCTGGGGCATAATGATGCTCAGCACACACAATTTCTGCCAGTTAGATTTGTCTCCTCCATACATCTATATTTTAAAGTAAAACTTTTTTTTTTTTTTTAAAGTCTCTAAGATGGGAACAAGTACCTCTGCTGTGTTATCCTTTAGCAGAACATAATACAAAACGTGGAAAGGGGTATTATCCCTCAATTCAAAGATTTGTTGTTTCTGGGACTTCATTGCCACTGCTGGAGCATCAGCAGAAAGGGTGGGCAAGGCTGGAAAGTGAACCTCCGAGGCTGCATCACTACCAAGAAGACATGCTTGCATTTAACGAACAAGGTTGAGGAAGAAAAGAGAGATAACAGTACTGGGGAAACGTTAAAAAATATGACTTGGTTTAAGCACATGTAAGGGAGCTGGTGGGACTCCCAGGAGTGCTTGGAAGTGAAAGAAATTTACACAGAATTTTTCCTGAATTATGAAATAAGGGGAGGAGACCAAAGAAGGGAGGGTGAGGTGATATTTGAATTGACTTGGATTAGATAATGTGATCGATAGAATAATGATTTGGACATAAAGAGATGTCCAAATCCTAATTTCCAGAATCTGTGAATGTTACCAGCTGACGGGGAAATTAAGGTTGAGATTGCAATTAAGATTGCTAATCAGCTAATGTAGAAAATTATTCTGGATTATCCAGGTGGGTTTAGTGTAATCTAAAGGGTCATTAAGGAAGAAGGAGACAGAAAAAAAGAGAACTAGAGAAAAGGCGACATAAAACTGATTCAATTAGTCATTGCTGGCTTTGAAGTTAGAAGGGACCTTGACCTAAGGAATGTGGGTAGCCTGCAGAAGATGGAAAAGGTCAAAAACTGAATCCTTCCCTTGAACTTGAAAGTGAAAGAGGAGAGTGAAAAGCTGGCTTAATGCTCAACATTCAGAAAACTAAGATCATGACATCTGGTCCCATCACCTCATGGGAAATAGATGGGGACGCAGTGGAAACAGTGTCAGACTTTATTTTTGGGGGGCTCCAAAATCACTGCAGCTGGTGATTGCAGCCATGAAATTAAAAGACGCTTACTCCTTGGATGAAAAGTGATGACTAACCTAGACAGCATATTAAAAAGCAGAGACAACACTTTGCCAACAAAGGTCAGTCTAGTCAAGGCTATGGTTTTTCCAGTGGTCATGTATGGATGTGAGAGTTGGACTGTGAAGAAAGCTGAGTGCTGAAAAATTGATGCTTTTGAACTGTGGTGTTAGAGAAGACTCTTGAGAGTCCCTTGGACTGCAAGGAGATCCACCCAGTCCATCCTGAAAGAGATCAGTCCTGGGTGTTCATTGGAAGGACTGATGCTGAAGCTGAAACTCCAATACTTTGGTCACCTCATGCGAAGAGCTGACTCATCATCAGGGAAAAAGATTTCCCTGATGCTGGGAAAGTTTGAAGGCGGGAGGAGAAGGGGACGACAGAGGATGACATGGCTGGATGGCATCACTGACTCAATGGGCATGAATTTGAGTAAACTCTGGGAGTTGGTGATGGACAGGGAGGCCTGGCGTCCTGCAGTCCGTGGGGTTGCAAAGAGTTGGACAGGACTGAGCAGCTCAACTGAACTGAACTGAAGGAATGCAGCCCTATTGGCACCATTTCAGACGTCTGTCCTCTAAAACTGTAAGATAATAAATTGATGTTGTTTTAAGCCCTAAGTTTTCAATACTTTATTAAAACAATAGGAAATTAACACAGATGTGAATTTATGGGAGTTGATGTGATTGATCAGAGAAGGAAAAGAGCAAAAGAGCAAAACATATGAATCTTTTTTTTTAAAGTCCATTGGGATAGCAATGTATCCAGAGATGCCAATTGGCAATGGGAGATGTTTTGGGATAGAAGATAATGAGATTCAATTGATTTATGTTGAGTTTGAGGTAGTAGAATGCTATGAAAGCATAAATATCCAGATGAAAAAACAGATTTTAATTTGGAAATCAATAATATAGAGAAGCTATAAGAATATATGATTAATCTAGTATCAATCTAGAGGGGTGTGATGGGGTGGGAGATGGGAGGGAGGTTCAAAAGGGAGGGGATGTATGTACACCTATGGCTGATTCATGTTGAGGTTTGACAGAAAACAACAAAATTCTGTAAAGCAATTATCCTTCAATAAAAACTAACAATAAAAGAATATATGATTGATTTAAAGAGCATTTTAGGCAAATATATGGCTCAAGTTTAGAGATTTTCAGATATAGAGATAGATTAAAAATGTGAAAAATAAAATAATAGAGCATTTAGAGGTTTTTGTTTTTGTTTTTTTTTGGAGAATAGATGCTTTCTTATGGACCATAAAGAAGACTGAGCACCAAGAAAATTGATTCTTTTGAATTGTGGTGCTGAAGACCCTTGAGAGTCCCTTGGTCTGCAGGGAGACCAAACCAGTCAATCCTAAAGGTCTGCAAGAGATCAAACCAGTCAACCCTGAATGTTTATTGGAAGGACTGATGCAAAATTTCCAGTACTCTGGCCACCTGATGCCAAGAGCCAACTCATTGGAAAAGACCCTGATGTTGGGAAAGATTGAAGGCAAATGGAGAAGAGGGAGGCAGAGGATGAGATGGTTGGATGGCATCACCGACTCAATGGACATGAGTTTGAGCAAACTCTGGGAGTTGGTGATGGACAGGGAAGCCTGGCATGTTGCAGTCCATGGGGTTGCAAAAAGTGGGACATGACTGAGTGACTGAACTGACTGATGTGGTATCTTTAAGTTTTTCCTCTCTATTGTCTTATTTTTTTCTTTCTGGAACTTCTATCAGATGGAAATTTATACTTTGATCTTCAGTCTTTGTATCTTGTAACTTCTATTTTTATAGAGTTGGGGTAAGGGTTTGTATAAGTACATAAAATTATCTTGTTCATTTAAAAAGTTGTATAATTAAAATATTGTAAAAATAATTTATTGATGGACATTCAGATTTCCAATTTTCACTACCACAACAAAGAAATCATTCTACTATGTACATTTTGATGCTCTTCTGTTAATATTTCCCTTGAATTGTTTCTTAGAAATAGAACTGCTGAGTCAATGGAAATGTACAATTTTATTTTGATAGACTGTCAACTTGTTTTCCAGAATGGTTTCTTCAATTTATACTCCCACTAAAAGTGTACGAAAGTACTATTTCTTGTATACTTGCCAGGGCATGATATCATCACTGTGATTCTTGTCAAACTTATGAAAAACAATTCCTTTTAATTTGCATTTTCTTATAACTAATCAGGTTCAACAACCTTATACATATATTTATGTAGACATTTGCAACTATCATCCTTTGTGACTTGTTTCTTTATATCTTGCCCATTATTTATTTTTTTTAATTGACTTTAGGAACTCTGTATATTCTGGTTAATAATCTTTCTCAGTAATACGAGGTAAAAAATTTTTTCCCAGAACTTCCCTGAAATTTTAACATTATTTATAATTTATTTTGTTTTAGGGAGACTTTCATTTATATGAAATAAAATCTGTTGGTCTTTTAATTTGGCTTTTGTATTTGACTTAGAAAATATCCTTACTGATATTAACTGTATTTTCTTCTATGACTTTTGTAGTATTAATGAAATTAACCTGGAATTTACACAGGCACACAGGCCTATTCTATTTTTTAAAGATGCATATCCAGTTGTTAAAACACTAGTAATAAAATAGTCCATATTTTCATTTTTACTTGAAATGCTATATTCACCACAAACTAAATTAAAACAGAAATGTAGGTCTATTTATGGATGCTGTCTGTGATATATTTTAACTTATGTCATTCAAGTCCTTTTTCATTAATTAAAAAAAGTTATAGCTATATTTTTCATAGAATTCCTACTTTATTCTTTTTATGAACTTTAGAATTAGTTCTTGGTTAATTTCTTTTGTCATTGGTTGAGGTGATATTTAAACATAGGTTTATTTGCTCCTCATGATACATGATGTATCTCCTCCTTTTCCAGATCTTTTGGGTCTTCAGTAAACTTCCATAGTTTTATTCTTCACTCTTTGGGGTTTTTTAGCTTTTCATTATCATCCTTGATTATTTTTATCTTCAAATTTTCTGATTTTTCTTCAGAAACATTTGACAATTTAAAACTATCATTTGAAATTTATCATTTAAAATTAACATATGATAATTAAAAGTAAATCTACTTGAAATTTTTTAGATTCAAATGTGAACAGTGTATTTCTTATAATTTACAATCTCTTCAGTATTGTAGGCTTCCCTTGTCACTCAGCTGGTAAAGCATCTGCCTGCAATGCGGAGACCTGGGTTCAACCCCTGGTTTGGCAAGATCTTCTGGAGAAGGGAAAGGCTACCCACTCCAGTATTCAGGCCTGGAGAATTCCATGGACTGTATAGTCCATTGGGTCACAAAGAGTCGGACATGACTGAGTGACTTTCACTTCACTTCACATCTTCAGTATTATTTTATTTATGTTTATATTTCTTTTTTTATAAGGTTTACCATTGAATTTTTAATTTTACTGTTACTGCCTCAAAGAATCAGTTCTTGATATCAATCCTGTTATTGTCTTTAAGTAAATTATTTATAATTTTTTTGTTCACTTTTTATAATTGTTTTTAACTTATTTTTATTATTTAAAGTAATGCTATCCAAAAGTCTACAAGCAATAAATGCTGGAGAGGTTGTGGAGAAAAGGGAACCCTCTTACACTGTTGGTGGGAATGCAAACTAGTACAGCCGCTATGGAAAACAGTGTGGAGATTTCTTAAAAAACTGGAAATAGAACTGCCATATGACCCAGCAATCCCACTTCTGGGCATACACTGAGGAAAGCAGATCTGAGACACGTGCACCCCAATGTTCATCGCAGCACTGTTTATAATAGCCAGGACATGGAAGCAACCTAGATGCCCATCAGCAGATGAATGGATAAGGAAGCTGTGGTACATACACACCATGGAATATTACTCAGCCATTAAAAAGAATTCATTTGAACCAGTCCTAATGAGATGGATGAAACTGGAGCCCCTTATACAGAGTGAAGTAAGCCAGAAAGATAAAGAACATTACAGCATACTAACACATATATATGGAATTTAGAAAGATGGTAACGATAACCCTATATGCAAAACAGAAAAAGAGACACAGAAATACAGAACAGACTTTTGAACTCTGTGGGAGAATGTGAGGGTGGGATACTTCAAAAGAACAGCATGTATACTATCTATGGTGAAACAGATCGCCAGCCCAGGTGGGATGCATGAGACAAGTGCTCCGGCCTGGTGCACTGGGAGGACCCAGAGGAATCGGGTGGAGAGGGAGGTGGGAGCGGGGATCGGGATGGGGAATACGTGTAGATCCATGGCTGATTCATATCAATGTATGACAAAACCCACTGAAATGATGTGAAGTGATTAGCCTCCAACTAATTAAAAAAAAAAAAAATAAAGTAATGAAAGCTCTGAAATTCATACTTCTGTTACAGTTTTGTTTGGCTGTCATATAATTTGATACTTGTTTTACTGTTAAATTGTAAGGATGTATTCCAGTTTTTAAATTAAAAGTGTAAAATTTACTTTTAACATTAATTAATTTAAACATGGGCTATTTAAATTAAATTAACATTATTTTATTCGTTCACCATCTATTTGAGGGTCTACCATACAAAAAGTATAGTAAGCCCCTTCATACAAATGAGTTCCATTTTGAAAACATGTTTGTAAGTCCAATTTGTTCCTAAGTCCAACAAAGTTAGCCTAGGTGCCTGACGGACACAATTGGCTATATATTACTGTATTGTAATAGATTTATAATACTTTTCACACAAATAAACATAAGAAAACAAACGTAAAAAATAAAGAAAACATTTTTAATCTTCCAGTATAGTACTTTGAAAAGTCCAGTGGCCCAGTACAATAGCTGGCATACAGGACTGGCACTTAGTGAAAAGCAAAAGTTAGTGACTAGAGAAGTGAGAGGAGGTGGGACATGGCAGAGCTGAAGAATTGTCAGCAGTTAGGAGACAGAGGGCGAGCTGCAGTTTCACTCATGCTGACATCGATGGAGTGGATACCCGCATCTTCGGAAGTTTGCAACTTGAAGGTTTGTATGTAGGGGGCTTACAGTATTGAAATATGAAACTATGTGATATTTATAATAAATGAACACATCTGAAAGGTAAAAACATATATATCTCAATGTGATCTAAAATTTCATTTCTCCAGTTACCAAGGGAGTTTACCATCCTACATGTAATTTTAACTTATTTGGAAAAATACATGTTTTTATTCTTTTTCCTTACCTCTTTAAGAGAGGCATCTTTTCCTTATCGAGTCTCCAAATTTCCTGATAGTTATGATTTTGACTCTTTGTATTGTAGGCTGCAATTTTTTCATTTTATTTTGTTTGTACCTTTTGAACTATTTCTTTTAAGTGCAATTTCTATAACATTTTAAATTGAGCTATACTTTAACTACAGTGAAATGCACAGATTTAAAGAGTACTTTAGATGAACTGGCAAACATGTAAATCCATGTGACAAACATTCTAATCATTGTAGAGTTCAATTATATCACCAAAGAAAGTTCCTTTCTATCCCCTTCCAGTTGATCCCATCTCCCGTGCTTCCTGCTCACCACTATTGTTCTGATTCCTAGCACCATAGGTTAGATTTCTGTGCTGTAGAAATTCATTGAATAGAATTTTACTATATCTACTCTGAAAGATTTTTCTGATCTGTTCACTCAACATGTATCTGTGAAATTCTGTTTTTGGTATATTGGCAGTTTGCTTCCTTTTATTACCAAATAGTATTTTATTGAATAAATATACAGAAATTTGACTATCCATTTGGATTATTTTCTAGTTTCTGGTTACTATGAATGATTGGCTTCATTTATGGCCATACCACCCTGAATGCACCCAATCTCACCTGAATAACTGACTCTGATAATTTTTTGTTTGAGGTTCTTAAAAGACATATTGGAATTGAATTAACGCAAAGAGAATTTTAATCACTCTCTAGAACCAGCTCTGAAATTGAAGAGATGAAGGAATTAGTAGAGAAGCACATCACAACAGCTATTTTAATTATCGATACAACCCATATGGACAAGAAGGTAGAGAAAAACATGGTCATGAAAAAGAGACAACTGAAAAACACAAAGACTTAAATTGGATTTTTTTTTTAATATTTATTTTTTTTTTTTTCAGTTTTTAAAAATTTAATTTTCAGGACACTGTACTTCATTGACTTTCTCCCTAACTTACTGGTTGCTTATCCTCAGTTTTTTTTTTTTTTTCCATTTATTTTTATTAGTTGGAGGCTAATTACTTTACAATATTGTAGTGGTTTTTGCCATACATTGACATGAATCAGCCATGGATTTACATGTATTCCCCATCCCGATCCCCCCTCCCACCTCCCTCTCTACCCGATCCCTCTGGGTCTTCCCAGTGCACCAGGCCCGAGCACTTAAAAAGAAGTAAATCAAATTGAATTAAAATACTTAAATTATCTATTTGAGATAAAAATACAGTATCTGAGATGAAAAATAAAATAGATCATAATATAGGCTAACTGTCTGTTTTCTCCGCAAATTCATATATCTGAATCTTAATGCTAAATGTAACGATATTTGGAGGTGGGTCCCTCAGAAGATGATTAAGTCATGAGGGTGAAACCCTTATAAAAAACAGTTAGTTTCCTTAGAAAAGAGACCCCAGAGTGCTCCAATGCCCTAGTTACCACATTAGGGCCATCTGTGAATTAGGAAGTGGGCTGTCAGTAGACAAATATTCCAGTGTCTTGATCTTGGACTTCCCAGCCTCTAAAACTAGGAGAAATAAATATCTGTTGTTTAAGACAATCGTCTATGGTATTTTTACTATCTAGCATCCTGAGAAGACTAAGACAGATAATGTTCATATTAAATCAGACACAGCAGAAAAACAGTGAACCTGAACACAGAGCTATAGAAATTATACAAAATTATGCACAGACACAAAAAAGAGAAAAGAAATGAACAAAGCATCATTGACCTATGGAATGATATCAGACAGTCTAATGTACATGCAATTGTGGCCTCAAAAGGAGAAAAGAAAGACAGGGGATGAGAGAAAAACTTTCAAATAACAAACTGACAATTTTTCCAAGTTTGTGAAAGACTACAAATCTGCAGACTCAAGAATATCAACAAACTCCAAACAATGTTTTTTTTTTTTTCATTTATTTTTATTAGTTGGAGGCTAGTTAATTACTTTACAGTATTGTAGTGGTTTTTGCCATACATTGACATGAGTCAGCCATGGATTTACATGTGTTCCCCATCCTGATCCCCCCTCCCACCTCCCTCCCCATCCCATCCCTCTGGGTCTTCCCAGTGCACCAGCCCCGAGCACTTGTCTCATGCATCCAACCTGGGCTGGCGATCTTTTTCACACTTGATAATATACATGTTTCAATGCTGTTCTCTCAGATCATCCCACCCTTGCCTTCTCCCATAGAGTACAAAAGTCTGTCCTGTACATCTGTGTCTCTTTTTCTGTCTTGCATATAGGGTTATTGTTACCATCTTTCTAAATTCCATATATATGTGTTAGTATACTGTATTGGTGTTTATCTTTCTGGCTTACTTCACTCTGTATAATGGGCTCCAGTTTCATCCACCTCATTAGAACTGTGCTCAGTCGTGGCCAACTCTTTTGCGACCCCCATGGGCTGTAGCCTGCCAGGCTCCTACATGGGATTTTCCCAGGCAAGAATACTGGAGTAAATTGCCATTTCCTCCTCCAGGGGATCTTCTCAACCCAGTGACTGAAGCTGCAGTCTTTTTTGTCTCCTTCTTTGGCAGGCAGATTCTTCATCACTAGATCACCTGGGAAACCTTTAAGAAATCGACACTAATCCAATTGCTGAAAACCAGGTAAGGAGAAAATCTCAAAAGCAGTTAGAGGAAATCAAGAGAGAGGACTTCACTGTGGTAAAATTTAGATGAATATAACATTTGTGATTGGTGGCATTTAATTGGCTTAAAACTTTAAATATAGATAATAAAAGTAAAAAATAATAACCCTCACTTTTTAAGACATGTACCATTATTCTCTCATAAAAATCATTAAATTACCAAGGGAATATAATATAGTGAAAAATATGGATCAACAATGAAACTTGGAAAAGAATGTGGTTCTTGTTTCAAAGATTTGAGAAGTCTGCAGGCCACAGAAGAGATGAGAATATAGAGAGAAGCCATATCACCCCATATTTACTGCATATAAGACTGAAGCATATCTTAGAACTGAAAAAATTATTACCATTGCCTACGTTTGAATGGCATGTGCTGGATAAAGTGTGGGTTGCAGAGCAGTTGGTAAGAAGTATAACTTGGTCCTAATTAAACATACCACCAGAAATTTTCTGGATGCCAGAGTTTATGCAGGGAAAGAAACCTGCTGTACGGCTTATTCTCATATTACACTTTCAACTAAATCAGGGAGACAGCTGAGGCTGGTGCCCAGTGAGAGCTGTCAAACCAGTGAGAAGAATTTCTTGAAAAGTGCTGGGACTACTCCATAATTACAGTGGAGAAACTCTTCAGCAAAGAACAGACAATTCATGCTATGACTGCATCCAACTATAATGTCCTTGATCACTAATCTTCCAAAGTAAAATGATCATAAACCTATGTTTTTCTTTTCTTGCTTTTATGATTTGCACAGGGATTTATTCAATTTCTTACAATTCATCTCAATCTCAACATTATTCAAACATAAGCTTCCCTCTCTAGGGTTAGGTAAACCAAAAAGTTGACTGATACATTGAAAACTATACACTTTAAATTGAGACTATTATGAGTAAGCAGAACAAATGCCCCCATATAAAATAAACATACTTATAAGAAAGAGAAACTTTGAGAAATATATAAATGTCTTAAAGTTCAAGAAAACTAGAGTAAGGAGTCATTTTAGATGCAAGAAGTATATTTGGAAATTAAAAATATGCCTGCTGGATTTTGAAAATGCAATCAAAGGAAAAAACTGTGTATTGGATTATACAGAATACTGGCAATGTATTAGTATTTTTATCCTCCTAAATTAAATAGGGACTTCCCTTGAGACTCAGATGGTAAAGAATCTGCCTGCAATGTGGGAGACTGGGGTTCGATCCCTGGGTTGGGAAGATCCCCTGGAGGAGGGAGTGGCAAGTCACTCCAGTGTTCTAGCCTGGAGAATCACCATGGAGAGAGGAGCCTGGCGGGCTACAGTCCATGGGGTCGCAAAGAGTCAGATATGACTGAACGATTAAGCACAAATTAAATAGAAAAGAATGCAATGATAAATGGAACAGGTGTTACCTGAAAACACAAATGACTAAATTTATACTGCCAGTTCTTTTCTATGGGTATGCTGCAACCAGATGTCTCAAGATAATGTATCATTGTTTCTTTATGTTAGTGATTACAGGTACACAAAACCTCCCAAACTGAAATTCACAGTGAAAAAGAACAATAAAAAAACAGGAAGAACATTTAAGACTGTGAAACAACTTCAAAAAAATATAACATACTTGTAATTGGAAAAGCAGAAGGAGAAAAAGAAAACAAAGCAGGAGAAATATTTAAAGTAATCATCTTGGAGAATTTTTCAAAATTAATGACAATCACCATAGATCCAGGAAGTTTATAGAATACAGAGCAGGATACATATTAAGAATCCACATTTGGGCATATCATATTCAAACCTCAGAAAATCAAAAGAAAATGTTGAAAATATCCAAGAAGAAGAGGTGGGCGAATCTTACTATAGAGCAATAAGTAGAAGAATCATGGCTGACTTCTTTTCAGAAACACAACCCAAAGCTCCACAGTGATGGTAGTTTGTAATGGCCAAAGCCAGAACAATTTGAGCAAAAAAATAAATAAATAACTATTACATTATAACCCAAGCTATGAAATGTCCATGAGCCATATGGATATAAATAAATCAATAAAGAAAAGAGGACAATAGGTAAATTTTTCAAGCAGAAGATTTCAAGTAACTATGCTCTGTCCTCAAGGAGTTGGGACATAATCCTCCACTTCTTAAGTGTGATCTGTCATAGTGCCTGCCAAAGAATACGATATGGAAATGGGAGGGGAAAAAAAAGAGTAACTTTACAGTGGAAAAATCTGACACAGACTACCTCAGCTGAGGGGGTCAAGGTTAACATGGACAGTGATAAGACATGTTGATTGTTTTACCACTGATATGACGGGGTGACAATGGGACTTCACTTTTTTTTCCTCCTAAAAACCTATAACCTCAGCCAAATCATTAGAAAAATGAATCAGAAGAATCCAAATCGAGAGACATTTTACAAAATATCTCACCAGTACTCCCAAAACTGTAAAAGTCATGCAAAAATAGGAAAACTTAAGAAATATCAGTCACAATGAACTTAAGTGAATATAATAACTAAATATAATTCGCATTCTGGATAGAATCCTGCAACAAAAAAGACATTAGTTAAAAACTAAGGAAATATGAATAAAATATAGACTTTAGCTAGTAATAATAATCATTATTAGTTCATTGTGACAAATGTCCCTAATAATGTATGATGCTATTAATAGTGAAAACGGGGTATGGGTATATGGCCACTTTCTTTACTATTGTCTCAATTTTTCTGTATATCTAAAGCTATTATAAACTAAAATTAAAAAAAAATCTGTTCTGGGAATATATTTTTCTACCCCCCCCACCCCAGGAAAATGTTTTCTTTGATTTTAATTCTATCCTGTATGTCATTCATACAGTAGCTTAAAATAGAAAAGCCACCAAGATAGACTCTCACTAATGTAATGTGTAACTGAATATGCCTGAGAGAAAAAGATCAATGGGAGAAAGAATGCCCTTGTGATATTATAGTGAGAGACCTTGTTGCAAACCACAAAATTCTTAGAAAGTTTCCCTATGGACAGAGCACAGAGAACTTCATGAACCTGAATTGCTGGGGATGGGGTCCTGAGTTTGCCTTTATTTTGGCAAGTACAAAGGTGATTCTGACTTACACTAGAGATAATGAATCACTGCTTTATCATCTGATGTGACACTGGACACACAATATATACTGCTTCAGAATCTTTAATCTCTAACCCTCAGATACAGTCATTTAATCCAAGGTTGCTACTCAGTTTAACTGAACCATGACCAGCTCATATTTCACTACCTTTTCTTAGAGATTTGTATAAAAGACCTTGCCTACATCCACAAACCGTCCTACAAAGAGCTTATGATCCGTAACTTTCCCTGACCCGGATGCCTGGTGTATAGAGATGAATAGGACAGACATGTTTCTCGTGCTGACAGAGGTTTAGTCTGGTGGGAAAGACAAATATTAAACAAATAATTATGCAGACAATTAATCAATTATAAAGGTGATAATATTATGAATGAAGAACTAAGGCTGTAACAGGGGATTCTGTCCAATGTTTGTGTTTCTGTGTGGAAAGTGGTATTAGAGAAGGATTTCATATAAATAATGTTGAATTTGAGGCCTGAAGGGCAAATTGAGTTAGCTAGGTTAAAGCTGTTGGGCTTAAGGGAGTTTCAATCAAGGGAGTGAGCGGTTTACAGGCAGAGGGAACAGCATGTATGAAAAAACCGATTGGAGGATATCATATTAGAGAGATTGAGAATGAAAACTGTCACCCACTCAACAAAAATTTACTTGGTTTCTATTATGTGCCAGGTTTTTGGATGAAAGGTAACCCTCTACGGTGGGAGCATAGAGAGCAAAAAGGAAAGGAAGCATGTTAACATTAAATCGCTTGTCATTAGTAACCTTCCTACTGTTTCTTAATAATTTCCAAATAGCTACAGCTTCATTTCATAAAGCTTAGAAATTATACCATTATATCTTGTTCTAGAAATGTTCTTCAGATAAGACAGTCTTCCAGGGTTTTCACTTTGTTCTTTGCCTTTTTGAATATTAGGGAAACCTGATTCTCTCCAGGCTTCTGGAAGCTCATGTATCCACCAGAATTTCTCAAAGATTTAATGCCCAGTATACATCCTTCAGCAGATTCTTTCCAAGTTATTTTACCACTCCAGTAATTCACCTGGTCTTTGAGAATTGGCCTCATTTTGAGATGTTGCTATGTCTCCTTAATATCTTACATTCTGGCTTTCAACTCCCTCTTTTTGGCATATTTATTCTACTCTAAATATAGTAATTCACCTTGTAGGAGAATACAAATGAAAAATAGTTGTTTCATTTTCTTCTTACAATACCTTAACATTTCTCCAAGTTCTTCCTCCTTTGGTTGTCTTTTGCTCCAAAAATGAGCAAAGAATTATTTTAGTTGCCTTTAATATATTTGTAATTTTAAATGTATTGTGAATAAGACTTCTTGAAAACATTCTTAAGTGCTACTATTATAATACTGTGACTATTTTATTTGCCTTTAGAATACGTTTTTTGAATAAATGTATTAGAAAGCTTTTATGGTGGAAATATCATGGTGTTTCTGTCCCCACATTCTTTATCATCAGTATCTCTTCCGTACAATATAAGCAGGATTATATCTTGTGAAGCATTTTGATGGGTTTCCCTGGCAACTCAGATGTTAAAGAGTTCAAATGTCTTACCTTATAGCTTCTGATGGCCTGAGTTCATTTTCACTTTCTTCTTAAACAGACTAACAAGCTTTTCTTCAAAAACATAAAAAAAAATGTTGTCTGAATGTACCCAGAATTTTCTTTCATTGTGATTTAAGACTCTAGGGTAGCACTGTTTCCTGTCGTCAAGGTTCTTGTCACCAATTTTCCTATGTTCTGCCAACCAATTTTTCCTTCTTGGTCATTATTAAGTTCAGAGTAGCAATTTCCCAAGTTGCTTCCATTACCCTCTAAAGGTAAAATTATCAGTGGAAACAATTTAGTTACTAATTAATTTGACAGTCCAGTGTACTCCTACCAGTTTAGTGGCCTGAAAACATTTTTGTTTGGTAGTCATTTGGGTAGAAATATTATGATAGTTAACTTAGCTACAACACAGCACCATAACTCATACTATATTGTATTAAAACAGTTACAGACCAAAGACAAGTTATTCTTACTACAGCCCAGAGCTCTGTATAATCCAGATGCTGTTTCTTTCCAACTTCAGTTCATACTAATCTGCTCTCACACTTCCCATGATCTGTTGCACAGCAAGCTTTTTTCTTCCATGGGGTATTCATTTATTCACTTTCCTCTGCCTGGACACTGTCTTTCTAATATTCTATAGAGTGAGTTCCTTCTCAATCTTTGTTTCAGCTTAACATTTACTTTCTATAATAACCTGCTGTTTATTCCCTTTATGGTACTAATTACAATCTGAGGTTAATATACTTATGTGTTTGTTTACTATATTACACCAATGAGAAAGTAAATGCTGAGGTAGGAAAAGTGTGTGTTTTCCCATTAACTTGTGCATAGTAAATACTCAATAAATAATTGTTAAATAGGTAAGTAATAGATATTCTTAAAATGGTATGTTCTTTGCAAAAATCAACTAAATAAAACTGTAGAGAAGTTCTTTGTTATACATAATTACTCAATCAGAACAGCCAATTCATACTTGTTTTGAGTAACCTTTAGTAAAGGTTACTCAAAAAAAGTGATTCTAATAATAGCATGCAAAGAAATGCAGGCCCTATAGAACATCTAGAAAAAATGGATTAAGTATTAGATCAAAATTGTTTAAAGGCACAGAAAATTAACAAGGTAATGAAGAATTATGAAGGAGAGAGGTAATCCTGACATTTGGGGCACTAGTCTTATGGGCAATATTGCCAATAACAATTCCGAGAAATGGGTCTCAGAGGGTAAGGGCTGAGCAGAGTTTTAAATAGCCTTATAGGACTAGAGAGGCAAATTAGTATCAAGAATTTATCAGGAAGGAATAGCACGGGCAAATATTCCATCTTGAGTTAGAATGTGAAAGAATGCACCCTAGAATAAGGTTGAATCAGAAATAGAAAAGCCTTTCAAGAAAGATATCAAGTCATTTTAATCTCTGTAAAGGGATGTAACTGATCTATTATTAGCTTTCTTGGATACATGAATCTAATGACTATTTAACAATAAATAATTGCTTACATAGATGAATAAAGGATATACTAAAATATCAGAATTTTTTTTCCAAAATGAGCTAAATAAAATAGTTGAGCCCCTTTTTGTATAATCGCTAGATTAGAACAGCTAATCCATGTTTTTGAGTAACTTGTAGCAAAAGATCATAGAGCAGTAACAGAGAAGCTAGCAAAAGTAGAAGTTAATGTCATCATAGGCCTCAGGTTATTTCCATAAAAGTTCATTTATGAAGTTTTTAAGCTTCCTGCATAGCTCAGCTGGTAAAGAATCCACCTGCAAAGCAGGAGACCCTGGTTCAACTCCTGGGCAGGGAAGATCCCCTGGAGAAGGGATGGGCTACCCACTCTAGTATTCTTGGGCTTCCTTGGTGACTCAGATGGTAAAATCTGCCTGCAGTGCAGGAGACCTGGGATCAATCCCTGAATTGGGAACAACCCTGGCAGAGGGCATGGCCACCCGCTCCAGTATTCTTGCCTGGAAAATGCCCATGGACAGAGGAGCCTGGCGGGCTGCAGTCCATAGGGTGGCAAAGAGTTGGACATGACTGACTAAGCACAGCACAGCACATGATGTTTGTAAATAAGATAAAAAAAAAAAGATTGAGTAACTAATGGAGGCAATCAACATGGTTTAAAACCAAGAGAAACAATAAAATATAGAAATAGATCAATAAGAAATAGAGATAACAGAGTTACAGATTTTAAAATAAATATGTAGTACTTGTTCAAGAATTAAAAAAAGATTGAAAACTTTGACAGAAAACTTGAAACTGTAAAAAAAATGCAAACTTAAAGAAAAATTATAAAAAGCAAAATTAAGTATTTAATATATAGGTTTAAATATGCATATTATAAGAAAATTGTTGTTATGATTGGTCAAAAGAAAATGTCCATAACAAGCCATGGAGAAACAAAACAGTGAAAAAATACAGAAAGCAATACAAAAGATATAAGAAATACAGTGACAAGATCTTACATAAGTGCAGCTGTATTAATGGAAGAAAAGAAATGAGGGCAGAACCGAAACAGTATTTCAAGACCTAATAGTTACAAAGATCTAAAAATAATGAAAGACACCAATATACAAATTTAAGAAGCCCTTCCAACACAGAAAACGATGAATAATAAAAAGATTTATTGAGATCCCTCAAGGTAAAACTGTAAAAATATAAACTAATACATATAAATAGAAAGTTTTCATAACAACAGAAAAATAGAACAAGAATGACACCTGATTTCTCAGTAGCATTTAGAAATCAGGATATAATAGAATGATGTCTTCAAAGTAATGAAAGAATATAAGTACCAAATGAGAATTCTAAACCCAGTAAAAAATATTCTCTAAAACTGATGATAAAACATAGGCATTCTTAGAAAAATTTGTTATCAGCTGACTTCTGAAGGAAATAGTAAAGGTTGTTATTCTGGAAGAAGGAAAAAGATTGTAAGGAGCACTGAGATGAAAGAATAAATAAAGAGTAATGGACAGAAATATATGGACATATATAAACAGTGACTATACAAAATAATAATAATATTTTATAGAGTTTAATACACACTGTGTGTCTTCATTCACTCAATTGTGTCTGAATCTTTGCGACCCTATGGACTGTAGCTGACCAGGTTCCTCTGTCCATGGGATTTTCCCAGCAAGAATACTGGTATATATACATTTAATATATATGATACACATTATACATATGTATGTCATATAGTTATATCTCTGTATATGTAATGAATGACAATATAATTTAAATCTAAATAAACAAATTTATTCTAAAACCCTTGAATTTTTTCAAGAAGAGGTTAAAAAAAATATGCTATTTTAGACTTTTATAAGTCAAGACTGCTGAAAAAAACAATAAAATTATCATTATTCATAAATTGATACATAAATTGCAGTCAGTCAGTTCAGTCGCTCAGTCATGTTCGACTCTTTGCAAACCCATGAACCTCAGCATGCCAGGCCTCCCTGTCCAGCACCAACTCCCGGAGTCCACCCAAACCCATATCCATTGAGTCGGTGATGCCATCCAACCATCTCATCCTCTGCCTTCTCCTGCCCTTCTCCTCCTGCCCTCAATCTTTCTCAGCATCAGGGTCTTTTCAAATGACTCAGCTCTTCACATGAGGTGGCCAAAGTATTGGAGTTTCAGCTTCAACTTCAGTCCTTCCACTGAACACCCAGGACTTATCTCCTTTAAATTGCAGTAATTCTATGTTAATAATGACTAAAATGCAAACACTTCCAGTTTCTGGTTCTTCATAAAAGAGCTTGGGAGTCACCTATCCTGTTTTAAATCAACTAAAAACTTGAACAGACTGAAAAATCAGTAACTTTTCTAGGATACATAAGAGCGAGACGGCCACAGGGCAAAGTGCTGTCCCCAGAACTGTAGAGCTGGGGAGCAGTGGCTTACTGGAGCAGAGAATCACAAGCGGGAACAGTGGCAGGAATTAGTCCTAGGAGTAGGAGAAAAACTGAACTCCAATTGAGCGACTCCTGGAGGCTCAGTGTGGACAACTCTGAGAGTTTAAAACTCCAAGGGAACCCAGCCATGGGGGGTTCCCACAGTGGTGTGAAATATATCTCCAGGGGCATGACACGATATCCACTACGCGGATCACAGCAAACTCTGGGAAAGTCTTAAAGAGACGTGAATACCAGACCACCTTACCTGCGTCCTGAGAAACCTGTATGCAGGTCAAGAACTAACAGTTAGAACCGACATGGAACAACAGTCTCGTTCAAAATTGCGAAAGGAGTCCGTAAAGGCTGTACATTGTCACCCTGCTTATTTAACTTATATGCAGAGTACATCATGCAAAATGCCGGGCTGGATGAAGCACAAGCTGGAATCAAGACTGCTGGGAGAAATATCAATAACCTCAGATATGCAGATGACACCACCCTTATGTCAGAAAGTGAAGCTGAACTAAAGAGCCTCTTGATGAAGGTGAAAGAGGAGACCGAAAAAGCTGGCTTAAAGCTCCACACTCAAAAAACTAAGGTCATGGCATCCAGTCCCATCATTTCATGGCAAATAGATGGGGAAATAATGGAAACAGTGACAGACTTTATTTTCTTGGGCTCCAAAATCACTGCAACGGTGACTGCAGCAATGAAATTAAAAGACTCTTGCTTCTTGGAAGTAAAGCTATGACAAACCTAGACCACATATTAAAAAGCAGAGACATCACTTTGCCAACAAAGGTTCATACAGTGAAAGCGATGGCTTTTCCAGTAGTCATGTACAGATGTGGGAGTTGGACCATAAGGAAGGCTGAGCACTAAAGAATTGAAGCTTTTGAACTGTGGTGTTGGAGAAGACTCTTGAGAATCCCCTGGACTTCAGGGAGATCAAAGCTGTTTCAATCCTAAAGGAAATCAAACCTGAATACTCACTAGAAGGACTGATGCTGAAGCTGAAGCTACAATACTTTGGCCACCTGATATGAAGAGTAACTTCACTGGAAAATACCCTGATGCTGTGAAGGATTGAAGGCAGGAGGAGAAGAGGGTGACAGAGGATGAGATGGTTAGATGGCACCACTGACTCAATGGACATGAGGTTAAGCAAGCTCTGAGAGATGGTGAAGGGCAGAGAAACCTGGCATGCTGCAGTCCATGGGGTCGCAAAGAGTCTGACATGACTGAGCGACTGAACAACAATCAGAGGAAAATCCCCTAAGGCTTCCAGTAGAGGAAGGTGGAAAATGAACCAATTTGAACCATCCAGAGCATTGTTCTCAACAAAGCATGCCTGCAGATGAAACTAGTTAATCAGAGCCTAAGCAGCTGGAGCATGATGAGAGTCTAACTGATCTTGAGAAGGGAAATACCCAAATCCAGCTCAATCTGTCCTTTTTGTCCCATTATTAGAGAAGAAAATTGAGAAATTTGTGAAGCTCATAATTCAGAAGCATAGGTTTATTAAAAGACTCAGACCTAATTGTGGGATTCTAGAATGCATCCACCCTCCCATACCTCACCACCATACTAGTGAAGGCCTATTTATAGCAGTCTATTTTACCTGGCACAGCATGCTTGATTATCAGGAAAAACAAAAACAAAAAAGCAAAAAGTCCTTGCACTCCTATACACTAACAATGAGAAAACAGAAAGAGAAATTAAGGAAACAATACCATTCACCATTGCAACAAAAAGAATAAAATACTTAGGAGTATGTCTACCTAAAGAAACAAAAGACCTATACATAGAAAACTATAAAACACTGATGAAAGAAATCAAAGAGGATACAAACAGATGGAGAAATATACTGTGTTCATGGATTGGAAGAATCAATATTGTGAAAATGGCTATATTACCCAAAGCAATCTATAGATTCAATGCAATCCCTATCAAGCTACCAATGGTATTTTTCACAGAACTAGAACAAATAATTCCACAATTTGTATGGAAATACAAAAAACCTCGAATAGCCAAAGTAATCTTGAGAAAGAAGAATGGAACTGGAGGAATCAACCTGCCTGACTTCAGACTCTACTACAAAGTCACAGTCATCAAGACAGTATGGTACTGGCACAAAGACAGAAATATAGATCAATGGAACAGAATAGAAAGCCCAGAGATAAATCCACGAACCTATGGACACCTTATCTTCGACAAAGGAGGCAAGGATATACAATGGAAAAAAGACAATCTCTTTAACAAGTTGTGCTGGGAAAACTGGTCAGCCACTTGTAAAAGAATGAAACTAGAACACTTACTAACACCATACACAAAAATAAACTCAAAATGGATTAAAGATCCTAATGTAAGACCAGAAACTATAAAACTCCTAGAGGAGAACATAGGCAAAACACTCTCCGACATAAATCACAGCAAGATCCTCTATGACCCACCTCCCAGAATATTGGAAATAAAAGCAAAACTAAACAAATGGGACCTAATGAAACTTAAAAGCTTTTGCATAACAAAGGAAACTATAAGCAAGGTGAAAAGACAGCCCTCAGATTGGGAGAAAATAATAGCAAATGAAGAAACAGACAAAGGATTAATCTCAAAAATATACAAGCAACTCCTGCAGCTCAATTCCAGAAAAATAAATGACCCAATCAAAAAATGGGCCAAAGAACTAAACAGACATTTCTCCAAAGAAGACATACAGATGGCTAACAAAAACATGAAAAGATGCTCAACATCACTCATTATCAGAGAAATGCAAATCAAAACCACAATGAGGTACCATTACACCCCAGTCAGGATGGCTCCTATCCAAAAGTCTACAAGCAATCAATGCTGGAGAGGGTGTGGAGAAAACGGAACCCTTTTACACTGTTGGTGGGAATGCACACTAGTACAGCTGCTATGGAGAACAGTGTGGAGATTTCTTAAAAAACTGGAAATAGAACTGCCATATGACCCAGCAATCCCACTTCTGGGCATACACACTGAGGAAACCAGATCTGAAAGAGACACGTGCACCCCAATATTTATTGCAGCTCTGTTTATAATAGCCAGGACATGGAAAAAACCTAGATGCCCATCAGCAGATGAATGGATAAGGAAGCTGTGGTACATATACACCATGGAATATTACTCAGCCATTAAAAAGAATTCATTTGAATCAGTTCTAATGAGGTGGATGAAACTGGAGCCCATTATACAGAGTGAAGTAAGCCAGAAAGATAAAGACCATTACAGTATACTAACAAATATATATAGAATTTAGAAAGATGGTAATGATAACCCTATATGCAAAACAGAAAAAGAGACACAGATGTACAGGACAGACTTTTGGACTCTATGGGAGAAGGCGAGGGTGGGATGTTTCAAGAGAACAGCATCAAAACATGTTATATTATCTAGGGTGAAACAGATCACCAGATCACCAGCCCAGGTGGGATGCATGAGACAAGGGCTCAGGCCTCGTGCACTGGGAAGACCCAGAGGGATGGGGAATACATGTAACTCCATGGCTGATTCATGTTAATGTATGACATAAACCACTACAATATTGTAAAGTAATTAGCCTTCAACTAACAAAAATAAATGAAAAAAAAAAAAAAAGTGGCATACCAAAAAGCAAAAACCATAATTTGAAGATACAACAAACAAGACATGGCAGAAATATTGAAATTATCAGACCCTGAATTTATTTATTTATTTATTTATTTTTGGCCACAGGGCTTCCCTGGTGGCTTAATGGTAAAGAATCTGCCTGCCAATACTGGAGACACAGTTTCATTCCTTGGGTGGGGAAGATCCCCTGGAGAAGGAAATGGCAATCCACTCCAGTATTCTTGCCTGGAAAATCCCAGGGACAGAGGAGCCTGGAAGGCTACAATCCATGAGGTCACAAAGAGTCAGACAAGATATAGTGACTAAACAACAACCAAAATTTTTGGCTGCATCTTGTGGATGTGGGATATTTCCCTGACTAGGAATTGAATGTGTGCCCCCTTCTATGGGAGTGCAAGGTTTTAATCACTGAATTGCCAAGGAAGTCCCAGACCCCCACATTTAAGATAACTTTTATTAACAATGCTTAAGGGCTCTAAGGAATGAAGTAGACAGCATGTAAGAACAAATGGGCAATTAAGCAGAGATGGAAATCCTAAGAAAGAACCAAAAATAAAAGCTGGAAATCAGGAACACTGTAACACAAATGAAGAATGTTTTTAATGGGTTTATTACTAGACTGGATGTGGCAAAAGGAAGAATCTCTGAACTACAGAATCAGTTCAGAGAATTCTCAAAAATTGAAAGCAAAGAGAACAGTGATGGAAAGAAACATAATAAAATATCCAAGCACTGTGGACAACTACAAAAGGTGTAACACATGTATAATATAAATAGCAGAAGGACAAGAAAGAGAGAAAGGAACAGAAGAAATATTTCAAGCTATAATGATTGAAAACTTCCCCCAATTAATCAGATGCCAAGCCACACATCCAGGAAGCTCAGATAGCAGCAAGCAAGATAAATACCAATAAACCACTACAGCTTAGCACATTATTTTTCAATTGTAGAAAATCAAAGATAAAAAAATCCTTAAAGAACAAAGGGATGATCACATCTGACTTTTTCTCAGAAACCATGCAAGTAAGAAGAAAGTAGAGTAAAATATTTAAAGGAATGAGTGAAAAAAACTCACCAATTTAGAAATCTGTACTCTATGAAATTATACTTCAAAAGGGAAGGAGAAATTGAAATTTTCTCAGAAAAACAGAAATTGTACCTACTCCTCAATTTTGCTGTGAACCTAAAACTGCTCTAAAGATAAGATCTCTTAAAAAAAAAAAAAGAAAATAAATGAATTGTGGTTACACTCAGCAATGTGGCTGAATCTCACAAACATAATGTCCAAGAAAAGAAGCCAGACATGAAAGGATACATATTGAATGACTCTTGTTGGTGGTTTAGTCACTAAGTTGTGTTCAACTCTTTGCCACCGCATGGACTGTAGCCCACCAGGCTCCTCTATCCATGGGATTTTCCAGGCAAGAATACTGGAGTGGACTGCCATTTCCTTCTCGAGGGGGTCTTCCCGACCCAGGGATTGAACTCGAGTCTCTGGCATTGCAGCAGAGTCTTTACTGACTGAGCCGCCAGGGAAGCTCCATCTCTCTCTTTCCAGAACATCAAAATAACAAAGACATGCTTGTTGTTGGAAGCCAAGGTGAAATGATTGGCAAGCCAGTGAAAGAATAGTTTGGATATGTTGGAAATTTTTCTTCCTTAACTTTACATGTATATTATAAACCTAAAAATTTTTCTTAAAAATGGTCAAAGGTATTCCTAATACCTAACACTTAAAACAAAAAAACTATTAAACTATAAACTTGGTATATGCAGTTTTAAGTCCATTCATGACTTTGACTCTTCAAAGGTAGATACATTATTTAAAAAGCAAACATATGCATAACTAACAATAATTTTTTTAAGAGAATGGATTTGTGTACAAACTATTTTGTAAACTGTCTTGTAGTTCTGATAAAGATTTTATTTTCTGATGTTTTCCAAATAATACCTTCAGTTCGTTCAGTCGCCCAGTCGTGTCCAACTCTTTGTGACCCCATGAATCGCAGCATGCCAGGCCTCCTTGTCCATCACAAACTCCCAGACAATATGTAAATCAAGGCATGGTTATTCAAGGATAGACTGAACAATAGCTACATATTTTGAATTCACTCTTTTTAATTAAATTTGTTGAAAAAAGGACTTTATTTTGACATATTAAGTTATCTGAAGACAAGATTTTTTCTCTATGAAGAACAATAATTGTAAAATAATAACGTATTTTTTACTGTTGGCAATATGTGTTGTTTAAAATCACCATTTAGAAAACTAAGGCTACTGAAGACCATTAAAGCTGAATGATATGTGTTATAAATAAAGACATTTTTGCCATGAGCAGACACTAGTAATGCCAGGGGTAAAAACTTTAAACTTTAAGTCCATGTTCTTTCAGGTCAATAACATCATTTAATTTTAGGCAACTATTGTGTATGTTCAAAAAGCATAGTTACTTGCCCTTTTATTTCTTTCCTTTCCTTCAGGGCTTTTAATTCTTATTAGACCTTTTATAGTGTTCTGTAATCTTCTACATTCTTCATTTTTTATTCCTTTACCCTATATGTGTTTCAGTCTTGATATTTTCTACTAGTTGACTGAACTTCCACTTTACTAATTACTTCATCAGCTCTGTCTAATGTCCTGTTACACTTATGTAATACTTTATTAATATTTTATTTCTAGGATTTCTTATAACAACTAATGTAATCAAAATTAGTCAGATAAAGATTATCCATGAGTGCTAAAAAAATAGTGTTGGGAAAAAGAACTTTCATGTGATCACAAAGAATCATCCACAGATTATTTACTAATTACTATAGTCTAATGTACCTTTCATGGGGTTGCAAAAAGTCGGACACGACTGAGTGGCTGAACTGAACTGAACTGAATGTACCTTTATCTGAAGAGACTTGGTGGTCGCTTGATTACCAGACGGTCACCTTAGCATCAACAATAGTACAATTGGCTATTGCATGTCTTCAGATGTGATACAATAAAAAACAAGGCTATATCATCTATTTTTTCCTAAAATGTGTAGTTGAATCTGATAATGAGAGAACAAGCAGACAAATTTAGACCATCAGATGTCCTGCAAGACAAATGGCCAGGTCTCTTGAGAAACAAAGAAAGGGCAACAAGTTCCAGGTGAAAAGAGATTAAAGAGACATAATGAACACATTCAACTGTGTAAAAAAATGATGTCACACTTCATATATAAGTAAATCCCAGAATGGGAAAAATTCAACATGGAATGTTTATATACACATTACTGAACTGTTCATTTTCTTAGGTATTATACATATAAGAGAATGTATTCATTTATAGGAAACACATACTGAAGTAATCAGGGATAAAACATAAAGCCATCTATAGCTTATTTTCACGTGCTTCAGCAACAGACACACTCATATACACATACATATGTGTATATATTTATATATATAACGTAAATTCATATATATATAATGTAACTAAATATATGTATTTAACAAGTAAGTTAAATTCACCAATAATAAATAAATATAAGGTAATAAAACAATAAGATATTTCCCTCCTAAATCAATAGAGAAGATAAATTAAGCTTCTTCACAGAATTTACTAAGGCAGAAAATATATTTTAAATAGCTTTTCTTGAAATAGTGAAAAGTAAATATTCAAAATCTAAAGGAATAATTGTTACATGACTTGAAAATGTGAACAATCAGAACATTCACCAGCTATCCTAGATATCAGAAACAAAATCTTAATGTTATTACATATTAAGAGAGAGCTGCCACTTTTTTTTCTATAAGTAAAACATCCAGCCCTGTGGAGTCTCTTATTTCTTCCAGGGTAGTAGTATATGGTAATATACTGCTGCTGCTAAGTCACTTCAGTCGTGTCCGACTCTGTGCGACCCCATAGACGGCAGCCCACCAGGCTCCCCCGTCCCTGGGATTCTCCAGGCAAGAACACTGGAGTGGGTTGCCATGACCTTCTCCAGTGCATGAAAGTGAAAAGTGAAAGTGAAGTCGCTCAGTCATGCCCGACTCTTCGTGACCTCATGGACTGCAGCCCACTAGGCTCCTCCGTCCATGGGATTTTCCAGGCAAGAGTACTGGAGTGGGGTGTCATTGCCTTCTCTGATGGTAATATACTACTAATATATAATCTGACAAATTATGTTTCTGGTTGTCCTTTATAGTCAGAGTTCCTCCATTCCATTTCATTGCAAGTAGTTTTACTCCAAAAAAGTAATTTTATCTTCACAAGAAGAGATTCAAGACCTTAGTTTTGTTAGCCTGAGAATGGGGCTTCCGGGTACACTTTCTTCATGGATTATGTGTTACTAGCTTTGCCTGTGCTTCCTAGTCTAGCAATGGCACAAAGATATTTCTGTATTACTTTTTTTCAGTGTAATAGATTCTAGTACGATTCCCATGAGTTAGATTCTGTGGAAACATTTTCCTTACTAAGAAAAAAATGCATGTGAAATTAACTTGCTTCTAAATCCTGGTAGAAGTGATGAAACCTGATGTTTAATGATATTCCCTTGCGATTTGAAGTGCACGTTTCTAAGACAGAGACAAGACTACAATTAAATTTCCAGTTTCCTCTATTGCCTGAAGGGGGAGTTCATCCAAGTTGATCCAGGCAGTGCTTTCTAATAATTTCTTTGCATCTGCTATGCTAACACAACACATTGTACTGAAAACCACTGAAATCAGACTTTTTCTAATTTCTAATATAATTTCCAAACTTGCAGTTTCATTTGGCATTCTATTGTTCAGATGAGAAATAATTAGAGTTTAAGAAATAGTTGAATAAATAAAATGCATAAGCATTTGTTTTATACTGGATATTTTCTCTTTTAACTATTGTTGCTGTTGGTTGGGGTGTGGGAGTAAAACAAAACAGGAAGATGGTGATTGACACAGTTGATTAGAGACAAGTTGAGGAGTTTAAGGGTTAAATATTCTGCTCTGTCGTCCCCACTTTTTAAAGTCTAGATTCTAACTTATTTCTTTCTGACTCAGGAACTGAACTAGGGTCTCCTGCTTGCAGGTGGATTCTTTACCAACTGAGCTATCAGGGAAGCCCTTCATGAAAGTCACTCAGTCGTGTCCAACTCTTTGTAACCCCAGGGACTGAACAGTCCGTGGAATTGTCCAGGCGAGAATACTGGAGTGGGTAGACTTTCCCTTCTCCAGGGGATCTTCCCAGCCCAGGGATCAAACCCAGGTCTCCTGCATCGCAGGCAGATTCTTTACCAGCTGAGCCACAAGGGAAGCCCTTTATAATTACATCTTCCCCAAATCTATTAGGTGAAGGGCAAGAAAAAAAGTGATATATGATTAGATTGTGTATCATTTTGCTTTTCGTAAAACCACAAAGATTCACAGAGGGGAAAAAATAGTCATAAGTAATTGCAGTATCTCACCACCTGCAATAGAGGGCTCTCCTTTTCCTTTTGACCTCTCCACTGCACACCCTCCATCTCATTAAGAAAAGTGACATGCTTCCTTGGATTTTGGGTGACTGATGCAAGAGGTAACTATGTCAAGATGGTCACTGTGTGATGATGAGTCTGAGCAGAGAGTTGAATGACATAAAGGGCAATCCAGGAAAAGATCCAGTAGAATAGCAATTCAGGAAAGGAAACAGTTAATGAAATAGTCCCAAGATAGAACAAATTTAGTACCTTATAGAATAGAAATAAAACTACTAGGATTGAAACTTAATGCTAGTTTTGCAGCATCTTAGGAATCCTGTAGTTTATGGTATCATCTATTGGATCTATCGCTTTTGAAACTCCAAGCTTCAATGTGAAGTGTATGACTCTCCTGGGCTGACATACTGGAAAAAGTGCAAGAAGACATCCCATGGAACGATCCTGAGATTATGTAGACAGCAAACTCCCAGTCAGCCTCAGCAGATCTAACCCATAGCCATTTCAATCTTCCCATCTGGGGCCTCAGATATCATGGAGCAAGGATGGGCCATCTCTTTCTATGGTGCCTGACCTGCAGAACCATTAGGGATAATAATAAGATGGCTCTGGTTTTAAGCCACAGAGTATATGCAGTAGTTTGTGCTGTACATCTAAGCAAAATGAATTTGATTCTGTAAGTGTAGCACTACCGTAATAAAAACCCAATGCATTTTCCACTGGCTTTGAGACCCAGTGGTTGAGCAAAGTGGAAAGGATCTCATGAAGACTATTAGCCAAAGCTGGAAATAACCTTGAGGAAACCACTGGCGAAGGCTTGAAGGAAAGTGAGGAAAATGTTATTGGAAATTTTGAAAACACAGGGATTCTTGTTACATAGTGGAAGCAAGTTTGACAGTACTGTTGCCTATGGTCACATGAAAAATAGAAAGGAAACCTAATGAACTCAGATCCGGCTGGGAGATTTTCAGGCAAAATGTACAAAGTGACAGCTGGCTTCTTTTTACTGGCTGCGATAAAACAGGAGAAGAAGAGATGCACCAGAGAAGAAGCCTCTACATTTTTGAGCTGAATTTAGAGAGATTACATGAACTAGAACTTGCTAGATTTGAAAATAAAACTTTTTCTTTTCTCATGCTTTCCCAGCAAAAGACTACCAAAGTAACAAATCAAATTCAGACAGGGCTATAAGATCCTTTGTTAAAAGCCCCAAAAGATATAAGTTGGTGTGTCTCATAGATATTTTCAGTTAGACACAAGCCATCTAAAGAATTTAAGGGCATGCCACAAAGACCTTCCCTGTTAAAACAATAGAACTAAGACCATTAAGGGTACATCTTTTGTTTTGTATCATAGCAGCCTCACTGGGAACCCAAGGTTTAGGGGGGCTTTGAGAAAGAAAATATATGACTATATCGTTTGTTTAATAGAATAGATATTAATTTGATAAACAAACATTTTAAAAGAATTATATTAGCTTGGATTGAAAGGGGCAGGTAAATTTCAAAATGAAAAGAGGATTTGGGACTCTAATCAACTTCAAGTAAGAAGCAAGTTGAGAAGCATCCTTATATTTTGGAAGATTTTCTCTTTTTGAATATAGATGACTAATACTAGAACAAGACATTGAAAAATAGTGTCATTAAATTAATTTTAAAATTAGAAAGACTTTGACTATAAACTTCTGAATACCCATTAAAACCCTTTTACTTTATAAACTTATATGAGTTTTGTAATTTTCCAAGGAATTACTACATTTGGAATTCTTAAGAACAAGAAGCAGAGCTGAGAGCACTAGCATTACATTATGAATGAATAAGATGGAAACATCAGAAATCCAATGGAATAAGAATGCAAAATATCTAAAATTCTCAGATATAGAAACTCAAACTCATAAAGAGTAATTTTCTCCAAATGGCCTGCAACATTCAATGAAATTAAACACAAATATTATTGAAAAAGACAATCGTGGCAGCTAAAACACCTGGATTCAAGTCTCATTTCCTCCAATTACTAGAGATTTGATTTCAGGCAATTTTAATAACCTTTCTATACCTACAAGCTTTCATCTCTAAAATGGGAATAGTTATTATCTCTAAAATGGGAGCAATCTAATACATATACTAAAGCATTGTTGTGATAACTAAATGGAGGAACAAATATAAATCATTTAGCCTAGAACTTGGAAGATGGTAGTTATACAATAATATAATATCATCAAATGCAATATGATCACAATTGCAGTTATTTCTTCATCATCATCATCACCATCACTGATCATTGTAAAGCAGACATTAACCTAGACATTGGGGATATAATTGTAGCCAAGACACACTTGATTCCAGCCCTCATAGTCTGCCATGGGAGATAAGCAATTAAAAAAGAATTGTAATTCTGACTTCCAAGTGTCCTGATAGAGAAAATATAGCATGCTATGTACACATGCATAGTTTTGGATCCACAGAGTACAACATATTTTACAGCATTGAGGAAGCTTGCAACAAGATAATGTTGTAACTGAGATCTGAAGGTTGAGTAGCAGTTAGACATGTGAGGAGAGAAGGGAAGTTTCCATGAAGAAAGAACAGTCTCTGAGACTATCCTGAGGTAGTACAAAAAAGGAGAAAGCAAGAGAAAGAAACGACCCAGGTGAGATGGACAGGGACATCCTAAGGAAATTGGGTTTATCCCAGGTGCAAGAAATAGCCACTGAGAAGTAATAAAATAGGACAGGGCAGCATAAGTATCTTTATTCTCTGAAAGACCATTTTGACTGCAACGTGCAGAATAGTTTTTTTTTTTTTTTTTTTTTTAGTATCAATGTTGAGGGCAAAGAACTCTGTTAGGGAGTTGTGGATTTTATGGAGATAACACATGTTGACTACCTGGACAGTCAAGAATGGAAGAGAGTGAACAGACTTGAAAGCTATTTAGGAGAAAGAATTTTTTCAACCTGGTGACAGAGTTGATCTTGGATGTAAGATAGAGTTCGATTGAGTCACAATTGTTTCCCAAGTTTTCACTTTGAGCATATCAGTACCACTCACAGATTTCAGGAGGGGGTTGTGTTAGGGGAAGCACACTGATTGAAACCGCCCACCCTGGCCAGGCACCATAGTAACCATTTGCATGAGTTGTTTTATGACAGGAGATCCTGATAAGGAATAGGAACTAATAAGCCACCACCAGCCACCACCACAAGAGTTCGGGAAAGGTCAAAAGGAGACACTGCGTGTCCGTCCACTTCCCAGCATCCCTCTCGCTAGCATCCACCTTGGCTGAGCGATGCGTGCGCCACCAGGAAAGACTCTGAACTAGAATGACTGGCCAAAGACCACCCGGAAACTAATCCCATCACCATAAAACCCAAGACTGCGAGCCACGCGCAGAACAGTTCTCCTGGGTTCCCTTACCCTCCTGCTCTCCACCCGGTGCCTTTTCCCAATAAAATCTCTTGCTTTGTCAGCATGTGTCTCCTCGGACAATTCATTTCCGAGTGTTAGACAAGAGCCCAGTTTCGGGCCCTGGAAGGGGTCCCCCTTCCTGCAACAGTTGGGAAAGCTGAACTGGAGACTGAAGACAATGGCTGAGGAGGTTAGTTCTAGAAATTCTATTTGCAATGCCTTTGGGACAAATTTTTTATTTAATTTTGTTATCGTCCTTGATTTTCTCTCCTTGCCTAAAAGGGGACAAAATAATTGAAATGACTACTAGTAAAAGCAGAAAGTATCATCTTTAGGACTAGGGAAGAGTATATGAGTATTCTCTTGGTTTAACATTTCATTAATAAATTGTGTGATGAAATGAAATCAGCTAAAGATACTCTTAAATCTATTTAACTAACAGCCCAAATTTAATTATGGCAATAAAATAGATTCAGGACTTTCAGAGAATACTGGACTTTCAAAGATTATATATCTTACTATGGAGTTAAAAATTGATGTGTGTGTGTGTTTCTGACAAAAATTCGTAAAGTATTTTATATCTCTTGGAAACAATTAACAGTGTGTTTTATTGTGGGATTTAACATTTTCTCTGAGAGGCTGTTTTGCCATGCTAATTCATACTGGAGTTTTAAATTATTTTTCACTTCTGTCCCCAAACTTACATGATACTCTATGTTACCCCCTAGTTCCATTTCTTTAAAGAAAGAAATAAATACAAATTGAAAAGCAGGTTTCCACAGTATGGTTAAAGAATTTCAATAAAAACTCCTCCTTTGCCCTGACATTATTTTTACTTCCCTCAACTCCATTTGAAACCTGCTATAGTGATTTTTCAGAAGCTTGCTTTTCTGTCTAGACATCTTTCTAAATAATAAAGCCAAAATGGTGTGCTTATATCTGCTTTAGTCTTATTGCAAGTCTCTTTAAGCTTTCCTCATTCTTTGAGCTCTTACTTTATTTTCTAGGGAAACCTATCAGATTATTTCCAACTTTTTGCAAAACAATATTTGTGACTCATGGTTTCCATTCTTCTCTTGCATTAAATAAATCCAAAGTACTTTTAAAAAATCTGCTTTACTTTCTTATTTTGACTTCTGCTTTTTTTCATATGCTGTTAATTAAACAGAAGGGAGAGATATAGCTCTGGGACACTGTCATAATGAGTATCACAGGATCTAAAAACTGAAGGGTTTTCAATTAGCTAAACAATTGGTATACATCAAATTTGGTATTTACCTTTTGTTATGTCTATTGTCTTTTAATTCTGATTCAAATCATGGTTACATATGTTCAAATCATGGCTCTCCTATTGACTCTGACTAGAACACTGGTATTGAGATTAAATGCACATGTTTTTGAATGGCACCAGTTGTATATTATTAGTTGTGTGATATTGGGTGACTTATTTTAAAATTCTCAGTCTCCTTACTAGTAAAATGCTGGTAAAATCATAGGTTTAGGATTAAATGAGTCACATCTAAAGCTCTTAGCCTCTTTAAAAAATCATATGGGATCTTAGTTCCCCAACCAGGTATCTAACCTGTCCCCCCTATAGTCTTAACCACTGGACCAAGAGGAAAGTCCCTCTCTGCCTGACATTGTACTGGAGAAAGGGATGAAGACCATCCCCAAGGAAAAGAAATGCAAAAAGGCAAAATGGTTGTCTGAGGAGAGCTTACAAATAGCTGTGAAAAGAAGAGAAGCAAAAAGCAAAGGAGAAAAGGAAAGATATTCCCATTTGAATGCAGAGATCCAAAGAATAGGCAGGAGAGATAAGAAAGCCTTCCTCAGTGATCAATGCAAAGAAATAGAGGAAAACAACAGAATGGGAAAGACGAGAGAACTCTTCAAGAAAATTAGAGATATCAAGGGAACATTTCAGGCAAAGATGGACTCAATAAAGGACAGAAAAGGTATGGACCTAACAGAAGCAGGAGATATTAAGAAGAGGTGGCAAGAATACACAGAAGAATTGTACAAATAAAGACCTTCAACACCCAGATAATCACAATGGTGTGATCATTCACCTAGAGTCAGACATCCTGGAATGTGGGCCTTAGAAAGCATCACTATGAACAAAGCTAGTGGAGGTGATGGAATTCCAGTTGAGCTATTTCAAATCCTGAAAGATGATGCTGTGAAAGTGCTGCACTCTATATGCCAGCAAAGTTGGAAAACTCAGTAGTGGCCACAGGACTGGAAAAGGTCCGTTTTCATTCCAATCCCAAAGAAAGGCAATGCCAAAGAATGCTCAAACTATTGCACAGTTGCACTCATCTTACAGGCTAGTAAAGTAATGCTCAAAATTCTCCATGCCAGGCTTCAGCAATACATGAACCGAGAACTTCCAGATGTTCAAGCTGGTTTTAGAAAAGGCAGAGGAACCAGAGATCAAATTGCCAACATCCACTGGATCATCAAAAAGGCAAGGGAGTTCCAGAAAAACATCTATTTCTGCTTTATTGACTACGCCAAAGCCTTCGACTGTGTGGATCACAATAAACTGTGGAAAATTCTGAAAGAAATGGGAATACCAGACCATCTGACCTGCCTCTTGAGAAACCTGTATGCAGGTCAGGAAGCAACAGTTAGAACTGGACATGGAACAACAGACTAGTTCCAAATAGGAAAAGGAGTACGTCAAGGCTGTATATTGTCACCCTGCTTATTTAACTTAGATGCAGAGTACATCATGAGAAACGCTGGGCTGGAAGAAGCACAAGCTGGAATCAAGATTGCCAGGAGAAATATCAATAACCTCAGATACGCAGATGACACCACCCTTATGGCAGAGAGTGAAGAGGAACTAAAAAGCCTCTTGATGAAAGTGAAAGAGGAGAGTGAAAAAGTTGGCTTAAAGCTTAACATTCAGAAAACTAAGATCATGGCATCTGGTCCCAGCACCTCATGGGAAATAGATGGGGAGACAGTGGAAACAGTGCCAGACTTTATTTTTTTGTGCTCCAAAATCACTGCAGATGGTGACTGCAGCCATGAAATTAAAAGACGCTTACTCCTTGGAAGGAAAGTCATGACCAACCTAGACAGCATATTAAAAAGCAGAGACATTACTTTGCCAACAAAGGTCCATCTAGTCAAGGCTATAGTTTTTCCACTGGTCATGTATGGATGTGAGAGTTGAACTGTGAAGAAAGCTGAGCACCAAAGAAGTGATGCTTTGAACTGTGGTGCTGGATAAGACTCTTGAGAGTCCCTTGGGCTGCAAGGAGATCCAGTCCATCCTAAAGGAGATCAGTCCTGGGTGTTCATTGGAAGGACTGATGCTGAAGCTGAAACTCCAATACTTTGGCCACCTCATGAGAAGAGTTGACTCACTGGAAAAGACCCTGATGCTGGGAGGGATTGGGGCCAGGAGGAGAAGGGGACGACAGAGGATGAGATGGCTGGATGGCATCACCGACTCGATGAGTTTGAGTAAACTCCGGGAGTTGGTGATGGACAGGCGGGCCTGGCATGCTGTGATTCATGGGGTTGCAAAGATTCAGACACGACAGAGCGACTGAACTGAACTGAACTAAGTACCTAAAAAAGTTTTGACTACTGCAGTTGCTAATAATTCTTTTTTTTTTTCCTGCCACTCTGACAATCCCTAACCTAATATGAAGAAAATTAGTATTTCAATACTTGCCTCTTTCACTTACTGTAATAATAAAAAAAAATAAGTATAATATCTACAGTTTGTCCTTAATAAATGTTAGTTCTCTTCTTGCTCCAATACTGTCTAATATATTTTGCAGATGCAATGTTCAGCTAATTCCTTGTTACATATTTATAAACACTCACTTCCATACAGCTTTCTATGGACATTTCATAAATTGTGGGATGCTTTTTAAAAACACAGATTTCTGACTGCAGAAATTGGTGCAGACCAAACCAACTGAAACAAAAACTCAGGGTGGAGCCTTGCATTTTAAAAGCCTTCTCAGGGGAGTCTGATGCACTTCAAAGGGTAGAACTCTCCAGTCTGGAGCGAGGCAGAAAATGTAAAGAGAGGGATCTATAAATGTATATACGTAGTAGAGTAAGTCATACACGTATGAAATAATTAGCAGGAGAAGGCAGGGAAGTACTAAAAATACAGATTATAAAATTTTAATGAAACATCTTATCTTGCGCCCGTGACCTATTGAGGAACAAGGACAATAGGATGTTAAGTGCACTTTATCGGTATCTGCCAATAATTTAACCCTTAGTAGTAAAACAATCAGTCATACCAGGAGAAACTGCTGCACACTGACCCCCGTGTAAGTTAAAATGACATCAAGATGTGTAATGTGAATAGTACTTTGTTCCATTTACCAAAGTTACCCATCTATCTTCATCATCATCACCATCATCTGTTTTAAATGGATGATGCAGAGGACTATAAAGAATTTTTCATAATGAGAAGGCTACCTTCAACTCTTGCTTTTAAAGCTCATCAGTCAACATCATCCTATGTTCATGGGAATTTTTTCTCTTTCTTCAATCTAAATTCCTCTTCTTAGAACTCTTGCACATTAATTTTCTAGGCACATGACAAGCTCAAATTGGTTCAATGTCTATGTTGTCATGCTGAGTATTTATGCAAAGCCTCTGACTCTTGATAACCAACACAAATATGTATTCCTTACAAATCAAATGACCAAGTTGCAAAAGTAGTAATCCATGAATTCTTTGTATGTAGGTCTATCTTATAATTGTCACAAGTAACTATGTTGGGTAGTAGAAAGTGTATTGCATAAACTAAGTCATTAAAAGATGGTTAATACATATATTTTTGAATGAAATAATTTGAGAAGAATGCAGACACACTGCAAGTATTCTAGAGTTTTGGTTTCATTACATTTTTATGGACTATTCAATATTTGAACTAGTTTTGACCTCTCTACAGGGTAGTGAGCTGTAAAAGTTAAGGGTTAGAACTGCCATCAAAAAACTTGGGTTATGGTCTGCTCCCACCAATTATTAACAAGGTGACTTTGGGACGAGACGTCTTCCTCATTTGACAATAAAAAGTACTATTCATAGATGCTTAAAATATGCTAGAAACGTAGGTGTTTTATTGGCCTTATGTCATTTAATCCCCATAGTAACTATAGTGACATCTCTTTTGTTCTATGAAAAGGGAAATTGAGGCTCAAGGAGATGAGTACTTTTTTCCAGGTCAGATACCTAGCAAGCAACACTCAGAAGATAAAACTTCATTTTACCTGTCTCCAAGGCCTGTGGAATTAACCATCATGAATTACTACCTTTCAAAAAATTATAGCTTGAGGAAAAATATATATCATATATTGCTGGGGTTTTTTAGAATTCACAATACTTGATATAAATGTTAGTTATTGTTAAGAGAGCAGGTAAGTAGGTTCATGTCCTTTAATTTTCAGATGAAGGGACCTTAGAGGATGAATCAGCTTGTATAACAAATCATTCCAAAACTTAATAACCTCTATACATAGTTTTTTCTTTAGCTCTTTTTTTTCTTTTTTTTTTTTTTATTAGTTGGAGGCTAATTACTTCACAACATTTCAGTAGGTTTTGTCATACATTGATATGAATCAGCCATGGATTTAGCTCTTGATTCTGTGTGTTAGCACGTCTGGGACAGCTCTTCTGGACACATGCATAAGAACAAGGCAGTTCTAACTCTGGAGATTAGCTGGCCATCCTCTAGGGGCAGAGATAAGGTTTTAGGTATTGGTGGGGGGGTACTTTATATCTTTTAGATGTTTATTTCTTTTAAATCCTTGCTCTATTATGTCCTCTTACTTATTTTCTAGTTCTATTTTTCATTGCACCAAAGAGATGTGTGTGTTTGGGGTGGGGTGGGAGGACACTGAAATATATGTCTCTTTCCATCAAGCAGGTCAGCTAAGACTTGTCATAGCTCTAGGGTAAGGTTCCAAGAAAGAGAGAGAGCAGAAGCATGCAAGACCTTTTGAAGCCAAGGTGTTGAAATGGTACAGAATCACTTCCACTTTTTCTGTTGGCTAAAGCAAGATGCAAAGTCAGTATAGATTCAAGGGCTGGAGAAACAGACTTAGTGGGAGAAGATGCAAAATCACATTACAAAAGGGCGTACCTAAGGGAAGGGATGGGAAAACGCAGCCATTTATTAAGACTACTGCAGAGAAATCTTGCTTATGAACATGTTCCTTCCTTAAGGTTAATAATATTTAAATAATCCTCTATTGGATTTTAAGAGAGTTAATTTGTTCAAATGTTAAAATATGACAAGTATGCCATCCGACAGCCACAATGTGGCTTCATGAGATCCCCATTTCCAGTGGGGATGTACTGCTCAGTTTCTGAAGCCTGCTGTGATGCTGACTTAAGGGTACAAAGGAAGGAGCATTTCAGTGGCTTCTCTGCAAGAAGTAATGTCCACACAGTCCTTTGAATTCTTTTTCCACACAGACCAACACAGGAAATCACAGCTGTTTTCCCCCCTAGGTTTTCCATTGCTATCTTTCAGAGATTTGCTTCCCGTCTTCCACCTCCCACTTCTATGGGTCTTTTACAGCAGAATCAGTGGACTTAGCTGGTGGTGGGGGCGGTGGGGCGGGAGGGGTGCAGGGGGGTGCGGGGTTCTATTTTCTCCTGTCTTATATATAAAGCCTGGACATTTGTTCTAGGATTTTCCTTTCTTATATTGACCAAGAAGAAAAAAAAATGAGACCATTTCTCATTCATTGTTTCATTTATCAGTTCTCCATCGATAAGGGCATCTTATCCTTTTATCTTCCCATATTCTTGTTTTCAGATTTATCCAAAATCTTCTGTTTTCACAGCTATTCTTTCATGAATCACAAGAAAATCTGAATTCTTCTAAAAGATGATCCTTTTGCCAATGTGATTATTTCCACAGAAGCTTATATAATCTCAGACTGAACTTGATTCATTAGGTCTTTGTCTTTTCCTTTCCCCCATGAGTCCTCTGTATCATTTTCCTCCTTTCTTTTCATTTCTATATAGAGCCTTTATAATACAGCCTTAACATTACCAAGCTGAAGGCTTTCATTATTGATTCCTGCCATCTGTATGAGTTATCTTTCTGGAAGTCTTGTAATTTAGTATAAATATTTCCACTATTTAAATCAACAGGAGTAATTTATGTAAACCATTTTGCACATAGTAAGCTCTCAGTAAATGCTATTATTATAAATGCTGCTGCTAGTATACTTACTATTGCTAATTTATTTTAAAGCAAACCATATACCTTTTTCTCCCTATTGAATTTACACTAAAGCTATATAAGGAACTATCTAGACAATAATGAGAATGCATGTTAGAATTTGAATACAATTTTTCTTTGTAAATTTCTGACAACCGAATATACTATTACTGTTATTTTAAGAAATGCCTCCATGCCTTTGTAAAACTAGAATCATTACCTCAGTATTTAAGTGTTACATTTCTTTACATGTTAGGAAAACAAATTTATACTTTCACAAGGCTAGGTAGGTTATTATTACACATTTACTGTCATACTGTTAGTAAATTTCTTACAAATGTATACTTACCATATTTTCTTGCATTAGTTTCCTAGACATCAGTGCCCTTCCAAAGATCTTTCTTCACTTTGTTTAGGTATTTACAGTTTTAAGAGGTAGGAATTTTCTTTAGTGAGTTGTTTATAGTTAATTGCCTATCTTGTAGTACTATATACTGCTAAAACGTTTCCATTAGTAACTCACAACTCTTGCTCTTTCCATAGTGTCTATGTTAGTATCTGTTCTTCGGGCACTTTCTCCTACATACAACCTGGTGTTTCACCTACTCCATGGACTTCAACGTCAATCCTATCAAACTACCTCCATGGACTGTGGTCTCTCTCTTCCAACCTTTTCTTTCTAAAAATATACACAGTCACAGAAACGCACCCTCTATCTGGTGGTGAGGTCTAATATGGGTTGAACTGTGTCTCAGGCTCCCCCTCAAATCTCCCCCCAAACACCACTGCCCCCCAAAAGAGGTGTGGGACTCCTAGCCTCCGGTACCTCAGAGTGTCCCTTTCTTTGTGGTTAGAGTCTTTACAGACGTAATTAAGTTAAAATGAAATCATGAAGATGGGCCCTAATCCAGTATGATTAGTGTTCAAAGGAGAAATCTGTTCACAGACAGGCGTGCATAAACGGAAAATGAGGTAGAGACAAAGGGCGAAGACAGCCATCTATAAACCGAGGAGAAAGGCTTGGAAGAGGTCCATGCCTCACAGCCCTCAGAAGAAACCAACCCTGACACCACCTTAATTTGGAGCTTTGAGCTTCCAGAACTGGGGGATAATAAATTCCTGCTGTTTAAAAAACCCAGTTCGTGGTACTCTATTATTGACAGCCCTGGCAAACTAATACAGGGCCCAATAAAATTTTTATAAAGGGAGAAACCTGCTAATGAGGTCACTGCTTTGGTATTTAGATATCTGTAGCTCGTCTTTTTAAGCTTCTGATAAACCTGACTTTTCACTTGCTAGAGCCTTATGCTCCTGGAATAAACTTTTAAAACTTGTTTTGTTTTATATAACCATGATGTGGTGACTGGAGACCTACATCTGACTGAAAAGAGCAAGCCACAGCCATGGATAAGACGCCGGAGACCGGACTCACTTGTCACCTGTAAGTAGAGCTCGCTCCCTCCGGCTGCCATTAAGAAAAACAAAACCAAACCAAAAAACCGCGCTTGGGCTCAGATTTTCTCTGTCACTTGTTGGGAGGGGTGGGGTAGCGGGAAGAGAAAGGGTGTGGAGTGGGGTGTAAACAAGGCGGACAGCCGCTCCAGAGAGGGCGGGGACAGAGGCTCCCTGAAGGAAAGGGGCTGAACCTGGTTGGCACAGCCGCGCTTCCCCAGACCCACCCGCCGCCCACCCGCCGCTCTGCGCGCTCCGGGCTCGGGCGCAGAGGCCGGCGGCGAGCGGCGCGGAGGGGCGGCTCCGGCCGCGGCCGCCTGGGGGGCGGAAGGAGACCCGCGGTCCGCGCCGCGCGGGAGGGCGGGCCCGCCTGCGGGCGGATGAGCCCCCCGGCCTCGGGTGGGCGGCGCGGCGGCCGCTGCCGGCGGGGTCGCGGCGCGCCGGCGGGGCCCGCTCCGCGCTCCACGGTCCGCCCAGCCCCGCGCGATGCTGCCTCTGGGCGCCGAGGTCGGCGCGGGGCGCGCCCGCCGCTCGCGGAATGAGGGCGGGCGGCGCGGCGCGCGGCCGGCGGGCGCTGTCTCCGCGAGCCCGGCCCCCGGGGCAGCGGCCCAACCACCTGCACCCGGAAGACGCCAACAAGTAGTTTCTCGCTGGCGCGGGGCGGCTGGGCTGGGCGTCGGGACTCAGTCGGGCTGCCCCGAGCCCCTCGTCCGCTCGGACGCCGGAGCAGCAGCACTTTCCTCTCGGTCTCCTTAAGGTAACTAGGGGCGGGAGGGCGAGGGGCGGGTTTGCAGGGAAGGGCGTGCAGAGCCCGCGAGGCAGGCATCCCCGCTCCGTTCCGCTCCAGGACTGGGGAGCCGAAGCCCCGGGGAGAGGTGGCTGGGAGGTCGGAATCGGGGACAGCGTCGCCAGGACTCCCAACTCGGTGGTGCAGGGGGCGTGCCTCCAGCGGCTTTCCCTCGGGGAGCCGCCCCACTCGCCCCTCCTGGGAAGCAGCCCCCCACTCTCCTCCCGAGAGGCGTTTGTTTCTCTTGCGAAGGGGGGATGGGTGGGATGCGTGGATCACTTCTACTCTCCAAAATGGATTCTAGCGAGTCGTTTCCTCTCCCAAGTAATAATAATTTGCACAGCAATCATGTGAAAAGAAAACTGGATCAGGAAATTAGGCAGAGGTCTCCTGGTGAAAGGCAGTAGCAGGGACGTTTGTTTTTGCTCCGACTTCTGCGTTCGGTCTGTTTGCCTGGCCCGGGAGGCAGAGGAGAGGTGAACCGAGAACAGGTCGTGCGGAGGGCAGCCCCCGGGAGCCTGGGAGCGGCGGGCCGCCCAGAGTTCACCGAGGGTAGGCGTTTGAGGGGGGCTCGCCGCCCAGTCCGGGGGTTTCTCGCCCAGCACTGTCAAGTTGCCTGGGCACAGAGAACTCCTTGCCTGAGGGAACTGCTTCCCGGAGAGGGTAGGGGGAAGCGGGTCTCCATGTGAGCGAGGAAAGGGAGCGGGCTCGGGAGAGGATGGGGCGGGAGAGGAAGGCGCGGGAGGACCTCGGAGGGGAAAATGAGGGGTTTGGGGAGAGAGCCGGGGAGATGGTAGGGACTGCAAACGGGTTCAACTTGAGAGCAGGTGAGGGGTGAGAAGATGCAGGAGGCAGAGCCGAGGGAGAAAGGTGTGAGGCTGGGGGAGAGGGGTCGTGAAAGGTCAAGGAAGATGGGGACTGCTGTCTCAGTTCTCTAGAAACCCGGGGAAGGCTCAGTGCTGCTCGAGGCGGGGACGGGGCTGGGCGGCGTACCTCTCCAGGGAGGCCCCGTGGCCCCTCGCCTCCCCGTCCACGCTGCATCTTGGGGTGCTGGGGCTGGGAGTGGGGGCGGGGGACACAGCGCGCCTCCGCCAGCCGCGCTCTTTAACTTGGCGCTGTGTTCGCCTCCCCCCAGTCATGTCTGAGGCACAGAGATGGGCAAGATCGAGAGCAACGAGAGGGTGATCCTCAATGTCGGGGGCACCCGGCACGAAACCTACCGCAGCACCCTCAAGACCCTGCCCGGGACGCGCCTGGCCCTGCTCGCCGCCTCCGAGCCCCAGGGCGACCCGCTGCAGCCGCCGCCCCCTGCGCGCTCGCCGCCGCCGCGGCCGCCCCCGCGGTCCCCCGGGCCGGGCGGCTGCCTGGAGGGCGGCGCGCGCAACTGCAGCGCCCGCGGCGGCGACCACCCCGCCGGGGGCGGCCGCGAGTTCTTCTTCGACCGGCACCCGGGCGTCTTCGCTTACGTGCTCAACTACTACCGCACCGGCAAGCTGCACTGCCCGGCCGACGTGTGCGGGCCGCTCTTCGAGGAGGAGCTGGCCTTCTGGGGCATCGACGAGACCGACGTGGAGCCCTGCTGCTGGATGACCTACCGGCAGCACCGCGACGCCGAGGAGGCGCTCGACATCTTCGAGGCCCCCGACCTCCTCGGCGGCGACCCCGGCGACGACGAGGACCTGGCGGCCAAGAGGCTGGGCATCGAGGACGCCGCGGGCCTGGGGGGCCCCGACGGCAAGTCTGGCCGCTGGAGGAGGCTGCAGCCCCGCATGTGGGCTCTCTTCGAGGACCCCTACTCGTCCAGAGCCGCCAGGGTAAGGCCAGCGGCGCCCCCTTCCCTGCTGCTCCAGCTTCTCCTAACCCCTGTGCTCTCTCTGCAGAGGGCCTTGGGGAGCAGCCGGGGTGTCCCTAATCGGGAGGTGGGGGGCCCGTCGCTCAGGGCAAACTCAGGGCCCCCCCTCCCTCGTTCCCTTTCTACCCCCGCCCCGATCCCCTCAGCCTCCCCCTCCTCTCCTCCTCAACTCAAACCGAGATTTACTTCCCCAGGTGGGACCAGCAGGGCAAATGTCCACTACTCTGGGCAAGTCTGTTGGAACCTCGTTCTGAAATTGCTACCACGCTTCCTGTGGAATTTCTTTTTCTCTTTTATTCCAACCTTTTCTTGAGTTCCGAGGGTCCTCCAGGCCTTCCGATCATCAGGGTTTGGTTTTTCCAGTGAGGTCTGGCACTCCTGACTCACCCAGAGCAGTGGCCCCACTTAGGAATCTAATCTGAGGACAATAGAGAGGGAAACGGAATATATGTCTGTGGCTGGGCCCGGAGATGAACAGGTTCATCTTGGAAAGAGACCTCCTGAATATCGTTTGGTCCTGCCTCCATCCAAGGGAGAGCAGTGCTGAGTCCGCTTGCCCCAGTGAGCTGACGGGATAGCCCACCTGCGCAGTGAATTTTGGAGTCTCCTGTCTTTCCCCTTGCGCTCTGTGTCTTTTACAGGTTCAATGCTGATTGGACACTTCTGTGACCCTGGTTCAGTGGGAGTCTATTAATTTAGATTGTAGGCAACTTTATTTTATTCTATAGATTTTGATCCCATACTCAATATTGCTTTTCAGTTTCTAGTTTGAGTGACAGTTTAAATTTAGTCTTTAACACACTGGATTGATTCTTCAAAATCCCAGTGAAGAGATGATAAAAGTAACTAATAATGGTTACTCTAATTCTAAAGGAAATAAAGGAAATATAAATAACCCCAAATTATGCAGCATGTGGATGGTTTTTGATTATATGTGAGAATGGAGTACTGTATTTAGTTAAATCTTTGCAACTGCATGTGTCTAGTTTGCTTCTGACACCCATAAAAGATCCTCCTTGTGCAAAATGGGAATTCTCCCAGCTTGAGTTTGGCTCCATCCTCATCATTGTGTTCCTCTGCGTGTCAGAAGTCTCTGCAGCTGAGACATTGTGCAGCTGTCTGGTAACATGTCAGAAGATGTGCTTCTGATACCACTTTAGAAGTCCGAGCTTGTATTTTGTTTGCAAGTTGATACAGACTATCAAAGTGACAATTTAAAGCATTTCTACTTTATGGGATCTGGTATTTAAGTGCACACATAAATTCTATTATGTCCATATTCTCATATTTGAATATAGAATTAATAACTTCAACTCTGAGATCTTCCTTTTAAGACCATTCTATGAATTCAGCAAGAGTTGGCATTCAGGGAAAAAAAGTGCACTTATTTATTTATTTAAATTAAATCACAGACTCATGACCATTATCTCTGTTGTTTTGGATTCCAGCTGTGTGCCATAGTCCAATTGGCGACTAAAAAGATAATCTGCATTTGTTTTCAGACTCATCATATAATTTTGTTATTTTATGTGGTATAAAAAACCAGGGTGTTTTATTATCTTTATTCATGATAATAAAATGCACTTTTTGTAGGCTAGGTTGCACAGGAACAGCTTCAAGGTTATTGCTGCTATGGAATTTGGTTCTATGAATTAATGGTCCAAGGGTAGCGCATTAACTTGAAAACAGTTTTTTAAAAATCTTACTAAGATTTTATTGTAATAATATTAAGAATTTGACCTGCATCCATTTTAGGTGAGGAAAAGAACACAGATAGATTAGAGATTAATTTAAGGTCAAAGAGCCATTAGAAACAGAATCAGCTGAGAATGAGAGACCTGGAAAATTTCGTTGAGGTCACCTCATGAGGAACCTGTAGTTTGCAGATGAGGAAAATGAAGACTGCAGATGCTAAGTGATGGCCAAGGTCGTAGAGCAAGTTATTAGCAAAGCCAAAATGATGCTGAAGGCCTCATGACACCCTCCCCACGCCCTTTCCACTGCAACCACTGATTATAACTGACTATCTGGCTTGTGAAATCTCTGCAGGTAGTGTTGCTCTTGAGATTTAATGCAGCATAGGACAGTCCTTAGTCTTCTAACTTTGAAAGGTCATCTATGACATGTCTCTGTGTGTGTGTGTGTATATATGTGTGTGTGTATATATATATATGTGTGTGTGTGTATGCATACATATACATTTTTTCCACGGTCTTTGGTTGCACTACCCAACATTAGATTGCAAATATGGGATTCCAGTTTTCTTAAAATGAACCCTGTTCTAACTTTTGATTTTTATTGACCAGTTTATATGTAATGTTTTTCCTTTTTTTCCCCCAGATTGACTAACATTTGTGGGACTTGCCTTCAGAAAAATTCCTTTTCAAATTATTAGAGGTCGCTTAAAAAAGAGTACTCAGAAGTCACCATTCTATTTACATGTGATTTAATATTTTTTATGGACACTTATAGTTCAGATGATTGACTGACAATATTATCTGAATACTTTGGTAAATAGAATTACATTGGGAGGTCACTGGATGAAATTATATTTTTCATGGACATGATTTGAGGAGACATAAAATCAATTATCAAGTGGTTTGTTTCAGCTGTGATCTTACTGATGTCGTTCTTAATAGAAGTATTTAACTTTTATAAACCCTTTTTCAAATTACATTAGTTCATCTTTTATTGATGTACTTGAGATGAACTATTTTAACTGTGCAAATTCTGTTTTCAATTTGTTATACTTGTTTCATCATTGTCCTTATCCTTTCCCAGTATTGAGGAGAGTGACTTGATTATATAGTAGATTTGTTTTACTTCTAACTTGTATAGTCTAAAGTGGCCCACTCAAACAACAGTGATAGGAACTAGGTAATTGAATTTTACAACATTGTATTTTTGCCTTTCGTTTTGGTTGGCATTTCCCCTCCTCTGTTGCTTTTAATTTATGATGTAAATACATATTTGAGCAGTCTAAATTGTTCAGGTTAACTTGTTAAATAAGTTTATATTTTTTATTTATGAATTGCATCCTTAAAAATATATTAGAAATTTATAAAAATTTAAATATAAGTTGTCATGGAAACCTATTGTGGAGAAAATGAGATCTGGATAGAAGAGAGATTATCCTGTTGATGGCATTGAATGATATTTACAAACAGTAAAAAGCATTTAAATGGTTTTATTTCTACAGAATTACTAAAGTATACTCCTTAAAACTATTAAAATTAAAAAAGGACTATCTAGAATTGGATTCAGAATTGCATATATATAATTTACTTTTTATGGGACATTTTTTCCTCTACCTCAAAGCATAAAACAGGAAAGGAATGATCTTCTAAATAACTATTTTCTAGGTTTAGACATAGCATTTAATTTTTAAAAATTATAATATGGTAAGGACAATTTGAGTTATACAGTAAGGTTAAAGAAAGAAAATATATTAATTCTGGTTTTGTGAGCCTTGCTCCAGTTAAAAGAAATAATGGCCAAATAAAGCTTGTTTGTAAAATATTGTTAATTATTAAAATTTTAGAATTTTCTTTAGTCAATTAATATTGTTTCTGCAGTCATTGTAGACCAGAAACTATATAAGATACTAGGAGTGTGTGAGCAGATATGGTACTTTGCCCTCAGTAAGCTCACCACTCTATTTATAATACAATATTTCCTAAAACATTATCTATTCAATTAAAAGTGCAACAAAATAACAACAAGCAAAATTCCAGAGATACTAAAGATGTTTCCCTTAAAAAAAAAAACCAAAACTCATGTGGAAATGTTGCTTGAGATGTGCAAGAAACTACTGCATTTAGAAATGATGATCTTGGTAATTCTCTGGTGGTCCACTGGTTAGGAGAAGCTGGGGCTCAATCCCTGATAGGGGAACTAAGATCCTGGAAGCTGTGGGGTGTGGCCAAAAAAAAAAAAAAGAAAAAGAAACAACGGTTTTATGCTTTTGTTAGTCTTTATTGTATTATGAAAGTGTTAGGCTTTTTCAGCCTTGATTTTTCTGTTTTCAGAATGATTTATAGGCTCTCTCTTTGCAATATTATTGAAGAGTATGAGACAAGCTGTACTTATATCAAACAACTGAATTATTTGCAGAGCAAACAACTGAATTATTTACAGTGTGTTCGAGTGTCTTCATCCCTTCTATTTTAATTAAAAGTTTGTTGTTGTTTGTTCAGTCACTTAAGTTATGTCTGACTCTTTGTGACCCCATGGACTGCAACTCACCAGGCTTCTCTGTCCTTCACTATCTTCCAGAGTTTGCTCAGTTTCATTTCCTTTGATTCGGTGATGCTATCTGACCATCTTTTTAATCTCACAATTAAAAGTTATGGCCAATCACATGACAATGCAAATCCAAACTTCAGACCCCTAAAAAAAGTCTGCTGTTAAGAGTCTGGTGTTTTGCATTTGCTATATAAGCATCTAAGTCTCCCTTGACTTTTTCCGGGCCACTAATTATACAGTTCACAAATATATTTAATTTTATTCATATGTTCTGAGCATTGGATAAGATTAGAGAGTGCCTCATTCAACACATAATTTAAAAAGCCAAGTAACTTTACTAGAACTGTATTTTTGGTAGTGTATTTGACCCCAAACTAGGTGACCTAATCTGTTGCTGGGGCATTATCATGCCAAAGGTGAATAGTTGGACAGTTTATGTAGGGGTTTTTTTTTTTTCCCCTGTACTATTTTCCCAAGAGCTAATTTGTAGACCCGGATTGACAAAACTAAATGAGAGCCAGAGAAATGTTTCTTCTCTGTCAAGACGCTTATTTTCAAAGCAACTGAAAATGAGGAAATGTGTAGTTTTATAAAAAATGCAGGTCAACCTTTCCCATTTAGAAATATGTATATTACTATTTATTTTAACTACTGCAAATAAAGTAAATGGAGTTTTCAGATCTCATTTTTATTTTCAAATTCTGAATCATTTACCCTTTTTTTTTTATTATGGCGACCTTTAAAAATATATCTGAATGAAATAGTAAAGAGGACCGAAGGACTGATACAGTATAAACACAGATCACTGTAAGGAAATATATAATGGCAAGATAATCTAAACTATAACCATCAGTAGATTATATAAACTTGCTCCAGTTCTTTTTGAAGTATGAAGGGCTTTTCTTTTGGAAAAGCAGTCAAGATTTTTTTATGACAGGATAGCACTGCCTTTTGCTTTTCTTAGAGTTTGAAGGGTGGTGATTAATTTTAATACTGTGTAGTCAATATTTTCACAGAAGGTGACTAAAGTGTGGGTGTTGGGAGGAGAAGGGAGTGGAAGTAGAGAATATATGGAAAGAGCACTGGAAAAATGCCTGAGTTGGAACCCATGAGTCCTAGGCACTAATTCTGACTTCACAGCTAGCTGTGTGACCTTTGAGAATTTACTTTGTCTTTCTAATTCTTGATTTCCTTTGGCTTTATTTTGAAAGAAAAAAATGGGGATGACACATTGGTCTAGATAAGTATTCAAACATCTTTCCAGCTCCAAGATTCTGAAGTTTAGAGGGAAAAATAAGCATAGTGACTGCTAAAAATCCCTGGGTAGGGGAAAGAGCATGTCTGCACTCATTTTGATTGTCCTCTAGGGACCATCACACTAATAAGGTCATCTAGTATGGATTTCTTTAGTTGTTTGTTTTTTTTGGGTTTTAACTTTCTGCCCTTTTCTTTTCCTACAGCTGTTGGGTAACTGCTGCTCTGGTTACCATAGAAACAGGTTGGCTCCTAGCTTCCTGTTTCCATTGAAAACAGCTTTCTTTCAACCACATATTGATCTCAGGAAATCATTTTGCTGTGGCTCTGTCATGAAACCCATAAAGATGATCAGCTCTGTCATTTTCCAAGTCTAAGATTCAGTGCAGGTGTATACCCATCCACCCACAAGGGTAACTGATTAGGTAATCTCAGTTTTATTTCCATTTGAAAAGTGCCTTGTCAAAGACACCAGCCTTTTCCCCTTCCCATATCTCATAGAGAAGGGAAAGCCTTATTCACTTGAGGATTTACAGATATGCCTAACACATTTAAGTGTTTACCAAATAGTGTCAAATTATTCAGTTCTAATCTTTTACATAACTCATTCAATCAGGATAAGCATAGAGAATAGTATGCTGTCTAGCACACTTTGTAAGTTTCTGTTTTAATGTACTCACTAATGAAGAATATTTCAAGGGGAAAATATATATGTATTATATAGTGCACCCTATTTCTCTTTTGAGAAAAAATAGTTTTTCTATTTCAGCCTATACATATTTGCATAAAAAAGATATATTCACTATCATAATGTAGATACATACTCCGTGTTTGTATATATTTATAAAATGTTTATATGGATAGTGAAGGAAGAGACTCATGGGAATATGGCTTAAAGTTTTGATTGAGAATATTTGTGTGTGAGCGTATGTGTATTATATATTATGTGGTATATAATCTTTGAATGCGGCCTCCCTAGTGGCTCAGTGGTAAAGAATCCAGCTGTCAATGCAGATGCAGGTTCCGTCCCTGGGTCAGGAAGATCCCCTGGAGGAGCAAATAGCAGCCCACTCCAGTATTCTTGCCTGGGAAATCCCATGGACAGAGGAGCCTGGCGGGCTATAGTCCATGGTGTCATAAAGAGTCGGACACAACTGAGCATGCACACCACCACACCACACCATTTTTCAATGACATTGGTATGTGTAACAGACTTCTGTTGTTCATGAGACTTAGAATTGGAAGGAAACTGGTGATGGAAGGAAACCGGTCATTGTGTCAGGAAACCTGAAACAGTGACCTTAAATCACAAAAAAAGCAGCTGACTTGTTCATAGCCATGGCTAGTCAGTCATAGTAGCAGGGTTAGAACTTAGACCTTCTGACTCCCGGCACTCTTCCCATCCCATCTCGATTACTTAGTCTTAATTGGATTTAATATCCCAGAAAGTACACAGAAAGTGCACAGAAAGTAACAAGTACTTTAGCTTTCAGAAAGTAACAAGCCTGTGAGAAATAGTTGGGGTAGGGTCTGTCCTCTTCAATGTCCTATTGTTCAACAATAGCAGGGAAATTGTCACTATCATGTTATTCTATTTCCAGATACCCTCCAGATGCATCCTTTCATTGCTGCCTTCTCTATGAGTTCTACATCTTAATGTTCTACTGCCTTTAAAACATCAGAACTAATCTGCCTGTTTTTTCACTTACCTCCTATTTTATCCCTTTATCCTTGTGTGTGTGTCTTTTGATATGTTTTTTTGGCTTTATTGCCTTTGGAATTTTTAAATGCAACACTTGTTCAACCTATTGGTGATGGTTAATGTTTTATAGAACATTCTCTTCTCACATGTAACTAACCAGATCATGGTTGGGTTTTAGTTCAGTTCAGTTCAGTCGCTCAGTTGTGTCGGACTCTTTGAGATCCCATGGACTGCAGCACTCCAGGCCTCCCTGTCCATCACCAACACCCGGAGCTTACTCAAACTCATGTCCATTGAGTCGGTGATGCCAATCCAGCCATCTCATCTTATGTTGTCCCCTTCTCCTCCTGCTTTCAATCTTTCCCAGCATCAGGGTCTTTTCTAGTGAGTCAGTTCTTCGCATCAAGTGGCCAAAGTATTGGAGTTTCCTTCCAGTGAACACCCAGGACTGATCTCCTTCAGGATGGACTGGTTGGATCTCCTTGCAGTCCAAGGGACTCTCAAGAGTCTTCTCCAACACCACAGTTCAAAAGCATCAATTCTTCAGTGCTCGGCTTTCTTTGAGGTCCAACTCTCAGATCCATACATGACCACTGGAAAAACCATAGCCTTGACTAGACGGACCTTTGTAGGTAAAGTAATGTCTCTGCTTTTTAATATGCTGTCTAGATTGGTCATAACTTTCCTTCCAAGGAGCAAGTGTCTTAATTTCGTGGCTGCAGTCACCATCTGCAGTGATTTTGGAGCTCCAAATTTTGGTTGGGTTCACACAGGGATAGCTGGTAAATTAGAGTGAAGATTGTCGGAGCTGTTTTTAAGATCTAAAATGAGATTTATGTTTTTGTGAGATCAATAAATACAAGACTGAAAAAGTTTTCCTTCAACCTTCTTTAGTAGATAGTTAGTCAAAGGTGGTGCTTCCTTCCCTATTGGTGGAATGTAAAGCAGCCCTATAATTTTGTGTGTGTTTGAGAGAAGACATTTGATAGGAGTCAAACAGAAGAAGTTGCTGGTAGTATTGGGGGAAAAAGTACTCCATAATTGCTATGGTTACTTGACTGACCTTTTCTTCTGAAAGCTCATAATGATAGAGACATCTGTGTAACCTGATATTTCCTCAGTGTTCGTGTATTAAGAAAACCCTATGCAGACACCTCAGTGTCTTAATTTTCTTTTTGAAGACACTGGTGGGTTTTCTATCAGAACTTAGAGCTTTGCCATTCTTTCTGCATCTGACAACACTGTTGATGTCTTTAAAAACTGGAGCAAAAGTCAAGACAGCTCTTTGGAAAATGTTCTGTGATTTAGTCTCAGCAGTGGAAGATGTTCTACTTTGAGTTGTCTTCATGGAGAAAGTCTCAGTGATGAAAATATGCTACCTTTTGGCCACAGATATTCTCTTCCTTTACGCCAAAACTGTCCAGAATTTTAAAGTCATTCATTAAATGATAAAATGCAAAAACTTTTTTATATAAAATGATCTTAAATAATATTGTCAAGATATCCAAATGACACTATTAATTCTAAACTTAAGACAGCATGTTTATGTAAACTCTGTTTGGATGAATATAAGGAGCCTGGCGGGCTATAATCCATGTGATTGCAAAGGGTCAGACACGACTGAGCAACTGTCACTTTCACTTTTCAGTTTTTCCTAGAGCAGTTTGTCTGATTGGGTTCAGTGAAAGGGCCAAGGATTATTCACAATTTCTGTAAATTTTGTGTCTTGTTTGTAAATTTTACTACATAAATTCAGATATGGGGTTGCTTATTTTTATATTTATTGATTGAGGATAAAATGCCATTTGCTTCAAGTGAATATTATATAATAACTGAATATTATATGATAACTGACAAAGTAATGGCATTGAAAACAATGGCAAAAGGAAGCTTCCTTACTGTATTAATTTGGATAAAATTGATATTTAGGAAAGCAGAACAGTACATCATTACAGTTTGATTTATTGTTTCAATTGTCCTGCTTCCCTCTTGAGGTGAACAGTGAGAGGGCAATTATGAAAATTATCATAATATTCTTAGTGAGACCCATCTTTCACATATAAATTGAGTAGGAAATGGACAGAACAAAGGTTTAGCTAGCCCTTTTTTGTGCCAAGAGATTCTAAAGTACCAAGTAGGTTTTTTTTTTTTAAAGCTATAACTTTATCATCAGGCCTGAGTGAGCTATCAAGTTTACATAAAGTGATTAGTGGGTGCATCAAAGTTGAACAACCATCATATTTGTATCATGATGGAGAAGCATTTGTGAACTTATACTTAATTCCCAGGTTGAAAATGGTGTTCACTGTGCTTTGATATTTAGAGTACAATGTTAGAGATATAAAATTCATGCCAAGCAATGAAATCAAATGTATTTTAATGCACTAATAGGCTTCAATAACATTCAAAATAGGTTAGTCTCAATTCAAAAACAGGGTTCTTTAATTGTTCCACTTTCTTATGAGAGTCCGCTGCTCAGTTTTTAGTTGTAATATGTGCATACTGTCAGTTCTTTAGTTTTTTAAAATTTAGTGATTATTTTCAATACCTATTCATCTTTCTATTTATGTATTAATCATTGATTTCATTCATCTCAAATTTCTCTAGTTTTGAGTACTTGACTGTGCTTCAGTGCTGAGTTTCTTTGTTTGCAACCTTTTGTGTTTCCTCTGCTTTGGCTTGCATTGCTTCAGTTCAGTTCAGTTCACTCGTCGTGTCTGACTCTCTGCGACCCCATGGACTGCAGCATGCCAGGCCTCCCTGTCCATCACCAACCCCTGGAGCTTACTCAGACTCATGTCCATTGTGTCGGTGATGCCGTCCATGAGTCAGTTCTTCACATGAGGAGGCCAGAGTATTGGAGCTTCAGCTTCAGCATCAGTCCTTCCAATGAATATTCAGGACTGATTAGTTGATGAAATAATGTGCTAGGTATTAGTACATTTCTCTCAATTAAACAAACTGGAGGAGAACCCAGCCTCAAAGATGAAAGCTGTCAGATGCTTTTGAGTCTCTGTGCTGACAGTCCTTGGGTTTTAACTGTTGGCCAAAACTAGGTTAGTACAGAGAATGTAAGGGTTAACATTTGTCATTTACCTTCAAGACACTTGTATTCTATTGGAAAAGAAGAACTGTCTGTCCATGGTTACAGTATAATGCATTAAAACTATAATAGAGATCTTGGCATACTGTGGACACAGAGATTTGTGAGGGACCCACTGTCCTATGAAGAGGGGATGAGATTTTAATAGTTAACATGCAAGAGATGTGTTTTCCAGCAGTCAAGGATTAGGTCAGCAGAGTAGTGTGCAAACATGCGGGCTTGACACAGCGTCCTATGCCATGTCATAAGGGGTAATAAAAGGACCAGAATGCAGGAGAACAGGTTTGAAAGGAAGAGAGGGCCTCTGGGTTTATAACTGAGATTTTTCTGATGAGATGGATATTTAGTCCAGGGCAGGAATATTATCTCAGCATATTTGAAAATAGTGATTCTAACCACTTAGATGGTGGTTCTAAAACTTAGATGTGTGTAGTAATAACTTGAGATGATGACTAGAAGTTTGACTTCCCAGGTCTCAGTCCAGTAGGACTTGGATAGGATTCAGATAAGATGAACAGCTTTGGCATTGTAGTTGGCTACTGACCCAGTTCATGTCAGTACTGTGATGTGACTGCTGCCAAAGCAATACAATTTAACATTGAAATAGGGTAATAATCATGCTTGAACCAGTATTTCCCCAAGTGTGTTTTCTAGATCTCTAGCAATCCAGAATGTTAACAGGTGTTGCCCTCAAAAGAGTTCCATAGACAGATGAATTTGGAAACTAATTTAAAATAAAGATTTTTAACTAGATTTTTATTTTTCAATCTGTCTTCTTCTTCTTGATGTCATTTTTACTACATCTCTTTTTCAGGGCAGAGAGTTAAAATACTAGCTGACAGTTGGTTTTGAGACAGGAGTGAATTAATGCAAAGGACTGAACTCAGTTCACTGAGTTTGAATCCTGACTCTACCACTTGCCGGCTGTATCACTTTCCCAGTGTCGCTCCTTTAAGCCTCCCTCTTTTCATCTGGACTGGGAAGATAATACTTGTATCTGACTCAAAGAATTGCCGTGAGGGTGGATTGTGCATATTCATGTTCAGAAGCCAGCATGGTGTCTAGTTATCTCAATTTTAGCTGTATCATTATTACTGTTACCATCATCGTCACAATCGTCACTATTCCTTATGCCAAGCACTGGTTATTTGAGAGGGATTGTGTCGTTGCATAGAATACCTTAAGGGAGCATTCTAGCATTTAGATTGTTCATAAAAAGGTAAGTTGTCTATCGCTGAGGTTGTTTTCATGTATGATTATTGGATAGCTATCTGGGAAATTGTAGGAATAATTCTATTCCACATGAATAAATGATAATTAATTAGGAAAATATCTAACATGTATATATCCTATACCAAACATTTTACAAGTAGTAAGATAATGGTATATTTCCTTCCTTTAAGCAGCTGTAGTGTCCTGGAAGAGAACAACAGAAAGGAAATTAAAGTGCAGTGTCAGGAGAGCTCCAGGAGAAGTTACCGTAGTCTTGCCAAGGTTGGGAAAAGTCTTCCTGGAAGAAATATACCTCTCTTGGTACCAGAGGCTGAAGAGGAGGTAGCCAGACTTTTTAAAGAGGAAAAGTTGAAATAAAATCCTGGAAGGGAAGGAAGGAAAGGCCTGTGCAAGACACTAAATAATTCAGGACAGCCCCAGCCTTGTGTAAGGGATGTGGAGGTGTTGCCAGAAACGAGTTGAGGTTGGAGCCACAGCCTTGGCAAGCTCTGTTGAGAGCGTCTGGTCTTTCTCTGGGACTGGGTAGCTTTGGAAGGATTTTTAAGCAGAGCAATGGCATGCATCTTTGTAACTGGGACTATTATTCTGAAATATTTATACTTGAAGACAGGATTGGGCTGGGGAAAATGAGTGCACGTTTGTCACGAGAGCTACAGTTTAGCATGTGAGTGCGGTAATCCAGGTATGAGATACTAAAAAGTGAAAGTGTTAGTCACGGAGTTGTGTCTGACTCTTTGCGACCCCATGGACTGTGAGCCTGCCAGGCTCCTGTGTCCATGGGATTCTCCAAGCAAGAATACTGGAAAAGATACTTGCCATTTCATCCTCCTGGGCATCTTCCTGACCCAGGGATTGAACCCAGGTCTCCTGCATTACAGGCAGATTCCTTACCATCTGAGCCACCAGCCCAAAAGATACTGGTGATCTCAATTAAAACAGCGACCAGAGGCATGAAATGAAATGAAGACAATTAAAGTGGAACTGTTTATTAATTAGGCGCCATTTGAGCAAGGCACAGAGAGAAGTCAAGGATGTCTCCCTAGCTTCTGTTTGCCCAATGGGACAAGACAACCTTTATGACTTTTTTCTAATTCAAGAGTCAGTGGTTATATGATTTGAGAAATCAGTAGTTACTCTTTTATGGATTTAACACTGTAGTATTTTGTATTATGTTTTGTGATTTTTTTTCTATTTCAGTACCAATTACTCAGTTATTAATAGCTGTTTCATAGATTTTATTGTTGTGAAATTAGATGCAGAGTATGCCCCTTAAAAGTTTTGGTTGCAGTAATTCACCTCCGTAAAAGATGGTGAAGAATAAGTCCTCTCTAAAAGAAATGTCAGCTTTGTATTGCTGTATATTGTTTTGGTTTCATGCCCAAGAAAATACTATCAACTTTTGCATAGTTTTTGTGAAATGTAACTGACTCATTCAATATAGTAGTTCATGTAGATTCCAAAGCTAGAAGCTTAAATTGAACTGGGGATTGAAAAATACCAATGAGATTCTGTGGCTCTTTGGAAAGTTGTTTTAAATAATTATTTCCTCTAGATAAAGTCCAGGAAGGAGCAAAGATAATGAGGAAGAAAAACAAAAATGGGAACAGGCACCGAAGGAATCAAACTGGGAAGAACGTGGTGAGTTCAGATCCAGGGCAGGGTGGTTCCTTCTGAAGCATTACTGTGCCAGTCTGTTTTCTTGCTTACAAGCCTGTTATCCTTTTCCAGTGGCTACATGTTAAAACATATTTTTTTAGAAAAACAAAACAAAACAAAACAAAACAAAAAAAACCCCATATTTTTCTTAGCCTGGCTCTCCAGAATCTGCCCATCATCTACAAATTTTGCCATTCCTGAGTATAAGCGATGTGTTCACAGTGTTCTGCGTTTTTGTACGTTGTTCTCCCAGCCTGCGCTCTCTCCTCCTCAATTTTACATGTTGATCCGACCATCTTTCAGTAGTCTGTAAAATTATCAAGTCTCACTTACCCTCTAAACTCTTTCAAAAGCAGTTTGCTTTTTCCTCTGAGTTTCTGTATCACTTGGTAGCTATAGTATTGTAGCATTTAACTGGCTGTATTAGTTTCCCTGCGCTGTTGTAGCTAACTACCACAAACTTGATGACTTGAAACAACAGAATTTATTCTCTTATGGCTCTGCAGGCTAAAAGCCTGAAATCCTGGCCTCAGCAGAATTTGTTTCTTCTGGGGTTCTGAGGGAAAAGTCTGCTGGTAGTTCTTCTGCGTTCCTCAGTTTGTAGGTATGTTACCCCAGTTTCTGCCACCGTTTTGACAAGAGAATCATCCTGGTGTGTCTCAGCTGTCTCTTCTTAAAAGACACCAATTTTGGGGTTATATCCCACAGTAATCCAGTATGACCACATGTTAATTTAAATAAATTCAGTAAATTAAATAAATCAAGATGTGGTCATGCTGGATTACTATGGGCTATACTTAAATTACCTCTACAAAGAGGTCACAAAATAAGGTCACATTTTGAGGTTTGAGGTGAATGTGTGTTTTGGGGAGATACCATTTAACCCAGGATGCTAACTTGTCCATTTGGGCAACAATTTCATAGTATCTGATAAATCTTTTATTGTCTGATTTCTCCTTTGCCATTTTGGTATGTTCTCACTTAATGGATACAATGTCTTTAAGAATCTTTGTGAAGATACTAGTTAGACAATTTTCAAAGTTCTATTTCATTTCTGGTATTAACTCTGGGTTCCTCTGTAGATTTTTTTTCTATTCTTTCACTTTTGTCCCTTTTTATAGTATTTATTTTCTTCAGGTATCTTTTCCTTTTAAAGAATGTGGCAGTGATTGTAGTGTTATGTGGGTAGACAGGCAGGATTGTGCAGAAAAAAGAATTCCCTTCAGGGTGGATAGGGAGGAACAGGTTGGGTAAATTAGGGACCCTCTCAGGGTCCAAGAAAGGAATCTGTATTTGGGGAAATAAATTTAATGAGTTTTGATTAATGAGGAGTGACCTTTCTTCTTTTTCTCCATACACTTTGAGTAAATATGAGGCACTAAGAAATTTACATTACTGCCCTCTGTCTCAGCATGCCTAACTAGAAACTGTCTTCTGTTGATTCTCTAGGTAATTTAGCGAGTGCTTCTTTTTTGAAGAATGTTTATTTATTTATTTTTGGCTGTGCGGTGTCTTCATTGCTGTGTGTGGTCCTTCTCTTCCGTTTTCCTCTAGTTGCAACGCGTGGGGGCTGCTCTCCTGTTGCTCTGCACGGGCTTCCCGCTGCAGTGGCGCTTCGTGTTTCAGAGCGTGATCTCTAGGCACGCAGGCTTCAGTCGTTACAGCTCCCCTGCTCTGGGAGAGTGGGCTCAGTAGTTGCGGCCCACCAGCTTAGCTGCCCTGTGGTGTGTGGGTCTTCCTGGACCAGGGATTGAACCTGGCTTCCCTGCATTGGCAGGTGGACTTCCAACCATGGACCACCTGGGAAGCCCCCTGGAGAGCTATTCTTGCTGGCTGTATCCTGAGGGAAAATTATTTAGGAGCCACTAAAGAAAAATTGATGCTTTTGAACTGTGGTGTTGGAGAAGACTCTTGAGAGTCCCTTGGACTGCAAGGAGATCCAACCAGTCCATCCTAAAGGAGATCAGTCCTGGGTGTTCATTGGAAGGACTGATGCTGAAGCTGAAACTCCAATACTTTGGCCACCTCATGCGAAGAGTTGACTCATTGGAAAAGACCCTGATGCTGGGAAGGATTGGGGGCAGGGGGAGAAGGGACAGAGGATGAGATGGTTGGATGGCATCACTGCCTCACTGGACATGGGTTTAAGTAAACTCCGGGAGTTGATGATGGACAGGGAGGCCTGGCGTGCTGCGATTCATGGAGTCGCAGAGTCGGACACGACTGAGCAACAGAACTGAACTGAACTGAACTGAAAGGAGGTCAGGGTCTTCCAAGAAGTTGTCCTACAGTCAACTCCTTGTCCTAGGGCCTGTTGCCTCTGAGTTTGAGATTCCTCTGGCTTCTGTGGCTCTCTGGGAAGAACTTGACCAACTTCAGGCAAAGCTTTCTCTTGCACCTATATTGAATTCTGTTCTTCCTCTCCCCTAAATCTGCATCTTAATTATGTTTGCTTTATATCTTATTATTTTCTGGGTCAATGATAGCAGTGTTTCCTATTTTCTATCCCTGTGATGATTTTTCATCATTTTTAACAAGACTTGGCTAAGGAGATGAAGTGTACTATCTTCCAAGTAGAACTTGACTGTATGTATATAGCCTCCTTGCACTAGTTGTGAACTCATGAATGGGGACACCATTCCATTCTTGTTGCCATTTTCCAGAGTGATGCACAGTGCCTGGTAGTTTTCTCAGTGATCTTTTTTTTTTTTTTAATTATCATATGAATAATTCAATGAGTTTCCTTGTCTACAAAGATGCATTCCTCTTTGATTCTTCCCTGCAAAGTCATTGTCTCTTATCTTCTTTGGGCCCACCTTCTATATCCACTTTTTATCTATTTCTGCTGCCCAAATATACAATCTTAATGAAGAAATTCAAAGCTGATGTATAGTGTGTGATTTTATCATTGACTGTAAGAGGCTTGTTAGACTAACATTAATACAAAATCCTAGAAAATTATTACTTGGAGAACAGTGACACGTTAATTTATCATTTGCCCACTGAGAATGCATTTGTAAGGACGTGAACTTTGATGGTTTAACAGATGTTTGTGGTACTTAAATTTTCCTGATAAAGTAATAGAGTCAAGCTGAAATAACGTTTACATGTTAGCCTACTTTAATTTTTTACACAGAGACATTGCCAGTGAGACCACATGCTTTAGTCCTTATTTTATAGAGAGAGATCTGACTGATGATAATAGATGGCACTGATTGTCCTGCTAATTACATGGAAATTGGGCCTTCATGAAGGGTGCTGTGTCCTAAGAAAAGATGCTAAAGAATGGATGTGTCAGCAGCAAGGAAATTAGACAAGAAGGACAGAAAAAAAAAAAAAGATTCCTATTCATCACAGTATTGTTATCTCATTTCATTTAATAAAATGGAAATATCCAAAGGTGAATTTTCCCCATGCTACCTAGAATACACTTTATCAAACCGGTGCAGTAATGAAGATAATTACATCTAAAACCTAATTATGCTCAGGTATTCTGAGTTGTGGCAAATAGACTGAGAACGATATTTACAGAAACACACATGCATGGCAACATATACACTATAGTGGTGATGCAAATGGAGGAGATGAGAAAAATCCTTAATTTATACACACATATGTTATAGAGATCAAGCAGAGCTATATTGTTCTTAGGAAAAACCATTGTGAGATAGTAAATAAAATAAAAATTGTAAAATAAATCATGAAACTTAAAACAGTAATTTTAGAACAAATTTATATTTTTAAGATAAGGGGTCTTTGTAATTTATTTTTAAAATGAAAAATAGCCTTAAATCCTGAAAGTAAATATTCTGATTATGGACAATTAAGGGAATGTATATAATATGCTAAAGAAGAAAATAGCCCTTTTATCCCCCAGAGGCTATTAGAAACTTAGTATAATTATTTTTATTTTCTGTAACATAATTCTAAATTACATAGCGGCATGGAGAGTTCTTTATCCAATATTTAATCTTTGTAATGAGGAACACAGTACCTTCTGATTTAATTCAAATCTGATTTTACATCTTATAAAATAATTTTATTGTTTACTTCATACTTGTCCTACGTGTTCACTGCAAGTATTATTACATATATTTTATGTTTAGGTGCTATTGTGAATGGGGTCTTGCTGTCCCTTACATTTTAACTAATTACTGATGGCATATGAATAAAGTACTACTTTTAGTGTATTAATCATATATATAGTTAGCTTGGCTTCCCTGATGGTTCACTGGTAAACGAACTGCCTGCCAATGTAGGAGTCTCGGCTTTGGTCCCGGGTCAGGAAGATCCCCTGGAGAAGGAAATGGCAACCTGCTCCAGTATTCTTGTCTTCAGAATCCCATGGACAGAGGAGCCTGGTGGGCTACAGTCCATGGGGTTGCAAAAGAGTAGGACTCAACTTAGCGACTAAACAACAATAGTTGTCTTGTTGAATCCTTATTGACAGAAATAGCATTTCAGTTTATTGTTTTAGGTTTTGTGGATATGCCACATGTGTAAATGATAATACATTTTATAATTTCTAATGGTTTTAACTAATATATCTTTTCTCTTTTAATTTTTATTATATGTATATAATTTGTAACTATATTATGGTCTTTATTTACAGATATATTTCTACCTATTTAACAAATTACCACTATTCCTTTGTTGTTATTTCTCATTTTTGAGTCAATTGGGAAACATTTCTTTGTGATATGCTAGTAATATATATTTAAATTTTATTTTTCAGGATTGACTTGAGTATGATATATTTTTGTGGGTATTCATGTATCTGAGGATATTTTTCTGTTGCATTGACCTATGAAAATTATCTTGGCTAAGTTTAGAACTTTTGGATACCCAGTTTTGATTACTAAAATCTGCTGTTTCCATGTGATATTTAGAAATAATGAAGTGTAGACAAAAACAATGATAGGGAAATTCCCATGTGTTACAAGCACAGGCAGGAGCTTTAAACAAGTCTCGGCCCCAGGCAGGATATCTCTTGCTGCAAGTTCTGCTTCTGCTTCTACCTTTAGTCTCCAATTCTCTCAGTGTTCTGCAGCCAAGACTCAGAATGGACCTGAATTTCCTCCCAATCCATTTAAGTTCTGGCATAACCTCTCTTTAAGAAGAAGCATACATAGTGGCTAAGAGTAGAAATCTTGACATCATGCAGACCTGGATATGGCCCTATGACATATTAGGTTTCATGACCTTGGATGACATTGTTAACTTCTTTAATATTTTGTCTCATTATTTGTGAAAGAACTTCCTCATAAGCTGGGTATTATGAGGATTGAATGATAGGAGAACTAAATAAGATAGTGCATATAATGCACATAGTAGGATGCCTAACAAAAACTAAGCCTTCTGTGTGTGTGCAGGCATGCTAAGCCACTTTAGTCGTGTCTGATTCTTTGTGACCCTATAGACTGTAGCCCATCAGGCTTCTCTGTCCATGGCATTCTCCAGGCAGGAATGCTGGAGTGGGTTTCCATGCCCTTCTTCAGGATATCTTCCCAAACTAGCGGTTGAACCAGTGTCTCTTCTGTCCCCTGCTTTGGCAGGCAGTGCCACCTGGGAAGCCCAAGCCTTCTGAAAATTGTAACTATTATTATATGAAGCCTGAGGGCAGGCTGATGTGCAAAATCTTCAGTCTAATAATTGGTGGCATCTTTCAAATGCTTGTTTTATGTTTAGATCTGGGGACAAGTCTTCTCTTGTGGTTCAGATAGTAAAGAATCTGCCTGCAATTCAGGAGACCCAGGTTTCATCCCTTGGAGAGGAAGATCCCCTGGAGAAGGAAATGGCAACCCGCTCCAGTATTCTTGCCTGGAAAATCCCATGGACGGAGAAGCCTGGTAGGCTATAGCCCACGGGGTTGCAAGAGTCGGATACGACCGAGTGACTAAGCATTCATGCTCAAGCGTGCGTGCACATACTTGTGCAGACTTCCCAGCATGCAGTTCTCCAAAGGCTTCTGCTGCATCATCTACCAGTGCATCTCTGAGGGGAGCATCCAGAAACCTTTCTTCTGCCAGCTCTGTGGCTCCCTGGGATGGTTAGTGGACAATAAGGAATGGGGGGCCCTTGACCATTGGTACATCGCTGGTGTTAGAGAACATACCACACTGGCAGCTCTCTCCACTTCTGAACTATCAAAGGAGTAACAAACAAGTAACTAACACTTTTACAGAAGTAAAGTTCTCCCCTCTTACTAATTAGTTCCCATTTCTTTAAACCATTATTGGTTTAATGATGGGACTGATTCTTAGCTAATGTCATTTTCCTAGTCAGAGGTAAAGCCTGAATCAACTGTAAATTTTAAGCTTAAGGCAGTTTTTATGTTTCTCTAATCCTGGCCAGTCTTCACTTCCTCCAACTACCATTTCAGGAGTTTGAGGACAAGATGCTATGAAATCAATTCCTTTTTTTGGGGGGGGGGGGGCGGCGGGGAGGTTTATCTATGACCTGTTAAATTTATTTATTTTTAAATTGAAGGATACTTGATTTACAGAATTATGTTGGTTTCTGCCAAACATCAACATAAATCAGTCCTAGGTATGTATATATATATATGTGTGTGTGTGTGTATACACATATATATATGTGTGTGTGTATACATATACATATATATATATATGTGTGTGTATATATCCCTTCCTTATTTAACCTCCCTCCCCTCTAGGTTGTTATAGAGGTCCACTTTGAGTTCCCTAAGGCACACAACTTCCCGTTGGCTGTCTAAGGTACACATGGTAACGTAAGATTCCATGTTACTCTCACCATGCGTCCCACTCTCTCATCCCTCCCCCTCTCCGTGTCCATAAGTCTGTTCTCTATGTCTGTCCTCACGGCCGCCCTGCAAATTTCATCAGTACCATCTTTCTAGATTCCATATATACATGTTAGTATACCATATTTGTTTTTCTCTTTCTGACTTAACTTCACTCTGTATAATAGACTTTAGGTTCATCCGTCTCCATAGAACTGGCTCAAATGTGTTCCTTTTTATGACTGAGTAATATTCCATTGTATATATGTACCACAGCTTCTCTGTCCATTCATTTGTCGATGGATGTCTACGTTACTTCCATGTTCTAGCTATTGTAAACAGTGCTGCAATGACGAATGGGATACATGTGTCCTTTTCAATTTTGGTTTCCTCAGGGTATGTGCCTAGTAGTGGGATTGCTGGATCATATGGTGGTTTTATTCTTAGTTTTTTTAAGGAGTCTCTATACTGTCTTCCATAGTGGTTGTATCAATTTATATTCCCACCAACTGTGTGGGAGGGTTCCCTTTTCTCCACACCCTCTCCAGCATTTGTTTTTTGTAGACTTTTTGATGATGGCATTCTGTATGAGGTGATATCTCATTGTAGTTTTGATTTGCATTTCTCTAATTCTCTAATTTGATTTCTCATAGTCTCTAATAATGAGTCATCTTGAGCATCTTTTCATGGGTTTGTTAGCCATCTGCATGTCTTCTTTGGTGTAATGTCTGTTTAGGTCTTTTTCCCACTTTTTGATTGTGTTGTTTGTTTTTCTGACATTGACTTATAAGAGCTGCTTGTATATTTTGGAAATTGACCCTTTGTCAGTTGTTTCGTTTGCTTTAAGAGTTTGCGCAAAAGCTGCTATGAACATTGATTCTTAACCATTCTCATCAGTAGATACTTTAATTAGTATAAACTTTCCTGGACCCTGGCATGTTGTGAGTTTTTGTCCTTAAATTTTCTCCGCTGTTGTATTATATCATATGTTTTTATGACTGCGGGTTTGACAGATAAAACATGACACCTAGATAACTTTGATTACAGATAAAAAGTAAGTGCTTTTGGGTAAATATGTGTGCCAGATTATGGGTCATACACTAAAAGCATTCTGTTTCTTATCTGACATTCCAGAAAGCAGACACCCTGTAATTTTTATTTGCTGAATCTGGCAATGCTGCATTGCATTTTAAAGAGAATGCAGAAATAAACTTTTGGTGCTTGTATTTTGCAGTCTTTCTCACAGTTTTACGTTTAACTCCAAACACAGATCTTCCAGCTGAATATATTCATGGTGCCGTGCACTGTCTACTGGAGCACTTGCTCTAATTTTTGAAGCAGTTAGTGTTCAAATAGAGATAGATAACTTCTCCAGCTGTCCAGGGACATCACTGCCAGAACAATAACAAAGATGGCTGGGTCCTTGCCAGAGGTCATTTCTGTGATCTCAGAGCTGGAGAAAGGGTAGAATTTAATACCATTTTCTTTCGAATGTTATTGGACCAACACATTTCTGTCTTTTTTTCTCTTCTTGGCTTTCATACAACTTATATTTGCATGTCAGTAGCCTCTTCCTAGAATAGTTTACTCAAAACAGGTATGATGATTGCAAAAAAGAGGACTTCTAATTATTGCTAAATAATTGTACACAAAGGCTATGTTATTTGAGGAAGACTTAGTAACTGCTACTGAGCTACAGAGAAATTCATCTTATTTCAGATGTGTTTTAAAATACATCGGTATTTGCATTCTTAACTTCTGGGAATTTGGTTTCTCATAATTTTATTTTATAATCCTCAGGTTATTTATGTTAGTAATTGTGCTGTTTTCAGGCAGGCAGTAGCCCGTGGGCAATTAAATAGTCCGTTCCATGATGTGCTTTGGGCAAAGTTGCATCTTGCCTGTGCGTTCAGTTTGGTTCCAACAGTCATTCCCTTTGGCCTTCACTGTCTCTTCTACAAATAACTGTCCTTGTGTTCAGAGCGAGCATGCCCCACTGTGAGTTCTGCATGGTTCAGTAGGTGAGGAACAGGCAAGTGAAGGAATACAGCAGAGAAAATAAGGACAAAGAGAGAGATTGGAACAAAAAGCATATCCTGTAACTGTAATTTGGTAAGACTGATTTTTCTAGTGTGGTAAATTGTTTCTTGAAGTTGATTCTAATAGAGGACTTCTAAAAATGTTTTAAACCATGGTAGTGTCTTACTAAGTGTCTTACCCCAAGCAGAAGTGTGTTCTAAGTACACAAGTCCTTTGAGATGCTGCATCATAAAAAGCAAATTCTTCTTGAGTCACACCCTATCTCCACTTGCTGATCCACAGGACAATATTGTGCATTAGGCCTCTGAGAAATCCCACTAATTATAAATAAAACAAAAAGGAAAGGTATCTATCTTCCAGTTCCCCCCTGCAAATGTACAATTTCATGGAGTATCTTTCAAAAAATACTGTTCTTTGGGCATTTTTTAAAAGAAGGAGATCATGTCATTGCTTATGTGAGTTTTGGTTTGTGTGGTTTTAAAGCCATTGCTTTAGTGTCACATATCGTAGGAAAGGTGTTGAGATGGCTGATGGAAGGAAAATGACACCTGTGATTCAGTCATCTAATAGAGTGCAGGACTGAAATGGGAAAAGAACAGTTTTGTGAAATGAAAGTTCAGCTCAACTTTGTGTGTCTTTGAGTTTGGCCACCATTCAAGATAATATTTGGGCTTCCCAGTCTTGCTCAGTGGAAAAGAATCTGCCTGCCGATACAGAAACCACAGGAGATGTGAGTTTGGTCTGTGGGTCCAGAAGATCCCCTGGAAGAGGAAATGGCAACCCACTCCAGTATTCTTGCTGGATAATACTGGATAATGGACAGAGCAGTCTGGTGGGCTAGAGTCCATGGAGTCACAAAGAGTTGGACATGACTGAATGACTGAACATGCATGCACAAGATAATACTTGAGGAGTTTGATCACATGATTCCATCATAAATTAAGGAATTATGAGTGGGAAAATAAAGAAAGAAAGAAAAATGTTTTCATGCAAGTTAACAGAAAATAGAAAAGATTGGTGAATAGAAAAGATTACTGTCAACTTTGTAAGTAACCAATTTTTTTTTCTTAATCTAGACATCTGTTAGGATTAATTTTTAAAAGTATATTAAATATGAAGAAACTAATCTTTGAACAAAAATATTCCATGAATAATTATTTTATATTCATAAAAATTTGAAGTAACTTTAATTTCCAACAAAGGGAGATAAAAGATATATGCAAATTATGGCAGTCCACATAATAGAATATTATTGTACTTTGAAAAATAATATTTATGAAAAAATCTTAGTAATATGGAAAACTATTTATAAAACATTATAATAGCAGGTTTAAATTTTGCTTATACATATATATATATATACATACATACATATTTTTCATATACATTGAATAAACTCTGAAAACTAGTAAAAAGTTATTTCTATAAACTGAACTATAGAGATTTGAGATCATTTACTTTTTCATCCTAAAAAGGTTATGTATTTCTCAGTTTTGTCCAGTGGTCATTTGTTAACTTTATAAAAAGCATGAATGTCCCAATTTTAAAAGCATGTTTCTAAGGTATAGCACTATGTGCAAATAAAGCCCTTAGCACTGAAGATGTAGCTGGCTGGAAATTCTGTAAGTCTTTCTGCTTTAAAGGAATTAGTAAAATTTTAAAAAATCTCAGTTCTAATGTTTCAACTCTAATGCATACCACAGAAACAAATTCAGTGAGAAAAAATAAGTACCCATTTTAATTTTTATATTTTTACTGATTGGATATTTAACGAGCTTCATGCCTCCTAAATGCTATTGGTGCTGGAGATCATCCCTAGCCTGAAGAATCACACAGTCTAACTGGGGCTTGGCGGTATAGCAGGCAGGTAAACAGACAACTACGCAGTCTGGTAAATGCGTGAGAGACACACAGACTGTCTTAGGGACCTGGGCATGAGCATCTAATCCAGACCTAAGGTTCAGAAGAGGCTTACTTGAGAAGGCAACACCTGAGCTGAGTCAAACGACAGGTTCCATGTAGGGAGGAGAGTAAAAAGAAATATGTTCCTCATAGAAGGGGCAACACTGGGAATGCGTTGAGTTTGAGAACAACCTACAAATCAATCATTTTGGCTTGAGCAGAGTACTGAGGCATGGGAGGAATGGTGAGGGAGAGCCCAGTGTTTTTCCTTAAAATGTTTCTAGCACTTTAAGAATCATTCTCAAAGAAAATTTCCAATAGTCTAGAATTTGTAGGGTCTTTAGTACTCTGTCTTCACTGATACACCTCTAATTTCCTTATTGGCATTCCAATGAAATTGAAATTAATAACTAAAATGACATTTTTGGAGACCACGATAGTACATTTATTTAGTAGGTAGCAGATTTTATAGCGTTTTCAGAAATACATACAAACTGAGTAAGTAACTGATGGCTCAGATGGCAAAGACCACCTGGAATGCAGGAGACACAAGAGATGCGGATTCGATTCCTGGGTTGGGAAGCTCCCCTGAAGTAAGAAATGGCAACCCATTCCCGTATTCTTGCCTGGAAAATCCCATGGACAGTGGAGCCTGGCGGGCTACAGTCCATGGGGTCACAAAGAGTTGGACACAACTGAGCAAGCTTGCAATGCTCAATGCTCAGCTACTAATATGCAAACTAACAAATCACAGAAACTAAGTGAAATGTGTTACCATTGTGCCAGTCCAAAGATGTCTTTCATAATTCTGTCCTCTATTATCTGGTTAAACACATTTGTTACCATTCCTATAAAGGGTTACATGTCAAGTTTTGTTTTTCTTTGTAACTCTTGACTATTCATTTTCTTCTATGAGGATTCAACAGATATTATTTCAGATGGAGAATCTAACTCTTACCATTCCAATATATTCTCTATATTGTTCCAGCTCTATACCTCTTCAGAGAGAAGCCTTCCCTTCAGAGAGAGCCTGCATTCATGTGTCCACTAATGGATACTTACATACTAAAAATTTCCCATGAGAATATGGACTGATGTGGCCATGCTCAGATCTGATTTTGAACAGTGAAGATTGGGCATGTAACCATCACTAGTATTTAAACTCTGTTCTGTCTTTGTGGGTTCACAGATCATTTCCCAAACAGGCACTTAGATATGTTAGTGGCCCTGCAATCAATGCATCATAGAGGACTAGATGAATATTTTTAATATAATCTTTCTTAGGTTCTATGAGATAATTAAAAGAGATCACTGTGTCTCATGACTTCTATCTTCATTTCCTTAATTCTGGAAAGAAATGCTTTGTGGCAGCACATCCTACCAGTCAATCTAAGTATAAAAAAGTACCTGGCAGAATTAGACCTGGCTTTACATACCAGCTCTGCCAGTTAAATTTTTGATCTCCAGGAAGTTACCCTGCTTTCCTGTTGAAAGAGATAGAGTTAGAGGTTAAGAGAGAATTGATCCTTTTGAACTGCGATGTTGGAGAATACTCTTGAGCATCCCTTGGACTGCAAGGAGATCCAACCTGCCCATCCTAAAGGAAATCAGTCCTGGGTGTTCATTGGAAGGACTGATGCTGAAGCTGAAGCTCCAATACTTTGGCCACCTCATGCGAAGAGCTGACTCATTGGAAAAGACCCTGATGCTGGGAAAGATTGAGGGCAGGAGGAGAAGGGGATGACAGAGGATGAGATGGTTGGATGGCGTCACCAACTCAGTGGACATAGAAGTTTGAGTAAGCTCTGGGAGTTGGTGATGGACAGGGAAGCCTGGCATGCTGCAGTCCATGGGGTCGGATACGATTGAGTGACTGAACTGAACTGAACTGAACCTGAAGTGAGAACAATATGTAAATTGTCTTTGCATAGAAGGTGCTTATCTAGTGCTTCCTAATATTATTAGTGATTAAATCCAGTGCTATTAACCCGAATTTCCTTAGCCTAGCTGATTGATATCTATGAAGACTCTCAGCTAGATGATTAAATTGACACTAATAAGTATCTGCTCTTGAATAGTACAGAAATGTTTAGCTTCTACAAAGTGATGCATGATTATTAAAATTATTCATTTTCTGTTTCCATGAAAGGGAAGACTGTCACTAATGGGGCTACGCGAGTTACTCTATAAATCCTTATAGAATTTACATCTAGAAAATTAGAACCAATAATTACAATCAAATATGATAATTGTTATAATAGTGGGTATATGGGGAACATATAGAAAGCGGATCTAACCAAGCCAAAGATGATCAAGGAAAACCTACAGGAATTAAAATTCATATAGATTCATGAAGGAAGAGTGTGGATTAAGAGAAATGGTTGTGAACAGGAAACGTGTGTGAGCTGTAAGACAGAAAAGTTATCAGGTGGATGAGCGGTAATGTGACCCTTACTCCTGAGGAAGAGAATGAAGTTGAAGGAAGCTAGGGTTCTAAGAATCTGCGGGGGAGAGACGGTAGTGAGGTTGCAAGGGCAGATGGAGGCAGTGGAGAGCCCAGTAAGCCACGTGAAGGACTTGAGGCTTATCCTAAGAGCAGTGAGTGTTGAGCGAAGGATTTGTGGCAAGTGAGTGACAAAATCCATTGTAAGGTTTAGAAACAGCATTGGAGAATGGATAAAAGAGCAAGGGTAAGAATGTAAGGAGACTCAAAAGTGAAGGAGGCATTATACTAATCTAGGCGAGATTTTTCTATAATATTTGAGCATCTTAGTGTACTTCCCTTTCATGGCTGTTGTTATAGAGTGTTTTTGCCTATTTAGAAGTGTACACAGTGAATAGCAAACTTGAACTACAGCTTACTTAAAAGCAAAACAATTTTTTTTTTTTTAACTGGACCATCTGGACTTTACTTCTGTGTTTCTATCTGGCGAAAATAGCAGCTTCACTTTTTTTTGACCAACAACATATTATAAAATTATTTAGTTTCCTTTCAAATTCCAGAATAAAATCAATTTCTTTATTAAATCGATTCTTTGTTAAAGTTTTGGGACCATCTCTAGGAGAGCTGTTTCATATTCCTACATCCCTTTATGGAGAGGAGAAAAAGATGTCATTCAGTTGGACTTAAAAGAAGCGTAATGATTATGCTAAAATTTCTAACATATGTAGATAATATTTCAAAGACACATCAAAGCCTTACAGAAATTTCAAATGTAGTATGCTTTCATCTCTAGGGCCTTGTCATTTCCTGGTCTTTTCAGTCACTGGTTATTTCATTCCTGAGTATGACTGATGATTTTGGTGCATTGGACACAGTGATTTCTGTATTTTTTGCTTTTTGAATTGGACACTGAAAAGAAAGTTTAAGTATTTTTATTATGGTGGATACCTGCTGTAATAGACTACATTTTTCTTTCCTTTTTTTTTTTTTTTTTAAAGAGGTGTTTGTGGTTACTGGAGCTCCTACTTGGTTAACACAAAGGATTTCTCAGATTTAGGTTTGACCTCTCTCTATGAATAGTCTGTTTCTGGGGAATATTTGAACTAAGGGCACCAAAATCTCTACGTTATGTTATTTTGTTTAAAAAAAAAAAAAACTGCTCTGTAAAAAAACTTCTAGTGGTGGAAGTTACTCCTTTAAATTAAAGCACTGTGATTTTGGAATGTCTCTGTTAACATATAAATATGTTTCCTGAGAGAGTTGACCTTGTTGGACTCTCTTAAGCCACAGACACTATGCTAAAGTAGCAGTCAGATTGCTAACTGTTTGTCAGTGAGGGTCTGGAAGAAGTCAGAAGCAAGAAGCATTCTGTTTGGGGATAGAAGGTCGGAATGATGATGTCTTCATTCTGTCTCTCACGGTCTGCTGTTTGGCATCACGTGTCCGTGGCACCCAGAGCAATGCCTGGCATAAAATAGCCCACAGTATCTAGTCCTCAGTTCTTATATCCTGCAGGGAAGGGAAGCTCTGGGAAGAGAACATTTTTTTTTAGGAACTGATTTGCAGTAAAGCTTGTCCTGAAGTGAGGTGAGGCTATTTATAGTCCTTATTTATCCCACTTAGTGTGAAAGTTTTGATTGCTGCAGAAATATTAATGTGCTTGATTATGGGACGCTGCCCCAGACCCTGCTGGAGGTATTACATAACATGTGTTAAAGATACTGTATTGCCTTTCTAAAATCTAAAAAAAAATTCAGAATTCAGAAATACACCTGGCCCTAAGTGTTTTGAGTAAGAAACTGAAGATCTTGGAAAGTAGCATATCTTCAGCACTTCCCACAAGTCAGGCGGGGCACTTATTAGCACATGTAACCTTGTCAATAATGAGAGGTGGTTTTGCAGGGTAGAAAGAGCAGGCATTTGCACGCTGAACTACCTGGGTTGCGATTTCCTCTCCATCTTTAACCATCCGTATGCCTTTGGGAACTGTCCTTCCCCTCCCTTTGCTTCAGTTTTCTCATCTCAAAACAGAGGTAAAATTTCCCTAATAGACTTGTAGTGGAGATTAAATGATTTAAGAGATGCCAAGCACTTATAACTATGCTTCACAGAGTTATTATTATTAATCATTTTGATAAAACTGTGATACTGGCACCATGATCATCATTTTATAGATGATGAAACAGATCTGACGAAGTTTGATAGCTTGCCTGTGTTCACACAGCAGGAAAGTCATTAAGAAGAGTTTGAATCCATACCTGTGATGGCATCAAGTCTACTCTTTTCACACTTGTACTCTATTGCTTCTCTGTAAAAAGGTGTGCTTTAGTGAATTGCTTGCAATTAAAATATTGGGAAAGAGAGGCTGCTTAGAGAAAGTCAGGGGGTGGGCACTCTAGTTGGGGGCCCTCATCATCCATGAAAGTTTAGTTGAGTATATTAAAGGGAGGAGGCAGAAATCAAAGGCTGAAATAAAAGTGTTAAATAAAATTTGTTGTTGTTGTTGTTATTTAGTCTCTAAGTCATGTCCAACTCTTTGTGACCCCATGGACTGCAGCATGCTGGGCTCCTGTGTCCTCGACTATCACCCAGAGTATGGTCAAATTCGTGTCCATTGAGTTGGTGATGCTATCTAACCATCTTATCCTCTTCCGCCTACTTCTCCTTTTTGCCTTCAATCTTTCCCAGCATCAGGATCTTTTTCAATGAGTCTTCTCTTCCTTCTCCAGGTGGTCAAAGTAATGGAGCTTTAGCTTCAAAATCAGTCCTTCCAACAGTATTGGAATATTCTAATTCTAAAGAGTTGATTTCCTTTAGGATTGACTGGTTTGATATCCTTGCAGTCCAAGGGACTTTCAAGAGTTTTCTCCAACACCACAACTAGAAAGCATCAATTCTATGGCATTCAGCCTTTTTTATGATCCAACTCTCATATCCATACATGACTACTGTGAAAACCACAGCTTTGACTATATGGAACTTTTTTTGACAAAATGATATCTCTGCTTTTTAATATACTGTCTAGGTTGGTCATAGCTTTCCTTTGAAGGAGCAAGCATCTTTTAATTTCATGGCTGCAGGGACCGTCTACAATGATTTTGGAGCCCAAGAAAATGAAATCTGTCACTGTTTCCAGTTTTTCACCTTTCTATTTGCCATGAAGTTGTGGGAACAGATGCCATGATCTTAGTTTTTTGAATGTTGAGTTTCAAGCCAGCTTTTTCACTCCCCTCTTTCACTTTCATCAAGAGGCTCTTTAGTTCCTCTTTGCTGTCTGCCATTAAAATAGTACCATCTGCGTATCTGAGGTTATTGATATTTCTCCTTGCAATCTTGATTCCAGCTTGTGCTTCATCCAGCCCAGCATTTCACATGATGCACTCTGACTATAATTTAAATAAGCAGGGTGACAATATACAGCCTTGATGTACGCCTTTCCCAATTTTGAACCAGTCCATTGTTCCATGTCTGGTTTTAACTGTTGCTTCTTGACCTGCATGCAGCTTTCTCAGGAGACAGGTAAGGTGGTCTGGTACTTCCAACTGTTTAAAAATTTTCCATAGCTCATTTTGATCCACACGGTTAAAGGCTTTAGTGTAGTCAGTGAAGCAGAGGTAGATGTTTTTCTGGAATTCCCTCACTTTATGATCCATTGAATGTTGGCAACTTGAACTCTTGATTCCTCTGCTTTTTCTAAGCCCAGTTTGTACATCTGGAATTTCTCAGTTCACATACTGCTGAAGCCCAGCTTGAAGCGTAGCTAGTTCAGAATAGCGTTTCTGCTCTACAATATTGTTTAGGAATGGTCATATCTGCATTGGTGTAAATATGCAGGTATGTCCTGAACAGACAGAAAGAGGTGATTAAAAGGGTGATTAAGCATTGGAAAAAGTGAACAGTAATATCGTTACAAGTAGGGAAATGGTTTACTATATGAACTCAGTTCATTATTCTTAAATTAAGGATGAGGAATTATAATTATTTTTTAATTCACATGAGGTCCTTAATCTTTTGAAGATTGTCCAGGAAGGCTGTTAGAATACTGGAGTGGGTAGGAGACCTGGGTTTGATCCCTGGGTTGGGAAGATCCTCTGGAGAAGGGAAATGCTACCCATTCCAGTATTCTGGCCTGGAGAATTCCATGGACTGTTTATAGTCCATGGAGTTGAAAAGAGTCAGACATGACTGAGTGACTTTCACTTTCAGCTTGTTGAGTACAGGTGCTTTACAATAAATGCTTGAAAAGAGAGCCTTCCTGGACAATCTTCAATACTGAAGAAAATGATCCACAAGGTAAAATAAGAAACTTGATGACTTATTTATATTTTTTATATTTTAAAATATAAATTCATTTTGCAAGTTGTCCATTTATAATTTTGCATTCTATATTTGTGGTAATTTCTATGCAAAAGTTAAAAAGAAAAAAAAAAGGTTAAATGGCGGGCTCTAGGTTGAATGGAGGACTATAGGCTACCCACTGCAGTATTCCTGGGCTTCCCTGGTTGCTCAGGCGGTAATGAATCTGCCTGTAATGTGGGAGATCTGGGTTTGATCCCTGGGTTAGGCAGATCCCCCAGAGGAGGGCATGGGAACCCACTCAAGTACTGGGGCTTCCCTGGTGGCCCAGCAGTAAAGAACCTGCCTGCCACTGCAGGAGACCCAGGTTTGACCCCTGGGTTAGGAAGGTCCCCTGGAGAAGGAAATGGCAACCCACGCCAGTATTCTTGCCTGGGAAGTCCCATGGACAGTGGAGCCTGGCGGGCTACAGTCCATGGGTTCACAAAGAGTCGGACATGACTAAGCGACTAAGCAACAACAAACAGTGTGTGGGAGATTGTTTTTAAAGCTTTGTAAATTTATTCTTGCTCCTTGATTTAAGGAACATTTCTTTAACTAGTTAGATTTCTTCTATATTTTAACCAAAATAGGAAAAATAAAACTGAGATTGATAAAAATGATAAATGATCTTTTTTTCTACGGAGCAATTGATTTTCACTTTTCAAAATTTATTTGCCTCTGAATGTTTATAGACAAGTAAAACATTGTATTATTTCCTATAGAAAGCCTATTTTTTTCTTTTACTAGTGCTCTGATTCAACTTTAAAACTGAACTATTTTGTAATAATGATGAAAGTAGAAGAGCGTCTTGACTACTTCATTAGTGTTTCATATCTGGGCCATGCCTTCAGTGTGTTCTTGGGAATAATTGCTTTGTGAAAGTTGAGAGGATTAACTAGTATTCTCATGGGCACTCCACATTCCAGAAGACATGGGCATCAATGGTAGGTCTTGTCACTCAATTCTTGAGCAAGGTGTTTGGTCTTTATGCGTATCACCTTTAGAGTGCTAATATACAAATCTGGATATCGTTTTTAGCGTGTTAATATGAAGACAAGGAACATTGTTGTTTCCCTCTGTTTTCCACTTTGTTCCTTTAGAAGATAATTCTGATTTTGTTCAGGTGGACACCACTGTCTGTGTACAGCTGTATGTTACAGGTGATGTTGACCTCAGCCTAGATACAGTGATGGGCCTCAGTGGTCTAAGAACAATCCCATTTCTCTTGTCAATGAATGGCTCAGTAAAAACAACAAAATTTTAGGGCAGGTCTCCAAGGAAATTTTGGAGAAATTATCTTCCTTCCAAAGAGTTTGCCTCAAGGTTAGAACTTACATTTCCTTCTCTATATAATATTATGTCCAGATACCATAATCGAAACAGTTTTTTTGATGAAGGATGAAATGAGCACAAGGGATCTTAGAGCAGAAAAATCAAATGAACCTGACCACTAGGTGAGCTGCTGAGTCAACCAGCCTAGTTTTCATAAAATTTAAGATGAATTTTCCTACGTTTTAAGTAAGATTTATTCAGTGTTTCTTGTTTATTGCAGCTGAAAGCCTCTAAGTTTACACAGTTCCCAAATTTCCTTCCATTTTGATTCTTTTAAAAAAAATGTATATATATATATATATATATATATATATATAAAACTAATATTCCACAGTAAGTTTATAGAATTAAAAGTACATTTCCTGAACCCTGTCTCATGGAATCGCATTACCTCTCCCTGGTGTTTCCCCACTTTTTTTTTTTTTTTTGACTAGGATGTAGGGGAATATATGAGATTGTATTAAATCCTCTAATATAAGTTTATTAAATCTTCCTCCTTAATTCTCACTTCAGCCAATAGCAACTTCCCCCAAAGTAGTTCTTGTTTTCATGTTAACATTTGATTATAATATTTACAAGACAAAATAATAAAAACATTTCAACTATAATTCCATTACTATATTTTTAAATTTATTTTTTATTTGAAGATAATTGCTTTACAGAATTTTGTTATTTTCTGTAAAACCTCAGCATCAATCAGTCATAGGTATACAGTGAAGTAAGTCAGAAAGAGAAAGATAAATATCGTATACTCACGCTTATATACAGAATCTAGAAAAATGGTACTGAAGAATTTATTTGCAGGGCAGCGATAGAGAAGCAGACATAGAGAATAGACTTAGGGACATGGAGAGAGGGGAGGAGAGGGTGAGATGTATGGAGAGAGTACCATGGAAATTTATATTACCACATGTAAAATAGACAGCCAGTGGGAATTTGCTGTGTGGCCCAGAAAACTCAAACAGAGGCTCTGTATCACTGCCGTATGTTTTGAGCTGAATTATAAGCCCTCCAAAATTCACATATTGAGGCCCTAACCTTCAGAATGTGATTGTATTGGATTTAGCTACTTTAAAGAGACAAATTAAGCTAAAATAGGGTCATTAAGGTGGGCCTTAATCCAGTATTATGAAGTCCTTGTAAGAAGAGGTGATTAGGACACAGAGATACCAAATAGAGAAACAACTGTGTGAGCTCCCAGCAAGAAGGTGGCCATATGCAAACCCAGGAGAGAGATCCTGGGAGAAGCTAAACCTGTCAATGCCTTGATCTTGACCATACAGCCTCCAGAACTATGAGAACATACATTTCTGCTGCTAAAGTCATCCAGACTGTGGTGTTTGGTTATAGCATCTGTAGCAAACTACTATATTCTAAAACAGTTGGTTTCATTTCTTCCTGTTTTCCAATGTGCACAGTTGAAGTACAGTATACAATAATCTGGAGCATTGTTTTACGGAACTTTCTTTAACACTTAATATTCATGCAGTCATCTTGTTTATACTTTCTGATGAAACACAATATTCCATCATTATATTTCTTTTTTCACTTCTACAAATTAAATGATTGAGAACATTGTTGACATTAGTGCCAAGAACATGTTTGAAAATACACATATTTTTTCAAAAAAATTTTTGACAAACTTTCAGGACTCTAGATTGTTGTTTCAGAGATAACAAATACTTTTAAATGTTAAATGAGAATTGCTAAATTAATATCCAAAGAGATTACCTAAATTTACTGTATAATTTGAAATGAATCATTCTGTTTCTAAAGCTGAGATGGTAGGGGTTCATTGTTAACTGAAGTGGGGGAAGAGTTTAATCAGATCAGTAGATCACTCTTACTATAGTAAGGAAGATGGCTTTATAGAAATTAAAGCAAGAATGGAAGTAGAAAGGTCGGAGGTTTCACCAGTTATTTATGGGCTATAATGGTTATCTCAATTAAAGCAATGTTAGCAAACATGGAAAAGAAACTTGTAGTTGAAATCCATTAAGGATGCGATTTTAACACAATGCCACAGTGATTATGTGTAGGGCGTGAGAGAGTAAGATAACTCCTAGGTTTTGGTCTGAGTGACAGGTGTCATTACTGAGACGGAGACGGTAAGAGAAAGATGATAAATGCAGTTTAAGCATGTTGAATTGATGTGTTCGTGGGCTATGTAGATGCGTGTGTCTATCAGGCAATTGAATATATGCCTGAGGCTTAGTGAGAGGAAAGGCTGGAATGTATTACAGGGTCAAGAGCAAGCGTTTAGAGTAGTGACACTAGTGAGTGTGTGTTAGACGCTCAGTCGTGTGTGATGCTTTGCAGCCCCATGGCCTGTAGCCCGCCAGGTTCTGTCCATGGAGTTCTGTACAAGAATACTGGAGTGGGTAGCCATTTCCATTTCCAGGGGATCTTCCCAACCCAGGGATCGAATGCGGGTCCCTTGTATTACAGGTGGATTCTTTACTGTCTGAGCCAACAGGGAAGCCCTCTGAGTTATTCTAAGTATAAAACCTGGGAGATGGCAAAAATGTAGAGTGGGCAAAGAGGACTCACAAAGTACTGTGATAAATAATGGCCATGGAGGTAAGATATCATCACCCACAATAGAGCCAACCATCAAACTAAGGGAGTCAAATATTTATAAAGATTTCAAACAAAGATGAACATGTCATGTACAGTCTAGAAGTCCAATAATATAAGGCCTGAAAAGTGGCTATCCAGTTTATAGACATGGTGATTACGGATGACTTTAGAATGAGCAGTTTCTGTGTGGGAAGTTTCCATATTCCAGTAGGATGAGGGGAAATAGTAAAGTCTGGCATAAAGCATTACTTCAAGAAGATTGTCTACGAAAAGGAGGTGAAAGAATTGAGGGTGAAGAATTTCTTTTCATAAGAAAGAATTGTAGGTTCAGAGAAGTGTGCATTTGGATTAAAAGAAGGATATTGTTTGAGATTGGGTATGACTTGATCATGGGCCTTCCCTGGTGGTTCAGTGGTAAAAGAATCTGTCTGTAATGCAAAAGACAAAAGAGACATAGATTTGATCCCTGGGTCAGGAAGATCGTCTGGAGAATGGCATGGCAACCTACTCCAATATTCTTGCCTAGATAATGCCACGGACAGAGGAGGCTGGTGGGTTACAGTCCCTGGGGTCACAAAGTGTTGGGCTCACCTGAAGCAACTAAGCTCACATACACGGATGATTTGATTGTATTCAGAGCTGGGAGAGAGCAATAAATTGGAAAAAAGGAAAATAAAAGGATCTTGAAATGAATCAAAGAAAAGGCAGAAAATGAAATGACTCATGGTTGACTCAATATTTCCTAAATGAATAAATGAGTGGATATAGGTGAAGGATTAGTGAATAGCAGAAGAATCACACATCCTCTGAGAATGAAGATAATTGTATAGTATTAGGTGTAAATGTAGATAAATTCTGAACCAGTCAGGAGATGAGCCAGTTTATTTCTGAGGTTTTGGTGTTTATGATGAAATAGAAGGCGAGAAGTTGAGTAGGACATTTGAGAGGATATTAAAAGCTTGTACCATACACATTAAACTACTGAGAAAAAGAAAATTTATCAGGAAGGAAAGATTGCTACATAACTATAATATTATCTGTGTTTGGAGATTTTTCTCAATGAAGAGAGATGAATGTGGACAGGAGAGGGCGATTAGGGCAAATCTCTTGATTCCCATCTCACTAAGATAACAACTAATCGGTCTTGCCAAGAAATATGGTATGTTGTATTATTTCTCTTCAGTGTATGTCATGTTGTTATCAATTTTTGTGTTTTTTTTAATGAGAGGATTTGAATTCAAAGCTGAAAAAAGTGAGTTGGGTGCAGTACACATTGGATACACGCTATCTGATTTTTAAAAATATTATGGTAAAATACAAATAATGTAAAATTCCTCATTCCAATTATTTTTATGTGATCAATTTTATGGAATTAAATACATTCAGATTGTTCTGCAGCCTTCATCACTATCCATCTCCAGAGTGTTCCCATCTTCCCCTACTGAAATTCTGTACCCATTAAACACTAATTTCCCTCGCCATCTTCCCCTACCCCTGGCAACTGTCATCCTACTTTCTGTCTCTATGGATCAGGCCATTCTAGAAATTTTATAAAAGAGGAATAATACATTATTTTTTCTTTTGTGACTGGCTTGTTTCACTTAACACGCTGTCCTGAAGTTTCATTTGTGTTATATAGCATATGTCAAAATTTCCTCCCCTTTTTAGGCTGAATGCTATTCTGTTGTGTCCCATTTTGTTTATCCATTTATCTCTGGGTGGGCACTTGGGTTGCTTAATATTTGGCTATTATGAATAATGTTGCTGTGGACATGGGTGTACAGATATCTGCTCAAGTTCCAGGTTTCAGTTCTTTTGGACCCTTAAGCAGAAGTGAAATTTCTAGATCACATTTAATTTAGTGAGAAACGTTTAATTACATTTAGGTTAGTGAGAAATCGCCATACCATTTAGCAGCTGCACACTTTTCCATTCCCATCAGCAATGCTCATGGTTTCTAACATCTCCACTTTCTTTCTAACACTTGTTATTTTCTGTTTTTCTGATAATAGTTGTTTAAAAAATACCTAGTTTTTTTTTTTTTTTTTTAATGGTCATGCCGCATGGCTTGCGGGAAATTAGTTGCCCAGCCAAGGATGGAACCCATGCCCCCTGCAGTGGAAGCACAGAGTCTTAACCACGCTAGCCATTTTAAATGAGTGTGAAGTTGGTATCTCAGTGTGGTTCTGATTTGCATGTCTCTGATGACCGGAGATGTTCAGCATCTTTCAGTGGGCTTATTGGCCGTTTGCATATCTTCTCTGGAGAAATGTCTAAGTCCTTTGCCCATATTTTTATCAGGTGGTTTTTGTTTCTGCTGTTGTTGACTTGTGGAATTTCTTATATATTCTAAATATTATTTCTATATCAGATATAGGATTTGAAAATTTTTTCAAATTTTCTTCACCCTGCAGGTTGCCTTTTCACTCTGTTGATAATATCTTTTGATGTATAAAAGTGTTTAATTTTGATAAAGTCTAATTTATAGATTTTCCTTTGTTTACTGTGCTTTTGGTACCATATGTAAGGAATAGTTGCCGTATCCAACATCATGGTTCCTACCCCTACATTTTTTATAAGACTTTTATATTACTTTTATCTGTTTTAATAATAAATCATCACATGAATTACTTTTTAATTGTATGAACAAGGAAGCATAATAGCTGAAATAAAACTATACTATATGAAATTAAACTACTAAAAATGAAAGTCACATATGTCATGGAAGAATGTCCCTATTTATTGAAAATTAGGCTACAATAAAACTGCTCTTATATTCTTCAGTTCAGTTCAGTTCAGTTGCTCACTTGTGTCCGACTCTTTGCGATCCCATGAATCGCAGCACGCCAGGCCTCCCTGTCCATCACAAACTCCCGGAGTTTACTCAAACTCATGTCCATTGAGTCGGTGATGCCATCCAGCCATCTCATCCTCTGTTGTCCCCTTCTCCTCCTGCCCCCAATCCCTCCAAGCATCGGGGTCTTTTCCAGTGAGTCAACTCTTCGCATGAGGTGGCCAAAGTATTGGAGTTCCAGCTTCAGCATCAGTCCTTCCAATGAACACCCAGGACTGATCTCCTTTAGGATAGACTGGTTGCGTCTCCTTGAAGTCCAAAAGACTCTCAAGAGTCTTCTCCAACACCACAGTTCAAAAGCATCAATTTTTCAGCTCTCAGCTTTCTTCACAGTCCAACTCTCACATCCATACATGACCACTGGAAAAACCATAGCCTTGACTAAAGGGTTCTCATACTGTTCATGGGGTTCTAAAGGCAAGAATACTGAAGTGGTTTGCCATTCCCTTTTCCAGTGGACCATATTCTGTCAGAAAGAAACAGTATGAAAAGGCAGAAAGATAGGATACTGAAAGATGATCTCACCAGGCCGGTAGGTGCCCAGTATGCTACTGGAAATCAGTGGAGAAATAACTCCAAAAAGAATGAAGGGATGGAGCCAAAGCAAAAACAATACCCATTTGTGGATGTGACTGGTGATAGAAGCAAGGTCTGATGCTGTAAAGAGCAATATTGCATAGAAACCTGGAATGTTAGGTCAATGAATCAAGGCAAATTGTAAGTGGTCAAACAGGAGATGGCAAGAGTGAATGTCGACATTCTAGGAATCAACGAACTAAACTGGACAGGAATGGGTGAATTTAACTCAGATGACCATTATATCTACTACTGCGGGCAGAAAACCCTTAGAAGAAATGGAGTAGCCATCATGGTCAACAAAAGAGTCTGATGCAATCTCAAAAATGACAGAATGATCTCTGTTTGTTTCCAAGGCAAACCATTCAATATCATGGTAATCCAAGTCTATGCCTGAACCAGTACCGCTGAAGAAGCTGAAGTTGAACAGTTCTATGAAGACCTACAAGACCTTTTAGAACTAACACCCCAAAGAGATGTCCTTTTCATTATAGGGGGCTGGAGTGCAAAAGTAGGAAGTCAAGAAACACCTAGAGTAACAGGGAAATTTGGCCTTGGAGTACGGAATGAAGCAGGGCAAAGACTAATAGAGTTTTGCCAAGAGAACACACTGGTCACAGCAAACACCCTCTTCCAACAACACAAGAGAAGACTCTACACATGGACATCACCAGATGGCCAACACTGAAATCAGATTGATTATATTCTTTGCAGCCAAAGATGAAGCAGCTCTATACAGTCAGCAAAAACAAGACCGGGAGCTGACTGTGGCTCAGATCATGAACTCCTTATTGCCAAATTCAGACTGAAATTGAAGAAAGTAGGGAAAACCACTAGACCATTCAGGTATGACCTAAATCAAATCCCTTATGACTATACAGTGGAAGTGAGAAATAGATTTAAGGGACTAGATCTGATGGACAGAGTGCCTGATGAACTATGGACGGAGTTTAGTGACATTGTACAGGAGACAGGGATCAAGACCATTCCCATGGAAAAGAAATGCAAAAAGGCAAAATGGTTGTCTGAGGAGGCCTTACAAATAGCTGTGAAAAGAAGAGAAGCGAAAGGCAAAGGAGAAAAGGAAAGATATTCCCCTTTGAATGCAGAGTTCCAAAGAATAGCAAGGAGAGATAAGGAAGCCTTCCTCAGGGATCGATGCAAAGAAATAGAGGAAAACAATAGAATGTGAAAGATTAGAGATCTCTTCAAGAAAATTAGAGCTACCAAGGGAACATTCCATGCAAAGATGGGTCTGATAAAGGACCGAAATGGTACGGAACTAGCAGAAGCATAAGATATTAAGAAGAGGTGGTAAGAATACACAGAAGAACTGTACAAAAAATATCTTCATGACCCAGATAATCACGGTGGTGTGATCACTGACCTAGAGCCAGACATCCTGGAATGTGAAGTCAAGTGGGCCTTAGAAAGCATCACTACAAACAAAGCTAGTGGAGGTGATGGAATTCGAGTTGAGCTATTTCAAATCCTGGAAGATGATGCTGTGAAGGTGCTGTACTCAATAGGTCAGCAAATTTGGAAAACTCAGCAGTGACCACAGGACTGGAAAAGTTCAGTTTTCATTCCAGTCCCTAAGAAAGGCAATCCCAAAGAATGCTCAAACTACTGCACAATTGTATTCATCTCACACGCTAGTAAAGTAATGCTCAAAATTCTCCTAGCCAGGCTTCAGAAATAAGTGATTCGTGAACTTCCAGATGTTCAAGCTGGTTTTAGAAAAGGCAGAGGAACCAGAGATCAAATTGCCAGTATCCGATGGATCATTGATAAAGCAAGAGTGTTCCAGGAAATCATCTATTTCTGCTTTATTGACTATGCCAAAGCTTTGGACTATGTGGATCACAATAAACTGTGGAAAATTCTGAAAGAGATGGGAATACCAGACCACCTGACCTGCCTCTTGAGAAACCTGTATGCAGGTCAGGAAGCAACAGTTAGAACTGAACATGGAAGAACAGACTGGTTCCAAATAGGGAAAGGAGTACGTCAAGGCTGTATATTGTCACCCTGCTTATTTAACTTATATGCCGAATACATCATGAGAAACGCTGGGCTGAGGAAGCACAAGCTGGAATCAAGATTGCTAGGAGAAATATCAGTAACCTCAGATACGCAGATGACACCACCCTTATGGCAGAAAGTGAAGATGAACTAAGGAGCCCCTTGATGAAAGTGAAAGAGGAGAGTGAAAAAGTTGGCTTAAAGGTCAACATTCAGAAAACTAAGATCATGGCATCTGGTCCCATTACTTCATGGGATGTAGATGGGGAAATAGTGGAAACAGTGTCAGACTTTATTTTTTGGGGCTCCAAAATCACTGAAGATGGTGATTGCAGCCATGAAATTAAAAGACGCTTACTCCTTGGAAGAAAAGTTATGACCAACCAAGATAGCATATTAAAAAGCAGGGACATTACTTTGCCCACAAAGGTCCATCTAGTCAAGGCTATGGTTTTTCCAGTAGTCATGTGTGGGTGTGAGAGTTGGACTGTGAAGAAAGCTGAGCGCCGAAGAATTAATGCTTTTGAACTGTGGTGTTAGAGAAGATTCTTGAGAGTCCCTTGGACTGCAAGGAGATCCAACCAGTCCATCCTAGAGGAGATCAGTCCTGGGTGTTCATTGGAAGGACTGATGCTGAAGCTGAAACTCCAATACTTTGGCCACCTCATGTGAAGAGTTGACTCATTGGAAAAGACCCTGATGCTGGGAGTGATTGGGGGCAGGAGGAGAAGGGGATGACAGAGGATGAGATGGCTGGATGGCATCACACCTCGATGGACATGAGTTTGAGTAAACTCCGTGAATTGGTGATGGACAGGGAGGCTTGGGGTGCCGCGATTCATGGGGTCGCAAAGAATTGGACACGACTGAGTGAATGAACTGAACTGATTAGACGGAGCTTTGTAGGCAAAATAATATCTCTCCTTTTTAAAATGCTATCTAGGTTGGTCATCACTTTCCTTCCAAGGAGTAAGCGTCTTCATTTCGTGGCTGCAGTCACCATTTGCAGTGATTTTTGAACCCAAAAAGATAAAGTCTGACACTGTTTCCCCTGTGTTTCCCATGATGTGATGGGACCAGATGCCATGATCTTAGTTTTCTGAATATTGACCTTTAAGCCAACTTTTTCACTCTCTTTCACTTTCTCAAGAGGCTTTTTAGTTCCTCTTCACTTTCTGCCATAAGGGTTGTGTCATCTGCATATCTGAGATTATTGATATTTCTCCCAGCAATCTTGATTCCAGCTTGTACTTCCTCCAGCCCAGCATTTCTCATGATGTACTCTGCATCTAAGTTAAATAAGCAGGGTGACAATATACAGCCTTGACGTACTCCTTTTCCTCTTTGGAACCAGTCTGTTGTTCCATGTCCAGTTCTAACTGTTGCTTCCTGACCTTCACATAAGTCATATTCTGAGGAAAATGCAAATAGTTTGCTTATTGACATGGGCTAGGGATGAGCAAAGTTGACGGAGTCCTGGTCTGTTAAGAGATAGATAATGGACTTTAAAAAGTGACTAAAGGAAGTAAGAGTAGTCCATAAAGCATAAAAATTCCAACTGTCAGTGAAATCATATGGGTCTCAAACTCTAGAGTTATCTTAAAAATTTTCCCACAATTTTCTCTTTATCCATTTGATTACTAAATTCTAAAATTTATATCTTGTTCTCTCACATACATATTCTTATTCCCACAACTGTTGCTCTTTTGATATTACAGAAATAGCTTCCACAGTGAACTTCCTATCTCCCCTGTGTCAGTTATTCATGGGAATATTATGGTATTGGGAAAGTTGGGGCATTTATTTTTCTTAAAAAATTGGTATTAGATATTTTTAAAAATACATAGAAAGAAATAAAAGATAAAAAATACATTGAAAGCAACATTTTGGAAAAGATAACTTTATTAGACTTCCCTACACTTATTTTATGGTTTAATTTGTTTTTAAGTCATTTATTTGGGGTATGCCCACTACCCTTAAAGTCTGTCACTAATCGTGATAGAGCACAACTCAGGCAACATGCTTACTGACTTCAGACCAGCCAGCATTATTCTTGTGGTCCATGTAATGGATACATTCATTCACTTAAAAATATTGAGTATCTTCATGTGCAGCTTGCTGTTTTGGGACCTGGAGATACAGAAATGCATAAAGCAAACAAAACTTTTCCTCTTGTGGATTTACATTTTGTTGAGGGTGCAGACAGAAAATTAACAAATATTAAATACCATGTATTATATGGTGATGAAAGTATGGAGAAAAATGTTTGACAAGAAATGAGGGCATCAATTTCATAACTAGAAAAAAAGGCTACAGCGGAAAGGGGATATTTGAGCAGAGGCCTGAAGGTTGTGAGATAGGAGGCTCGGCAAAAATTTAGGTGAAAAGTATCTCCAGGTGGAGACAGGAGCAAGTGCAAAGATTCCGTGCTGGAACGTGTGCCTGTTGCCTTTGAGGACGCGTTTGCCTGGTGCGGGGTTGGTGGAGAGCAGTGGTAAGCAAAGCCAGAGAGCTTGCAGGGCCTGAGGCTGCTGTAACGACTTCAGCTTTTACTCTGAGTCAGACTCATTGAAACATTGTAAGCAGAAGAGTGACATGACCTGGCTTCTTTTTGAAATGATTACTGTGGTCACTATTGTGAAACTTATTATAGGAGTGACAGCAAGGGCTGAATCTGGGTTAGGGGGCTGTTGTAAGAATATAGGCTAGATAAGCTGGCTCTCAACAAAGAGGAAGTTCTCGAAGTGAGTTATAGCCCAATCTACCGTTTCTGTCCCATTCCACCTCAGATGAGAGGAAGCTGGGCTGGATAACAGTGCTTGGAGCAAGCAGGTGGAATAATGAGAGTCATGCTGTAGATGGAAGACTAGGAAACAGCAAAATGCAAGGGGATCTGCCATGCTGGGTACACAGTGTTTCAGTTAAGTTAGACTTCCTGATCTTTGGACATTCTTCTGTACTTTTTGCTCTTTGGCCCTTTGCCTGACCATTTGTTTATCTTTCCTACTTGTCACATTGTTTTCATGATTTAAGATTCATCTCAGATACTACTGCCTTCATAAATAAGGTTGTCAAATTTAGCAAGTAAAAACATAGGAGGTCCAGTCAAATTTGAATTTCAGATAAACAGTTAATAATTTAAAAGTAGAACTATGGGACATAGTTTACTACTTTTCATTGTTTATTAAAACTAGGATTCATCTGCAAGCCAGGAATTTTATCTGGCAACACTATAAATAAGCTGTAATTAATTTACAGGTTAGTGCTTTAGTGCTCAAGTTTCAATGAGCACTGAAGTTTCAATGAGGATCGGTTTTGTTATGCCACTCCAAAGTCTTAGAGACTTTACACAAGAAAGTTTTATTTCCTGTTTATGCTACATGTACTTTACAGCATAGCAGAAGCCCTCTTAATTTAGTTCTTCAGAGACTACCATTTCAAAGTTGCTTCTTATGATGCCAGAGGGAGAGCTTTGCAGAATTTCACATTAGCAAGTAATTGCTCTGGTCTGAAAGAAACAAACATAACTGCCATTTGCAACTCATTGGCCAGAAAAGTCTTTTGGGCCCATGGGCTAAAGAGGAATAAGAGTTCAGTTCTATCATATCCTGGGAAGGAGGGGGCTGGAGCTAGACTGGAGCTAGGGGAAGCAGGAATGATATAATTTCTAGGTGCAATTTGCCATGGGTGTAATCTTCCCTTTCTAGAGCCCCTTGGGATTTATTTGTAATTTCCTAATGATATTTATCTTATTTTAATTTGCAGTTTAACCATTTTCTACTTATTTAATCTTTTTGGGATAAATTATTTGAGGCAGAACCTGGAATTATATTGACAGAGAGTGTAAGTTCAATCCATGTGTGTTGAATTCATCTTACATTTGTGCCTCACTCATCTCTCTCTGAGGCTTCACTGGTGGCTCAGTGGTGAAGAATCTGCTTGCCAATGCAGGAGACGTGGGTTAGATCGCTGGGTTGGGAAGATCCCCTGGAGAAGGAAATGGCAACCCACTCTAGTATTCTTGCCTGGAGGATCCCTTGGACAGAGCAGCCTGGAAGGCCACAGTCCACAGGGTTGCAAAAGAGTTGGGTATGTAGTAACTAAGCAACAACAACAGCATCTTTCTCTAGGACAGTGCTGTGTGAAGTTGTGATTTCATCTGAGCTTTGCTGTTGAGACGTACACTGTTGTGGTCTTCATTGGTCCTTCAGATACGGGCTTCCCTCTGCTTCTCATTTACCAGGCTGTTTACCCAGAGGTTCTACGTGGCAGGCAAGATTCGTCTGCTTCTGGACAGTAAAAATTCTTTTCTTTTTGTACCTCTTTACTACTGCTGTTTCTAGCTTAGAGTAATTAATCTGATATTAATTTCCTTTAACCTTTTTCTTTTCTACTATCCTTTCAATCAGGTCAGATAACAGATGTTCACACATAAACACATGTGTACAAAACCACAATTAATTCAATACAACATATAGAAAAATATGTTGACTACTCAAATGAGACTTCTTTTTGAATCCCTTTGGGATAAATAGCAAATCTTGGTGGATTTCTGCCAGAAATCCAGACTTCATTTTCCATAAACTGAAAAGATATATTTCTCTAAATACATTTAAACCCTTAAGTGAAGACTGGATTTAAATGATCATTTTTATATATGAAAGGAGTGTATCTGAGGCAACGCATTCATTGTGTTGAGGGAAATTCATTTGTGTCTCAGTAAGAGGTTTTAGACTGTGTGACAGTGCTGCAAAGTGACCATCTCTCTTGTGGTGAGAAGGAAGCAGATAAAACAGGTTTGTGCTGCTCTCTGTTTTATATTCACTCGGGGATCCATGTGCCATCAAGACGGCGCATCAGAAGTAATTAGAATGGCCCTCCAATCATTCTATCTGAGGACATTGGAAAAGTAAGCACCTGTTTTATGACAGTTTAGCTATGTGTTTCTTAATATTTAAGAATTCTGATCAAGTTTAATCAGTGATCTAGGATATTCAAGTTTCCTATGATTTTGATCACCTGATTAAATTAAGGAACCAGGTGGGAAAAATGTTACAGCTCTGAGGAAGAATAATATTTAACCCAAATTCAATCAAAATCTATATTAAAGAGACTGTCTATAAAGTCCATGGAATCCTCCAGGCCAGAATACCCTCCTCCAGGGGATCTTCCCAACGCAGGGATCAAACCCAGGTCTCCCACATTGTAGGTGGATACTTTACCATCTGAGCCCCCAGGAAAGCCCAAGAATACTGGAGTGGGTAACCTATCTCTTCTCCAGGGGTTCTTCCCAACCTAGGAATTGAACCGGGGTCTCCTGCATTACAGGCGGATTCTTTACCAGCTGAGCTACCAGGGAAGCACCATTAAAGAAACTACTGTTGCTAAAATGACTGTTTTGTTGTTGTTGTTGAGAAAGATTACGTGTATTCTGAAGGTTAAAACAATGGAACTCAGAAGAGGAGGATATGAAAGTACCCTGAAAGTGATTGTACTGGTTAAAATTCCTTCCCAACTTTTTTTTTTAACCTTGTTGCCCAGTGAAGATAAAGTATAAATCAAGTTTGGTCCATTAAGAAGGTATATATATATATATATATATATATCTTTTGATTTCACAAATATTTTTATTTTTTGCCCTAAATGACATTATCTTATCACTTGTAATGGAATATCATTGAATATCTTTTTATATATACATTGTGAATAATTTGTGCTATTTCATTTGTTATAATTAGTTCTACTAGTTTTTTTCAGAGTGGTTGCAGTTTTACATCTATTTTGTGATAATCAATGATTCATCCATTTATTCAAAAATATTTTTGTTTGGTGCTCACTGTGTGCTGGGCACCATGCTAGGTGCTAGTATAGTGATTTTCTTGGGAAAGACTATCAAGGCCTCAGACAAAGGCAATCCCAGTTAGCTTTATGCTTGAAAGAGATTATTTTAATTACTATGGTTTAGTTTTGATCACATTGGTTTCTGGCCTTCAAAAATGGAGGCTACACATAGTAAGTTAATTCCTTGGTAGAGAGAAAACTTTGACCGAAAAAATGTATGTTCTTTTCATTTGGCATCTATCTCAACAGAAGATTGATGGTTTAAAACATCATTTACCTGACTTTTGCAAAGGAAAGCCTTTCTGTTAGTCTTAATATTTGCATTGTATTTGTGAGCAAATCTTTACAAATAGTCATAGCAATGGCTTAAACCAAGTAAGGGAATCTTTAAATGAAGATTGTGTGAACTACATTGCTTCCAAAAATATTGAAACAGATTTTTAATATTTATTTTGGCTGAGTTAAAGACATTTGAACAGATTCTAGCCAGTCATAGACTTATACATTATTTACAACCCATACTTATTACAAAATTATTTGGGAATAAGTTTGATGAGGGAATAAATATTTTAAAAATATTCGATCAATTCTCCTTCTGCTGATATGGCTTTAAACAGAAAATGCTGTTGTCAAAATAAAAAATCAAATAATTATATTTATCATTTGTGAATTTCAAAATTGTTGTGCTTTGTTTTTTACTTCATTATATTTTCCTAGCAAGTTTAAATGAAATGTATTGTTTGTATGGAAACCATGCAATTTATAATTATAGAGCATAGGACTTAGACCACATCTCTGGCTCTGCATCCTGGTACCACCACTTTCTAGCTTCTTGATGATTCTGGGAAATCAGCTTCCTTAACTTAGTTTTCTAGTTTGCAAAACAGGGCTGGTGCTCTCATTTGCTGTGTAAGGACTAAACACAATACCTTGCAAAGAGAGAAGTGCATAATAAACAGTCCAATATTGCTCCTTTTTTTAAAAGCGAATTTGTTGCACGATTGCTTCTGTCTTTTTTGTTTTTTTTTAATGTTCTGGTTTCTTAAGCCACAAGGCGTTTGGGATCGTAGCTTCCAGACCAGGGATCGAACCTGTGCTCTCTGATTGAAAGGTGAAGTCTTAATCATAGACCACCAGGGAAGTCCCTCATTATTATTTCTTATCAAATATATTTACCATGTATACCTACTAGACATACACAGAGTAAATATTCAAAATAAGAGATATAAAAATCATTGAAGAATTATTTTCCTCCACTGCTTGATTGATTAGCCCAACATCCACCATGCCTTTCAGTTTTCTCAAGTCATTCATTAAACAAAATAAAAAACTTAACATTCATTTTGTCAGTTTACAGGAGGGGAAATGATGAACAGCAAGAAGAGATTAGCATTTTGGAGACAGGTACTCCAAATCACTTGGACGTGTAGAGCTAGCTGATTTTGGTCTTTTGCAGCCTCATATTATACATTTGTAACAAAGAGTTATCATTCAAATATGGAAGATAAAATGTGGAGATTAAAGCAAAATTGGAAATGATGATTGAGAATTTAAGATAACTTTTTTATGTATTAAAGATTAAAGGCCATCCGTATGTCAGAAAATCTTGAGATACTGTCATATACAAAGCCATGATTAAATCCTGCTATAAAATAGGAATTATCTGAAAAGAAAGAGGATTTTGAAAGTGAAAATAATGAAAAATTATTCAGGAGAGTGCATAATTTAGTAACTAAATCTTTCTCAGTAATACTTTTGAGAAAACGGAAATGCCAAAAATATAGACCTGTAATCACAATGCATCAATTACAACTCAGATTGGTGGGAGAAAGACCTCTCTGCTAAAACAACTCTGGTTATCAGCTTGTTTGTTTTTAATTTCATGTGTCTTTACATATGTTAACCTCAAGGTTATTATCTTTGTGCAGTTTCTTCACTGTGTCATTCCAGTATTTATCCATAGTATTCTTTTCATACATTATGAATGATTCCTAGCTTATAATTATCATTATTTCTAAAGAAGAAAATGTGACTCATCAGAAACTTTTGTTTTCTATTTTTGAGAAAATTTTACACTTTGTAGTATTTACTACATAAATTTTATGAATGAAAAATTAAAATAAATACTACATGGTAGTTACTAAATAGAAACAAAAGAAGAAAGAAATACAGATAATAGAGTAAAAATTCACCCATAACCCTATGCCTGCTGATAACCACCATTACTATTTGGGCATACACTGATTTACATTTTTTATATATTCACATATACACGAGTGCATAAACCACACTTTAAAAAAATTTTTTTTAACTGGAGGACAATTGTTTTACAATATTATGTTGGCTTCTGGCATACAGCATGAATCAGCTGTAAGTACACGTGTGCCCCTTCCCGTTTGAGCCTCCCCCCGCCCCAGCCCTCTAGGTTGTCAGAGTACTACGCTGCGCTCCTGTGTTAGGCAGCAACTCCCCACTGCAGTCTGTTTTACACGTGGTAATGCATATGTTTCAGTGCTACTCTCTGAGTTCATCCCACCCTCTCCTTTCCCCACTGTGTCCAAAGTCTGTTCTCTGTGTCTGCACCACACAGTTTTATTTTGCAAAAATTAAATCATATAATACAGTTTTGTTCTCTTTTTTACTTAACAGTATACATATACTATCATTTCTGCCTAAATATAGATCTACATGGTAATTTTAATGGTTACATACTATTCATAGAAAGCTGCATTGTATATTTAACAAATTCCCATTTTTGAACATTTATAATATTTTTGAAAGGTAGTAATAGATATGTAATGGTTAAGATCATGGTCCTAAATCTAGATTTCCCTTGTTCAGATGTCAGCTCTGCCACTCAGGATGAATAATTTTGCAAAAGTTTTTAAATCATTCTGTTGCTGGGTTTCCTCACAGGTAAAACAGTAATTATAATAGTAATTAACTTACGGTTATGAGGATTTAATAGCTTAGTGATGAAAACTATAACATTTATAAAACTAAGATTAACCTTGGACTAGGAAAGCAGAATGAAATCTTGTACACTGTCTCATTGCTGATGAAACAAAATCCTGCTAGAGGGAGAGGCCTGAAATATTCTACAAGTCTCTGCATTAGACATTTAAATCAAAGATGTAGTGAATCATGCAGAAAATGCAAAATGTCTCTAATCCATCTCAGATCCTTATTGGTTTAAGTATTTAGCCCTTCAAACTATCTGTCTTAACAGTGGAAAGGATGAATGTGCTCTAGGGAAGAGATTTTAAATTTCAGCTTCTAGGTATTTTTTTTTAATGCACAATGTTTGACATATAAATGAAAAATTATAAGTAAAATGGAAAGAATATTAAGGGAAAATTTTAGAATCAGACACACAGATAATTTACATGGTAGGGCTGGCAAACAAAATCTTTAACTACAATGGATATATTTTAAAAATAAAGGAAATTTGTATTTTAAAAAGGATGAAATTTGAAAACTGGAGAATTTAATATAGCCTTTTGAACTATCAGTTTCAGTGAATATTCTGTTAATAATAATTCTAAACTTGAGTGTATTAGGTTGGATTGACAACAGACTAGAGATAGCTGAACATAGGTTTAATGAAATCAAAAGGCGGATCAATAAAACACATCTGTAACACAGAGGAAAAAGAGAATAGTAAGAACAGAAAAAAGTTAAGAGATATTTGGGGCATAATAAATGGTGTAAACATCTGGAAATTAGAGTACTAGAAAGAGGGGAATGAATGAAAGAAGTGAAGTGAAGAAGTGAAGTGAAATGAAGTCACCTAGTCGTGTCCGACTCTTTGCGACCCCATGGACTGTAGCCTAACAGGATCCTCCGTCCATGGGATTTTCCAGGCAGGAATACTGGAGTGGGTTGCCATTTCCTTCTCCAGGGGATCTTCCCAACCCAGGGATCGAACCTGGGTCTCCCGCATTGTAGGCAGCCGGTCTGAGCCACCAGGGAAGTCCAAATGAAAGAAATAGTATTTAAATACTTTAAATGCTTTAAATCACTTTAAAGTGATAGTGGCTGAGGCTTTTCCAAAACTGGTAAAATTCAGGTTCAAGAAGTTTAAGGAACCCTCAGTGAGAAAAATTAAACCCGCCTAGGCACACACTGTCCACTCCAGTATTCTTGCCTGGAGAATCCTGTGGACAGAGGAGCCTGGCGGCTACAGTCCATGGGGTCACAAAGAGTCGGACACAACTGAACGACTTCACAGGCACATATTATCCAAGTTTCTGATAATTACAGGCAAAAAGAAACTCAGTTTAAGAAATAAAGACCCAACTGTATGTCAGGAACTGTTCTGTGCACTTCTGTAGCATCTAAAAAAACATCCCTCTAGGTCACAGAGATTTATGCCTGCATTTGAGAGTTTTATAGTTTTATGCTTAGGTCTGTTATCCATTTCGAGTTAATTTTTATATAGAGTCCAAGTTAAAGAACTAACTTCATTTTTTGCTTGTGGATATTCTGGCACCACATGTGGAAAAGACAATTGTTTCTGCCTTTAGCACCCTTGTCAAATATTAATTGACCATAAATTTAAGGGTTTATTTTGAAATGTCAATCCTATTCCATTGATTAATATGTCTGTCTTTATGGTAATACTATGCTATCTTGGTTACCATAGTTTTGTAGTAAGTTTTATAACTGAGAAGCATGAATCCTGTAACTTTTCTTCTTTCTCAAAATTATTGTGGCTATTTTAGTTCTTTGAATTTCCAAATTAATTTTAGCATATCAGCTTATCGATGTCTGCAAAAAAAAAAGCAGCTAGCATTTTTTTTGAGTCTGTAGATCAACTGGGAAGTATTACCATTTTAGCAGTGTTAATTCTTCTGTCCATTAACATGACTTATCTTTCCATTTTTTAGAGATTTTAAGTTTCTTTTAAAATATTTGTAATTATTGGTGTACAAATCTTATACTTCTATTAAATTTATTCTCAAGTATTTTTGATGCTATTTTAAATGGAATTGCCTCCTGAATTTTATTTTCAGTTTGTTCATTGGTAGTGTGTAGAGATGCAATTGATTCTTACATATTTATCTTGTATCCTGCAAGCTTGCTAAAGTTGTTTATGAGTTATAACATTTTTCAGTGGATTCCTTATCATCATGATCATGTGATCTACATACAGATACTTCATTTTTCATTACAAATGCCCTTTATTTCTTTTTCTTGCATAATTTTCCTGGTTAGAGCCTCCAGTGCAGTATTGGATAGAAGTGGCAAGAGGGAACATTCTTGTCTTGTTCCTGATGTTAGAGTGTTCTTGATCTTAGGTTTCTGCCACTAAGTGTAAGTGTTTTTTTGTACATTCCCTTTATCAAGATGAGCAAGTTCCTTTCTATTTCCAGGTTTTTTTGAGTACTTTTTATCAAGAAAGATTGTTGGATTTTGTCAAATGCCTTTTTCTACATTAGTCAAGATGATCATGTGGCTTTTGTCCTATATTCTATTAATAGAGTGCTATATTCTATTAATAGAATGTTGATTAATTGATTAATCAATGTTGATCACATTGATTAATTTTCAGATTTAATCTAATCTTGAATTGTGGAGATAAATCCACTTGGTCCTGATATATAATCCTTTTTATAATTTACTCAACTCACTGAACTAGTATTTGTTGAGAATTTTCTGGTGTATATTTATAGGGAACATTGTTGTGTGTGTGTGAGAGAGAGAGAGAGAGAGAGAGAGAGATCTTTTTGGGCTGTGTGTTAGGACAGTAATGGTCTCACAGAAAGGACTGGACGTGTTCCTTTCTCTTCTGTTTCTGAACAGCTTGTGAGGGATTGGCGTTAATTCTCTAAATACTTCATGGAGTTCACTAATGAAACAGTGTAGTTGGTTTTTGTTTGTCTGGTGGGGGGAGCTTTTAAAATTAATTCTTAAATCTCATTACTTGTTTTAGTTCTACTGAGATTTTCTATCTGGTCCACTGATAAAATATGGGAAAATAATCGTTAAAGGGTAGATTTTATAAATACTTTAATTAGATTCAAAGATAACACTGCAGACTTCCTTCTATCAGTTTCCCATAGAATGTTCACAAATGGGCCCCATGGATTTGGGAGACATTGCCAGGAAAATATCTTGATCACTATCTTGACCTGTACAAATTAAAATCACTAAGAAATGAAATAGGAATTTTAGTATGTATAGCAGTCATGGCTTGGCCTAAGGATAATGGTTTTAACTGCAGTAGGCTGGTGGATATTTGGGTGGTTAAGTTAGGAAAGCATGTAATTGAAATATTGACAGAGTTTGTTAAATGGGCTTTCAAAATATTAATGAATATCAAACAAACATTTTGATAACTCATGCAGATGAAGATAGTTTTATTTCAGTCATTTCTGGTTTATGAATATAAATAGAAAACTCTGGCACCATACCCCTGGCTGTCCTCATAAATAAAAAATAGATTTGGGAGGGGAAACCAAACAACATTTGTTACAGGTGTGTGTTTAAGGGACTCCATTTGACTTATCCAGAGAACATTTATGGTCTCCTTGCAGATGACTGGTGGGTCCATTAGCCAAGTTCTACCTGGCAACAGTTTAGTCCAGAGGAATGCACTCTAGTTAAGGATCAGTAGTTATGCCCAAATGCATTAAGTGACAGTGGCTACTGGCAAAGGATCAGAAATCTGAGTAGTTTCTAGGAACTAGAATTTTCAAGTGAGGGCACAGTGTGAAATGTGTTAGAATATGTGTGGGGCTAAGAATATGATTTGACCTGTTATACCCCAGGGTATTCATGTAACAACATGACCAGAGTAGTCCCTACAGTGAATGCTGACTTATCATTAAAGATGAAGTGAAAGAAATTTGGATTAGATGGTAGTGCGTTGTGCTGGGCTGAGTGAACATAAGCAGGGCAACACATGCATTAAGTCCAAACTATTTCTCTTCTCATGAAAATATATTTTAAAAACACAATAGGAAATAAGCATGAGGCTAATGATGTTCAGATGCTGGGCCTGCATTCCCCTCAAATGACTGAAGAAAATAAAAGTTATGGAACAGGAGCTTGAGTCATATATAAAAGGTAATTCTTATGGTAGTTCTGAGAATTCCTGAGTTTCGGTGTCATTCTGTTGCTTGCTTTCATATATTTCTTGCAAATTCCAACCAAGGGAAGTATAATTTTCCCCAATGTAGTTTAAGAATTTCTGAGATTTGCTTCACAGCAGTAGCAACAATCTTTGCAGGAAATCTCATGGCAGTTTTGAAATGAGGTTACAGTTTGGAGAAGTCTGGCAAAAGTATAAGTGTTATAACATCAACACTTAGCATGTCAAATTTTTAGATTTCAGGAAAATAGCTCATCTTTCCTTTTACACAATGTAACCTATATTTTTTGAGTCATTGATGTTACAGTTCTCCAAATGTAGTAGTGTGATTTTCTAAATTACATTCATGATTATGTCACTAGCTTTTTAAAAAAACAAATAGAGTGAAATGGTTGGAATAAGTAAGCAGCAATAGATATTTCTTATATAGGTTACGCATCTATTTCATATTTTTGAAGTTTAACAGTCTATAGAAGTAGGTGTGTGCTGAGTGTTATACTTAATGCTCAGAAATTTTCATCTGTAAGTGGCTGATACTAAAGCAGATTATTAATGTGTAGAAACTAAATACATTTGTTCCAAATGAGAAGTGTTCTTTTTCACCATCTGTTTGACTTTCAGCTTAGGAATCCCACTTGAGAAAATAGGTTTCTCTCAGCAACCCTGTGTTTATTCCCCACAGTGATTTCTCAGTAAAATCTCTTTTACCTGGAGATGACCTGTCAATCCTTCTCCTTTTGGGTTCTTGGTCAAGAAATTACAGACAAAAAGGAAATAAAATATCAGCTTTATTAGTTAATGGAAAAGCACAGGATGAAGGCACATCTCACTTGTCTTCCTTCACCTCCTCCTCGGCCCCCACTCCCTCCTTGCTGGGTTTCTCAGGAAAGCTGCAGTATCAGCCTGGCAAATGGAGTATGCCATCTTCCCCTGAACTGAAACTCAAGCTTGCCTGCACAGAGATCTGTAGATCTATAAATCTCCAGGATTTACACCAGTTAAATAGGTCTGCTCTGTGAAGACAAACTGCAAGAGAGATCTTCCTGCCTTTAATTACAGGAAATAAAGAGGAAGTAGGTCATGGCCTTAGACTTTTAAATCTCTAGTAAAATACACCTCCTGTGTGAATGTCTTGAGATGGGGACTGCTGAAGGAGCTGGAAGGGGCTTCCCTGGTGGGAAAGGTGAAGACTCTGCCTGCAATGCTGGAGACCTGGGTTCGATCCTTGGGTTGGGAATATCTTCTGAAGGAGGGCATGGCAACCCACTCTAGTACTCTTGCCTAGAGAATCCCATGGACAGAGGAGCTTGACAGGCTGCAGTCCACAGCGTCGCACAGAGTTGGATATGACTGAAGCGACTAAGCAGCAGCCAAGGAGCTGGAAACGTTGCCTTCCACTAATCTGCAAGTAAGCAGCGGGGGTGCAGTTACCTACTTTGAAAAATGGAGTGGACAGAAAGGGAGAAAGTGAGGTTTTTCTGATGGTGAACAGGTTTTCTGAGTAGGCAACACAGATGTTAGTAAATCTGTCCTTTCTCTTCAAAATCTAACCTTCTACAGGGCAAGCCTCTTTTTGTGGAGTTTTAGTAGGCAGGGTTGTCTGATTGTAAATGTGCTTATCATTTAAGATGGGAAATGAGTGAAGGGAAAAGGACTTAATGGTGTTCAGCAGAGCAAAGTGTAGCCTCTGACAGTGTGACAGCAAGAGAAGAAAGAACAAAAGTATAGATGTAATCTAATAATTCGAATGACAGTGCTACCAGGTGTCATTTTGTGGGCTGGCAAAGAGTCCCATAAACTTGACCAACCCTGATGGCCTCAGGCTGTCTTGGGAAAGAATTATCAGTAGGTTGAGACCAACAGTGCTGATCATTTAGGAAAATTTGAAAAGCAAACCTTGGAGTCCACCTAACCTAAATCTTTCACAAGTGAAGAAACTAAGGTCAAGTATTCTGCCAAAGAAGCTATATTTATTTATTTATTTATTAAAAAAAATTTTTTTTTCGTTTATTTTTATTAGTTGGAGGCTAATTACTTTACAGTATTGTAGTGGTTTTTGCCATACATTGACATGACTCAACCATGGGTTTACATGTGTTCCCCATCCCGATCCCCCCTCCCGCCTCCCTCCCCATCCCATCCCTCTGGGTCTTCCCAGTGCACCAGCCCTGAGCACTTGTCTCATGCATCCAACCTGGGCTGGTGATCTGTTTCACCCTTGATAATATACATGTTTCGATGCTGTTCTCTCGAAACATCCCACCCTCGCCTTCTCCCACAGAGTCTAAAATTCTGTTCTGTACATCTGTGTCTCTTTTTCTGTTTTGCATATTGGGTTATCGTTACCATCTTTTTAAATTCCATATGTATGCATTAGTATACAGTATTGGTCAAAGAAGCTATATTTAATACATTTTATAAAGATATTCATACAGCATTAATTTTTTTTAAAGCAAGATGTTGTGTTTTGTAATGAAGTAAACTGGCTCATTGGAAAACTTGATTATGCAGAAAGACTCAGTGGGGAGGGGGATACCTTAGTCTTTCAGGCTGCTATAACAAACATACTATAGACTTCATGACTCATAAATTACAGAGATGCATTTCTCACAGTTTGGAGCCTAGGAAGTCCAAGATGAAGGTCCTGGCAGAAAGAGATGCCTGATGAGGGCCTGCTTCCTAGTTCATAAGCAGTCATCTTCTCAGTGTCCTTGCATGGGGAAGTGCGCAAGGGAAATCGCTGAGGTCTGTTTTATAAGGGCACTAATTCTATTCATGAGAGCTCCATTCTTATGGCCTAATCGCATCCCAAAGGCCCCATCTCCACATACCATCCCCCTGGGGTTAGGTTTGAACATGAAGCCTCCAGGAGCACAGGCATTTGGTCTATAATAGAGGATGGGAACATGACGGGAATGTCCTTATTTTCTGTAATCCCTCACAGAACCTCACATAGCTCTCTGCTCATCATGGACCCTGACATTACTGGCTGATGAATGTTGGATGGTGTATGGGTTGGGATTTTAAAAGCACAGAATTCACGACTCTGAAGGGATTTAGTTACTGTAAGATGTCAGTTCTGTTAACGGTATCACTTCCCTTCTTCAGCGTGTTTTCATATCTCTCCCTGAGTATTGCTTCTCAATTGCCACTGCCTTCTCCACCCTGAGCCTTCGGGCTTCCCTTGTGTCAGCTGGTAAAGAATTCTGTGGACTGTATAGTCCATGGGGTCACAAAGAGTTGGACACGACTGAGCGACTTTCACTTTTCCACCCTACACTTTAAGTCATAGTAATCTACCATGGGTAGGGGAATAAGACGTTTTTTTCTCAGTAAAAAAATTTAGAGTTAAGATGTATTTCCCAGTTAGAAAGCATTACGTGACTACAGAGGGTTGCAATTCACATTCAAGTCTCTAGGACTGGGTAGTGGCCAACGTGCATGAGTGTATGTGACAGCTCTAGATTGTAAAATTTGCCAGAACTATAAATTTGACTAAGGTATTTAGAGTAATCACTTTTCTTTCTTCACACTGCTGGAGGAGAAATGGCAATAGAGTTCTCTGCTGAGCAGAAATCAGGATGCCTTAACTTCATGTTCAGATTTTGCAGAACTTTATTCTGTAAAAGACCCTGATATTAGATAAAAATGAAGTTTTCATTTAAAAGATATCACTGTGCTCCATTTGACAGATTATTTTGGTTTGTTTGAACTCTTTGTTTTTGAACTACTGCTTAAAAGTAGCTTCCCATATGGCTTTGGGTAAAATTAGTTGATATCAATTTAAATTCAATGATACTTGAGTAGATGTCATTTACACTTTAAAGGTATGTTTGTAGGGTGAATCCATAGATGTTCACAACAATAACTTAGATTACAACTTTGATTTAACTTTGAAAATATAAAGTTCTGAATAATATTATTGTTGCTACCATGCTTTTTTTTGAAAGCAAAGACAGTCCTGAGTTTATATTTAAAGATATCGAGTGTCCATTAATCTCTTGAAACATGAGATCTAATTTATGAAAGTGCCTACAACCTTTAATGGTACAGGCTGGTTGATATCCAAAGATTAGTATTTGGGCTTCCCCGATTGTGCAGTGATAAAGAATCCACCTACCAATGCAGGAGACATGGATTCTATCCTGGGTTGGGAAGATCTGCTGGAGTAGAAAATGACAACCCACTCCAATATTCTTGCCTGGAGAAATTCCATGGACAGAGGAGTCTAGTTGCAGAGAGTCAGACACAACTGAGCATACACCAATTAAGTGAAAAAGTTGACTTAAAACTCAACAGTCAAAAAACTAAGATCGTGGAATCTGGTCCCATCACTTGATGGCAAATAGATGGGGAAACAATGGAAACAGTGAGAGACTTTATCTTTTCGGGCTTCAAAATCACTGCAGATTGTGACTGCAGCCATGAAATAAAAAGATGCTAACTTCTGGAAGGAAAGTTATGACCAACCTAGACAGCATACTAAAAAGCAGAAACATTACTTTGCCAACAAAGGTCCGTCTCATCAAGACTATGGTTTTCCCAGTGGTCATGTATGGATGTGAGAGTTGGACTATAAAGAAAGCCGAGTGCCCAAGAATTGATGCTTTTGAACTGTGGTGTTGGAGAAGACTCTTGAGAGTCCCTTGGACTGCAAGGAGATCCAACCAGTCCATCCTAAAGGAAGTCAGTACTGAATATTTGATGCTGAAGCTGAAACACCAATATTTTGGCCACCGGATGCAAAAACTGACTCATTCAAAAAGATCTTGATGCTGGGATATATCGAAGGCAGGAGGAGAAGGGGATGACAGAGGATGAGAATGTTGGATGGCATCACTGACTTGATGGACATAAGTTTAAGCAAGCTCTGGGAGTTGGTGATGGACAGGGAAGCCCGGTGTGCCAAAGTCTGTGGGATCGCAAAGAGTCGGACATGACAGAGTGACTGAACTGAACTGAACCTTACAGAATCTATCATTTGCTTTTCATGGGAGATGCAAGCTTTTCAAATCAATAATGAACTTGAAAATTTTGTTACATGTCTTAAAACTGTTTCTCTGTTTCTTGCGGTTACTATCTCCTACCATACATTTCTTCTGTGAAACTGTGATAGTGCATTTAACTGAGATGTTAAATGCATGTATTTTTTAAAATCTTAATGAAACCTTGAGTATGTTTATCTGAGTAATTTAGTTGCTAAGTCGTGTGTGACCCTTTGCTACCCCATGGACTGTAGCCCACCAGGCTCCTCTCTCTATGGGATTTCCAGGCAAGAATATTGGAGTGGGTTGCATTTATCTTATGATTTAGCAAATGATGATCTAAAGAGAGAAGATATCAATGTGCATTTGACAAAGATGTTATCCGAAAAGCATGCGGCTTCTAAACAGATCACTTTAGTCTTTTTACAGATTGGATCAATCTTTCGAAGGTGGTTATAATTCTGGATTTGTTAACAGAAAGAGCATGTTCCATGCCATAGTACAGTAGGCAAAGGGTTTGAGTTATAACTGCTAGACCAGTGTTCAGATCCCAGGGTTCTCATAACAAAATACTACAGACTGGGTGACTTAAACAGCAGAACTTTATTTTCTGTCCGTTCTTCAGGATATAAGTCCAAGATCAAGGTGTCAGCAGGTCTGGTTTCTTCTGAGGCCTGTCTTTCTTGTGGATGAGCCACTTTCTTTCTGTTCCCTCACATACCTCCTATGCTGGCACATCCGCTGTATCTTTCTGTGTGTCCAGCTTTCCTCTTCTTCTAAGGACAATGGCCTTGTTGGATTAGAGCCTACTCAGTTCCATTTTAACGTGATTACCTCTTTAAAGCCCCTGTCTGTAAGTAGTCACATTCTGAGATGCTGAAGGTTAGGGATTCAACATGTACATTTTGAGGGAGTCATAATAGTAACTAGGTGTTTTCATGATCTGTTCAGCCATTTATATATTTTCATTTAGCACTCACTTATAAAGTACCTGGGCTTCCCAGGTGGCTCAGTTGTAAAGATCTGCCTGCCAGTACAGAAGACACAGGAGATACAGGTTCTATCCCTGAGTTGGGAAGATGCTCTGGAGCAGGAAATGACAACCTATGCCAGCACTGATGCCAGGATAATTCCATGGACAGACTGAGGAGCCTGGTTGGCTACGGTCACTGGGGTCACAGAGGGTCGGACACGGCTGAGCGACTGAGCACACCCATTGTAAAGTGCCTACTCTGGGGCAGATGCTTGTGTTAGGTGCAAGGCCCTAAAAGGTGCTTTGTAAGTGACTGAGTCCTTTTTTGATCATTATGCCTTGTAGTCCTAATGATAAAAATTAAGCTTCAGAGAATCTCCAGTGTTTTGCCCAAGATTGCACATCTAGTTTGAGTAAGAAGTTGGGTTGAACCTTGTTTCTGTGTTTCCCTAACATAAATAAATACTTGATTATTTCATGAGATAATCTTCAGCTGTCAACTTGGGTTCATTAGAGTTTTATATACAGCTGCCAATGATAGTATTTCCAAAGCCATCAGCAAACTATTTCATAAATTTTACTGGACTTAAGGAAGTGTTATTGGGAGAAAACCAAATCAAGACCCATATATATATATGTATGTGTATATATATGCACATATATATTTGATAATTTACTTTTCAGATACAATTTAAAGATGTTGCACAGATCTTTAGCTGCTCATTCTGCCCCTACTGAGGTCACATTTCCACCTCATACCTCTAAGCCTTTTTAATAGGAATTTTGTCATTCCTGTTTCATTTCTTGGGTCTGATTAGGACAAGACCAAATTAAATTTTGCTCAGTATTGACTCTATGACTTGATTATATTTAAAGTCTCAGGGGACTAAAATTAAATCTGTAGAAGAAGATAGTCTTGCTGTTAATAAAAAGCTGCTTAGGTGGTCTTTGCCTTTGATGTGTTACTAGTTCCATTTTCAGATAAAGCTTCTCAGAAGGTTTTTGGGCAAAAAAAAAAAAAAAAAAAGCCTCAAAGTAACTTTGTTGGTTGAAGCCTTGTTATGGTTTCCTCATTTCACAAGGCCTTGTTTCCAGTACTTGAAAAGCCAGATTGATTTTTTAAAATAAATGTCATGGGGAATTTCATAACCAAGGAAAAACCTTGGTTTGGATCTCAAGGCGTCAAGCCCTCTTGGTGGGGAAAATCAAGGTAATGTAAAGATGAGAGAATATAGTCTATTACTTTGTTTTTGCTTTAGCTAAAAATGTGTGGCTACTTCCTTTTTTCTCCTTGAAGTATATCTGAAAGTATAATCTTCAGTGATAAAGTGAATGATTTCCAGATATACGTATGGTTTCCTTCTTATTAAAGGTGGGCAGCAAAGTTGTGCCGGTAACCTTTGCCCCCACTTTCAATTAAGGTTAAAAGATTCTATTAGTTGAAGATTAGAACTACAGTTTTTTGGCAACACTGTTTTGTTTCTGTTTTATTTACATCTTGAGTTTTGGTAGATGACAGACTTATTCAGACAATAAATTGATAAACTAAGAGATTGGTAAAATTTTATATATTCATTACTGAACCCTGTGAGAAAACATAAATAAGTCTCCCACTGACTTCTGTTGACTTCAAATGTAAATCTTTTAAGTAAAGTTCATAGGATCAGATTAATGACAAAGTTTGGCCAAATACAAACATAACTTGAATCAGTGACCTTCCTGAGTTATGACTTAAATGGATTTGACATCAATAAAGCCTCCCTGCCATTTAATCTAATCTTTCTAAGAGAGAGAAGTTTCCAGAGGAGTGGGTGAAGCAAAAGTCTTATGAAGTTTGAAGTTTCCATTGAAAATGTCTTGAAGTAACTTAATTATATTGCTGGTTTGCTTACAGAGTTCAAGCTCCCAAATCAGAGATCTTGTCAGTTAAGTCAGTGGCAGGGAGTCTCATTTAAAGTTTAGCATCTCAAATTCCTTTTTCCTATTTCTTTATCTTTTTCTTTCACTTTTGATGCTTGGTGCTAGTAAGTTACATAATATTACTCAGGCAAAAATGACAGGAAACTGATTAAAATGACTAAACTGTAGTCTTGATGTTTGGACACCTAGACCCAAATTAGGATACGGATCAAATAGTTCTTTAAGGGTGGATATATTAGTTAAGATTGGATTTGGCTATAAGAAACAGAGAAACCAAAAAATAAATGGAAGGCTTTATTTTTCTGATTTGCCAAGAAGTCTTGAGGTAGAATGCTTCCCAGGTGGCTTAGTGGTAAAGAATTCGCCTGCCAATGCTGGAGACACAACAGACTTGGGTTCAGTCCCTGGGTCGGGATGATCCCCTGGAGGAGGAAATGGCAACCCAGTCCAGTATTCTTGCCTGGAGAATACCACGGACAGAGGAGCTTGATGGCCTACTGTCCATGGGGCGGTGGGTGGGTGGGGAGAAATGCAACTGATCGGATACAACTGAGCCACTGAGCTTATCATTTTGTCTCACAATAAACCTTCAAGATGGGTATTATTTACTGATGAAGATATGAGGTTGAAAGAAATTGTGTTTAGCTAGACATTAATCAGGATTTGAATTCAAGACCCAGTGACCCAGAGCAAGGTCAGAAAACTTTCTCTGTAAAGGGCCGGATGGTGAAGATTTTAGATTGCAAGAGTTATAATGCTCACATGTGATAGAATATTAGTTTTGTTTTCATATTTTTCAACCACTTAAGAATGTATAAGCCATTCTTCGCTTGTGGACTGTACAAAAATATGGGCAGGGATGTCAACTTTGGTCCATGGGTCATAGCTTGCTGATCTGTAAATCCTGTGTATTTGACTTTGCTGCTATGCCTAGCTGCTGTAGATATATCCACCTAGCATTTCCTAGATATCTGTAGTCTCTACCCTCAGAAAGTATGAGGAAGAAATATGTAACCACTGTTCTTGGTGATCTGAAATCAGACCATTAGAGCATTTTTTCTAAACTTTGAAGCCAAACTCCACTTTCTTTAACTACATAGTGCTACATGGTAGGTGTTTATTTTTTGCTTATGCTCCCTAATGACAACATTTTCTCCTTTTTCTTCCTTTTTACTATGCTGTGCTGTCTCTTCAGTCGTGTCTGACTCTTTGTCACCCTATGGATTAGAGCCCGCCAGGTTCCTCTGTCCATGGGATTCTCCAGGCAAGAATACTGGAGTGGGTTGCCATGCGCTCCTTCAGGGGATCTTCCCAACCCAGGGAATCGACCTGCGCCTCTTTGGTCTCCTGCATTGGCAGGCAGTTTCATTTTATCAGTAGCGCCATCTGGGAAGCCCCCTTTTTACTATCAGTTCAGTTCAGTGGCAACCCACTCCAGTACTCTTGCCTGGAAAATTCCATGGATGGAGGAGCCTGGTAGGCTACAGTCCATGGGGTTGCGACGAGTCGGACACGACTGAGCGACTTCACTTCACAGTTCCGTTCAGTCGCTCAGTCATTTCTGACTGTGACCCCATGGACTGCAGCACGCCAGGCTTCCCTGTCCATCACCAACTCCTGGAGCTTACTCAAACTCATGTCCATTGAGCTGGTGATGCCATCCAACCATCTCATCCTCTATCGTCCCCTTCAATCTTTCCCAGCCTTCAATCTTTCCCAGCATCAGGGTCTTTTCAAATGAGTCAGTTCTATGCATCAGGTGGCCAAAGTACTGAAGCTTCAGCTTCAGCATCAGTCCTTCCAATGAATATTCAGGACTGATTTCTTTTAGGATGGACTGGTTGGATTTTTGCAGTCCAAGGGACTCTCGAGAGTCTTCTCCAACACCACAGTTCAAAAGCATCAATTCTTCAGCTCTCAGCTTTCTTTATACTCTTATTTCTTTGGGATTTTACGTTGTCTCCTTCTGTAAATGTTACCTACCTTGAAGTCTTATTGCAAGAAGAACTGGTGAGCTGTGTAAAAAGCCCTTAAGCCAGTACTTGAAGCTTCTTAACCTTGTCATTATATAATGGTGCTCTGCTTCTCTTCCGCTGCTTGGCAATGTTTAACTTATTAATTCTTCTCCCGTCCTCTTCCTTGCTATGTACCCTCTCAAGTTAGGATCCCCTGCAGTCTTACAAGCCCTCTCATTTTCTATCATCAGTCGGTAAATGTAGCATATGAACTCCTATGTCAGGGTTAGATGTAAAGCCTTGCCAACATAAACACAAATTATCTTTTGAAGGAAACCTGCATTAATTGGTTGGGACTCCATCTTTGGGCAGTTGTGCTGGCACTGAGTTTGTTCTCTTGAGTGATTGTGAGTTTATTTTCCTTTGTCCTTCTCACCCCTGACGTTTGGATTTGAGACCAGCTCTGCGTGGGGGAGGGCAAGAATTGTTGCCTGCTTAGTTTTTCTTTTTTTTTTCACTTTATTTCACTGCCTCTAAATCAGCCGTTGAAAGAATGCATGAGAGAACGTGGCTTCATTATAGGCTCCACAGAATACGGATCCCTCAGTTTATATAATCAGCCCTAATCCAATCTGTGCATTGGTAGTTGTTATGGTAACATTTGAGCCAGCGGCTTGTGCAGACATGATGAAGAAGGGAAATTTTCTGGGAAGAGGGAGTTGGAAGACAGGACTGAATCTAATGCTGATTGCCCTGAACTTTGAACTCCAGACTGTTTGGTGATAGTTCTGAAGCTCTCTTTATACTTAGCACACAGCATGGCATACCAGTGAAAAAGTGTGTTGGAACTTGAAAGGTACTTCTTGACAATAGAGACTGTAAAAACAGAAAAATTGAAAGAAGTGTATTTTAGTTTTTCAAAATGGTTAAAATGTGAAAGAAATCTCACATAGCAGTTGCCGTGTTGTAACTATTGTAGAAAACCAAAGGCTTTTCTATTATCTATTTATATACTGTGTATTTAGCTTTGTAGCACCAGTACCATATGATTTATGAAATGACATCAAATGGAAATAGCTCAGAATTATAAAAGCTCTAAGTGAGTTATCCTCTCTTACTTATTTGGGTGACCAGCTCCCACATTTCATGACTCAAGACACACCGTTGCCAGTCAGATGTCTCTTTTAAAATATGATTGCATTTATCTGTGCAGCGGTAGCTCCAGATGGGATTAGGAAATTTAGTCAGTTTGATTTATTGTCACTTATCTTCCATACACCACAAATGCCAGAGAGGAAGAGTCCTAATGCCTGGCATTTGCTAAGGTGTAAAAGTTGCGTAATATGAGAGCCCCTGAACGTCCATGAGAGCATCAGGCTGGGAGTCTGGAAATGGACAACCGTGAGGACAAGCGTGATAATACTTGGGCAGGAGATCTCAGCGAAGGCTTCCCAGATCTCAGCTGCTTGGTCCCTGACAGTCAGTTTTGTCTAAAGAGGATGACCTGTTTAAGATGCCAGTCTTTCAGATGCTCCTGTCTAAATCTTCCACAATTATTTCTCCTGATACAACAAGTGCGGTAGTTGTATGTTTTACCAAATAGTTAAATATCAGACTGGACCCCAGGGAGTCATCTACTTCAGGGTGCCCTGTTCTGCCATTTCCCTCATGAAGCTACCCAATGGAATGAAAGTCAATGACTTTATAAAGAATCCTGACTAGAGACGCAGATGTGGAGAACAGACATGTAGACACAGCAGGGGAAGGCGGGGTGGGATGGATTGGGAGACGAGGGTTGACGCATATACACTCTGCTGTCCTTAGTCGCTCAGTCGTGTCCAACTCTCTGCGGCCCCATGGACTGCAGCCGGCCAGGCTCCTCTGTCCATGGGATTCTCCAGGCAAGAGTACTGGAGTGGGTTGCCATGTCCTCCTCCACGGGATCTTCCCAACCCAGAGACTGAACCCAGGTCTCCCTCATTGCAGGTGGATTCTTTACCATCTGAGCCACTAGGGAAGCCCAAGAATGCTGCAGTGGGTAGCCTATCTCTTTGCGAGGGGATCTTCCTGTCCCAGGAATTGAACTAGGGTCTCTGGCATTGCAGGTGGATTCTTTACCAGCTGAGCTACCAGGGAAGCTAACATATATACACTACCACATGTAAAATAGCCAGCTAGTGGGCAGCTGCTTGGTTCAGGACACAGAGAGCCCAGCTTGGTGTTCTGTGACGACCTAGAGGGGTGAGATGGGGGTGGGGTGGAAGGGAGGTCCAAGAGTGAGGGGATATATGTATACATGTAGCTGATTCACTTCATTGTACAGCAGAATAACACAACATTGTAAAGCGATTATGCTCCAATAAAAAGCTACATCATTCTAATTAGGTTACGTACAATTATATGCATACTTCAGGAAAAATGGTAGACATCATTGTCACATCACTGAGACATATTTGTATGCTGGAAACCCTTCGTGACCCCTGTCCCATCACATGCTAGTATATCTCCCTCAAAGTGTCTGTTATTCCAAATCACAGTTCCTTTAAATGTATTTCTAAATAGTATGGTTTAGTAGTAACTTTTTGTGAATGCTAAATGAAATCATAGAGCATTTCTTTTGATTTTGCCTCAACATCACATGTTGTAATTTATGCATGTTGGCTGTAGATGGTTTTACTGCTCCCCCTTTGCCCCACCCTTGCCCCAGTTTTTTGTGATAAATTGAGTTTTCAAATTTATTTTTCTTATTATATATTTCTCCTTTAATTTTTGCAAGTTTTATGGTCTATGTTGTTTTTCTAGTGCCTATCTTCCTATATATAACAAGCATAGTTTTCTTGAGGCCTCTAAATTATTATGCCATATCATAACTTTCTTTACAACTAATCAAATGCTTTAAAATTTTTTACCTTGAACACTAGTTTATTATTGGCTCGGTATTTTAATTCTAGCCTATTTACCCTCTCCTCCACACCAACATACAATTAACAATTTTTACAGCTAATGTAGACAATCACTGTTTAAATTTACCCAAGTATTTACTATGTTATCTTACCATTCTTTTTTACATCTCAAATCTCACATCTGGGATAATTTTTATAGCTAATGTAGACAGTCACTGTTTAAATTTACCCAAATATTTATTATATTATCTTACCATTCTTTTTTACATCTCAAATCCCACATCTGGGATAATTCTCCTTTGTCCTGAAGGATATAGATGGAAATTTCTTTCAGTGAGGGTCTTTTGGTACTATTGTAGTTGGTTGTTGTTTAGTCGCCGAGTCGTGTCCGACTCTTTGCAGCCCCATGGACTGCAGCACGCCAGGCCTCCCCGTCCCTCACCATCCTCCAAAGTTTGCCTAAGTTCATGTCCATGCATTGGTAATGCTGTCCGGCCGTCTCATCCTCTGATGCCCTATTCTACCTCAGTCTTTCCCAGCATCAGGGACTTTTCCAGTGATCTGTTCACATCAGGTGACCAAAATACAGGAGCCTCAGCTTCATCATCAGTCCTTGCAACTAGTATTCAGGGTTAATTTCCCTTAAGATTGACTGGTTTGATCTCCTGGCTGTCCAAGGAACTTTCAGGAGTCTTCTCCAGCACCACAGTTCGAAGGCATCAGTTCTTTGGCACTTTGCCTTCCTTATGGTCCAGCTCTCACAACTAGACGTGACCACTGAGAAGACCATAGTCTTGACTATACGGACCTTTGTCAGCAGAGTAATGTCTCTGCTTTTCAACACACTGTCTAGGTTTGTCACAGCTTTCCTGCCAAGAAGCAGTCATCTTCTGATTTCATGGCTCCAGTCACCATCCTCAGTGATTTTGGAGCCCAAGAAGAGGAAATCTGTCACTACTTCCACCTTTTCTGCTTCTATTTGCCATGCAGTAATGGGGCGCAGATGCTGTGATCTTAGTTTTTTTTAATATTTAACCTTAAGCCAGCTCTTTCACTGTCCTCCTTCACCTTCATTAAGACGCTCTTTAGTTCCTCTTTGCTTTCTGCCATTAGAGTGTTATCATCTGCATATCTGAAACTCTTGTTTATTACTTGTTTGAATATGACTTGAAATCTGCAATACTGGAAATTTTAGAACTGTGTTAACCATTATTCACGCTCAGTAAACCAAGGGATCCATTCTTCTCTGACTGTTGTTCAAAAACCAGCAAATATTTTAATAGTCATGTTTTGAAGATTGTTTTTTTACTCTCACCGATATTATAATCTTCCCGTGCATTTGGGTAATTTTTATTTTACTGTATTTCTTTTTATTTTTCTGCTTTAGGATTCATTGAGCTTCATGGATATGAGGATTGAATCTTTAACCCTTGTCTTGGAAATGTATTCAGCTGTATCTTTTTACTCCCTTTTCTCTTTATTGGCTACTTATTTGACCTACAATTTTATATTAGACTTGCTTCCACTACCTCCATGTCACATTTTCTCTTTTTCATATTTTCCTTCTCTTTAACCTTTTGCATTATATTCTGAACACTATTTCAGATGTTTATTGTGGTTCACTAATTTTCTCTTAAACTAATGCATTTAGTTGATCTTGCCAATAAGTTTTTAATTCCATTATTTTTTCCATTTCTCTAAATACTATTTTTTTTTCAGGTCTGCTTGATTCTTGGTCGTATTATCAAATATTTTTACTAGGATTTTAATTGCTTTAAATATATTAAATAGGTATATGATAATTCCAGAATCCACTGTCTGTTTTTCTTTGAGTATTATTTATTTTTCTGTATATCTCTCTGTCTAATCTACTTTCTCTCTCCTTCTCCCCCTCCCTCTTTCCTTCCCTCATCTACCCATCTATATATTACAATCTGCTGGTTCTTGTTTTGGCACAAGTTGTGAATTTTGACTGTGAGCTATTCACTTCTTTTGGAATTTTTACCTGTAGGGACTCTTTGAGGTCTGGTTTGAAATTGAGTTCTTCCAGAGAGAGTTTATAGTCATCTGGCAGGGCCACTACCCGGGACACCTTGACCTTATCCACATGAGGATCTTGGGTTTAAACAGATAGTGTGAATTCCAACTCCAAACCTGGTTTGAAACTCATCTGTGGCTAGAGATTCTCAGGAGAAATTTTAACTTTTCTCTTTACCCACATCCAGCATCCAGACAGTCATGGGTCTTTCCCAACAGAAGGGTTTATTTCCCCATGCTTAATCTTCTGTGTAAAGCTTTCTTACTAGTTTCGCTGCATTGTGAGAACCTCAGGCTTTACCAGTTTTGTTCTTTGGTGCAGTAATCACAATGGAAGCTCAAAGTCTTTTGGTTTCAGGCAAAAAATGTCCAGGTAAAAATCACCTGTGGTATTTGCTCACTTTCCAGAGCTCTTGCTTCCTCTCTTGTATTTTTGCATGAGTTCAGTGACGTGTTCAGAATAACATGTATTACGCAGACATGCACAGTGGCACAGACACTTACTTGTAATTTTAATTCCTCAGTAAAGAGCGTCAAGCAGGGTATATGGAAGTGAAAGTGTTAGTCTCTCAGTTCTGGCCGACTCATTGCAAATCCATGTAGCCTGCTAGGCTTCTTAGTCCATGGGATTCTCCAGCCAAGATTCTAGAGTGGTTGACATTCTCTTCCGCAGGAGATTTTCCTGAACCAGAGATCGAACCCAGGCCTCATGCATCACGGGCAGATTCTCTACCATCTGAGGCACTGAAGGTATATAATCCACTGTAAAAATGGAACTAGATATTTTGGGTGTTAAGAACTGCAAGTGCATAAAGATTGATTTTAACACCTAATTTTACTGTAGGGTTTTGAAGGGAATGTTTTACATAGCTGAGGTTTTATTATATAATGTACATTTTTTTCTTGAAAGCAAATGAAGACAGATTTGGTGAATGAAGCATTGTTGATATTCAGCTGGACATAATTTATTAAAAGTGAATATAAATTATTGATGTATTATTTATATTAAACATAACTATAAAATCTTTCATTAGAATAATGTGATCATGTAATTTTTTTTGCAGTATTTCATGTGCATATACAAAAATATACTTGGCCAGTAAGCCTTTCCAGACTTTTAAAAACTTCTGTTAAAAATGAAAGAACTGTGAGAATGACACATTTTCATTTGTTTAACTTTAGGAATGATTTGTTTATGGTGTCCATAAAAAGGCATTATTTCTTCAGTAATGAAAATAGCTAACTTTTGTTGAGCACCTCTATGTGCTAGAGACTATTCTAAATTTTTAAAACTTATTTACTCAGTCCTCGTCATGACCCTTTGAGGAAGGTACTTTTTAATACTTGTTTTATATATGAAAAAACTGAGGTCAGAGAGTCTGAGTAGCTCACCCATATTTACGCAGTTAGTTGTAGCCATGCCCGATTTAGAACCCAGACAGTACGGCTTCAGGATCCAGTTTTCTTAAATAACAGTGTATTTACTAATTCTAATACATTTACAGTACATTTACTCATTCTCTAAGTGACTTGGAAAGTTGAGGATACTTATGTAACACTTTATTCCTTCATTTGAAAATTATTTCTTGAATGCTTACTATGTCCCAAGATTTCCCAAAGCACATGGGATGTTCCTGCTTTGATGAACCTCATAGTTTAGTAAATGGATACCCATGCAATCAAGTAACTAGATACCTCAAAATGCATGTACATATTAATGGTGTTTAGAGGAAGGATCCACTCAGTCTGCCTGTGAGAATCAAGGAGCTTTTAAGAAGAGTCTTGCTATGTAACAGGCATTTACCAAGTGAATGCATTGGAGACTGTGGTGACAGTAGCTTATAAAGGCATAGCATTATATGCAGAGCAGTATAACATAGAACGCTAAGCTCACTATTACTAGAGAGTATATAGTGTGTTATGAGGGTGTAGTGTAAAAGGAGAAAATTGTTAAGCAGAGGTCACTAAAGTTATTTTTTTAATCATCCACATAATTGAAACTGAATGATTTTCTGATTTTTTTGAAAGTAGCACAGGCAATAGAACAAAGCCTATGCAAAAATACATATATAGCAGAAGTGAGCTCTAGTAGACTCTGAATGGAGGATCAGTGTGTTGGTTTTTATTTGCGCTTGTTGCAGTCAAGTGGCTTCAGGGGTCAGGCAGGTAGCAAGCAGTGGCTTTTAGGAAGATATGAGGGCGCTGTGGTCAATTGAGTCTTTGCCCAACCAAACAATATTTAAATTTAGTGTTTCAATAGCACTGTATCTGCTTATTGCATAAAATAGAAATTGTTGCTGAATTATCTCAATAATCTTCAATTGTATCTCTTAGTTAAGATGTCCATGACTTCAGTAAGAAGCTGTTGAGTTTTTTCCTGTCCAAATTTAATAAATAAATGCATGTATTTTGATTTATCTTTCTTTAAAAATATTATTAGGTAATTATTATTAGTAGTAATAATCACAATGGTGTGATCACTCACCTAAAGCCAGACATCCTGGAACGTGAAGTCAGGTGGGCCTTAGAAAGCATCAGCATGAACAAAGCTAGTGGATGTGATGGAATTCCAGTTGAGCTATTTCAAATTCTCAAAGATGATGCTGTGAAAGTGCTGCACTCAACATGCCAGCAAATTTGGAAAACTCAGCAGTGGCCACAGGACTGGAAAAGGTCAGTTTTCATTCCAATCCCAAAGAAAGGCAATGCCAAAGAATGCTCAAACTACTGCGCAATTGCACTCATCTCACACGCTAGTAAATTAATGCTCAAAATTCTCCAAGCCAGGCTTCAGCAATACGTGAACTAAGAACTTCCAGATGTTCAAGCTGGATTTAGAAAAGGCAGAGGAACCAGAGATCGAATTGCCAACATCCGCTGGATCATGGAAAAAGCAAGAGAGTTCCAGAAAAACATCTATTTCTGCTTTATTGACTATGCCAAAGCCTTTGACTGCCTGGATCACAATAAACTATGGAAAATTCTTCAGAGATGGGAATACCAGACCACATGACCCACCTCTTGAGAAACCTGTATGCAGGTCAGGAAGCAACAGTTAGAACTGCACATGGAACAACAGACTGGTTCCAAATAGGAAAAGGAGTATGACAAGGCTGTATATTGTCACCCTGCTTATTTAACTTAGATGCAGAGTACATCATGAGAAACGCTGGGCTGGATGAAGCACAAGCTGGAATCAAGATTGCCAGGAGAAATATCAATAACTTCAGATATGCAGATGACACCACCCTTATGGCAGAAAGTGAAGATGAACTAAGGAGCCCCTTGATGAAAGTGAAAGAGGAGAGTGAAAAAGTTGACTTAAAGCTTAACATTCAGAAAACTAAGATCATGGCATCTGATCCCATCAGTTCATGGGAAATAGATGGGGAGACAGTGGAAACAGTGTCAGACTTCATTTTTCTGGGCTCCAAAATCACTGCAGATGGTGATTGCAGCCATGAAATTAAAAGACTCTTACTCCTTGGAAGGAAAGTTATGACCAACCTAGGCAGCATATTAAAAAGCAGAGACATTACTTTGCTCACAAAGGTCCGTCTAGTCAAGGCTATTGTTTTTCCAGTGGTCATGTGTGGATGTGAGAGTTGGACTGTGAAAAAAGCTGAGTGCCGAAAAATTGATGCTTTTGAACTGTGGTGTTGGAGAAGACTCTTGAGAGTCCCTTGGACTGCAAGGAGATCCAACCAGTCCATCCTAAAGGAGATCAGTCCTGGGTGTTAATTGTTGGAAGGACTGATGCTGAAGCTGAAACTCCAATACTTTGGCCACCTGATGCGAAGAGTTGACTCACTGGAAAAGACCCTGGTGCTGGGAGGGATTGGGGCCAGGAGGAGAAGGGGACGACAGAGGATGAGATGGCTGGGTGGCATCGCCGACTCGATGGGCATGAGTTTGAATAAACTCCGGGAGTTGGTGATGGACAGGGAGGCCTGGCGTGCTGCGATTCATGGGGTCGCAACGAGTTGGACATGACTGAGCAACTGGACTGAACTGAACTGAACTTATTATTAGTAGTACTTATACCTAACTTTTTGTTTCTTGGCAGATAATTAAAATGCCTTCCAATATTTTAAATTTTGGGACAGAGGTCAAAACATAAAACAAATATTGGCTGTTTAATTCACATATGTGGGGCACCAATGAAGATTAAGGGCTTCCCCAATGGCTCGTCGGGTAAAGAATCTGCCTGTAATGCAGGAGACACAGGAGATGCAGCTTCAATCCTTGGGTTGGGAAGATCCCCTGGAGGAGAAAATAGCAACCCACTCCAGCATTTTTGTCTGGGAAATCTCAAGGATAGAGCAGCTTGGTTGTTTACAGTCCAAAGGGTCTCAAACAGTCCAAAGGGTCACAAAGAGTCAGACACGACTGAGGGACTAAGCATATATACATAATGAAGATTAAAAGGTGCCTAATAGGAGATTTGAGCTAGAATACCTGTGGAAAGACATGCCACAGATAATGACTGCTTTTTTCACTTGTATATGTTAGAAGGATCATAAGGAAAACTTCCACAGTGTGGATTGTGTTCACAATTACAATGGTATAGATGTTTTGGCTTTCACCATATTACAGAATAATTTTTGGAGGGGAGGCAAATACGTGATCTTCAGATGACTAAAAGGTAATGAGAAATAGTATATAGTCTTGATCTGTGAATGAAAATATGTAGATGCAGGATATGCTCATTTTTACACATTAGTAATATAAGGAGTAGAATAAGTGGGGAAACTATAAAATAAAATGCATACTTCACACAAACACACACACACAGAGTTCCTCCAGCTTTTCCACATCATTACCTTTTGTAATGACTGGATAAAGGTTTCCTTAAATTGCATCCTTGATTCATTGAGTTATCCAATATTGGTCATTCTTCACTTGTACTTCACATTTTAATATTCTGGTAGAGAGTGATAAGATGGTATCAGTTTTCAATTTCCACCAAGAATCTTTTTTTCCCCCCAGTTAGTCAGTTTTCAAAAAGCTTTTCACGTTCATTGACATCCTGAAATGCCATGAGACATAAGAAGTGGTATAAGCAATAAACCACTTTAAAACATGTTTACGTTGGCAGATGGGAAATCCTGGAACTATTGAGGTGAAATTGAGGCAAAAAACTGAATTGGCAATGCTGAAATACTCTTTCTTCCCTAGACAGATGTTAAGGAGAATTAAGGCAAAAAAGGATTCCATTATTCTTTGAAGAATTTGACCAAAGTTTGAGGAGAAATGTAAAAATACAGCAGGGGAAGGAGAGGGTGGGCCAATTGAGAGAGTGGCATTGAAACGTATACATGACCGTATGTAAGACCCATGGCTAATGGGAAGTTGCCGTGTAACACGGCTATCTCAACCCCCGCTCTCTGACACCCTGGGGTGGGGGCTGGAGAGAGGTTAAAGGGGGAGCGGACATATGTATACTTATGGCTGACTCATGTTGTTGTATGGCAGAAACCAACACAACATTGCAAAGCAGTTATCCTCCAATCAAAAATAAATTTTAAAAATATTAAGAAAGCTATAATACTGTTTGCCATTAAGCTTCCACTCTGTTTTTGGTAAAAACAAAGTAAAATCTTTACCTATAAAATACAGCATAAAACATTTAAGAAATCTTTTAACATGCTAAGTGGAAATACTGAAATCATAGTCACTAAGCTAATCTTTTGATTCAATTGACTATTTTTAACCTTAGAAAGATATATCCAGGAGAAAAAAATGGCCAAAACACTTGTTATAAATTACCCATACAACTGAGACCAGGAAGACCTCCTGACCTCTAAGAATGTATAGTTTAAAAGCAAGACAAGGAGGAAGAATATCTCCTGCAAGCTCATTTTAAATGAATAATTGGTACAGATTGTATGTCAGTCATGGAAGAGCTGTAAGGTTTTATCCGTGTGGATAGAGGTTATCCTAATTACTTTTTTACTAGCCATGTAAAAGATTGAATTGGGACTTTGTTAAATTTAGGTGTAACAATGAGTCATAGATTTGCGTCTTTTTCAGATGTTTGGGGATAACAGCCATGTCTTTCAATATCTTGTATTCCAGAATATTTAGTGCCCTGAGGATATTATGCACTGTGCTTAGTTGCTCAGTCGTGTTTAACTCTTTGTGATCCCATGGATTATAGCCCACCAGACTTCTCTGTCCATGGGATTCTCCAGGCAAGAATACTAGAGTGGGTTGCCATGCCCTCCTCCAGGGGATCTTCCCAACTCAGGGATAAAACCCAGGTCTCCTGCATTGCAGACAGATTCTTTACCATCTGAGCCAAGCAGGGAATATTGAGATGTGCTAATTAAAAAGCAGATGATATTGAATAATTTTAAAAATAAATAATAGACTCATCAGACAATATATTTGGTGAATCTACCTTTGCACAATAAAACTAATATTGTTTTTTTGTTTCAGTGACAAGTAAAACTATAATAATTATTAATGCAATGTCAGTCATACAAAAATGGGTATTCACCATGAATTGCAATGTTTTCTTAGGCAATTTTTACTCCCACACAATAATTCTTTCTTTACCTTTTGTATCAGTTTTATTATCAGATGAAAAGTATGTCTACATGCATATTAGAAAAAATATTGCTGACACTTTAATTAGTTTTATATGTCTAATTAAAACTCCCATCAAAACATATCATGCATAATAGGAGTTTTCAAGCTGACTTAACATGAAATTTTATTGAAGGGTTTTGCCACTATTTTTACAAAAAGATAAAAAATGTAAGAACTCACTGAGTACTTTTGTTAGAGGTAATAATGGAAAGACTGAGTGAAAGTTGCTCAGTCATGTCCAACTCTCCAGGCCAGAATACTGGCGTAGGCAGCCTTTCCCTTCTCCAGGGGATCTTCCCAACCCAGGGATCGAACCCAGGTCTCCCACACTGCAGGCGGATTCTTTACCAGCTGAGCCACGAGAGAAGCCCTTGTGGTAATGGAAAAAGAAGGGCATAAAATAAACGTAAGAACCCAGGACCAAATGACTGGGGAATTCTGAGCCACAAAGTCAGAGATTTTGACTAGAACCTTCTTGGCCATGTGAAAGTCAAGGAGAGCAGGGGGTCAAGGAAAGGTGTGCTAGGTGGAGGTATGCAGACATGAGTCTAAAGATAAATCCCTGACAAGTCAATCTACATAAGGAGTAGGTTGCTAGAACCTCATCCAGATGAGTTACCAAATCTCGGGTCTATCTTTGCAGTCAGGTGGGATAGCTGAGGGATAGAGCTACATGTGATAGAAATCCTGGAAGGCAGGTTTTCCTCTGAGAGGGTGGCAGGAGTAGGTAGTAGGTGCCTGTTCACAGAGGTAGGTTTTCAGAGGCTGGCAAATTCTGTGTCTGGAGCTTAAGTACTTTATTGCTTTGACACTCTTCCCAAGAGATGGGTGGCCGTGTTCCCATCCTGTGAACGTTGGCTGGCAGGCTGACTTGTGATTGCAGCAAAGTGTCCCTGTGTCCTGGGCTAACTCATAACAGAAAACACTGCTTCTACATGGTTATTTGAAGTTGCTCACTTTTGGAAACTAGCTACCATGCCATGAGAGAAGTCATGCAGTCCAGGAAGGGGCTTGATATCCCTGGCTGAGTCCAAGCTGCCAGTCTGCAGAAGCATCTTGAAATAGACTGTCAAGTCCTTGTTCAGATCTCCAACAGCTGATGCTGTGTGGAGCAGAAATGGCATGTTCATCTCAAAACTACAGACCCATGAGTAAAATAAGAAGTGACTGTTGTTGTCAGCCACTAAGTTTTGGGGGTCGTTTGTCACGTGGATACCATGTGCTTGCTTACTTGAGTGAAGGTCCCTATAAATCAGGAGAATTTCAAAAACTGTTTAGCGTACAAGTTTCATTGTTTCTATCATTTTCTTTTCAAAGCTTAAAGTTGGACTTGTGAATGACAAGTGTACCCAGATAGCATCACAAGAAATTTATATTTGTGGATTTGCGCTTTCTGGAACCGCAGTTTTTACTATCTTTTTGTTGTTGTTTTATCTGAAGCCAAACTGCCCTGGGTTCAGATCTTTAGTCTGCCATTTATGTTGAGATCTTGGGCAAGTTATTTAACTTTTCTTTGTCTCAATGTACTTGACCTATGAAATTGAGCCAATAACTCTCTTACAAGACTTTTTGTGGCAGTTGCACAAAAAGTAAACTTTTGTGGAAGTTTATTTAAGGATGAGACATTCAGCTTCTAGAGTCTGACCTGGATTTATCAGACATTGACACTTAAAAAGTCTGCAGCATTAGCCATGTCACACAGTCCATCTAAGACTGAACAAACACATGAAAAGATGCACAACATCACTCATTATTAGAGAAATGCAAATCAAAATCACAATGAGGTACCATTACACGCCAGTCAGGATGGCTGCTATCCAAAAGTCTACAAGCAATAAATGCTGGAGAGGGTGTGGAGAAAAGGGAACCCTCTTACACTGTTGGTGGGAATGCAAACTAGTACAGCCGCTATGGAAAACAGTGTGGAGATTTCTTAAAAAACTGGAAATAGAACTGCCATATGACCCAGCAATCCCACTTCTGGGCATACACACTGAGGAAACCAGATCTGAAAGAGACACGTGCACCCCAATGTTCATCGCAGCACTGTTTATAATAGCCAGGACATGGAAGCAACCTAGATGCCCATCAGCAGATGAATGGATAAGGAAGCTGTGGTACATATACACCATGGAATATTACTCAGCCATTAAAAAGAATTCATTTGAACCAGTCCTAATGAGATGGATGAAGCTGGAGCCCATTATACAGAGTGAAGTAAGCCAGAAAGATAAAGCACATTACAGCATACTGACACATGTATATGGAATTTAGAAAGGTGATAACGATAACCCTATATGCAGAACAGAAAAAGAGACACAGAAATACAGAACAGACTTTTGAACTTTGTGGGAGAATGTGAGGGTGGGATATTTCAAAAGAACAGCATGTATGCTATCTATGGTGAAACAGATCACCAGCCCAGGTGGGATGCATGGGACAAGTGCTCCGGCCTGGTGCACTGGGAAGACCCAGAGGAATCGGGTGGAGAGGGAGGTGGGAGGGGGGATCGGGATTGGGAATACATGTAAATCCATGGCTGATTCATATCAATGTATGACAAAACCCACTGGAAAAAAAAAAGTAAAAAAAAAAAAAAAAAGTAAAAAAAAAAAAAAAAAAATGAGAACAGTGTAAGTACCTAGTACAGCATTATAATTTTGTGAAGATAAAAGAACTAGTTCATGTAAATTGTATAGCACAGTATGTATCATAGTTAATACTCAAAACATGTTAGCTGTTATTTATTATTATTGGAATTAAATGATACGATCCTTCAAAACAAACAGCTGTTTTCTCCTCAGGTGTATAGAAATATCTTCTAAAGAGCATTGTCCTTCTCCCAACTCCTTCTCAGGACCTCATAGCTCACTCAGTCCATAATAAAACACTTATATTAGTTTAACAACCTTACTCAGACATGAAAAAGTAAGAAGATTGATTCAAATTCTGAATGACTTTGCTAATTGAATAAACTTTAAACAATGGAATACTCAAATGGGAAATCATTGATTCAGTCTGAATAAAGGTGAAGAAGGGCTAGTAGTCATACTTGCTGAGAAGCTACATATTAGTCAGTAATAAAATACATATTATTAATAAAAATTGCCAGTACATGAGAAGGTTTAAAATTAATGTGCCAAACAGCTATTGTCACTGTGACTATTGATATAACAACTGTTTGCTAGCCATATTTATACTGGCTACTATTTAAACTCATTCTAAAATGATTTAATCCTTAAGACAATCTAATATTGGAGAGGTTAACTGCATTATGGTTGCATTTGCTTAATCACAATCTAACATGAAGGAGCCTTAGTCTCTTGAGATGAGTGTTAAAATTTTTGAGAGGATTTAGAAGAGCAAAGTGAAAGTGATTTAGGGGTTTGAAAATAACACATTTTGAGGAACAGTTTATAAAACTGAAATTTAGTCTATAGAAGGGAAAAAAGAGAGAGACCATTAGAACATCCCTCAGGTGAATGGAGGGTTATGTGGTTGTGTAAAGGAGGTAACCAGTTTTCATGTACATTTCATGCTCAAAGATGGGCAAAGATATTTAGTACACATTTTACCGGGAGTAGCGTAGGTTGGATGCACAAAAAAAAACATCTTTCCCTCAATGAGAGGCTACTGAGTGGGGCTAATGGAAGAGTTGGATGAATTTTTTTGTTCACTTTTTAAAAAGTATAGATTTATTTTTTATTTTTGAAGTGGCATTATATAGTGTTCTAGAGGAGGTAAACAATCCGTTAATTTTTTTTCTTATCTTTCTGGGTCTATAACATAAATCACTCCATTTTTAAAACAATGATGGATTATATATCTCTACTTCTAACTTTTATTTCACTTGCATTTGTGAATAGTCATTTGCCTAAGGTTTTTATTTTTCTTTTTTGCTTGTTAAGTAGCAGATATCTCTCTCTGTTGGCCTACCTCTTGGTCTTTCCACTTATTCTTGAGCAGATATATATCTCAATGTTTCCACTGACATGTACTCCAGACGGGATTTTAAAAAGTGATGAAATTTGAATCAATCAAATTTACTACATTATAGGAATGATCAAGAGAGAAATGCATTGATAGACTTAGTCCAAATTTACTTTTAATATCTTTTTTTACTATTTTTGTTAATTTTTTTTTTTTTACTATTTTACTACTTTTTTTTTTTTTTTTTTTTTTTACTAGGCAAAGAATTTTATTTATCTTTGTCTCAAACTTTATTCTTAGGCTTCTTCAGCTTCATTAGCTGCAAAGAATGAATTGTATATAAGCAAAAACTGAAAAGAGCTGCAGTGTCCAGGGGCTTAGGCTTAAAAATATTAGAGATCTAGATTTTATCAGATCCATAAACAAAATTTTAAAAAGCAGTCATAATATAAAATAGCAGCTCCCAGTAACTTCTTCAAGATTTATCTTCTTCAGAAGTTAATTCAATTCAGTTTGCTTCATTCTTGGAAGCCTCATCAAAATTCTCCACAAGATCTGGAACTTCATCATCATCCTCCTCTCCAGTGGCAAGTGGTGCTTTCCCATCCACGGATTGTTTGGGCAGAGCTTCAGCCAGTCTCCTTAAATTGGTCAGACTGTCGGCACCAAGCTGGTTTAAGATGCTGGGGAGCATTTCTGTCAGTTGCTTTGTCTCAGCGTGGCCTGTAATGGTGAAAGTGTTTGCTGCCAGAGATGCCTGAACTTTAGGGTTGTTAAAGTGGATCACTGTTCCTTGATTTGTGAACATATTCACCTCTTCAATACCAGAGATATTGTTTACCCCTAACTTCTTTAAAGAGAACTGAAGTTTTTTGTCATCTGCTGTGGCTGTTCTATGAACCACCTTCTTCTTTCTGCGAGCAGTTCCTTTCCCACCAATGCGCACTTGTGCCTGCAGTTTGGCAAGTTTCTCCTGGTTCATGATAGTTTCTTTCATCTTGTTGGAGCGGAAACGGGGCCGCGCAGGGGACTAGGGTTGGCGCTCAGGTGGTCTCGGGCAGACCAGCTGAGGTTGGGCGCACACACGCGGGGACGCAAGATGGCATCTAGAGGCTATTTTACTACTTTTAATGTTATAATTGTTATGCTAGTATGATTCTTTATAGTTTCCCAAATAATTGTAATACATCTTTGTTAGATTATGATAATGACCGTCCCTGATGAATCACACCCCTGGTGTCTACATCTTTGTACAGTCCCCTCCTGTGACTTCTACGCTTGGCCATGTGACTTGCTTTAACCAACTGTATATTCATCAGTGTGATGCAAGCAGAGTCTTGATGTTTGGTCATTGTGACTTGCTCCCTTGGAACATGCTGGAGAAGTTATACAAAGAACAAAAGTACTCAGAACAGAAGTCCCAGTGAACCACCAGGCATGTGAATGAGTCCACTATGGACCGTCTACACCCACTAATCCCCTCATGCGAGAACATGGGGGAGGTGATTAGAAGACTCTTCAGCTAAATCCATCCCAAAGAAGAATACAAAGTCAACAGATTGTTTTTGTTTGGATTCCTGAATTTCAGGGTGATTTGTTATATAGCAATAGGTGACTAATACACATATTGCTATTTGAAGCATGTGGGTATATCAACCTTGGGAACCAATTAGGGAAGATTTTGTTGTCTCAGTTTTACACATGAGGAGTCTATAGGGTTGCTACTAGGTTTTCTTCTATAATATTTTATTAATTCCTTCAGCACATTTAGAAGAAAAGTCTAATATGTTACCAAAGTTGTTTAGAAATTTTTTAAAATTCTAAGACAAAATATAAGTCATATTTCCAAAGTCAAAATTATTTTCTTTTATATTTGAAAAAGTAGCTATAATGTATTTCTGCTAAGACGTCTTTTCCTCGGTATGGAGAAGAGTTGTATTAGCCATCATCAGAACATACACTTAGAAAAAAAGAGAGAAAGCCTGAGTGAGGATAGTATTTATGGATGTGGAATAGCAGTTAGAGCTGAACTGAATTTACCCAGAAATTCTTGTTCACATAAGGAAATTTCACCGTCAATAGTGATCTCTTTTTTTAAAAAAGAATTTTGTGTTCTCTCTGTCTGCCAAATTGTATTTCACTTGTGCTGTTTTTAAAGCAGAGCATTGCCTACAGTTTTATCAGCTTATTTCTAACCATAATTCACAGCTTCCTTTGAGGAAGAGGTACAATTTTGGTTCATGTTTTATTCTTTTTCATTTCCTTTTCAAGGCATGGCCTTATTATTTTATCTGGGCCAACTTGGATGCTTGAAGCGACTGATTTTGTGCAGCAGAAGGAAGAGAAGTGAATTGGTTATTTTAACTCTAAAGAGAGCAAAGGTAGTCAAGCTGATCTTAAAGAAGTAGACAGTAAATAATATGATTTATTAGGTCTCGAGGTCTCTAGGACGCCATGCTAGAATGCCTTCATTGATTTGGCTTTTTCTCAGGTGAGGAGTGCTAGCAGGAATCTCCTTGAACCTTGTGTAAATGAGATCTCTCTCTTTTTTCAAGTGAAACATTTTTGACAATGTTCTCTTTCAATCCCTCTTTGTAATTGCGTGTTCAAAGTCAACTTAGTAAAAGCAATGAGAAAGTCTTTTTTCAAATTTAGTGTGCATAAACATCTCCTGGGAAGTCCACTAAACCATAGACCTTGATTCACTGCAAGTCTTCGGACTGTGTGGATTTCCTGAGAAGCTCCAGGAATATGTTTTTGTTGTGTTTTATTTTTTAAAAAGAATCCAGGTGATTTTGAAATGGCCTAAACCATAGTTTTAAATTTATATATAATTATATTGTTATTATCTTCTAATTGGTATTGGTAAGTCACATACTTGTATAAACAGTTTTTTTAGACCTATGATAAAAACAGAACATTAAGTGATAGGGTTTTTTGTAGTGGATACAAGACAGTAAAGTGAAGTGTTAGTTACTCAGCTGTGTCTAATCTTGGTGACCCCATGGACTGTAGCCTGCCAGGCTTCTCTGTCCATGGAATTCTCCAGGCAGGAATACTGGAGTGGTTTGCCGTTCCCTTCTCCAGGGGATCTTTCTGACCCAGGGACTGAACCCAGGTCTCCTACACTGCAGGCGGATTCTTTACCAACTGAGACACTAGCAAGCAAGTGACTAAACAGTGGATTTTTTTCCCTTGACAAAGATGAAATTCAGTGACTAAATATTCAGGTGGTTGCTATGCTTTCATGTCAGGAAACAGATATGCAATCTTCCTAAAATGAGCATTGCTTTAAAAAATGGAATTAGCAGGATTCTGTTTATGTCCATATCAGTGAGTCAGTCCACGTGAGGGCACAGCATGGGTGACTGCCAATTAATGACAACCCATGGTAGCTCAGCTGGTAAAGAATCCGCCTATAATGCAGGAGACCCCTGGGTCAGGAAGATCCCCTGGAGAAGGGATGGGCTACCCGCTCCAGTATTCTTGGGCTTCCCTGATGGCTCAGATGGTAAAGAATCCGCCTGCAATGCAGGAGACCTGGGTTCCATCCCTGAATTGGGAAGATCCCCTGGAGAAAGGAATGGCTACCCAACTCTAGTATTCTGGCCTGGAGGATCCCATGGACAGAGGAGCCTGGTGGGCTGTAGTCCATGGTGCTGCAAAGAGTAGGACAGTGACTGAGTGCTTTTCACTTTCATTTTCATTCTAAACAACCATGCATTCCCACCGTGGGCTTTCAGTCAGGCTCATAATCTTGATGAATTAGATTTTCCTCTTTAGGAGGGAAATGAACTCAACACTGTACTTTCATTTTTGTAGCTATTAAAATAAATGTAAACTGCTCATGAGCACATTTTTGTGTCCCAAGGTTGAATCAGAGGTATTGGTACTCTGTTTCTGCCCAGGCTGAAGAGGTGAGAATATTTGATGGTGATAGATATTTGCTAATGGACATGTGAACTGAGGAAGGGAATTTAATATAACTTTGTCTCCTTTATATCCTTTCTTTAAAGTTCATATTGACTGTAAAGCTTTCTTCATCCAGAAATAAGAGTGATCTATGCAGAATTGTTTCAGCATGAAGATATATAACAACAGTGTGTTGGGACAAAATATTAATGATAATCCTGCTATTTTTAATGGATTTGACCACATCATCATTTCTTTAATACATTCTCCTTTTTCATAAATGTGATTAGTCCAGTTTTTCCATGGTATTATAATGAATTTAGTTATGACAGATGAACAACAGTAATAAAATACAGAGAGACTATTTGCAACTGTACATAGGATCCTGGGACTTTGGGGAGAAACCAGGATCACAGATGCAGTTGTAAAAATTTTTTATAGAGGTGGTAGGTAAAACCAGTAGGTTATATGATTTTCCAGCTGGTACATGTAATGTGTGAAAAGAGTTGAGGATGGGATCCTTGAGGAATTAGTATATATGTGACAAAAAGGGGGGAAAGCCTACTGTTGTGCACTTAAAGGGAATGACCACTAAGGTAGGAAAGATCTAGGTGAGACAGTATCCTGAGGGCCAAAGAGAGAAGAAAATCCCTAAAAGTCCATCAGATTCAGCTGCTAGGTGATCAGACCTTAGTAAAGGCATTTGCAGAAAAACTTACTGTAGTCATTTGAAAGAAAAAAATAAAGGAAGATAGCTAGAGTAAGTTATTTTTGCAAGTTTGGTTGAGAAGGGAAGAGAAAAAGTTGCAGTGGATTGTGGTGGGATCATACAGAGTAAAGCAAAGGTGGCTTTATTTTTAAAAAATAGAAGGAACTTGGGTTTCCCAGCAGGCTGAAGAGAGGGTGAGAGTAAAGAAAGTTGTTATATGTACAAAGAGAGAAAGTTGTTATATGTACAAAGAAATGAGCCCACTCTTCTGTCCATAGAATTCTCCAGGCAAGAATACTAGAGTGGGTTGCCATTCCCTTCTCTGGGGGATCTTCTCAACCCAGGGATCGAACCCACATCTCCTGCTTTTCAGGCAGATTCTTTACCATCTGAGCCACGTGGAAAACCCCTAGATAATATGGAGATCTCTGATTGCTTAAATTGACAGATTAATCTTAACTGCATGGGCACCTTTCCTCTGAGATTAGAGAAAAGGAGTTGAAGATAAGTTTAATGTGTTTTTTCTCTATAGGTCACACACTTGTCAAAGAAGAAACCACGTTAAATTAGAAAATAATCATGCTCAGGGTATATGTAGGGTGCAGTTATCCCTTGTGCAGTTAATCATCAAAAATGTGGGGTTATAATGAACCAATTATTTTATTTTAAAGAGCTCAGATGAGTCATTGATTTGAGGAAGTGAGTAGACAGAGGTCATGTCCATTGTGATAGCCACAGTTCTGTGGTGTGTGGAGAAAGAAGGGAAGCTATTTGGCACAGAACAAATGTCGGCTGTCCTTACATTTTCTCCCTCTGATTTTTGGTAATAAGTTCTCATCAAAAGTTCTGCAATTATAAAAGTATTGCAGTAACATCTGTTGTACAGCTTAGTTTATAAATTCTCTCTTGGACTAAAAATAGTTATTTTCAGAATGTTGTCTGAAGTTTGAATTTAAGTATTTATTTTTTTGGACTTCCTGGTGTCTCAGACTGTAAAAAATCCTGCAATGCAGGAGGCCTGGCTTCAATCCTTGGGTTGGGAGGGTGGCTTACCAGTGGCACAGTGGTAAAGAATCCGCCTGCCAATGCAGGAGATGCACAAGATGTGGGTTTGATCCCTGAGTTGGGAAGATCCCCTGGAGTAGGAACAGGAAACCCACTCCAGTATTCTTGCCTGGAAAATTCCATGGATGGAGGAACCTGGTGGGTTACAGTCTGTGGGGTCACAGAGATATGACCGAGCGAGCACACATACACACGCACACATTTATTTGTTTAGCTGACTGTTTATCTCTCTTATTTTCTCTAGAGGGAATTTTAGGAGACTAATAATAGGAAACTGCACATTGGGTTTCCATGCAGTAAACTTTTGAATGTGTGATTGAAATAACACAATCTGCCTGGTAGTAAAGAGGACACATTAATTTGACTACCACCATTATCACATTCCCACAGAACTCTGAGTACATAGTAGTCAGGGATTCGGTGGCATTTTTTTCTTACAATTTTGCCAGAAACAAACCCTGGCATGGTGCCTAATGAACCCAGCTACTCCCCATCTGTTTTCTCCTGGACTCATTCCCATTCACTGTGTCGCTGTGGATAGGGATTCTGAGGAGAACAGATATTTGTGACCCTAGGTCATAAGAATCCGTATAATCTTGACTTAGTGACTGGGGCTATGTAACATTTGAGAGAGCAAATAGGAAAATATTTTGTATTTATCTAGAGAAAAATGGCCTGATACTGGTTATGGTTAAGTTTACTAGAAACAGTTTTTTTTGTGAGTGTAATTATAATTGTATGAAACCTGATTAATCAGACTAACTGGAGAGAACTCTAGTTTAAATCTGAATTTTAGAACATTGAAAGCAAAGGTGATTTTGTTACTTGCAAATGAGCATTGCATTTAATATTAGATTGAAAGCATTTTCTAAGAGTAGGCTTTAAGAAACTCGCTCTATTATAAAATGATTATAATTGTATCCATTAATTATCTGTGAATAGTTGTTTCTAGAAAGACTGATACTACTTTAAAAGAATTTATAATCTTAGTGCCTTGCATAATCCATCCTGAATCTAACTCAAAACATTGGATTGGTCTTTGAAAAGAGAATAACAATGCCGTTTATGGTCTGTGGATGGGTTGGGACTGGCAGTGTTACAAACATGTACAGTACATGTTTTTTGTGCATCACAACAGCCTCCAACATGAGCTTAGATGGTGAATCTTTTTTTAAGTCATCATGAAGATAGCTATACCTATTTTTCTGTCATTCTAACATCAAGTTTAAAAAATAATAATTTATGCTAATAGAATTGCATATTCTTGTTTCAGAGAATATAGATATCACACCTTTTGTGTTATTAAAAAGCATGTGTCTGCTTTAATCATATTATTTCATGGTATGAGTAGAAACATATAATTATATATTTGGAGTATCACAGTACTTTATTCAGCAAGTAATCACTTGATGTTTATTATAGGCAGTTCATTATGCTTTAATTTTAATTATACTATTTTTAATGGATGATGGCTAGTCTGCCAGGTGACTCTGACAACTGTCCAGACACATTTTAAATCACTATTGAAGATAACAATAGATTGTTTTTCATTTGTGTGATGAATTTCATTTGTTTCAGGCTCTCATACATGTACATTACAGCAAACTTTTGAGGAAATTAGGATAAATATTAATTAATGCCTACTGTTATATGCTCTTGTAATACTCCTATCCTTCCACTTCTGCAACCTTTTTCTTTTTTTATGGTTTTTGTTCATTATTGTTATTGTGGTTGTTCATCCCTACTGTTCTGTTGAAGGCAAGAACTGTATCTTGGTTTATCACTGTCACTGCTGTCTAGCCCAGTTTCTTGCACAGGGCATATATTTTGTAATATTTGTTGGATGAATGAATTCCCATTTTATCAAAAAATGAATTACAGAGAAATCAAAATGTTTGCTCAGCTTTCTAGAGACAGAATCAGAATCTGTTTCTTATATTTCAGAGTCTATCTGTCCCTTCCTCCATTGGGCCTTATTCAGTACTGTTTGCCCAAAATGGTAACCAGTTTTACACAGAGTTCAGTGACTGATCTTCAGTTGTTGAAGAAGTCTCACCAAAAATAAAAAAAGGGTACTATTGATCATCTCAACTGAGAAAAAAATGAAGGGAAATGATTCAAATCTAGCATTGGAAGTGTGAAGGGATACACAAGGAAGATTTTCCTGGTAGTATCTTAGTGTAAACTTTGAAATTGGTTTGAGTGGATTCTGGAAAGCTTTCCTTTTATGGAAATCATTAATTACAGTTAATGCTCATCTGTCCTAAATGACAGGGACATAACGTCATTGAGCTTCTGAGCTTAACTACAAACCCCTGGCCGAAATGATCCTCAGTCAATATCAATACTGGGTTTATAAACCATTCTTTAACACAAGTTTTGATTTGTGTTATGCTGGTAGCAAAATCTTGAAGATATTTTTAAGCATGAAAGATAATTACTGGATAAAATCCTTTCCTGTCTATAAACTTGTTATAAGTTGTTTTATTTGAAGTTATTGAGTCTTATACATTATTTAAACCTAAAACTATTAATTTAATACTTTTTATTTCTAAAGGTAGACCCAAATAGATATTTGTTCAGTGATGGATGAAATCAGGAGGTCATTTATAACTTTTAACAAATGTTCAAACTTCTCCAGCCAGTAGAAGTTCTAGGGGGAATAAAAGCCAGTCAAATAGAAAACTTAAAAAAAAAGTTCCTGTTAGATGTCTGTAATACAGTGTTGCTGAAATTCTTATCATTTGTTTAAAATATCATGATTTATAGATGTATGTCTCCAAGGCTCCAAGGCTTAGACATATTGAAAACCTCTAAAGGAGTCTTGCAGCCAGAAATGAACAGTTGATTAATCAGGGAAAGGTTTTGGCATTCCAGTCTAAATGTTGGTTGAACTCATTTTCCTTTGATAAGAGACAAAAATTTAGATCAGGGCAATTTTGATGAATTATGGTCCTCATTCAATATAGGAGCTAACTTTCAGTGCCTGTTGAATTTAGAAAAGACATTACAGTTTGGGGATTATCCAACCATCAGCACATATGCTTTATTTTCTTATTTTTATTTTTTTGCCCAGAATATCTTTCAAAATTCTTTTCCTATTGGCAATACAGAAAAGAAGGCTTTATTTTAAACTTCTGTATCAACTTTGCTTTAAGAATCTGCTTAAGTAAGAGACATCTTTTAATTTAGTTTGTTCAAAGGTTTTAATACTCTGTTGAGGTAGCCTGACACTTCTGCCAAAACCTCATAAGTAGACTCAAGAGAGATGAAAGTTGATCCACAACTGGTTTTGCAGCAGAATTTTGAAGCATCTAAAATTGAATTGTGCTGCAATTAAAACAGGATGATAAGCAATCGGGCAATTATTTTGATAAAGAAATTACTAATGAATGAAGATTTAAATAAAGCTTATAAGGAATGAAAAGTCACTGTTTATTCAAATTTCAGCCTTTGACCACTGTATAATATAGGATAACCAAATAAAATATGGTAACTACAGATGTCAAAGAGTATCATTTTTGGGTTTTAATACATGTACGTTTGTATCTCATAGAATGCCTAAAACTTTGTATCCTGATTTTAACTAATTAGCTTCTTCCCCCATTAAAAAAAAAAAAAATAAGCACTTCCCTGGTGGATCAGACAGTAAAGCATCCACCTACAATGTGGGGGACCCGGGTTCAATCCCTGGGTCGGGAAGATCTCCTGGAGAAGGAAATGGCAACCCACTCCAGTATTCTTGCCTAGAAAATCTCATAGACGGAGGAGCCTGGTAGGCTACAGTCCGTGGGGCCGCAAAGAGTCAGACACGATTGAGCGACTTCACTTTCACTTTCCCATAAAAAATATTCCTCCTTTTTTTGCATCATTAATGCTTTCTCTAGAATCATTATCATCAATTTTCTTAAGCTCCAAAACCTGGTATGATGATGAACACTTTCATTTCTGTCATTCTCGAGATTCAGTGGTATACCCGTCAGAATAAGTTTCTATCCAGAGTGATTACAGTCCTTCACCATTTCATCTGTTTTCACCCTGTTTCAGGCCCTCATCATAACTTTTACCCTGTGACTCATCCTTTATACTGTTACTTGGTGATTTTCTCATCATATAATTAACTGATTATGTTCCTTTTTGGGAAAAACAACAGAAAACAATAAAAATAGTAGAGGTAAATTTCTTAGCATAGAATTTATGATTTTATGACTTTCTAAACTCATTTTCCAAGCTTTTGGTTTTTCTCCCAACTATATCCAAGCCACAGAGTAGTGATCCCTGAGACAAGGAAAACAAATAAGGTGATTTCTACCACTGCCCTAGATGATTCCCTGGAGTTTCCAGGCCACAGGCAAGGAGAAAGAGTTTGAAAAAAGCCCGACAACCCCTTTCAGTGGAGGATACAGAGTCTAATGTGTCAGGACTGCTGTAATTTGCAGAGCAAAATTTGAAAGATGGTGGAACTACACAGATTGTCTCAAACTTTGCAAAGGAGTTTCTTTCAATTTTTGGTTGCGTATTCATCTGCATATACAAGGAAAGACCTAGTGAAAAGTGGAAGGTGGAACAATCCCAAAGGTCACAGAGGACTGGCCATAGCTCATGTTCCAACAAGGACAAGTGGAAAGACCAAAAGTCACAAAGAAGAAGGATAATACAGCCCAATCATCAGGAGAAAAATCAATGAAACATAGCAAAATAAATATAGTGACCATTAAGTCTTAAGGAATTAAAGAGGATAACCCACATATTGAAATAAAATATTTACAAATTATATATCAATAAGGACTGGTATCCTTGATAAAAAAAAGAAGTTTTACAACTAAATAACAGAAGGGACAAATAACTTATTTATGGGCACATAATCTGAATAGATATTTCTCCAGAGAAGTCACACAAGTGGCCAGTAACACATCAAAAGGTGCTCAGTGTCATCGGTCATTAGGGAAATGCAAATAAAACACAATGAGATAACCATCTACATCTATGAAGATGGCTGTAACAAGAAAGATGGAAAATAAGAAGTATTGTTGAGGATACTGGAGAAATTGGAACCTTCATAAATTGTTGGTGAGAATATAAAATGTAGCTACTTTTAAAAAGAGTTTGGTACTTCCTCAACTGGTTAAACACAGAGTTACCATATGACCTAGCAATTTCACTCCAAGCTATATACCCAAGAAAATTGAAAACATTTGTCTGCACAAAAATGGAGACATGAGTGTTCCTAGCAGCATTATTCATAATACACAAAAAGCAGAAACAACCCAGAGGCCCATCAACTGATGGAAAGCTAAATAAAATGTGGTATGATTTGGTCATAAAAATGAATGAAGAACTGATGCATGCTACAATGTGGATGAACCATGAACACTCTGTGCTAAGTGGAAGAAGCCATATACAAAAGGCTATGTGTTAACCAACACGATATTTTAAAACAGTTATCCTCCAATTAAAAATAAATTTAAAAAAGAGCAACAGTGAAAAGGGCCAAATATTGTTTGATCCATTTATACAAAGTGTCCAGAATAAGTAAATCCATAGAGACAATAATTCGATTAGTAGCTGTCATGGACTCAGGGGAAGAATAAATGGAAAATGTTGGCTAATGGGTATAGAATTTCTTTGTGGAATGATTAAAACATCCTAAAATTAGGTAATGGTTGTGGTTGCACACTGTATACATCTACTAAATACTATTGAATTGTACACTTCAAAATGGTGAATTATCTAAATAAGATTATCATTAAAAATAAATTGATAGTATGAATAGCCTAAGATTTATTAAAGAAATTAATACCTAAAAAACATTTCTATCAAAAAAAAAATTCCAGATACATTCACTAGTAGAGTCTATAAAACATTTAGGAAGAAATGATATCAGTTCTACAAAAATCCTTCAGAAAGTAAACAAAGAGGGAATGTTTCCCACTTCATTTTATGAGGCCAGTTTTATCCAAATTCAAAATAAAGCAATTACAACATAAGAAAGCTATAGATCAGTATCTCTCATGAATAGTCATTATCAACTATTGGAAAACTGAATTTAGCAATACATTATATGTATATATATGTTTATGTGTGTGTATATATATATATATGTATATATATATATATCTCCTAACCAACTGAGTTTTACTGCAAGAAAGCAAGGTAGTTTTAACATTTGAGAACAAAACAATGTAACTCACCTTATAAACAAACTGTAAAACAAAAATGGTATAATTTTCCCCATAGGCGAAAAAACAGCAATCATAGTTCATGATAAAAATTTTCCACAGATTAAGAATAAAAGTGAATATCCCCAGGTTTCCCTGGTGGCTCTGATGCTAAAGAGTCTGCCTGCAATGCAGGAGACCTGGGTTGGGAAGGTGCCCTGAAGAAGAGAATGGCAACCCATTCCAGTATTCTTATCTGGAACATTCCATGGACAGAGGAGTTGGGGGCACAGTTCATGGGGTCACAAAGAGGAGGACACAACTGAGCAGCCAAGCACAGTTAAAGTACATTTAAGACAGTTTTATAGCTGGTATCTCACTGGTCAAAGGCGGAGTGCCTTCTACTGGGACGGGGAACCGTTCCCTTTTACCATTTCAGGCCCATATTTTGCCATTTTCTCTGGTTTGAGAGAGGACTGTGTTAGTGGAGTTATTTAGCCACTTAGCCTCTGGGGGAGAGCAGTGGAGATTTCTAGCACCACATTTGGCTTCTTTCTTCATGTTTCTCCTCATCCCTTTCTTTTTACTGTTTAGAAGAATGAGTCCCATTGGATGCCAGGTAATGTGTAGGGTATCTTTGCCCCTCCCAGTCCTTTTCCCAACCTCTTTCTCCTGGGGATACCTTCAGCGGGCTCCCTCCTTCCTGTCTGTATCCCAGTAGAGTCTAGCCATTTGGAAGGACTGGCAAGAGACCAGAAGAATACCGGAAGTCTTTGTACTTATTCCTTCTTCTCCCTCCTTGCTGGAGCTTAAATTGATAATAGCTGTATCATTGACCAAAGGTCCCTCCCCTGTAGCTGCAGCTCCCCCTGATACTGTCCCATCATTTGTCTTCAACCCAGGGGTGGGAACAAGGTTCTACTATTGCCTACCGCAGGTGATTCACCATCAGTCATGGATTTCCAAACCTTTCCCATACCTGTATAAATGCGCCCCCCCCCCCATTCTGTATTCAATGATCCTCAATTAGTCAATTTTGCATAGTCCATCTAACTGATACAGGGAGAAATTAAGATATCACCTAGTTCAAATGCAGAGGTATTAATTACAATTCAAATCATCTGACCCTGATGTTAGTCCTGTTACTGTTCGTGTGAAAGTGTGAAAATGTGAAGAGACAAAAGTATCACTGGTATGTTTATTCCCTAAGTTTTTCCCAGCTCACTGGCTGAAGGTGTTTCTGAGGTTAGCGCTCTGTTAGGGTTCTGCTTTGCCCTGGTCCTGCATGCATGCTCAGTCGCTTCAGCCGTGCCGACTCTGTGATCTCATGGGCTGTAGCCCACTGGCTCCTCTGTCCATGGGATTCTCCAGGCAAGAATACTAGAGTGGGTTGCCATTTTCTTCACTGGGGATCTTCCCGACCCAGGGATCGAACCCATGTCTTTTATGTCTCTTGCATTGGCAGGAGGGTTCTTTACCACTAGGACCACCTGGGCCCTCCCTACTTACTCACTATTTGTAAAAACAGTGCTCCTGAGCTAGGAATAGAGCTGATTCACTTGGCTTATATGTGCTGACTTTCTGCATATGGAATGATTCCTAACTTGATCCAAATGGTCTCTGTACCAGTGAAATGTTGTGATCAGGAGTACATGCACAAAATTGAATCACATCCGCATTCAGCTCTTAGCAGCTAGGTTATTTTTGTTCACTATGATCAAGCTGAACTTAGAATCAGTGGGTTTCCCCAATACTACTTTAATTATGATGAAATATATTGTCCTTGAGTTAAATTTTTCTTTACATTTTATCTGATTGTGGGAATGCATATTTTAAAGAAAATCTAATGAATAATCAATCATAATCACTGTAATGTAAACACGAGAAATGTAATTTCCCCATTCACTTAGGAGAGCAAGTAATTTATTATTCATGAGTTAGAAAAACGTCAGTTTAGTTTTTTCCACATGTATCTGAAAGGAGTACACATAATTTTGTTCTAGGTTATACTAGAACCAGGTCTATTGACTAGTATTCAGAGGGTAGCTGATAAGAACTGGTGAACATCAAATTCAGTGCTTAATAAATGCTTTCATCTTGACTTGGTTTTGCAGTCTGGTGTTGCACTCATTTATCAGTTCTTTTAGAATTTAGAGCATGCATTACATAGATAGAATTTTGTAATTATCACTTGATTATTAAAGCCTATGAACTTTTTCCTAACTTTCCAAGTTAGTATCCAGTTCACTTGTATATAAACCATAGACCATATTTTTGGTATTACATTTCAAATTATATAAGATTTAGTAAAATCTGGAAGGAAAAATTTGCCATATTATGTAAGAATACTCATGAAAATCCAACTGCTAAGTGGTAGAAATTTTGTATACAGTCTACACGTGAGGGTAAGGGGTCATGCTAAGATATTTACAATTTCAGAACTCTCAACCAAACCACCTAGAATAGATGAAAACTAAAATCCTTGGTTACAGGCAGCTAATAATTAAAAGAAGAATTATTAAACTTTTTGGTGTCTGGATAAAAGTGAAGTATGTAATACACTTGATAAAGACTACCATTGATCTTACAGTAGCTTTATTAATTTTTCTTTAATAATTCAGAATTTACAGTGATTCAAGGCTCAAGATAACCTCACGTGCTTATTAATCAACTTGAGGATGCAGTTGTCAATGTGAGAGGGAGTCAATAAGGAATGAATGAGAGCGAAGCTGAGTAGCAGTGATAATGCTGTGTCAGGGAGCACAGATTAGCAGGGGGGTTGTCGTTAAATTTATGTTACATTTCTTCAGCAATGTTGCAGAATCATTTAATTTGATTTAATGAGTCTATTTTAGAACATTTAATGTATCACTTCACTATGTGAAGAATTAATTGTATAATAAAAAGATACCATATAACACTTTTATTTAGCATTGAGAATTTGCTTCCATATAATTTGATTTTCTTAACATCTCAGAGAAGACAGGTCAGAGAGAAAAAGCAAGGGCAAAAACCAAGGTTTCTTCTCAAAACTTGTAATTTTGCTAATAATAACACTATCTGTGTGTTAATATAAGGTGTTTTCTTCATAGAAGACCACTGGCTTGAATTTTTTTTCCAATTTTTTTGTAATAAAAATTGCCAAGCACACAAAAGTTGGATGGAATTTCACAGGGAGCATCCATCTACCCACTTCCCTTCTGCCATTAACAATGTATTATACTTGGATTTTCATGTATCTATCCATTTATTCAACCCAATGTCTATCCATCAATCTGCTTATTTTTGATACATTTCAAGATTAATTAAAGGTACTTACGCTCTGGCTAAATATTTCAAGTCCATTTGACTTTAAATAGAAGTAGCTAATCTCTGATCAGCGCATTATTTTATACCAAGCACTTAACTAAATATGTTCCTTGCAGTATCTTACTGATAACGCCCAACAAAGTATGAGAAAGGTGTTGCTTTTATTAAATAAACTTTCCAGGTGAAAATACAGAACCTTAATTATGGAGGCAAAATTTCCCCAATATTCTTAGTTGTAGAGGTTGGTCAATTTGCAAGGTTGATTAGGACTAGTAAACCTTCTCAGATTATATCTTTGTGGTAGGGCTAGGATTTGAATGTAAAGAGTCTTAATTCCAGAACAAGAGCATCTGTATTAGTTTTTTATTGTTGCTATAACAAATGACCACAATCTTAGCAACTTAAAACAACATCCATTTATCTCCTAGATTCATGGGTCAGAAATCTGTGCAGAGCATAGCTCATCTGGATCCATTGTCTAAGGTCTCACAAGGCTGAAATCAAAGTGTTATCTGGGCTGGTTTATCTGGAAGCTCTGCAGAAGATTCTACCTCAATTATGTGTTGGTCAAATTAAGTTCCATGCAGTTGTAGAGCTGAGGTCCTCCGTTCTTTACTGAGTATCCATAAGGGGGCTGTTTTGCCCCTAGAGGTTGTCTGACTTCCTTAAACTTTCTATATCGCCCCACTCTAGCAATGATGAGTTGAATTTTTCTCATTCTCGAATATCTCTAACTTTTCTTCTACTTCATCTCTCTACCTTCAGCCAGAGAAAGCTCTCTGCTTTTAAGGACCCATCTGATTAGACTAAATCCACTCCAATAAACCAGAGTAATCTCCCTATTCTAGTATCTATAATCTTAGTAACATTTGGAAAATCCCTGTTGTTATGTAAAGTGACATATTCACAAGTCTGACTATGTTAAGGAGTTCCCTCTGCCTGCTGCAATCACAGTTATATGCCATTGCTTTCAGTAGTCCTATTTTAAAAAGAGAGTTCCTGATTAGCAAAAATTTTATCAAGAGTAAATTATAAAGAATTTAATTAATATTTGAGGGTAAGATCTGTGGGAAATTATTATAATATTTATATTTACCTTTTGATTTCTGGATATATATTGAAAACCAAATATTTCAAGATAACAATAAAAATTGTGGTCCTCTTCCTGTGAAATATTCACTTTCATAGGCTGTGAGTCATTCTGTTTTTATTTGAGGTATTCTAGCTGACTTGTTGCATTGCATATCTGAAAATTTATAATCATCTAGTCTTATTTATGTTTGCGGAAATATACAAAATGCCACAATGGCTCAGAAGCTTTAGGTCTTTTCTCAACATATGTTTATTCTAGTTATATCCTGAAGGGTATCCCACACATCATTGCATTGGTGCATCCAAGCATCAAAAGTTCAGAAGACTCAACAGATGGAATTGTTTTTATCTGTGAATGGCAGATATTGGTCATTCATTAAGAATGGCCAGTGAACTAAAGTGGATTGTAGGGTAGATAGACTGAATCTGAGCTTCCCTGTATGGCTTATGTGGAAGTATCAAAGTCAAATAAAAAATTCTTGCCCTCACAAGTATGGATAACACATAGTTTCAGTATCCACATTGATGCAAATGAATTAGTTCTTCATCCCATCCTTATAATAATTTTTGTTGATTGTTTTATCACTTTCTATGTTACAGTAATTTCTGTAGGTTCATTCTGGTCATGATTTAAATGTGACTCATATTTATAGCACTGACATTTCCTAATACTGATTCTAGTACAAAATATGTGCTCAATTTTGATTAATCCTTTCATTCACTTATTTTTGCATAGAACTATTGTGGCCCTATGTTATATTAGTCATTGTTAAGTCCTGGCACAAGAGAGAGAAATTGGAAAAAGATTCTTAAAAAGTCTATGGACAAGCAGAAATGAACAACACGTAAATAAATTTATTATAATACAGTAATGAGTGCTATGATCAAGAGTATTAAAGGAACAAAGAAGAGATAGACCCAACTGAGGCCTAAAGACTTGAAAGATATAAATATTTGTGTGCTGTTTGCACTTTCATACAATTATATGAACTAAGGCTAAAAAATATGTAATAAGCAATTATATCTATATGGCACCTCAGAACTGATTAGGACTGTTCCTGTAGTTTTAAAAATTAAGCCTACTAACATATCATGGATACTAAACATAGCTTAAATAGCATTATGTAGACTTAATAATTTTAGGACTATACATGAAATTTATTTCTGCATATGTCTTCTGATAAGTTATTTACCTAGTGAAGCAAATATATAATCAAATTACTATTCTTCTATAATATTTTCAGTCTTCTAAAATATGGTGAGCTCTTAGGCATCATTACATTCTATGAATATCTTGTTAGTATAATGATTATCAGGATTGTTCAGAATGTTCTGTTTCTAGCAAACCCTTCCCATCCTCATTTTTTCTGCATGATTTCTATATAGTGCTACAGATAACAGAAAATCATCTTTATTTCTTCCCTCACTCTTTTTTCTATTGTCTCTATTTACTTTCCTTTGTTTCAGGGTGTATACATTAAAACACTTCTTGTACATCAAACAGTGTGGTATGCAATGAAAAGGGAACCAGAACAGTAAGGGACAGTCTTACCCGTAAAGAAATGAGACCATAGACAAGAGTCAAACATAAATACCAATGAAGCCACAATGCTCTCTACTATTTAACATTTGGCACTTGGTAAACTGGATGGTAGGGAAAAGTGAGCTCAGTGTAAGCCACTTTATCCATGAAAGCCATCCCTGGGTACTTGTGCTGACATGTTATCCAGACTAACTGGCTACCATGGCAGAGTTACAGTGGGAAACGGGGACTCTCTCACAGAATGTTAGCGCCACGACTCCTGGATGGCTGGACCATATGTTTGAGGAGCTGTTCATCCCGTGGTGTTAATGTACTTACTTGTGCTGATTTGCCACCATTTTCTCATTTTCCTTTGAGATCTACTATAGCTTGCCTTTGTAAGACAGTAGATTTGCAAGAGGTTATATACTCTTGCAAAACTGCAAGAAGTTTATATATAAAGTGAAGTACATAACCATGAGGGAGAGAAAGTATAACTGGCTTTGAGAATTCCAAGTTGGCATATTGGTAACCTCAGTGTTGATTCATGCTTTAAATGTCCATTCATAACTGGACATGTCATTCAGACAAAAAATCAGCAAGAAAACAGTGGTCTTACATGACAAATTAGACCAGGTAGAATTAATAGACATATACAGAAAGCCAAGCAGAATGCACTTTTGTTTTTAAATGCATGTAGAAATTTCTCCAGGATAGATTACATGCTAGGCAACAATATAAGCCTAAATAAATTTAAGAAGGTTGAAATCATGTCAGGCATCTTTTCTGACCACAATGCTATGAGACTAGTAGAAATCAACTACAAGAAAAAAAGAGCAAACACTGCAAACATGTGGAACATAAATCATGCTACCAAACAACCTATAGGTCACTGAAAAAATCAAAGAAGAAAAAAAAAATACTGGGAGTCAAATGAAAATGGAAACAGAACAATTCAAACTGTAAGAGATGCAGCAGAAAGTTTCAAGAGGGAAGCCTATAGTGATTCAAGCTTGCCTCAAGAAACCAGAAAAATTTCAAATAAATAATCTAAACTTACATCTAAAGGAACTATCAAAGAGAAGAACAAACAAAATCCAAAGTTAGTAGAAAGAAAGAAATAATGAAAATTAGAGCAGAAATAAATGAAATGGAGACAAATAGAGATCAGTGAAATTAAGAGCTAGTTCTTTGAAAAGATAAATGAAATTGATACACTTTTAGCCAGACTCATAAAGAAAAAAGAGAGATGGCCCATATAAATAAAAATTAGAAACAAAAGAGAGTATACATACCAACACCACAGAAATACCAAGGATCATAAGAGATTACTACTAACAGTTATGTGCCAATGAAATGGACATCCTAGAACAAATGGGTAAATCCCTAGAAATGTATAATCTCCCAAGACTAAATCAGGAAGAAATAGAAAATATGAATATATAGTTTACTAGTAGCAAAATTGAAACAGTAATTAAAGAAAAAGAAAACTCCCAACAAACAGAGGTCCAGGACCAGTTTCACAGGTGAATTTAAAAAAAAAAGAAGAATAATTAACACATACCTTCTTAAACTATTCCAAAAAGTTGAAGAAGAAGGAATGCTTCTGAACTCACTCTTTGAAGCTAGCATTATGCTAATACTAACACCAGACAAGGACACCACATTAAGAGGAAGTTACAGATCAGTATCACTAATAAGCATAGATGCAAATTTTCTCAACAAAATATTAGCAAACTAAATTCAACAGCACATTAAAAGGATAATGCACCATGATCAAGTGGGATTTATACCACAGATACAAGAATGGGTGAATATCTGCAAATCAATTAATGAGATACACCACATTAACAGATTGAAGAGTAAAAATCATGGTTAATTCAGTAGATGCAGAAAAAACTTTTGACAGAATTCTACATCCTCTTATGATAAAAACTCTGAGCAAAGTGGGTCCAGAGGGAACATACCTCAATATAATGAAGACTATGTATGAAAGTAAAAGAGGAGAGTGAAAAAGTTGGCTTTAAGCTCAGCATTCAGAAAACTAAGATCATGGCATCTGGTCCCATCACTTCATGGGAAATAGATGGGGAAACAGTGGAAACAGTGGCTGACTTTATTTTTTGGGGCTCCAAAATCACCGTAGATGGTGATTGCAGCCATGAAGTTGAAAAATGCTTACTCCTTGGAAGGAAAGTTATGACCAACCTAGACAGCATATTAAAAAGCAGAGACATTACTTTGCCAACAAAGGTCCGTCTAGTCAAGGCTATGGTTTTTCCAGAAGTCATGTATGGATGTGAGAGTTGGACTGTGGAGAAAGCTGAGCACCGAAAAATTGGAGCTTTTGGACTGTGGTGTTGGAGAAGACTCTTGAGAGTCCCTTGGACTGCAAGGAGATCCAACCAGTCCATCCTAAAGGAGATGAGTCCTGGGTGTTCATTGAAAGGACTGATGTTGAAGCTGAAACTCCAATACTTTGGCCACTTCATGTGAAGAGATGACTCATTGGAAAAGACCCTGATGCTGGGAGGGATTGGGGGCAGGAGGAGAAGGGGACGACAGAGGATGAGATGGCTGGATGGCATCACTTACTCGATGGACATGAGTTTGAGTAAACTCCGGGAGTCGGTGATGGACAGGGAGGCCTGGCGTGCTGTGATTCATGGGGTCGCAAAGAGTCGGATACGACTGAGTGACTGAACTGAACTGAACTGAACAAAGCCAATATGATACTCAACTGTAGAAAGCTAAAAGCATTTCTTCTACAACTAGGAACAAGACAAGGATGCTTGCCACTTTTATTTAGCATAATATTGGAAGTTCTAGGCATAGTGATCTGACAATAAATAAATAAATAATGGAATCTACATTGGAAAGAAAGAAGTAAAACTGTTTTCAACTGACATGATATCATGTATAGAAAATCCTAAACATACTACCAAAAAGCTATTAGAACTAATAAATGAATTCAGTCAAGTTTCAGGATACAGAATTAATATACAGAAGTCTTTTATCTTTCCATACACTAATAGCAAACTATCAAAAATAGAAATTAAGCAAAAATTTTATTTACACTGCATTCAAAATAATAAAATACCTAGGAGTAAATCTAACCAAAAGGTCAAAGACTTGTACTCTAAAAACTATAAGACATTGTTAAGAAAATTTAAGACAGTACAAGTGGAAAGATATAACATGCTCATAGACTGGAAGAATTAATAATGTTAAAATGACCATACTATACAAAGCAGTCTACTGATTCAATGCAGTCTTATACCAAGGGGATTTTTTCACAGAACTTGGAACAAATATTTCTAAAATTTTTATGGAAGCACAGAAGACCCCAAATAGCAAAAGCAATGTTGAAAAACAAAACTGGAGGGATCATACTCCTTGATCTAAAACTAAACTACAAAGCTACACTTATCAAAATAGTATGGTACTGGCACATAAACAGACACATAGATTAATGATACAGAATAGAGAGCCCAGAAATAAATTTACACTTATGTGATCAATTAATCTGTGATAAGACAAAAATATTCGGGGGGGGCGGTAGGCAGCCTCTTCTAAAAATGGTGTTGGGAAAAGTAGATAGCTACATACAATAGAGTACCTTTTCACATCATATACAGAAATAAACTCAAAATAGGTTAAAGACTTAAATGTAAGACCTGTTAATATAAAACTCCTGGAAATAAAGATAGTCAGCAAACTCTATAAAATAGGTCCTAGCAATATTTGTTTAGATCTGCCTCCTTGGGCAAGGGAAACAAAAGCAAAAATAAACAAATGTGACTGTACCAAACTAAAAACCTTTAGTACAGTGATGGAAACTATCAACAAAAGTAGAAGGCAGCTTGCTGATTAGAAGATTTTCGCAAACAATATATCCAGTAAGGGGTTAAATTCCCAGGTGGTACTAGTAGTACAGAACCCGCTTGCCAGTGCAGGAGACATGAGACACAGGTTTGATCCCTGGGTCGGGAAGATCCCCTGGAGAAGGAAATGGCACCCCACTCCAGTATTCTTACCTGGAGAGTCCCATGGACAGAGGAGCCTGGTGGGCTACAGTCCCAGGTTGCACAGAGGCAGACACGACTGAAACAGCTTAGCACAACAACACAACAATCCAAAATATACAGAGAACTCATTACAACTCAACATCAAAAATCAGTTAAAACAGGGGTGAGTGGATTAGGAGGTGCAGTCCTCCAATTATAAAATAAGTAAGCCATGGGGATATAATATACAGTGTGGGAATACTGTCAGTAATATTGTAGTAATTTTGTTGGGGACAGATGTTTATTAGGCTTACCATAGTGATTACTTCATGATGTATGTAAGTGTCAAGCCACTATGTGGCACACTTGAAAATAGCATTATATTGTGTTTCAAACATATTTCAATAAAAAATGAACTAAAATGTCTTTTATGACTATTAAAGTTTTCTTTTTTTTAAAAAAAAAAAAAAAGACTTTTCTGATACAAGGATAATAATTTGGCTTGTAGAAGTCCCTGGAGAGGGTTTTCAAGTTGGTAACAATCTGACCTTGGTTTCTTGAATCAATATAAATTGAAATGCTGAGAGGCATGAAACCACACATTTGATTAGCAGGTGAGAGGCTAATTGCATCTTCTCTAGAGAAAACATGAAAATAAATAAAGCATGAATCAACAAATAATGGGACTCACTACTGGTGATTATCTGATTGTATGCATTTCTCTTTGCCTCCTATGTGAAATTAATGAGTTTAAAATTTAACCTTCTTTTTGAATAATATTACCAGAATCTGAAAAATCTCCTGAGGCTTTTGAATATCTATTATTTGTCTCTTGTAGGATTTGAAAGACAAAACCCTAGATAGGTTTTCTTTTTTTTTTTTTCCTAGATAGGTTTTCTTTTCTTAACACAGGAGACCGGTACTGGGTATGCATAAATGTTAAAGTCTAAAATTTCTGAAAATGCAAATATGAACTACTCTCTTAGAACATATGAACATAGGTAACTATGTTTTCCTTGAGTCTGTAAATGGGGAGAGTAGGTGCTTACACTTAAAAGCACAAGGGAGTCTCATTCTCTTAGCATTTTAAGCAACACCTATTCAATGGTAGAATTTGTTGGCTTGCCATTTTCACTGATTTTATAAACTAGGTGTTGAGATCCTAAAATTATGAGGAACTTTGAAAAGTCCACATACCCTGGCATGTTTAAAAGTACACTGAATATGAAGCTGATTTGTAAGAATTTATTTACTTCCTCCAATATCCTCTCATTGTCTTGGTCATTGACAGTGTTCTTCAGAATTAGGCTTAATAATTTACATGCATTTTTTATGTTGAATATATTTCTACTTATAAATGAGTATAATACAATAGACTTCTACTGTGGACCACAAAAGATCAAACATATTTGAGTTATTATTCTTTATTGACTAGTTTTGTGGCAATTATATTGAATATTTTCCTTTATCCTTCCAATGCACATTTAAAATCTAAATAGTAAATATTTGGGGGTTAAAGATAATAAGAAAGTAGATTTATTAGGAGAAAAGGTAATAGAAAATTTACTGTAGAAAGTACTTTGTAATAAGAATTTTCTTGAACATTGCTTTTGAAACTGGGACATTTTATTAGATTACTAGACATGTTCATTGCTATACCACTTTGATATTGAGAAGTTATAATGAAATAATAAAGGTTTTGGCTTGATATGTTTTTTCTTAGTTTGAAGACAAGTTGTATCCATATATTGTTAGATGATGATAGTCTTTGTTCCTCTCCAGGTTAAATCGATGAAAAACTTTTAATATTTTCTTAAAGATAAGAAAGGAATAATATTAGGAATTCCATAATTGATAACTTTTTGAAAAGGTACATTGATTTGTGAAATAGGAATATTCTGTTGAGTTTTTTTAATGGGCTAAACTTTTTTCTCATTACATTTGTCTTCCAAACATGCTCACATTTTCAAATGTTAAATTCTTTTCCACTTGCTTCCTCTTTTTAGAGAAATATGATTTGCTTTCCCATTCTCACTTCTCCATCATTTCTAGTCTTTATTATTTTCATTCCTAAGGACAATGTGTATATTTGCCTCATCATCCTCTTTAAAGCTTTTCACCTTGGGAATGAGAATTTATGTGTTTTGATTACTCAATAAAGGACTAGTTTTTTTCCCCGATCCTTCTTCTTTATATTTTCCAATTGACATGCTCAATTATTATTTCCAAACCATCACTAGACTTAAATAAAACATACCATTGAGACTGCCAGTTTTCTCAATGGCTCCATAAAACCATAGGCAATTTTCCTTAAATATCAAGCTCCCTTTTTTCTTCATGTCAGCAGTAAGAGAACTGACCTTTTTCTCTGAAAGCAAGTGAGAGATCCTATAATTTTCTATATGTTTGAATTTAATTTGAGCTACATTTTCAACTAGTGCTGTCACGCAGCTACTAATTCACACTTTATTAAAGTGTGGATTTCGCCAGAACAGAGTGATTGTTACTACCTGTCTTCTGTAATTTCCATGGTGAGTTCTCATTCATAAATCTTTGAGACAAGTGGCAAACCCAAAACATTAACTGAGACAAACTAAAAAGCAAAAATTTTTAACAATATACATTATACAGTACACACAATATACAGTACAATATATAATGATACATTGTGTTTTAATAGGCATGATGGGAAGTTTGTTGAAATGTTTGGTTATTATGCATGAGTTTTTCTTTTAACATATCCAGGTCACTTTGAAGAGTTGATTCTCTTCAAAAGTGTGATTTAAGAACACTGGGAAACCCTTCCTGCCCCCAACTCCTTCTCCAAAGGCATGTTTCTAATACTGCCAGAGTGGTCTTTCTATAACAAAAGCCTTATTCTGAACACTGTTGTTTATAATCCTTTGATGACCCCATAGGATTCAAGGTGAAGTTCAGAACTTTCAGTGTAGCCTGTGGCCCTTCATTTTCGGTCTGTGCATTCATTGAGCCTTGCACATCATTCAGAGCCGTTTTGAGTGACTTGTGTTTCCTTCCTCGTCTCAGGCTGTTTCACACCTGTGCCTTCTTCATGCAGTCCCAGGTGTCTGGAACATTCTTTCTCTAGTATCACCAACTTCCTTATCCTAAAAAACTCAGATCGTTTGTCACATTACACATGAAACCTTTATAGTATATTTTCTCCAAACTCCTTTTGTTTTCGTGGTATCCTTTGTAAACCTCTCGTATATCACTCCACAGTAATCAATGATGTTTAGTTTTCTCTCTGCCCTGATATAAAATACTTAGAGATGTAAAAACAGCTTATTCAAATTGTATCCTTAATGAGCTTATAGTGACTTGCACATTGTACAGTGCTCAGTGAGAGTTTATTGAATGAATGTATGAATGAGTAAATTAATGCTTGATATTTCAACATTGGAAGTTCATTTTCCTATTTTAAAGATCTAATTTACCCAATTATTCTCTTTTAAAATGCAAAATATTATAAATGAGATGACACGTAAATTCAATTAGTTTTACCTCCTTCAATGCAACTTTTAAAACTAGTTCATGTATCCCTGGGCTAGGCTATAAAGATTATAATTATTATTATTATTATTATTTTTTTACTATTTTGTGAAGTAGTAAGGCCTTCAGTCTAAGAGAAGAGGGACTTGGGTATTAGTTTTGATTCCACAGCTCACTAGATAGCCATCCTTTGGCCTTATTTCCCTTATCATCTAAAAAGAAGAAAATAACATTCATATTATGGGATTATTATAAGGAGCAAAATGAGATCTCACTCTCTCTCATTATTTCTACCTATCTATCTATCTATCTGTGTATCTGTCTATTCGTCTATGTATTTCCTAAGGGAAATATTCAAGTAGAAATTTGCATTGAACACTTTATTTCCCAGTGCATGACTCTATGAAAGGGAGTATTCCGATGAGGAATGAGAAAAATAAGTGCATTTAGTTTGAGGATCCTGGCCCATAGCCCGAGTGTGTAAGTTATCACCTTCCAGAAAGGTGAAAGGAGTGCAGAAGGGTTGTTTGACACATAAAATAGCAGTGACTTAAAGTTTTCTCCTACATGTTCTAATAGTCTTGGCTAGATACCTTACAAAAGGTGATCTTGAAACAGAAGCTGTGGCTCATAGTCAGAATGATTACTTTCTGAAACAGAAAGATCCAATCATGAAAGATGCCACCATTTCTTAAGGATATATGCATATACTGCTGCCAAGAAACATCTGCTCCTTCTTCCCTTTGTTTGGATCGTCTGCTGAAAACACAGCTGATTCCTTTTAACTGTAAACTTATTGATAAGTTTCTGTTAAGAAGAATAACATTATAATCATGGAACCTAAACTGTTTTGTGATTGACTAAAATGGATTGGTCTGATTTTGGCTCAAGTTCAAGATTTCAGATTTATTTTCTGAAACACTTAATTGAGATGCATACTTTTGCATGCTATGTTAATCTGTTTATCACTCACACTATGAACAACTCGTTGCAGGAGAATGGTAGCCTCATGAGTTTGTCACATGTCTTAGTTATTTTCCTGCTATGGTGGACCACACACCAATCATCTGAACCTCTTTGATGTTCTTTGCCAGCTTGATCATTACGTTTGCCCACACCTTTTGATGCACTTTGATTACGATCTCCTAAATAGGAATAGTAATAAAGACATGAAGGATGGTAAATTTCAGTGGGAATATTATGAACTTCTTTGCAGAATGTTGTAATCACCAATGAGAAAGCAAATTATTTTAATTTTTTGGTGTTTGTTTTTAAAGTATTATGAGCCTGGTAGGAGATAGAGATTTAATCACAGAATATGCAAATTCTACATCTTTAATCCTTGTTCGATTGTAGAAAACATCTTTGTCTTAAAAGACTCACCTGTGTCATGGCTCATTTCTATACAATCATAGGTCTGTAAGGGATCCCCAGAGCTCATTTTTTGTCTCTGCTGATGATTAAATATTTAAGCCATCTCAGAGAGTTAATCCTTAATCATTTATCAAAGTATCTTAAAAGTCCCGTTTACCGTCAGTTCATGTTTCAATCTCATAAAAACCTTCTCATTGCAGTCTAAACTCTTGTACCGGCCTGAGTGAAGGCATAAAACTTCTATATAGTAAATCCCTATAGATTGTGATCAAGTAAATGTGCAGACTTTTAACTTAAAAAAAATGTGGTGTAAAGGCAATTTAGGGTGTATAAATCCCCTGGATATGTTTTGTGAAGTGTGGATAATCATATCATTGGGTTTATTTAAAGCATGAATATTGATCAGTAGAGGACAAACTGGTTTCTTCCTCTGGAGTTATATACATGGTGAGAATTGATTTGGGGGAATGAGGATGATTTAAGTTCATATAGAACCAAATCCTGTATACAGAAGGTAATCAAATGTTATTAGAAAGATTTGAAAGGTTTGGACTCTTTTTTGGCATTTTGTACTTTCTTCCTTTAGCAATCCTAGGTGAAATTTCATTCCCTTCACTCAAATGGGGAACCTATGAGGCTTAGAAAATGTAGTGTTTATTGAAGGATAGCTCTCTTGTGTTGCAAAAGTGGTATTCAGATTTGGTTTTTGACAAATAACCTTTGCATCCTCCTCTGGTCAGCTTCCTCTAAGTACAGTGTCCCAAGTGCTGCTGATTTTGAAGTTTCTGCTGTTTTCTATGTGATTCTAGTGATGCTCACTGATTCCTGAGGTTCTAAGAACATCAGATCCCCAAGGGTTCTACCACGGTAGGGAAGAATTGAAGGAGAAAGAAATGTGGAGGGGTTTGTACCCCAGAGGAAGAAGTGTATTCAGATTGTATTGGACTGAAATGAAGGTCAGGGAACCTGTTAGCTTCTAAGCCTTCACTTAATTCATCTAGGGATGAATTTGATCTAGGATCAAGACCTTAAAGCGTGTCCTCAGATAAAGTCTTGTTGTTCCCACATGAAGGAGGGGACTCTGTTGTATTAGTTTTCTTTGCAGAATGAATGATTAGGGAAGAGGACCTCAGGTAGAAGTAAGGATTACAAATGTACTGCCTATTCAGCCCCCAAAGAGGCATTTAGGAAAAGTAGTTGCTTGGAATGGTGGGTGGATACCAATCTGTTTGTTTTGCTCTGCTTCTTAAATGTATTTTTAAAACATTTAATTAGAAGAGAAGTACTTCGTTGTGCCTATTTTTGTACTATTAAGAATAGAACTGGTTCAAGTGATACTCTAAGATTTACATGTCACTGATTCTGAGTCAATTAACATAAACTTAATGTTTAGGCTTAATCGATGCATTAAAAATTGCCTTGAAAAAAAGACTATTTTGTTATGCATGTCTCTGCTATACCCAAATTTTAAGCAGAATTTTATGAAAGTGTTTCCATTTTTGTCCTAAGTGGTATCTTAAATTTATATAATGATGTTAAAGAGCATTTATCCTTTAAAAATGAGCAAGACCTATATACCAATCTTCATTTTTTTTTCTACAAAATTTGTACTTTTGAAGAAATATATTTAATTTAATGTAATTATCTGATCTGGTTAGGTAGAGATTTTATTTCACCTAGGATTTGCTAAACACTCAATTTAAAAGACATAATACTTCATAAAATATCTTTATAAATTATCAAGACAGATTGGCCTAATACCTGAATTAAAATATCCTCTGATTAAAATAAATCTGAGTTTCAAAGAATAAATTTATTTTAGTAAAACTATGACCTACAGCACTCTGATATTTTTCCAGCTTTCTGATTTTAATTAGTATCTGATGTTTCATTATACAATCTTAGTGAATGTTAGAAGATAATGAATATTCCACAGATGAACAACAACAAAAAATGTTTGTGCTTTCTGGTTTGCTTTGATGCCTTGTAATTGTATTTAGTGCTTATTTGGCCTAAGACATCAAATAAGAACATTCAGTCCTTGAATTTTTCTGTTGTAGTTACTGAAAAGCATACTTAATAGATTTCCCTGTTTTAACAGTGATTTACTTTGATACTGAAGCCATGTGGAGGAAGCGAATCCTATTTTCCTTATCTTAAATATAGGGTACTGATCAACTCATAAGGATTAAATAAATATATAACATCACAAAGCCACAAATGGGAGAAACTGAGACTTGAACTTTGGTCTTTGGATTCTGAATCTGTCATCTACTTATTGAATGGCTTATGCTTTGCTTTAAGTTTTCTAGAAGGTTGAGACTTAACTAAATAAAAGGTTTAAAGACCTTAGGACATGTACTGTGGAACTGAACTTTTATTGAAAATGTGTTATGATATATGCTCATTTAACTGAACCTTTTAAAAGTCATTTAACACAGCTTCCAGAAACCATTTCATTCATGTGAATGTAGATGATAAAAAGATAGCTAACATTTCCTGGGTGTGTGCCAGACACTGATACTTGAAAAATTATACTTGAAACATTTTGGAAAAAAAAAAAAAACTTGAAAAATTCCAAATAGAATGATACAAGTTACTGACCTGATTTTACAGGTGACAAAATGTCTAGTGAGCAGCACAGCCAGGATAAAAACCCAAGTATGTTGAGCTTCAGAGCCACCAGCTTTGAACTTCTATTTCCTGTTCTTCTGACTTTTTATTTATTTTTTTTTTCTTTTTTTTTTTATTAGTTGGAGGCTAATTACTTCACAACATTTCAGTGGGTTTTGTCATACATTGATATGAATCAGCCATGGATTTACACGTATTTCCCATCCCGATCCCCGCTCCCACCTCCCTCTCCACCCGATTCCTCTGGGTCTTCCCAGTGCACCAGGCCCAAGCACTTGTCTCATGCATCCCACCTGGGCTGGTGATCTGTTTCACCATAGATAGTATACATGCTGTTCTTTTGAAATATCCCACCCTCACATTCTCCCACAGAGTTCAAAAGTCTGTTCTGTATTTCTGTGTCTCTTTTTCTGTTCTGCATATAGGGTTATCGTTATCACCTTTCTAAATTCCATATATATGTGTCAGTATGCTGTAATGTTCTTTATCTTTCTGGCTTACTTCACTCTGTATAAGGGGCTCCAGCTTCATCCATCTCATTAGGACTGGTTCAAATGAGTTCTTTTTAATGGCTGAGTAATATTCCATGGTGTATATGTGCCACAGCTTCCTTATCCATTCATCTGCTGATGGGCATCTAGGTTGCTTCCATGTCCTGGCTATGACTTTTTAAAAAGAAAATGTTCTGTTGATAAGTCAACATATAGAACAGGGTACTCCTCAAGGAGAGTTATACGACAAACTTAACTCTTAATTCATACCCTGTATTTCAGCATTGGTAGGTGTAATGGGAAGCTTGGCAGTTTGGATTCCCACTTGTGTGGGTACTGAAATGAGTGCTGTTTTTTCCCACTATATAAATGACTCTGGGACTCAGTTTCTGCGTCTGTAGAACAATATCTCATATCCTAGGGTTGTTGTAATATTTGGATGATGATTTTTGCAGGGTGGTCATGACTGTATAAAATAACTCCTATTTCCTACCTTCCTTTACACTAACAAATGAACTCTACTACCTATGAGTCTAGGGAGGGCAGAGAGAACTCCATTTTTTTCTGGAAAGAAGGCTAATATTCTTGCCTTGGTGATGGTGGAACGTGACTTTCAGTTTCTTCTTCAGTGTACCATCCTTCTGGGCTTCTCAGGTGGTGCTATTGGTAAAGAACCCACCTGCCAATGCCAGAGACCTTAGAGATGCTGGTTCGATCCCTGGGTCAGGAAGATCCCCTGAAGGAGGGCATGACTGCCTCTTCTAGTATTCTTGCCTGTAGAATCCCATGGACAGAGGAGCCTGGTGGGTTAGAGTCCATGGGGTCACAAGGAGTCTGACACGACTAAAGCAGCTTAGCATGCACACACATACCATCCTTCTGTGTGCTTTGGTTGGGGCTGAGACTGAAGGGTGTGAGACTCTTGAGCAGTGTCTGCAGCAGCGTCCGTGTGATGCCTCTGGTCACCCAGTGTAGATGCTGAGGCAGTGTACAGGCGCAAACAACCCAGAGCTCTGTGTTCTGACCTTTTCTCTATCATAAGCTTGTGGAGTCCTTTGGATAAGATCATTAAAGCACAGAGGACCTCACTTTTCCCCTCCATACAGGGGAGGTGGCCAAGGATCTTAGTGAATACTAGATATGGGATGGAGAATTTTACTGTGATGTGGCTACAGCTGAGCCGACGAGTGAGTTGCACTTACTTTAATCCATCCAGTATAGGCAAGGGAAATGGATGCTTCTGTTGCCCTGGAAATTCCAAAAGAAACAGGACCAAGCTCTTCTGGCACAGCCAAAGAGTATCTGAGTCACATGCTGAATATTAACTGAGCTAATACAACATTTGGATTTCAACAGCTCATAAAGAAGTGCAATTAAGCAAAGACGAGTGCTTATGGTCCTGTGACAAAGGCAATCACTTCCTCAGGGGCCTTCTCTGACTCCCTCCCACCTCCTCTCCTTTTTTACTAGCATGTATCACAACCTTCACTTTCTAGTTATATATGTGGTTCCTTGCTTAGCATCCTCTTTCCTGAAGGATGCTAAGACTGTGGGCATTCTGGCACTCAGGTTTGGCAGACACAGTCCCAGCCTGCCTCCCACCAGGAGCCCTCGCCTCTCCCACTGGCCTCCTTTGACCCAGGATTCTAAATCAAGCAGGATTTATAGCTGGGATTATATGGAGCAGCGCTTCTTTTTAATGCCATGCCTGAGTCCAGCTAGTTCCTTTCACAGCTGGAACAAATCCATGTACTACATCCTAAGGCCTTGGGAATGGTGCCCTTTTAAGATTCTGAAACTGCATGGACTGAAGCCACAAGTGAGGCCAGAGCCATCAAAGGAATGTCCTGATCCCTAAACACAAAAGTGCTAAATTTGATGAAAGACTTTGGCAACAAGGAGAGTCTCTGACAAAACATTCCTTGGCAGTTGGTTATTAATTGCCCTCCAGGAAAGGTAGATGCTTGGTGGTCCTCAGAAAGTGTCTCTTTCAGACGAATTGTAGGAATTACCCGAACGGGGCTCCACGTATCTCTTTTCTGAAGGTTGTGAGATTATGCTGTCATGTTGATGTTGTCCAGTCACTAAGTCGTGTCTCACTCGCGACTCCATGGACTGCAGCACATCAGGCTTCCCTGTCCTTCTCTATCTCCTGGAGCTTTCTCAAAGTCATGTCCATTGAGTCAGTGATGCCATCCAAACATCTCATCCTCTGTCGTTCCCTTCTCCTCCCGCCCTCGATCTTTCCCAGCATCAGGGTCTTTTCCAATGAGTCGGCTCTTCGCATCAGGTGGCCAAAGTATTGGAGCTTCAGCTTCAGCATCAGTCCTTCCAATGAATATTCAGGGTTGATTTCTTTTGGAATTGACTGGTTTGATCTCCTTGCTGTCCAAGGGACTCTCAGGAGTTCTCTCCAGCAGCACAGTTCTTCAGCACTCAGCCTTCTTTATGGTACAGCTCTCACATCTGTACATGGCTACTGCAGAAACCATAGCTCTGACTATACAGACCTCATTTTAGCTTCATACATCTTTTTATTTCCTTTTAATCTTTGTGACATTTTTTCCTTAAACACTATCTCTGATGATAAATCCACAAGAGATTTACTTTATGCATTTTTCAACAATAGGTGATGGCTATAATTTACCCCCTTCTCTGTAGCTAAGATGAGTTAATATGTGCAACTCACTCAGAGCAAACTCTTGGACAGCATTTTCCTTCTGTCTACTCTAGACCTCTGTGTATACCTCTCTCTGGGCCACATGATCTGCAATGCCAAGATTGTCCTTGATAAATTCTATTTTTCCATCTCTAGCTCTTCTGATGTTTCCAGATCTTAATTCCTCTCACCCCTAATTCCTACATACCTCAGTTTAGTTCAGTTCAGTTCAGTTCCTTAGATGTGTCCAACTCTTTGTGACCCCATGGACTGCAACACACCAGGCCTCCCTGTCCATTATCAACTCCCGGAGTTTACTCAAAGCCGTGTCCATTGAGTCGGTGATGCCATTCATCCATCTCATCCTCTGTCATCCCCTTCTCCTCCCACCTTCAGTCTTTCCCAGCATCAAGGTTTTTACTAATGAGTCAACTCTTTGCATCAGGTGGCCAAAGTATTGGAGTCTCAGCCTCAGCATCACTCCTTCCAATGAATATTCAGGACTGATTTCCTTTAGGATGGACTGGTTGGGTCTCCTTGCAGTCCAAGGGACTCTCAAGAGTCTTCTCCAACACCACAGTTCAAAAGCATCAATTCTTCAGCACTCAGCTTTCTTTATAGTCCAACTCTCACATCCATAGACCACTACTGGAAAAACCATGGCTTTGATTAGATGGACATTTGTTGGCAAAGTAATGTCTCTGCTTTTTAATATGCTCTCTGGTTGGTTGGTCATAACTTTCCTTCCAAGGAGTAAGTGTCTTTTAATTTCATGGCTGCAGTCACCACCTGCAGTGATTTTGGAGCCCCAACAATATAAAGTCTCTCACTGTTTCCATTGTTTCCCCATCTATTTGCCATGAAGTGATGGGACCAGATTCCATGATCTTAGTTTTCTGAATGTTGAGCTTTAAGCCAACTTTTTTACTCTCCTCTCTCACTTTCATCAAGAGGTTCTTTAGTTCCTCTTCACTTTCTGCCATAAGGGTGGTGTCATGTGCATATCTGAGGTTATTGATATTTCTCCCGGCAATCTTGATTCCAGTTTTGTGCTTCTTCCAGCCCGGCTTTCTCATGATGCACTCTGCATATAAGTTAAATAAGCAGGGTGACAATATACAGCCTTGACGTACTCCTTTCCTGAATTGGAACCAGTCTGTTGTTCCATGTCCAGTTCTAACTGTTGCTCCTTGACCTGCATGCAGATTTCTCAGGAGGCAAGTCAGGTGGCCTGGTATTCCCATCTCTGAAGAATTTTCCACAGTTTGTGGTGATCCACACAGTCAAAGGTTTTGGCATAGTCAATAAAGTAGAAGCAGATGTTTTTCTGGAACTCTCTTGCTTTTTTGATGATCCAATGGACAGTTTGCTAACAAGACCCCTTTCTCATTTTACAACTAGTTATTGAGCTCAGGGCAGGGTATAGAGTGAGATGCTAAGGACATACCGTTGAAAAGTAGACATGATCCATGCCTTCAGAAAAGAAGGTGCTAAGTATTTTCCTTGTGTGTCTATGTGCTGAGTCACTTCAGTCGTGTCCTACTCTATGTGACCCCATGGACTGTAGTCCACCAGAATCCTCTGTTTATGGGATTCTCCAGGCAAGAATACTGGAGTGGGTTGCTATGTCCTCCTCTAGGGGATCTTCCAAACCTGGGGATTGAACCTGCGTCTCCTGTATCTCCTGCCTTGCAGGCGGATTCTTTACTGCGGAGACACTGGGGAAGCCCTGTGTTCCAACATGTGCTCCAACATAAATCAATCCTGAATATTGATGAGACACTGCTGCCATACTAGGGAGTCTCTGCAACTGTTAATATGATAGAATATTTGGGGTTAATTGGAAGTGAGTTATTCCAAACACCCCTTAAATGCAGATGACCAGAACTATTCAACCGATGCTCATAAGAGACTTAATTTGCTGTTGTATTCATTCTGTACATATTGCATTTAAATCCCCAGCCTTAATTATAAGTGAGATGTAGAGGATGGGCTAGAAATCATCTTTGAAAGTTTTATGCAGAGTACCATAACTGTCTGTGTCACCTTATCCCTGACCTGGTTTTGCAGTTGTATTCTAAAGACAGAATATATGCTTCATTTAGTTGTGAGGGTCATCCACTTCTGAAGCTATCATTTATTAAGCTATTGTTGTTGCTTAAGATAGTGTGCTAAACTCTTTCTAGATATTGTCTTAATCCTCAAAACAAGATCTTTGAGTTGGAACTTGGTATCCCATTTCACATGTAAGAAAATTGGGAACAATTAGACACTGAGAGTGCCAGTGAGGTAAGAGCGTGAGAGTGTAGCGCCATGGAGCTACCTCTGACCTCAAAGTCTGTTTTTATCACTGGAACTTGCTGCTTCTGGGGGAAGAGGGCCTTTACTAAATGCAAGCTGCATAGAGTGATGGAACTAGCATGATGGTGAATGACAGAAGAACTGGCTTCAACCAGTTGACTGGCTCTGACCCAGTTGACCAGTTACTGGCTGAGTTTTCTTGGTTAGGTCACTAACTCTCGAAACCTATTTATTCATCTCTATATTAGAGATAAGAATAATTATTACTACTCTAAATCGCAGTGTTACTTTAGGGGTCATAATGAGGCATTGTATGGGAAAGCAGTTTACAAATAGTAAACTGATACATAATATTAGTTATTTTTAACCAAACCCTTTTCACTCTCTCCACTAGAGAGAAAGAATGTCTACCTTCCTAGCTATGATTTGGTTTGGTCAAGGCTACTTTTTAAAGAAAACCTAAATTTTGAAGTTAGTGTGAAATGCCTCATTTGGCAGTCTCTGCGAGGGTTTTTTGTTGTTGTTGTATTCTTGCAAATCCCTGTCTTGCAGATACGAAGTTGTGCATTCAATATTAATCTATTCAAAAGAGGCATTGAGTGAAGTGAAAAGACCTGAAAGGATACAATGAAAGGGGATATTCAGCAAACATATTCCATATAACATTTTAATGTAATTGATGCATTGCTTTATTCTTCATAATTTCACTGTCTTACTGCAATTTAGCTGGACTCTCATAAGGCCTGGTAACTTAGAGTGAAGTTGCTAAGAAGTGCAGGTTCCACATTTGGCTTGCTAGTAAATTCCCTTTTTCTGTGTTTGTTAATTTATAAAAGCATAAGAGTTGGGATATCATATTCATTCAGCACTGCATTTTGTCCAGTTAGTTCTTTCTGTCATAGTGGTAGAAAGGGATGTACTGCAAAACATAGTCTCTTTCCTGAATTATGATACTGGGCCCTTAACTGAACTTTATGTACTTTTCTTACCTTATTTTCTACAGTTAGCTGGAGTAAGTTGTCTAAAGTTTAAATTGAATCCCACTGCTTCCTTGCTTAAAGCCATCTCGTGGATTTCCACAGTAACCAGAAAGAAGTCTACCTCCTTGACCATGATTTGTAATGCCCGGCCTTTCCTTCTGACTTCTTCCTAAAATCTCTGTACTCACAGCATTCCAAACTCTCTGGGTTTCTTACTACTCTTTGCCGGCTTCTTTCTGGTCTTGATCCTTGATTTTTTTCTGATGGGATGCTTTCTTCTGCTTCTTACAAGGCAGTCTTTTCAGAACTGGGGTTGAAACGCAAAGGTCACCTCTTCCAAGAGGACTTCCCCAAGTACATTATGTAAGCCTGCCAACCAAACCACTCTAGACCCTACCATTCCACCGTATTCCTTTTTCTCATCAGTAGTATCTGAAGTTCTTTTATTCACGTCCACGCTCTTCCTCTGTTTCTCCCCAGTGGAATGGTAGCTACTGTACAGTAATGGTTATGTGTTACCCTTGGCTGTGCCCTTGGAGTCCGGCACATCATAGGTGTTCAGAAATGGCCAATGATCATTTAAGTGAAAGTTCTTAATTAAGTCACTTATCCTTTCTGAGATTCAGCCTCTGATTTGTCTACAGAGAATAATAATGATCTTCTCTATCTATTAATGCCCAGAGATTTTGTGGCACTCTCTGAAAAATGTTAGCATCCACCTTTCAAGGCCTTGTGTTGGATGGAGGTACAAGGATGAAGGATCGGGCTTGTTTTGAAGAGAGCACCACACAGTGAGGTTGGCAAGGATTAGACAAATAACTGACACTCGTTGATCACTATACTGGGCCGCTGAACTGTACAACTCCGGGGGTACTTTTCAATTGGTGGTATGTTAAGCCCAGATTCATTGCCCTAAATTATGTAGCATATTGTTTTAAACACTTTTAAATATTAACTCATATGATATTCATAAAAAGCTGATGAGGGGGTTTCCCTGGTGATCCAGTCCTTAAGAAGCCACCTGCCAATGCAGGGGACATGGGTTCGACCCCTGGTTTGGAAAGATCCCAAGACTATCCATGATTCTAACAATTGCACAAAAGAAAAAATAGCAGCCTTACAGTTTTTTGGGGGAGGGGGGCAGTTGCTATGGGTAGCTTATATACAGTGTCTACTGTCCTCTTGGTGGCTGCAGTCAAGATAATAAAAGTAATGCAGGGCCAGCCTGTTGATAAGGCAACTTGTATCTTCCCCAGACTTTCTCCTTTGTATGTTTTGAAAGGAGCAGGCAAAATGAATTCAGAAGAAAACCTTCTCAGAGCATTAGAAAGAACAAAAAACATTAAGCCTTTACACCCAGAAACTTCTCAATGTATGGAGACAAATGTGTAATTAAATCTGGAAGCTATTTCTTTCTTTTTATTTTCTATTTCTTTTCCTTAAAAAAAAAAACAACAAAGTGCAATACAAAAAAAAATAAATAAGTAAATTAAAAAGCCCAATTACCAGTGATAATGAGAGTCATGAAGTAAATGTGCCCAAAACAGAAGAAAAAATGTGTTGCTATGTGAATGGAATTTTAGGGAGGGCAATTGTAAAGGAAAACTTTCTTATGCTAGGCTGAAAATTACAGCTGAAGCAAGTGAGATGCCATTTATTCCTGTTAGATGATTTAAAGTAAAGCTGTTTATTTGGAGGTGGGTGGGCTGCAGGGAAAAAGTTCATCACCCGTGAACTGGAGACATGTGTGTAGGGGTCGGTGTGTGGGGTCTGCTAAAGAGTGGGTGCAGCATGGGCACTGAGGTGCCAAGACAGAGAATGTCAGGAACAGGGCCATCTCGCAGCTTAACCCTTCCTACACTCATTACTGTTTTGTTCCACTTTTAAATATTGTTTTGTTATCTAGTGATCTAAATTTTAAGATGAAATATTGTGTTTTGTCTTTGTTCCTCCTGTGCTTATTTGGCTATTTTTAAATGTTGGTTTGCTCTTGCAGTATTTTCTCCTGCTGGAATATGTATAGTCAGCCAGTTCCCTGCGAATGTTCATTTCATTTGAAACTGAATAAGAAAATGATATTATGTGAATTGGAAGACTTCCTAACAGTGATTTTTAGTAGCTGCCTTTATAGTTTGATTTTGAAACCTAATAATATTTCCCTTTGCTTTATTATTATTTTATAATGAGCAAGTCCAGCAGTAGCAGGACTATTCCTCCAACCAGGAGGAACTATATGTCTGATAGTCTCTTTAAGGCGGGGAATGTGAGTCCCATTTGAGCCCTCCTTCTGTATGTCTAGTAATATGGATTCCTGCTTAAGAGCAATGTCTGAAGGGAAATGGAGGGATAGGTGGGCATGCAGAAGGCCAAGAGGCACATGAAAAGATGCTCAACATCACTAATTATCAGAGAAATGCAAAACTACCATGAGGTATCACTTCACACCAGTCAAGAATATCCATCATCAAAAAAAATCAATAAACAAGAAATGCTAGAAAGGTTGTGGAGAAAAGGGAACCCCCCTACACCGTTTCTGGGAATCTACCTTGGTACAGCCACTGTGGAGGACAGTATGGAGGTTTCTTAAGAAACTACAAACAGAGCTACCATATGCTCCAGCAGTCCTACTCCCAGGTATACATCCAGAGAAAACCACAGTTGGAAAAGATATGTGTTATCCCATTGTTCACTGCAACACTATTTCCAATAGTCAGGATGAGGAAGCAACCTAAATGTCCATCAAAGGAGGAATGGATAAAGAAGAAAATGTGAGATATATATATGTGTGTGTGTGTGTGTATAATGGAATATTATTCATCCATAAAAAAGAATGAAGTAGTGCCATTTGCAGCAAGATGGATGGACATTGACATTGTCATATTAAGTGAAGTAAGTCAGACAGAGAAAGACAAATATATGATATTGCTTTTATGTGGAATCTTAAAAAAAAATGGTACAAATGAATCTATTTCCAAAACAGAAGTAGAATCACAGATGTAGAAAGCAAACTTATGCTGACCAAGGGCTAAGCGGGGGTTGAGGAGATAAACTGGGTGATTGGGATCAACATATACACACTACTATAGATGAGATAAATAACTAGTGACCTACTCTATGGCGTAGGGAACTCTACTCAATATTCTGTAATGAGCTGTATGGGACTAGAATCTAAAAGTGAGTGGATATATAGTGTACAGCAGAAACTAACGTGATTGTAAATCAACTATACTCCAATAAAAATTAATTTAAAAATCAAAGGAAAAAATCCAGATTCTATAGTCAGGTTGAGAATTCACAGCTCAACGACCTTGAAATGGTGGAGATGAACTCTATCGTGCTTCCTTTTAGAAATTGTAATCCCCTGGTCTTTTGGTTCTGCAAAATACACCCAACTTTCTTATTTTGCAAACTGGAATTAGATGAGCTTATGCTGAAAACCTATCACTTGGCATCATCTATAGCACAAGATTCTTTGACAAGTATGTCACCTCGTATATCTGCTCAGCACTGTGCCAGGCACTGCAGGGAGCTCAAGAGAAAATAAATCATAGTTGCTGTCCTCAAGGAGCATGTAATTTTCTTGGTGTGGTTTAAATATAAGCATTCAAAACCGGAAGTCCAGGGGATGAGCTTCAGGAAGGCACAATAGTGTAATTGTGTTCATTATTTCTCAGAGGAGGGTATCTAGAGCTCACATTAGGTTCTTCAATAATTTTGTTTAGAAAAAACGATTAAGAACCACACAGGCAGAGAAATAAACAGGTTCCAGTCTGTGCAATTCTGATTCCAAGTGTACCAGGAATTCAGAGAAGAGATCAATTCTGCCTTAACTATTTTAAAAAGCATTGTAGCATGCTGGGCTCTGAAAATTTTGATATGCAGAAAAGAAACCTAACAGAATTCTAGGCAAAAGCACTGAAAATCATCTACCTCCTTCACCTGGAAAAAAAGACATGGGACAAACTGTTTTGATGTAGGAGCAAGAATAAATAAATTAATTAGATAGATGAAATTGTATAAAACTGAATATGGATTTTGGCTTTGTGGTCAGAATCTCTGTGTGGTCAGAATCTCTCAGGTGAGTTCCTACATCTGTAAAACTGAACAGTAATAGCTACCTTCTAGAAGTAGCATGACTGTTAAGTGAGATAATATACAAAAGGCTACTGGCAGGGATCTTGGCTCGTATTAGAGCTTCTAAAGTTTCACTTCATTTCTCTTTTAGATTCTAAGTGCAGTGACATTTGGTTCAGGTCACAGTAAGTGAGAGCGCTGGCCATGAACGTCAGAAGTTGAGTATAGACTGGAGTTTCCTGAGACAGGGTCCTGGAAGCATGCACGAAACTGCTTGGATTCCAAAAGGCAGCAGAAAGGGTGGTGGGCATTTTAGTTACAAGCAAAAGCATAGATAAAGGAAATACTAGATGGAACTCTTGATGCAGACAGGGTCCCAGGTCCTTTGCACACACCTTGAGGAAGGCTCAGTTCCACGCATCACTTATGCTTTGATCAAATGTTACCCCATAGGTTGTAATCCCCATCTGAAATATTACCCTCTAACATTTCCTTGTCCTGGTTTATTTTTCCAACAGCAATACTGCATCATAGAACACATGCTCAAGAGGGCAAGGCTTAGTCTACTTTGCTCACTATTATGTCATTGCTGCCAAAACAGTGTCTGATATTTATTAAATATTCTCTATATATTTATTAAATAAATTAATAATGCCTGAAAAATATTTAGGAACAAGAACCCATCATTTTTGCTGACAGATTGGCTGTAGGGTACAAAAGGAGGGCAAAGTCAAGACTGGCTGCCTTCTACAATTTTATTTTTAAATTTTGGATTTTTTGTTTAGTGATATCTGATACTAAAATATATGTGTCCATAGCTGGTTTTGAATCTCTAAGTCATAATGTTAGAAAAACTGTCATTTTGGTTTACTGCTTTACATGTTATCCATCATATTTTGTGAGTTTTTCATTGTTTCAAATTAAAAATTTAGTTGAGTCACATTCAAATATGAGTTAGATTAATGAACTTGTTTGATTTTTCTTTTTACTTACCTATGAAAGTAAACTTCCATAAACAATAAATGTGAGTGTGGGAGTTACTTTGGGTAAGGAAAAGTAGATTTAAAATAAATAAGCTACATAGTAAGTTGGATTCTGTTGATTAAAAAAAAATTCTCTCTCCTAGAGGAGATATTTAAATGTCTAGATGCTCTTTCTTAGCATCAGCATGATTCTTATGACCCAGGGCAGGAGAATGTACTAATAATGTCCTATAGTGGACACAAACAGGACTAAACCTCAGAATCAAAATACAAGGAAGAGGTTTTCTTTTTTTCTGCCCTCACAATACAATACAATACAATAGGGATATTATGTATTTTAACAGAAAATATTTCTAAAAATTAAGATAAAAATTCTAATGTGAATTGGATGGAGATTTCAGTATTTTCATAATTTTCTTTATCTTGTTTGTAGAATATTTTTTAAACAATGAGAGTATTTTAAAAGTGTCTGATTTTTTTTTCACACAGCACAGATGGGATAATTTGTTAAGGAACTTTAAAAATGAAATCGCTGTATCTGCTGTGTATATGTTTGGTATAATATTCCAGGGAACATTAATTTTGAGGTTTAAGGAAGAGGGTGATAGCAACTAGTCCATGGACTGAATTTAGCCGTTGATCTGTTTCACTGGGCTTCCCAGGTGGTGCTGGTGATAAAGACCTCACATGCCAATTCAGGAGACAGTAGAGATGCTAGTTCGATCCCTGGGTCAGGAAGATGCCGTGGAGGAGGGCATGGCCACCACTCCAGAATTCTTGCCTGGAGAGTCCCCATGGACAGAGGAGCCTGGCGGGCTCTGGTCCACGGGGTCATAGGGTTGCACACGCCTGAAGGGACTGAGCAGGCATGCGCTGTTTTACTAGGCCCACCAATTTTAGTTCATACAGTATAGTTTCTCACTGTATTTTAAAACTTTTTAATTGGCTTCCCAGTAATATCATGTAAAAGCAAAATAAAATAAAACAAAACTAGCTTAATAGGCATCTTTTGAGAAGTTGGGAGATCTGGCTACAGTGGCCCACGCTCCCACGTGACGGTGTTTGCCTGAAGCCGGCAGCGTCCCCGTGAATCAGCCTGGGTGTTCCAGGTCACGGCAGTGACCTCCCTCACTACTGTACCCTCACCTGTCTTGATGCACTTAATTATGTCACTCACCTGAATTCTTTAGGCATTTGACTTTGTGGCCTGTTTTAATGAACTAATGTAGCAATAATGAATTATGACCACCTCTCTTGCTAAAAACTCCTGACCCCTTATTATTATGAGAGTTGTGGTATTAATGGTTAACTTTAATGGACACTGATGATAAAGGCAGCTAGAATGAAATACTAAAAGATAGTTTGGAAACTACAAGTGCCTTTTTTATTTATTTTATTTTAATGTAGTCATCCTTCAATATATGTGAGGGATTGGCTCTAGGATCCCGATGGATATCAAGATCTGCCGATGCTCAGTTCCTTATGGAAATAAAATGGTGTAACAGTATTTGCATACAGCCTGTGCGCAACTTCCTGTATACTTTAAATCATCCCTACATTACTTATGCTCTCTAACACTATGTAAATAGCTGTAAATACAATGTAAATGCTATGTAAATAGTTGCTGGTTTATGGTGAATTCAAATTTTGCTTTCTGGAACTTTCTAGAATTTTATCTTTCTGAATACTTTTGATCTGCAGTTGTTTGAATCTGCAAATGTGGAACCAGCAGATATGGAGGGCCAATTGTATTTACCTGTTTTAATTACATCTTCTTAATTTTCTTGGTTTATTTATTTATTTATTTTTATCTTCTTTTTCTTAAAATGATGCTAAGTTACTTTTTTCAGTTCCAGTTTTTAGCAATGATGATACTCAAGTCTATCAGATTTCCTCTGTGTAGATCTTGAACTCTTTCTAACATAAATCTTTTTTTAAAAAAGTGCATTTTGTATGTTTAGTTTTGGTTTTTTATTTGACTCAGGGATTAGGAAAGAATTTAGAAGGTGCTGTTGTGGTAAGTTATGTAGTTGTCCTTTTATCATTTCTGACTTTATTGGGTGATTCCAGTTATTTGAATATCAAGGGGAGATTAATTGTCAAGAAAAGATTGAGTATCTTTATACCCTAGGCGTATATATCTCCCATATTTTCAAACTTTTAGTTTCCGGTATGCTGACTTTTATCAGTATTCATTCTTTGTATGGTTATAATTAATTCATTTTAAAGTTTATTGGTTGATTGACTAAAAATAAACATTAATATATTTTCTATATTGTGGCCTTTTATTTGAAGAATATGTACTTTTTTTCTTAATCAGTTGGATGCAATTATAAGGAAAATTACTCTGTTTCTTAATTTTATTATTTCTAAGTTTACTTGTTGATTTCTTCTTTTTTAAAATATGTTAAAGATTTTTAATTCCTAAGCATATGATGCATATTTATAAATTTCCCTTCATCATAAGACCTGAATAGCACTTCAGTGCTTATAGTATAAGACATAATTATATACAGATATGGGTAGAAAATATAAATCAATATAACCGAACATTTTAGTTGTAGTTTTCAGACCCCTTCATTCCTTAACAAAATGTTTTTGCTCTGTATTCTGTTCTATTCAGAAAGATGTATCTCACACTATAATTGTTTGTCAAGGTTACCTTGTACTTTGAGTAACTTTGAGTTTTTATATTTAGCTGCAAAGTTTATAGAGGAAATTTGTAAATTGTGTCTTTATTATTATATCACATGCCTTTTGTCCTCTTTGGTGCTTTGTCTTTAAATTCTCCTTTACTGATATTGTCACTTCTGCTTTGGTTCTGCTTGCATTTGTCTAGTAGCTGGCTCTCGTTTTATTTTAAGTCTTTTGTTTTATGTGTAGTGTGAAAGAAACAAATATAAGGGGTTTTATTGCCTTTCTTGAGGGGCCCTTCTCCTGTCTTAGGGGAAATCAGCAGTCAAGTCAGTCATATTTAATGTAAATAATGATAACTTTATGTGTGATTTTTAATTCTACTTTCTGAATTTTTCTAGTTATTTTCATTTCTTATTTTATAAAATGGTAAGGAATTTATCCTGTCTAAACTGACAAATTTAGAGCTTTTTAATACAACTTTCATTTCTTCTGGTACTTACATTCCCACTCTAATCATTAATTTTTAAATTCATATTTTGTAATTATTACTTAAAAACAAGTATAATGTTCCTCTGTTCACAAAATGGATATTTAAATTCATGTGCTTTAAAAATTCATGTATTTCCCATCTTTTCCTAAATTGCTTCAAGTTTTTAGATTTTTGAGGAGATAGCTTAATATTCTTTACTCTAGATTTAATGTTTTCTCTTGAATCACTTTATCTTTTAAGACTCATTAGTATTGACAATGCCAAATCTTGACAACTTTCAATAAAAACATATATATTACTTGAGACAATGAAATTGGCATTACCTTGTAGAACATATATTTATTATATTAACATAAAATTAAAATATTTATCTTGGTGTGTTCTCTAGAGAAACTATTGCACCAGTAAATATAAATAAGACAGTTTATATCAATATTGTTCATGATTACTAACCACCAAGTTTCTCCAACCAAAAAACAGACAAAATGTGCAATGAGTTCATTCAATGGATATGTCTTGCACTGAAAGCAGATCATCTACAGAAAAACATTCATGAACTGAATGAGCATATTATTGCATAAAAAGCAAGGTTCAGAAAGTTGCATAGTATAACAAGAAAAGCAAAAATTGTATCATATAGAAATATGCATATGTTGTTTAAAACATAAGTTCCAAAAAAGCAAGAAAAATATAATGGTCTCTGCTGGTGGTTCAGACGGTAAAGGATCCGCCTTCCATGCAGGAGACCTTGGTTCAGTTTCTGGATTGGGAAGATCTCCTGGAGAAGGGAATGGCAACCCACTCCAGTATTCTTGCCTGGAGAATCCCCACAGACAGAGGAGCCTGGTGGGCTACAGTCCATGGGATTACAAAGTGTCAGACATGGCTGAGCGACTTACACAACACTGCTGATCCAGTAAGGCAGAGGTATTGTATCCTAAAGTTTTTTGGAATGGTCAAGCAGTTGGTTTGTGGATATTCTTTTTCTTGTTGTTCTTTATAGCTTTTATATGCATATTTTATAACTAAAAGCATTGCATTAAGATGTTTTCAAGAAAGAGCCTATTTATAGCATATCAGTGACGAGCATCTTCCTGGAGATCATCCCCAGGTGCCGTGTGCCTTGCGTGTACTCACGTCCCCGTGTGCTGTGTGCTGTGTGTACAGTGTACACACGTCACCGTGTGCGCTACAATGTCCCTGGCCTACTGCTGTCCTCTTCTCATCTTTCTATATCCCAGGGTCTGCAGTCTTCCTCAGGTGATGTTTGATACTTTCTCATATTCTTCTCAAACGGGAATATGTGAGTGATGTAATCTCAGAATCTCTGTATATCCAGAGATAGACTTCTTTTCTTTTCCCAGGTGACAGGAGTATCATCTGGATATGGGTAATTGATTATTGTCCATTCTCAGCAGGCTGTGTATATGAGCTTCTTTTAACTTCTGGAATTTCAGATGATTTGAATGCTACTCCAGTTCTTTTTATTGTGAAAGTGACTTTGTGTGGATGCTTGAAAGAATTTACCTCATTTTAGGAATTCAGAATAATTTACTGGAGTACATATAAAAATATGGGGTTTTTTTTTTATTAGTCCTTTCTGGGATGTGGCGAATCTTTTCAATCTGCAGCTCAAATGTTTCTTCAGTTCAGAAAGCATTTTGTCTATTGTTGGCTTGATTATTCTCTCTCCTCCATCTGTTCTTTTCCCTTTATCTGAAATTCTTATTATTTGCATATCCAACCTCCTGTATTTTTCCTTCAGACTCTTAGCTGTTCTCCCATGACTTTTTATATTCTGTGTCTCTTTTGTATGTTTTGAGATACTCCTGTTTATTGATCTTTACCTAAACATTGCCTCTGTTTCATTTCCTCTGCTCTGAGTTTTTAAAAGTTCAGATTATTTTTTAAGACCCAAAAGATATCTTTATATGGTCTTATTGCTATTTTATTAGTTTCAAATCATCAACAGACTCTTCTCAGTGACCTGTGTAAAAGCCTTCAGTTTGGGATCATCTACCTGAAGGTCCTCCCATAGGTGTCTGGGTTCCAATGCCTGTTGGTAGCCGTCGGGTCAGATTATGCGGATCCTGTAATTGCTGGCCAACCAGCGAAGAGAGCCCGATAGTTTTTTGTTCCTTTAGACCTGTGAGTAGACAGGGGACTTGAAATCTGATGGGGTACCATGGAGGAGCTTCTCAGATTGCACCTTCTGGGGTGCAATGCAAGTCTTAATACTGGATTAACTTTCAAGACAGTTAGCAGTGTGGCCCCAATTTTGGCTCCTCTGTAGGTTCTCAGACCTCACATAAGCATGACTTCCCTAAAATAACTCACAGATTTTGAAGGATGACGTTATCTCTGGGTGGACGAAGGTCCAAGTAATCACCCTGGACCAGTGGTTTCTGGTTTCCATCAAAACACAGAGAGTGAACGGTTGTCTTCAGTGGCTGCTGTCTGGAACCATTGAGCAAGAAGGAGTATTGTGGGAGCATTAAGGATTAAGTTCAGGAGATGCCATCTCTCCAGAACCTCCCAGAACTTTTTATGAGACTGATCAGTTTTACATAAAAGATAATACTGTTTCTGGGGTCTCCTATGTGTCAGGTTTTATCTACTTTTAAATCAACACATCACAGTGTCTTGAGGTATATAGTAATTGCCCCACTTAAAGTGAGGAAACTGAGGTTTAGATAAATAAGTAACCTGCTCACAGATGCATGGGTAAGTGGCTAAGATTTTTGAGTCCAGTTTTTCTGGACTTTATAGACTTCTTCACTCTTTTCTAGACTTTTGCACTCTTTCCAGGAGGTAACTCTCTTGCTTTCTGAGTTACTCTGAACTTAATTGCAGAAGAATTGTGACAGTTGCTGTCATATTCCCTTCTTTCCTTCTAGCATGGGTATTCCTTTGGGATGATATTTGCTGTAAAGTGCCTGTATCTGATAGTTTGAATTTCAGTTTAGAAGAAAAAATGCTTAAATATCCATGCCCAACAAAACCATCTCAGCCTTGAAACAACCACATTGGATTCATGAAAACACTCTTACTTGGTTTAGAGTGGAATTAAGCTAACAATCCATTTATAAGAAGCTATGAGGGCTTGGGGGAGGGAGCAAGTTGTAATTGCTGGCTTTATGAAATTTAGCAGCTGTTTTGGAATGGATAAGGGCAGTTAAAGGCTCAGTCATGGTAAACTTTAGTCTCAATTCTAAATATATTTTTAAAATAATTGCTTCTAAGATGAATGGGTAAACAACAATATTAGACAAATTGTTCTTGAAGCTGTTGAGGGGTTAAAAAAATAAATGGCAGGGTCTCCTTTTCTTGCCCTTAAATAGTTTTCAGTTGACTAGTCACAGAAAACACAGGGTAAACAAAAATATGAAAATATTAGTAATTATTTTATATATCTATAATCAGAGCCAAATTTTAGTCACTGTTGTTTCCTCCTCTAATTTTTAATTAAAATTTGTTCTCAAATTCACTGTCATATGATAATATAAGGGGCTAAGTAGCTGAGGAAATGTTGTTCCTAAAGAATGGACGTGGGTATTTCTGAACCTTTTAAAATTATGAAGTAAAAGCGAGAAATATATCATCACAGTGAGATTGGGAAAGCCTTTACGAAGTAATACTCTTTTTTCTTATTTAATGAATGTGGAAATTAGAGATCAGAGAGGTTAAACAGTTTGCCCAAGGTCACATAGGCCTATTGCATCTCTGCTTTGTGAAACACTCATCATTCTGAGTCAAAAGCCAGGCTGTTAATTAATTTTTCTTGGATATATTCAGTTAGCTTCAGAGAGGTCATTTTCTAAAGAGATAGGTGGAAAATAACCCAAAATGCTGTGCCAGATATCTACTTGGCATTTATTTATTGATTTATTCAGCAAACATTCTTTCTTACTATTGACTGAAGTAATGTGTCACTTCCCAGAGGTCACAGGTCTAAGGACAGCTCTGGAAGCTTTATTTTCTACTCTGCAATTGTCTTCTTTCTCTTCCCTGCTTTGTTTTTTATTTTCTTTTTCATGTTGTGTGATGTGAGTAAAGAATTGAAAAGTAAATTAGGTTTCTATGCAGGATTCTGCCTGCTACTTTCAGAAAACAAGAATATCTGGAGTGCTCTGTGTTTTAATATGCATCATGTAAAGTAATTCTTTTCCAGGTTTTCCTGAATAGTTTAGAAAAGGTAAAAATCAATGACCTGGACCTTATTTTTCTTTGTTTGCTCTTACAGCGTATTCTAAAATTTATATTCTTTATGGTTGTCATCATCACATTCCTTTTCTTCCTCTGGTTTTTAAACTTAAAAAATTTATAGCTGTGTTACATGAAAGATATTTGCAAGAAATATATTCAAATAAAAATATGCACTTGTGTTTTCCTTCTGCTGTTCAGTTGAAAACATAAATCTAACAGAGATTTGAGAAGACTGAGTGGCCATATTATTAATTGAAGATTAATCTTAGAGAAATTTTTCTTTTCCTGACAGAAGTTAGTAAAATAGACTCAGCATTTCAGATAATACATAGATGATGGAAAATATTATTTGACTTTTTATGTGCTTTTGATTTCATAATAAACTCTATTAGAAAAGCTTTTTATAATGAGCAATTATCCCTACTCTTTCAACTCTGTTCATATCCCTGTGATATTTTTGGAGGCTTATCGTCTTAATATGAAAGAAAAAAGAATAACTTTAAATTTGCTGACAGAAAATTGACTTGATTCTAAAAACTGCTATTCGTTACTATATATTGTTATTCAATTAATTTTGACTTTCCCTAAATATTAGTTTGTGTGGAATTAGAAACATATTTTTGAAATTGAATATATGAATTATTTTCTTGCTGATATAAACTTTCTCCATAATGATGTAAGTGAAAGTGAAAGTCACTCAGTCGTGTCCGACTCCTTGCGACCCCATGGACTTCTCCATGGAATTCTCCAGGCCAGGATACTGGAGTGGGTAGCCGTTCCCTTCTCCAGGGGATCTTCCCAACCCAGGGATCAAACCCAGGTCTCCCACACTGCAGGAGGATTCTTTACCAGCTGAGCCACCAGGGAAGCCCGGTGATGTAAGAATAGTATCTAAACTAAAAGAGGTATTATCACATAATTAATGGACCCAGCCCTGTGGCCTGCCAACAGTTGATGCTCAGTCTGTATTAGTGGTGATTGTATTTATATTGTATTTTATTCACTTCCTATATTAATGAGAAAATAGTAGCAATTTGAAGAAACCTACTTGGGCTTCTAGGTACTTGTCTGCATCTTTTGGCCATATCCTCATCCTTTGCTTTCCCTCCTATTTCCATGGGTGGTCTTCCCTCTTCCCATCTGATAGCAGTCTCTCCTCTTGTTCAATAAATCCAGCTCATCTCCTCTTCTCAGTGACACACCCCAGCAATTCTCCCTTCTCTCTTATTTGTCATTGCTTTTTCTCTTAGCCAGGAATAATTTTTATCAGCATAGAGACATACTATAGTTTCTTCCTGCCACCACCTTATTTCTCTGCTCTCTTTTACATAGAATTTTCTCAAGAGTTGTCTGTTTTCTCTCTCTGCTTTCTCCATTTTACCAGTCATGCTTGAACCTGCTGCTCTCAGGCTTTCAGCCCTCAATATCAGAGAGACTGCCCTTTTCAAGGTTGCCTGTGACTTCTGGTTGCTGCAACTAAGGTGAAAGCATTAATCTTTGCAACACCAACACTTCCCAGCAGCCCTTGACACAATTGATCATCTCAGTTCTTCTCCGTCTCTTCTGCTGTTTTCCCCTCTGCCCAGTGTCCTAATGGTGGAGTCTCCGGGAACTCAGTCCTCAAAGCTGCACTTTCTCTAGTTCCCTCTGTAGGTGATTTCTTCCAGTCTAAGAAAGTCGAATTCTATACATTCATTCATGTAGTCTTATTCTCCAAACTAGATTCTTGTATTCAGCTTCTCTAATTGACATCTCTTCCTTGTTGCCTTATAGCCATCATTACAGACTTAACATGACTCAGTGAAATTCTGATAAGCCCTGAAACAGCTTCTTGAAAAGCATTCCCCATCTCAAGATACGGCAACTTTATCCTGTGACTCCAAAACACTGGAGTCAAGTTTAAGCTCTCCTTTTTTTTTTATTCCCTATTTCCTATTCTTGCATGTGTATGTGCTAAGTCGCTTCTGTTGTGTCCAACTGTTTGCAACCCTGTTGACTATAGCCCTCCAGGCTCCACTGTCCATGGGATTCTCCAGGAAAGAATAGTGGAGCAGGTTGCCATGCCCTCCTTCAGGGGATCTTCCAACCCAGGGAATGAACCAGCATCTCTTATGTCTCCTGCAGTGAGAGTCAGGTTCTTCACCAGTGCTACCGCCTGGGAAGCCCCTAAGAAATTCTATTTGCTCTGCTTTCAAAAATATATCTGGAATTAGATATTTCTCTCCATTTCTACCACCAAATTTAAACCACTACCACCACCTCCTTCAGCTCTCTCTTTAAATGCCATCTCTATAGTAAGGAAATTTAAAACAGTATATCTTCACCTCTGATATACCTAAACTTTCTTATTTCACTTATTTATATTTTTATCCAAAGCATTGACATGCCATATATTTTACTTACTGATAATGCCTGTTTCCTGATTTCTCCACTAGAATACAGCCTCCCTGAGGTCAGGGACCTTGATAAGTTTTGATTCTAGCTCCATCTCAGGCACTTAGATCAAAGCCTGTTGAATTAGTGGGTTATAGTAATTGCTATTAATATCGGAACATGGTTTTGTTCTGTAAAGGGCAGGGCAAGCTACTGGTAAGATTCTTGAGACTGGAACCATATTGCCCAGGTTTGAAAACCAGCTCTACAGTTTACTTTGCGTGACCTTAGACAAGTTAATTATTCTGTCAGTTTCCTTATATGCATATATATATCTTGCACAAGGAGTATTATTAAATTGATATATGAACTAGATATGTTTCAAAACTATGCTCAGAAGTAAACTGTATAGATATAATGGCGGTCATAGAACAAGTCTGACTGTACTTGATTATTAGTATTGTTTCTTTCAGTGCCTGTTTTGTGGGGACTGCACTGTACTGATCCCCATGTACTATGAATGTCACATCATACAATGAGTGTGGATTTTTGGAATCTGGTTTGTGGTTCCAGTCTTCCCACTAGCCATGTGGATTCAAGTTACTAATGTTAAATTTTATCCACCTAATTTTAGAATGGGGATAGTTTTGTACCATAAAGGGCTAGTATAATATGCAAATGAGGTAACCGATATAGAAGGTCTTGAAGAATGGTTGATACTAAGTAGATCAATTACTCAGTAACCCTGGCGGTGAAGAATAAGGATCAATCCCCAGGATGCGTAAATATTGTCCTTGCTTTGATATCTTATGGAAAGTTACTAGTGGGATTTCACGAGGGGCTATATTTTCAGGTTTCAAACAAATGGATAAGGACAAGTAATAGGCCCTCCTTAACAATTTTATATAGCACAGTAAGGAGAGAAAACCCCTCACATGTTTGGAAACGATAATAGTGGTCATAGAAGCCCCACATCTAGTCTGACTCATGGTTGGAAATGTCCAATTACATTCTTTGGCTTGTTTGTTTTCCATAGAGTTAGATTTAACCCTTTTAATCGTTTTCATTTAGAGAGCTTATGATTTGCCCTTAAAGATAATTTTTTCAGCAATTCAGTGCCTTCTTAGGGAAAGCTGGGTGTGTCTCAGCATTCTTAATTTCCCCTCTCGGCGCCCGGGTTTGTCTTTCATGCTGTGCTCGGTGGAGGCTTCTTCCATCCCAGTGTTCTCCAGCTGTGAAGACCTGCACTGAAGAAGTGTTAGTTACAGATTTTTATATTACACGGGAAAAGTTCAAATCAAAACATTCCATCCATAGATTTCTATTTGAAAGAAATTATCTTGTAAAATCAAAGGCATTGTTCTCTATTAAAGCATCCATTATCAATAAACCTGTATGGGAGGGGACATGTTCCATGGGCAATGGGCACTTTCTAAAAACTCTGAAAGCTCACCATAGTATAAGAACCTAATTTTTCCTGTAGTCCCCTAATTAGCTCCATTATGAGACAGCTCGGCGATCTTGAAAACAACATAGACATATATGTATGTATTCTACTAGAAATACATACGTATATAAACTGTGTGTTAGTCACTCTGCCCTGTCCGACTCTTTGTGACACCATGAACTGAATCTGGACTGTAGTCCACCAAGCTCCTTGTCCATGGAATTCCCCAGGCAAAAATACTGGAGTAGGTAGCCATTCCCTTCTCCATGGAATCTTCCTGACCCAGGGATTAAACCCAGGTCTGCTGCATTGTAGGAAGAATCTTTACCATCTGAGCCACCAAGAAAGCCCAAATTTAAACTGTATGTATATATAATTATTATATAATATTATTTTATAATTAATATATTGTACTGTTATATAATTGGGTTTCCCAGGTGGTTCTAGTGGTAAAGAACCCTGCCTGCCAATTCAGGAGACGCAGGAGATGCAGGTTTGATCCCTGGGTGGGGAAGATCCCCTGGAGGAAGGCATGGGAACCCACTCCAGTATTCTTGCCTGGAGAATCTCATGGAGAGAGGAGCCTGGTGGGCCCTCGTCCATAGCTTCGGAAAGAGTTGGACGCGACTGAAGTGACTGAGCATGTACACAAGCACATTGTTATATATTACAAATATACACACACACACATGCACACACACACACACATATATATATAATTTAACCTGTTTGTATGTGTAATTACAAATGTGTGTGTGTGCGCGCGCACGCATAAGCATGTATACCCAGTATTCATGGGCTTCCCTGGTGGCTCAGACGGCGAAGAATCTGCCTGCTATGCAGGAGACGTGAGTTCAATCCCTGGGTTGGGAAGATTCCCTGGAGGAGGGCATGGCAACCCACTCCAGTATTCTTGCCTGGAGAATCCCCATGGACAGAAGAACCTGGCAGGCTATACTCCAAGGGGTCATAAAGAGTTGGACATGACTGAGCAACCAAGCACAGCATATTTATAATTAAAAATCTTTTCTTTGGCTATTGATAATAAATATTTTGGGGCCATGAGTTTGAGTGAACTCCGGGAGTTTGTGATGGGCAGGAAGGCCTGGCGTGCTGCGATTCATGGGGTCGCAGAGTTGGACATGAATGAGCGACTGAACTGAACTGATTTTGGGGGAGAATTCTAAAAAATATAGACCTTCAAGAAATGTCCGGATAACGTTTGCATTGCCATAGCTTTTATTGAGGGTTGCTTTGGCTGCTGACGGTGTTCTGGGCTAGCTACTAGGGCTCTCCAAAATTAGAGGTATGTAACCAGTGCAGATGTCACCCTAGTTATCTAATTTGCATCTAATGATTATATTTGAAATAACTTCCAAGTGATAGAATTTTCCTCTGTAAAAGGATCAAATCTTATCCCACTACATACTTTTGTCTCTACTCGCTTTTGGAAAATAGTTCCTTTTCCTTCTCTCTTGATTCTTATGCAGAAATATGGTTTTTAGAAAAAGCCTTCATGCTAAACTCCAAGAAAAGAGCTGCTTGTTTTAAGAAGGTAACCTGATTTCTTCTTCCCAGGTAAAGAAGCTGGGTGTGAATAAAGATCTAGTCTTGTTGCCTGAGAGCTTCATATACTCTCCATTGATGAAATCACTCTGTGACAGAGCACAGCATGGGAGCAATGCATGTGAAGAAATTATTCTTGACATACCCCTTGGGCCGTTGACTTTTTATGCTGGGCAGTCTGTTAAGATGTACTATTATTATTTTCCATTTGATTATGTGTGTGCATATGCTGTCGGTTTGCATTGCTAGGATAAGCAGTTTGAACTTGATGATTTGGTGTTTTAAATGCCATCTCTTCCTCTTGAATGAAATCTCATTTTCTAGCAATTTCAAGACTTGTTAAATTTGGCCGCAGAGGAATATATATGCAATTTTTATTTTTCTTTTCTGTTCTTACTTTCATCGCTGGTGCTGAGAGTAAGGAAAATCCCACATAATTACTAGCACTGCACCTAAAGCTTTGGGAAATTGGTATTAAAGCAGACAATATGGAATCCTTATTTTTGGTCCTTTTAGTTTCTTAAGGAAGAGTATGCTTACATGCAGGAAGAAACGGTGATTTTAGAAACTAGTCAGGTTTTCTCTTTTTTATAAATACTCTTTTTGTGAAAATCAAGGTTTCTTTATGCTCACACACTGAATTAATTAATTCTTTTTGCTGTTTTTGCCTTTTTAAACTCAGAGTTGCACCGTCAAAGGGTGTAACAGATCAACTGGCCAACTCTGAAACAAGGTATTTTTTTTTTCTTTTTTACAAATCACATCTAACATTTGCTTATGTATTCCCAGAATAGTTCCACCCTATGAAATTGCCCCATAATGAATTGGCAAATCTCTGAACATTGTGTAATCTTGAGCTAACCATTCTCATTAATGTGAAAAATTTAATTGTAATAGTCATTTTATCAAACAAAAGTAGGTAAAACTGCCCTCTTAGATTTTGCTCGATTGACTTTTGAGTAGACGTTAGGGATTGCAGTCCCAACCACAGAGACCTAAATGTATGTGAAAAGGTCTCATGTCAAAAATGGCAAATGAGACTGCCACTGAAATAACAATTCTCAGTTGATACATTCATTTTAAATGAGCAGGTCAGTTCAGTTCAGTTTAGTCGCTCAGTCGTGTCTGACTCTGTGACCCCATGAACCACAGCACGCCAGGCCTCCCTGTCCATCACCAGCTACGGGAGTTTACCCAAACCCATGTCCATTGACTCGGTGATGCCATCCAACCATCTCATCCTCTGTCATCCCCTTCTCCTCCTGCCCTCAATCTTTCCCAGCATCAGGATCTTTTCAAAAGAGTCAGCTCTTCGCATGAGGTGGCCAAAGTATTGGAGTTTCAGCTTCAGCATCAGTCCTTCCAATGAACACCCAGGACTTATCTCCTCTAGGAGGGACTGGTTGGATCTCCTTGCAGTCCAAGGGACTCTCAAGAGTCTTCTCCAACACCACAGTTCAAAAGCATCAATTTTTCGGCGCTCAGCTTTCTTCACAGTCCAACTCTCACATCCATACATGACCACTGGAAAAACCATAGCCTTGACTAGACAGACCTTTGTTGACAAAGTAGTGTCTCTGCTTTTTAATATGCTATCTAGGTTTGTCATAACTTTCCTTCCAAGGAGTAAGCGTCTTTCAATTTCATGGCTGCAATCACCATCTGCAGTGACTTTGGAGCCCCCAAAAATAAAGTCAGCCACTGTTTCACTATTTCCACATCTATTTGCCATGAAGTGATGGAACCAATGCCATGATCTTTGTTTTCTGAATGTTGAGCTTTAAGCCAACTTTTTCACTCTCCTCTTTCACTTTCATCAAGAGGCTCTTTAGTTCCTTTTCACTTTCTGCCATAAGGGTGGTGTCATCTGCATATCTGATATTTCTCCCAGCAATCTTGATTCCAGCTTGTGCTTCTTCCAGCCCAGCATTTCTCATGATGTACTCTGCATCTAAGTTAAATAAGCAGGGTGACAATATACAGCCTTGATGTACTCCTTTTCCTATTTGGAACCAGTCTGTTGTTCCATATCCAATTCTAACTATTGCTTCCTGACCCGCATACAGGTTTCTCAAGAGGCGGGTCAGGTGGTCTGGTATTCCCATCACTTTCAGAGTTTTCCACAGTTTATTGTGATCCACACAGTCAAAGGCTTTGGCATAGTCAATAAAGCAGAAATAGATGTTTTTTTTCTGGAACTCTCTTGCTTTTTCGATGATCCAGCAGATGTTGGCAATTTGATCTCTGGTTGCTCTGCCTTTTCTAAAACTAGGTTGAACATCTGGAAGTTCATGGTTCATGTATTGCAGAAGCCTGGCTTGGAGAATTTTGAGCATTACTTTACTAGCGAGTGAGATGAGTGCAATTGTGCAGTAGTTTGAGCATTCTTTGGGATTGCCTTTCTTTGGGATTGGAATGAAAACCGACCATTTCCAGTCCTGTGGCCACTGCTGAGTTTTCCAAATTTGCTGATATATAGAGTGCAGCACTTTCACAGCATCATCTCTCAGGATTTGAAATAGCTTAACTGGAATTCCATCACCTCCACTAGCTTTGTTCATAGTAATGTTCCTAAGGCTCACCTGACTTTGCATTCCAGGATATCTAGCTCTAGGTGAGTGATCACACCATCTTGATTGTCTAGGTCATGAAGATCTTTTTTGTACAGTTCTTCTGTGTATTCTTGCCACCTCTTCTTAATTTCTATCATTTCTGTCCTTTACTGAGCCCATTTTTGCATGAAATGTTCCCTTGGTATCTCTAATTTTCTTGAAGAGATCTCTAGTCTTTCCCATTCTGTTGTTTTCCTCTATTTCTTTGCATTGATTGCTGAGGAAGGCTTCCTTATCTCTCCTTGCTAAACTTTGGAACTCTGCATTCAGATGCTTATATACTTCCTTTTCTCCTTTGCTTTTTGCTTCCCTTCTTTTCACAGCTATTTGTAAGGTCTCCTTAGACAGCCATTTTACTTAATGCATTTCTTTTCCTTTGGGATGGTATTGATTCCTGTCTCCCGTACAATGTCACAAACCTCCGTCCATAGTTCATCAGTCACTCTGTCTATCACATCTAATCCCTTAAATCTATTTCTCTGTATAATCATAGGGGATTTGATTTAGGTCATACCTGAATGGTCTAGTGGTTTTCCCCGCTTTCTTTAAGTCTGAATTTGGCAGTAAGGATTTCATGATCTGAGCCACAGTCAGCTCCCGGTCTTGTTTTTGCTGACTCTATAGAGCTTCTCCATCTTTGGTTGCAAAGAATATATTCAGTCTGATTTCGGTGTTGGCCATCTGGTGATGTCCATGTGTCGAATCTTCTCTTGTGTTGTTGGAAGAGGGTGTTTGCTCTGGCCAGTGAGTTTTCTTGGGAAAACTCTATTAGCCTTTGCCCTGCTTCATTCTGTACACCAATGCCAAATTTGCCTATTACTCCAGGTGTTTCTTGATTTCCTACTTCTGCATTCCAGTCCCCTATAATGAAAAGGATATCTTTTTTGGGTGTTAGTTCTAGAAGGTCTTATAGGTCTTCATAGACCTGTTCAACTTCAGCTTCTTCAGTGTTACTGGTCAGGGCATAGACTTGGATTACTGTGACATTGAATGGCTTTCCCTGGAAAGAAACAGAGATCATTCTGTTGTTTTTGAGATTGCATCCAAGTACTGCATTTAGGACTCTTTTGTGGCTATGATGGCTACTCCATTTCTTCTAAGGGATTCCTGCCCACAGTAGATGTCGATGTTCACTCTTGCCATCTCCCCTTTGACCACTTCCAGTTTGCCTTGATTCATGGACCTAACATTCCAAGTTCCTATGCAATATTGCTCTTTACAGCATTGAACCTTGCTTCTATCACCAGTCAAATCCACAACTGGTTGTTGTCTTTGCTTTGGCTCCATCCCTTCATTCTTTCTGGAGTTATTTCTCCACTGATCTCCAGTAGCATCCTGGGCAGCTAACGACCTGGGAAGTTCATTTTTCAGTGTCCTATCGTTTTGCTTTCTTATACTGTTCATGGGGTTCTTAAGGCAAGAATACTGAAGTGGTTTGCCATTCCCTTCTCCAGTGGACCACATTCTGTCAGACCTCTCCACCATGACCCGTCCGTCTTGGGTGGCCCCCCACGGCATGGCTTAGTTTCATTGAGTTAGACAAGGCTGTGGTCCTGTGATCAGATTGGCTGGTTTTCTGTGACTGTGGTTTCAGTCTCTCTGCCCTCTGATGCCCTCTCCCAGCACCTACCGTCTTACTTGGGTTTCTCTTACCTTGGACGTGGGGTATCTCTTCACGGCTGCTCCAGCAAAGCGCAGCCGCTGCTCCTTACCTTGGACGTGGGGTAGCTCCTCTCGGCGCCACCCCTGACCTTGAACGTGGGGTAGCTCCTATGCTGTGCAGCCACCGCTCCATACTCTTGTAATAGAGGAAAGGAAACATTCTTTCTTTAGGATATAGTTTCTCTTTCTGCATGGGGGCTCAGTCCCTTCAGTCCTGTGCAGCTCAACTCTTCTAGAATTCATGGACTGTAACCCACCAGGTTCCTCTGTCCATGGATTTCTGCAGGCAAGTATATTGGAGTGGACTGCTATGCCTTCCTCCAGGGGATCTTCCTGACCCAGGGGTTGAACTCTAGTCTCCTGTGTCTCCTGCATTGCAGACGAATTTTTTACTACTGAACCACTGGGGAAGCCCTTATTTCTCTTCCTAAAAGCTAGATATTAAATGTAATTTAGTGTTATAATTTACTACTATGCCATTAGTAAATGTGATTGAAAGTGTCTCTCAACCAGTTCTTCTTTGGAGGACAAGGCTGATTTCCTATCCAATGCAACAGAAAATTGTTTCGTATATATGTAGGTGACTCTGACTAAATATTCTTCCAAAGCAGAGATATTAATACAATTACACTGCTCAGAAAAATCAGGAATCATCTAGATCATACTACGTTGACAACATACAGGATACACTTATTCTACTCTAACCTATTCAGTAGTAATTAATGTAACTCATTAATTACATTGATAAATATATGACCAAAGTATATTTATATGTATATACTTACATGTGATAAATATTTAGTTCTCACTAATGTTACATTGATTAATATATATAAAACCAAAGACAAAATTTAAAACAGTAATTTTGTGAGCTAAAAATGAGATATGTGAGAGTACTTTGAAAAATTAAAGACTATTAAAATTTTAGGATTTTATTAATATAATTTAAATTCAACGTCATGACATAAATGGCTCAGAAAACCACATTTTATTCCTTTTCATTTGTCATCCAATAGAATGATATCTTTTATCATTAAAGAACCTATTAAAAAGAAGCTTGAGTGTCATTGAGGTTAATTGATTTGGTCAGATTGCAGAGGTAACAAGGACTTAGATCTCCTCACCTCTGTGTAGTAGTATTTCTGTATAATCTTGTGATCAGACCCAAGGTTAGAAAACCCATATGTAGGAGAAGGATGTGGAATGAATGCAAAATAATTCACCTAAAGCTTCCGAAAAAAACAAAAAACAAAAAACAAGGCAGATAGTTGACTATATGCATGAAATCTAAACTTTAGGAATTACCACTTTTTTTTTTTTTTTTGTGGTTACACACTGGTGTGATGATCTTGTAGTTTCAGAGTGATCTTGATTCATATCTTCTGGGATAAATATTCCCTTTTTTTCTGAATCATTTGGGAAGTCTGTGTTTTCATGACCAATATCAAATTGTCCATATGATCCCTCCCCCAAAGTATGGTATCATTGTTCATATGTGAGCATATGTCAGGGGAAACTGAAAAGCTGTGTACCTTTTTCTTTTAGTATTTTTAATGGAGACATCTGTTTAGCCACTCTAGGCATTTAGGGCCATATACTGTCAGGAAAGGGCCTCCCTAGTAACTCAGATGATAAAGAATCTGCCTGCCATGAGGGAGACCTGGATTCGATCCCTGGATTGAGAAGATCTCCTCGAGAAGGGAACAGCTATCCACTCCAGAATTCTTGCCTGGAGAATTCCATGGACAGAGGAGCTGGGTGGCCTACAATCCATGGGGTCGCAAAGAGTCAGACACGGCTGAGCGTCTATCACAGTAAGGAAAGAATAGAAGCTTTGTAAGATTTTCCTTGTGCTTTGCCCAATCCTGTCATTCCTTAGACTTTTCAAAACACCTTATCAGCAGTTATTTAATTAATGGAGCAAACTATATTATGTGTCCCCCAAAATCAACCAGTAGAGGAACAGGCAAATACATTAATAGAGTAACCCTCCCAAATTTATCACCCCCTAATAAAACTAATCTGGATGGCTTACTCTTACTGTGGTCTGACCAGGAGGGCCCTGTTGGCAATTCCTTAAGAACTGAGGGGGAAGGAGAGTAGTAAATCCCATAAGAAGATGCTCTTCCATTCTCAGCAGACTCGGAAGGCCACAGGAAGGGGAGTATGCCATGAGAGGCACTCTGGAGTGAATCAAGATAGAGGTCCTGAGAAAGTGTGCTACCTAAAGCCCCACTGCTCTTGTGATATGCATGATATGCCACAGCACTTATTGTTTTATGGTTTCTAAGTTTCTTCCTTACCAGTATTTCTATTTTTATTTCTATTTTCATTTTTATTTTTTTCATATTTTAATTTCGCATAGGGTTTTTCAAGGAAGTTTCAGATCACACGTGGTTCTCTAAAGTGATACTGAAAAGCTCTGAGTAAACTGAAAGAGTCCATGAATTTTCTGTCTATGCATATATTTTTCTAATGACTTGAAAAAAAAATAGCTCTCTATTGTTGAACCACAGATACAGTAGATCTGTTTTTTGAAAAGATACGTTTATTGAATTATAATTTTCATTTTAGAAATAGCATTCTTTTCAGGTCAAAGTTTGATGAGTTCTGGTGAATGTATACATGTGGAAGCAACACCTTAATTAAAATAGGAAGATTTCCGTCACTCCACACTGTGATGCACCTTTGTATTCAGTCTTGCTTCTTTCATTGCTCCCAGTCGTCCCACCCTTGGAAACCACTGCTTTCCCTATTCCATATGTCCAATAAACGGAATCACACAGTGTGTAGTTTTCTGTCTTTCAGTCAACTTAATGCTTTGGAGATTCATCACTGTTGTTGCTTTTTATTGCTGTAAAGTTTTCATGGTGTGAATCTGTCACAATTTGATTATCCATTCATCTGCTGATGGAAGTGTGGGTTGTTTCTAGTTTGGGGCAATTGTGAGTGAAGACTATGTATATAGGCCTCTGTTTGACACACGTTTCCATTTCTCTTGGGTAATTACTCTATGAATTATTGGGTCACATGGTAGATATGATTGTAATCTTATAAGAAACTGTCAACCTGGTTTCCAAAGTAGTACCATTTTGCACTCTCACCAGGCAATGTTTGAGAGTTTCCTAGTTAGAATTTTATATTGTCCTTTTCTTAAAAATATTTTAGCCATTCTAGTAGTTGCATATAGTAGTATCCCACTGTGGTTTAATTTGCATTTCCCTGATGGCTAATAACATTAAGCATCTTTTCATGTGCCTGTTCATCATCTTCATCTCTTCTCTGATGAAGTGTCTGTTCAAATCTTTTGTTCTTTTTTAGATTGTACTGTTGGTTTTCATATATTATTGAGCTATAAGAGTTCTTTACATATTGTGGGTTCAAGTCCTTTAATAATGCATTTTGTAATTACTTTCTTATAGTTTATTGCCTATTGTGACATGTTTTTAGCATGAAAAGAGAAAATAGAAGATTTTTACTTCTGATAAATTTTTGTTTATTTATCTATTTTTAAGACTCCTTAGTTTGTGTCCTATCTAAGGATGAGTTTAACAGAGTTTTACAAAGATTTTTAAAAAGTATTTTCTTCTAGAAATTGTGTGTGTGTCTGTATTAGTCGTGTCCGACTCTGTGACCCCATGGACCACCAAGCTCCTCTGTCCATGGGATTCCCCAGGCAAGAATGCTGGAGTGGGTTGCCATTTCCTTCTCTAAGGGATCTTCCTGACCCAGGGGTCAAACCTGGGTCTCTTACATTGCAGGCAAATTCTTTGCTATCTGAGCTATAGGGAAGTCCCTAAAAATTGTTAGTTTTGCTTTTACCTTTAAGTCTCTCATCCAAATTGAGTTGATATTTATGTATGATGTTTGGAGATATGCTTTATTTAAACACTTCCACTGCTTCATAATTCCTACTATTTTTTCATGTTGTATTTCTCTTGATATCTGATTATTTAAACTCTTGATTTCACCTTTATCATTAACTGCTTATACAGAACTTGTAGTTTCTGATCTAAGGAATATTAATTTGATATTTAGATTTGTCAAATTTGTCCCTAAGACAAAAATGTGTTAAAAATATGTGAAGTCAACATTTCATACTATAATTTGGGATTTGTTGTAATCATTATGAATATACATTAAGACTATCTAAATGTAGGCAGCAAGGAAAGAGGACCACTGAAATGGTAGTAGCAATATGGTTCATAATAAGAGCAATATAGAGTTCTTAATGATATCCAAAAATTTATTGTGTGCATATGTTTTATATAAATATTTACATGTAAAATTGTGTCTTTTATTCAGTATGCAAAATTGTATATCAGTAACTTCTTTAGGGAAATTTATTTATTAGTATAATCTTACATTGTCTTACGGTCTTTGTCAGTTGGTTTGGATTTCCAGAATGTATTTTGCTGTGTGGACATGCTGAGATTTGTACTTTAAGTACATAATACCATACTAACAACAAACAAATCAAAGGAGGAGCAACCCTTTGATGTAAACCTGTTTCAGGAACATATTGATCAGGATTTGTCTGAAATTCATCAATTTTTTCCTGGTTCGACTCTTAGATATAAAAAACACTATAGAAATAACCCAGTTGTTTAATGCATGTATAGAAAACATTTTTATTAAACCAAAGAAAGATTAGTGCAGAGTGATTCTAATGAGAAGGGGAGCAAAAATCCTACCCATCTGAACGTTTCTTTCTCCGTTTTTTCTACCTTAGCCTTCCTTTCAAATACCTTCGTAGAACCCAGATGTTCTGGAATTCAATTTGAAAATCATTCATCTAGCCTGTTTTCCTTAGCTGTTATGTGTAAATGGATGTCCAGATAGTTTCCCAAGGTCGTAGCATCATTTGGAGTCAGAGAAAGCTCTTCTGATCCTGGTCTGTTGTTTCACTTATCCACAGCTCACAGTTGTTTTGTTCATTCTGACAAATGTTATGGGTCTTAGAAACCTGACATTTTTTTGTGATATATTTTGTTTTTTAATTTGAAGTTATTCAATGGAGACTTGAGATTGAAATGGGTATAATAGAAATCTAGTATTTGAGCACAAGCTGAGTTCTTTATCGTGAGATGATTGGTCATTCAACAGCTAAGGAAGCCATAATAACTCAATCAGGGTGAATTCTTGTAAGTGCCTTATGTTTGTAAAATAATGTCTTCTTTATACTCTTCATCTTCATAGAGTCAGAAGCTTTTCGTATGACCTTCAAACAAAGAAAATATACGTCTACAATTTCTAGTTCCAAAGGAAATAGCAGAAGTACAGAATCACACAAATAAAGCTATGATCTGGAATGACTGATAGGCAGCTGAGCAAGCAGCTGGGCCTTTCATGGACAAAACAAAGCAAAAATGTGCAAAAACTGAACTTTATTTGAATGTGAATTAAATTCAACTCCAAAATCCCTGGATGCATTGTAGAGTTGTGTGTTTGTGGGTGAAATATTCAAGTTCTTTCTCTCATTTGAATCTTAGAAATGGAAAGTAAATTTATCTCAGAACAAATGATGCCTTGCATTTGTGCCAGCCCTCTAGACACTACTCATAATTCTTCAAATTAATACATTCCAGTTTCTTATCACATTTTGCATAAATAATGATAATGCTTTACATTTCTTAGCAATATTTCTGTTTCAGATTCATATCATAAGATAAGGTTATTAATTTATAATTTGTCATTAAAGAATGTAGAAGATACTGACATCTTTTGCTCATTTTCAGCAACTAGTGAGGAAGAGTCCTTGAGAGAGGTCAAACAATGAATCAGCAGGACACTGAGAACAGAATCTTTCCAAGTTCTCTGAGGGCAAAGCCCTACTCTGTGTATCAACAGCTCTACCAGCCTTTTTCAGACCACACTGGCTTATGATTTTTGCATTGCTTCAGAATTCTTCCAGCATGATTTCTGAGAAATAATATCCTGCACCAGACCAACACAATTTAAGAATTCCACAGATATGGGGGATTTAAGGTAGTTTAAGAGTGTTTGAAAAGCTTCTTTGTAGTTCTTCATGGAAATAAAACCTGAATCAACAAACCGAGGTGATGTGAAATAAATATTTTACAAATAGCAACAGATTGCACAGTAATATAAGTGCCCAGTGAAACATGTAAGTGCTTAAAAGGCTTCTCATACTTCTTAAATGAACAATAGAAGCAAATGTCTCTTCTATTAAATGGTGGTAATGTATTTTAACATGAAATATTCAATAATATTATCATGTCTCTAAGTTGCCCTTATCTGGATGAGAACTGCATCTACATAATGAAGCTCAGTTTGGAGCCTTATTGCTATAAATTCACCACCTCTTTAAGGCTTGAAAATGAGCAAGACTTCTTAATTATACATATTAATAATAATGTAAATAGTAAGCTTTCTTACTATAGAACTTGAGTAGGCAGAAGGTAGTAATTTAAAACAATGGTTCAAACTGAACCCTCTCATAACATGATACTGTTTTTATTTCCAAAAGAACAAATAAAAGAACATTATTTGGTTATTTTAATATTTCATGTTGAGATAAAACAGACGAGGGAAATATCATCTTTTTTTGGTAAATGATGGAACTTAGTTTTTGAGTGATTAAAACTTTTTCTCCAAGGTGAAACAGGTGGTAAATAGCAAAGCTTCAGTTGAAATGCTGGTTGAGCTCTCTTCAAAATCCTTGCTGTTAGAAATCATGGTATATATAGGCTTCTAGTGCTATTTTATAAGGTAAAATTACTTCACAAGTTTACTTTTATTTTCTCTTCTCATTTTTATGGACTTTAAAAATAGACTTTATTTACTTTTGAACAGTTTTGGTTTTCCGAAAAATTGGGCAGAAAGTGCAGAGTTCCCATTTGCATCTTCCTTCCTCTCCTCCCATTTCCACTTCTTGCATTAAAGTGGTACGTTTGTTAACAATTGATGGGCCAGTACTGACACATTATCATTATTTAAGTCTTCAGCTCACACTTTCTCTTTGTGTTGTACAGTCTATAGTGTTGACAAATATACAATGACATATATCTGCCATTATAATACCACACAGAGTATATTCACTGTGCTAAAAATCCCCTATGCTCCATCCATTCATTCTTTACTCCCCACCCCAAACTCCTGGGGACCATTGATCTTTTGCTGTCTCTACAGTTTGGCCTTTTACCAACATAGGCATTTAAGTTTCTTCCGCGTCTTTTCCTGGTTTGATAGCTCACTTTTAAAATCACTGAATAATATTCCATTGTACAAATGTACCTGTTTATCCACTCACTTATTGAAGGATATTTTGGTCACTTCCAAGTTTTAGAAATAAAATAAAAGCTGATATAAACATTCATATACAGGTTTTTGCATGAACATATCTCATTCCTTATTTTATTTATTTACTTATTTTTACTGAGCTACACTGGATTATGTAAGTTCTATTATGTAACTCTATTTATAACTATATTATTAATTTCAGGTGTACAATATAAGGATTAACAATATTTGAAGGTTATATTCCATTTACAGTTATTGTAAAATTTGGGCCAGATCCTGTATATTATGCAATATATCCTAGTAACTTATTTTATACAAAACAGTTTGTACCTCTTAATCCCTTACCATTATATTGACCTTGCCCCTTTTCTCTCCCCATTGGTAACTTCTAGTTTCTTCTCTGTATCTGTGAATCTGTTTTTGTTTGGTTTTTTGTTATATTCATTAGTTTGTTGTATTTTTTAGATTCTACATATTAGTGATATCATGCAGTATTTGTCTTTCTCTGTCTGACTTATTTCACTAAGCATAATACTCTCCGTGGTCATCCATGTTGTTGCAAATGGCCAAATTTCATTCTTCTTATGACTGAGTAATATTACACATTGGAATATATATGTATATACATGGCTTTCCTGGTAGCTCAGCTGGTAAAGAATTCATATATATACATATATATGCATACATATATACCACATCTTCTTTATCTGTTCATCTGTTTATGGACGTTCAGGTTATATCCATATATTAGCAGTTGTAAGTAATGCTGCCATGAACACTGGGGTGTGTATATCTTTTCAAATGAGTGTTTTTGTATTTTTGAGATATATACCCAGGAGTGAAATTGCTGGGTCACAAGGTAGTTCTGTTTTTAGTTTTACATTTATGTAAATTAAATTATTCTCCATAATATCATAGTGGAAATTCCTTAAAGGCCTGAAAATAGTGAGGATACTATTTATTCACTAAGCAGTATGAGTTATACTTGATTTTAAATTCATCTCTCCATCTAAGAATTGCAGAATTTTTTTAAGATTCCTAAATCTGGTTAAGCTCATTTCCTAAATGCTTAAGGGGAGTAGGGTAATGATAATAGGGATGAATATGTGCTTTTGCAACTTTTTCTCATTCTTCTGTCATTTATTACTCATTCTTTTTTTCCCCCTATAATTGTATAATTAATCACTTGCCTTTTACTCAGTTTTTCTTCTGAAAAGGTGTACCATTTCTTTCTTAACATAGATCCTTGAGTAACAAATTGTCTATATGCTTTTTTCCTATATTCAACAATAATATTTTATTTAATCATTTAGAACTATTAAGGGGACTTAGACAAGTTTTAGCAGAAGAATATCTTAAACAAATGTTATGAGAAAACTCAATGAATAATGAAAGCAAATACATATTTGCTCTGGTAAAAAGTGGAGAATCCACTGAAGTTCGTTCCTATTTTCCCCGCTTCCCCAAAACTCTTGCTAAAATATTTTCATGAAATCAACAATATTAGCAAACATTAATCGAATCCATTCTTCTCAGTTTGAAACTCCTATAAGCATGGGAAATTAATGTTTATCTTTATTCCTAAAGGGAGATAAAATTGAACTGAGCTGTTTGCAGTTGACTTGGTTGGAAGTAGTGTGAAGTGAAAGTCACTCAGTCGGGTCTGACTCTTTGTGACCCCATGCAGTATACAGTCCATGGAATTGTCCAGGCCAGAATACTGGAGTGGGTATGGGTAACCTTTCCCTTCTCCAGGGGATCTTCCCAACCCAGCGATTGAACCCAGGTCTTCTGCATTGCAGGTGGATTCTTTACCAGCTGAGCAACAAGGGAAGCCCCAAAATACTGGAGTGGGTAGCCTATCCTTTCTCCAGGGGATCTTCCCAGATCTTTCCGACCCAGGAATCAAACCAGGGTCTCCTGCATCGCAGGCAGATTCTTTATCAACTGAGCTATCAGTGAAGCCCCTGATCAGGGAAGTAGTGTAACGGAGTGCAAATTGTGGAATTTGTTCATTGTGGTATATGGAGAAAATTAAGGACTTTAATCAAGCTATAAATTGAAGTTGTAGGGAGAGGGTGAAAAGTCAATTCTGTAGAGTTATCCATAATTTACCATTTTACTGTAAGCCATTCTAAGTTATTTTCTCAACTAAACTGAGTCTTTGAGCATCACTGTCTTACTTAAAACAGATCCCTATACCCATCTACGTTACTATTAATGGGATAAGAAAAATATAATAATTATGGTAAGGAAGTAAAACTCAGGAAATTTTAAAAATTAAGGTTACTTGGTAGATTAGGTAAATGTAAACAAATGTTAAAGAACACATTTCACTTATTCAGTCTTTGAACAAATATTTAATTAAGAGATCGCTGTTGAGGTCTTTGAGGGACTCACAAACAACATTAAACTTTTTTTGTTCTGAAAAATAAGACAAAGAAGGAATAGACAGAGATCCTAAAATATTACCTCTAGTACTAACAGAGGTGGAATGGAGATTGTAGCTCAGTTGCAAGGGCAAAATGGGTTTCCTAATACTGCATTCCACAATTAGGCAGGTTTATCGGCTTTTCATGGGATTGTGTAGACCAGGCATTAAGTAGAAGTTATGTTCCCTGTGGGTTATGTGGTTTTAGATAAAATGAGAAACACTTATTTAATTTAATAGAAGGAGGCCCAACTTTATATGTATACAGATGTAGGTTGCTGAATATGGTTTCAGGAGGAGGTAGAAATTCTTTTGATTGTTTTCATTTCCTTTTTAGTAAAATAATATACCCAAATCTTCAAACTGAGAGATGAAAGGAGAAGACACCAGAAGAATAAAAGAAAGCAATAATAATTATTTGGGAAAGTAGAAGAATATAGAGATTTGACTAGCATAGGCAACACAAAATGTGAGAGTCCTATTAATAAATTGTTTAAAAAAAAACTCAAGTCTATGAAAGCTATGCATGAAACCAAGCATGGGTCCTAAGTGCAAATACACGTATGCATTTTAAGGTGAAAAAGAGATTACAGTAAAATTCCCTGCCAGCACTGAGGGACATTTTAAGGATTAAAATCATAAATTGGACAGGACAGCAGAAAGTATGGTTGTATGATTTTCTTTGTTAATGATCAGCTATAAATCATTTTCCATCCTTATAATTCTCTACCCTTACACTTCTTCTGTTATCTGTATAACAGAAATGCATAAACACAAGTCTTCCTTCAGTATTTAAATGTGCTGACAATGTATTGTTCACTCTGTGAAGCATGATGCCTTTAAGACTTTGATCAATCAAGGGGACATTAGGTGTTGTTAATTCCCAGTTTTACCCATTGTTGCTTTTTAAAAAGCTAGATGTTCCTAGACTGCATTGGTCTGTTTCCAAGCACAGCAGGTCATTTATCATCCATCTCATTGTAACATCATTTTCTGTAATGTCTTTGCGGTGGGGATTTACATTTGAGAGAGGGATGCAGTAAGTCTTTATCACTGCCAATTTCTGTTGACAGAGTTTTCATTTGATTATTGTTCCCACATCAGGACTGTCATGAGGACAGATGTAGCTAATTAATTTTTATCAGTTCTGATTCAATTAAAAATTCCTGGAAACTTCTCAATGGTTGTTTGAATTACCCTTTTGGAAACCTTGCTGTTAGAAAGGTGAATGTTTTTGCTAAGTAGAAACAAGAATTCTATGAGTCAGACATTTCCCTTGATAAGGGAAGGTTTATATATAGAATGGATATAAATGAGAAGGCAAAATATTACTGGATATAAATATGAGAGGGTAGGGGAGAATTTTGCTATTCTGTTTCCACTTTTAAGCTAAGAGAATAAGCGCATTTACTCATAAGCATACAAGAGCAGAATATTTTGCTGTATCACCTTTGGCAAACAGACTTCTAATTCACTCAACTTGAGAATGACAATTCATTTAACCATGTATTATCTCGGTAGCCATATGCTTTGGTAGTCCATTCATAAAGTATTAGTTGGTGGAATATTTGTTGTTAGTATAAGAGCAGATAGCTTTTTACTTTCAATATGTACTTGTGTATGTTCAATATTTATGTAATTGAAAAATCAAAAGGTAACTTTAAAAGAGAAATCACATTTAATTTTACTTTTAACAAGCAGAAAGTTGTATCCACCCAAACTGTGAACTAGTCATTAAATGTGCAGACTGTATTCTGAGCCTCAACCCAAAAGGGTGGCAAGAGTTTGCTTGTGTGTGTGTGTACTGGAGAACAATTTTAAATTACTTTAAAATATTTTTTAAAAAGGGCCGAGTAAAGCATTATACTGAAACTATGCGTTATTATAAATTCAGAATGTACTAAGCTGCTCTCTGAAAGTGGAACCTCCTAATAAAGCAGCCTCGCGTCACCTGTTTCTCACCAGTCAGTACATACATATTAGTGTGTGCTCAGTCGATCAGTCGTGTCCGACTCTTTGCAACACCATGGACTGTAGCCCTCCAGGCTCCTCTGTCCGTGGAATTTTCCAGGCAAGAATACTGGAGCAGGTTACAGTTTCCTACTCCGGGGGATCATCCTACCCAGAGATCAAATCCGCATTTCTTATGCCCCCTGCCTTGACAGGCAGATTCTTTATTAGTGCCATCTGAAAAGTCACACATGTATGTTTTACTAATTGTAAATCATGAAGATTAGACGTTAATTTTTTTCTGAAAAGCTTGATTCTTTTGTGCATTGCCGTGTGTCTTGGCTGGTCATTTAAATTAAAGCAAAATTAGTTCAGTAGGCTCTAGTCAGTGTCAGGTTGTGCTATGTTCTCTACCTAAATACTGTCCCAGGTATAAATTGTCTATGAAACTTCATTAGCCCTTTTACTTTAAGAATAATTTACTTGTATTATGTTGCTGTCTATACTTCTAGATGAAATAAGCCCTTCTATCCCTGAGTAAATTAAAAACGAGTTTCAAGTCTTCATGGATGACCAATCAGTGCTGAAGAGGTCTAAAGAATAGATGTTGCATCCAAAGAAACCAGGCTTGTTGGGCCATTAGCTTCTTACAGAGATTGATTTTCCATGAAATAGAGGAGAGAAGGAACATACTGTAATGCAGTTTTTTCTTTTTAATGGACATAAACTAATCCTATAACATATGTAGAGTTAACACTACTGAGACAACTGATATTGTGAAAAAAGGGAACAGATTTTAAAAGAAGACATTCTTGAATTTCATTTAATTTATGAATTGCTGCCATTCCATCTGAATATGCATATTTTTTATGTTTATGTTTGCCAAAGTATTTAGAGTCTATGAATTCATAAAACAATAAAAAGGAACATTTGTCAATTGTTGTATTGGTTCTCTGCGCTCTCTATCCTAATTTTCTTAGAGGTTTCAAGGATAGGAGAAATAACAGATAACTGTTCAACCAATTTAAAAAAAAAACACTGAAGGTCAAATTACAATGATATACTGGATTCATGACCTTTTCAAGTCAGCATCATTCTTTATTTTTTTTTAGCATCATTCTTATGATATAGATTTGTGATGAGCTGATTGAACAGTATGCAAGAATATTGAATATGATAAGCTTATTCACATAGTAGGTTTAATTTTGAGGAAAGTTATTAATTTGTTCCTTTTATTCAAAGAATATTGTCTTCAGGACTAAATGTAATATTTGATATGTCTTTCCCTTAGAGATTGTGGCAGAAATATGAAAGGGAGAAGGGAAGATTGACAATTATTCTTTTATTTTCCTCAACCATGAAATTTTAATTTTTTTATCATTGTTCAGAGTTTTGTACAACTGATTATCATAATTATCACTCTGCCAAGGGAAGTCTCATTCTTTAGGAATAGATGTCTGTGTTCAATTTGCCTTGAAGATATTTGTGCAAGTTGTCATCAATGAATTTTAATGCTAGGTTGAGTAAAATATATTTGAATATGTTTGCAAGGCAATGAAAAATCAACTTTTTTTTCCCCTAGAGAAGTGCTACACTGATGAAGATATTTTTACAAGTAAATTTATGTTGGCAATATAAGCATCAGTCTGTTTTCCTATTTAAACTATCAAAACTTTGTCAAGAAGATTTAAAAGAAGATTTAAAAACCAGATCTGTTACGCTCCAGTAACTGCACATGCTGACCTTCCTGACCACGCTGACCACACTGACCACACTGACCACGCTGACCACACCCCGTATGCACGCTGTGCTTAGTCTCTCGTTGGCCTGGCTGTATGTGACCCCAGGGACTGTAGCCCACCAGGCTCCTCTGTCCATGGGATTCTCCGGGCAAGAATGCTGGAGTGCGTTGCCATGTCCTCCTCCAAGGGATCTTCCCGACCCAGAGACTGAACCCAGGTCTCCAGCATGCAGGTGGATTCTTTATCATCTGAGCCATTAGGGAAGCCCAAGAATAGTAGGTGGCCGATCCCTTCTCCAGGGGATCTTCCCAACCCAGGAATCAAACTGGGGTCTCCTGCACTGCTCCTTGGAAGGAAAGTTATGACCAACCTAGACAGTGTATTGAAAAGCAGAGACATTACTTTGTCAACAAAGGTCCATCTAGTCAAGGCTATGGTTTTTCCAGTGGTCATGTATGGATGTGAGAGCTGGACTATAAAGAAAGCTGAGCACTCAAGAATTGATGCTTTTGAACTGTGGTGTTGGAGAAGACTCTTGAGAGTCCCTTGGACTGCAAGGAGATCCAGCCAGTCCATCCTAAGGAAGATCAGTCCTGGGTGTTCATTGGAAGGACTGATGCTGAAGCTGAAACTCCAATACTTTGGCCACCTGATGAGAAGAACTGACTCATTTGAAAAGACCCTGATGCTGGGAAAGATTGAGGGCAGGAGGAGAAGGGCACAACAGAGGATGAGATCGTTGGATGGCATCACCGACTCAATGGACATGAGTTTGGGTGGACTCCAGGAGTTGGTGATGGACAGGGAGGCCTGGCGTGCTATGGTTCATGGGGTCACAAGGAGTCGGACACGACTGAGCGACTGAACTGAACTGAACTGCATTGCAGGCGAATTGTTTAACCAGCTGAGCTACCAGGGAAGCCCGGTGGTAAAGAATTTGCCTGCCAATGTAGGAGACTTGCAGGAGACAAGGGTTCTATCCCTGGGTCAGAAAGCTCCCCTGGAGAACGGAATGGATACCCACTTCATTACTATTGCCTGGAAAATTCCAAGGACAGGGGAACTCGGTGGGTAACAGTCCATGGGGTCGCAAAGAGTCAGACATGACTGAGCAACTGAGCACACATACCCTGTGTCTAAAGTAAGGACTTCAACTGTTCCGTGTGATTTAAAGGAGAGAGGGAAATGGTCCACCTGACCTTTTATCTGCCTTTGATTCTATCGCTTAATTGCTTTCATTCTAAATAACATAGTGCATTGTTTTTAAATTTTGAATACCTGGTAGTTATCTGAGGAGATTGTTAAAATGCAGATTAGGCCCTACCTTCAAAATTCAAATTTTTCCAGTAATCTATGTTTCAAACAAGTGTTTCAGATGTACCTTGATACTGTTGATCTAGGAAACACACTTTGAGACACATGGTTATCATGAAATATTGGTTATAATGAAATAATGTTGGTGTTTGAGGGAACTACTATAAAGTCAACATTGTTTTCCTCAATTAACTGTTAACCACAATTGAGTTGAACATTTGCCATTAATCACAAAATTAGCTAATATAAGTTTGTGTCTTACAACCAAAGTGGATAGTATTTGCATATGTTTTAAAGGACACAACTTTGTATTTGTCTACAGCCCTTATGGGCTTCCCTGAAGGCTCAGTGGTTAAAGAGTCCACCTGCAATGCAGGAGACTCAGGAGACTGAGGTTCGATCCTTGGGCCATGAAGATCCCCTGGAGAAGGGAATGGTTACCCACTCCAGTACTCTTGCGTGAAAAATCCCATGGACCGAGGAGGCTGGTGGGCTACAGTCCATAGCGTCAGAAAGAATCAGACACGACTCAGTGACTAAGCACATACACTAAGGCCTTTTAGCATTCTGTTCTGTTTTGTTTCTCAAAAATACCCATAAATAGTTTTATCATCAGTGAGAGAGAATTCTCCACATGTTCTTACAACTTCTAAACTCTGTTTCAAAAACAAAATGAAACAAAAACAAAAACATAGTTTGCATTGTAGAAACTGAAGACCTTTTAATTAGAGCAACTTAATATCTGACCCTCCACCTATTTTCTATGGGGATAAAAGTAGTATTTTATAAATTACTTTTCAATCAGTTTTTAAATGTTTTTCAGAATAGGACTGTGCGTGCAGAAAGCTGAGATTCAAAGATTCATTTGCTCAGCCAGCCTCACTCAGATGTTATAATCCTTCAGCAAATTTGATGCTTTTGCTAATAACAAGTTGCCTTTACTAAATCAAAAGGGACCTATCTTATTGACAACTGTTCCTAAATTGTTGTTGCAGGAAGAGCTAGAAAACCTTAAAGAATTAAAAAAACTCAAAGTGAAAAATGAAAATTGTTGAAGGTGGTTGAGAGGTACAGACTTCCAGTTTAAGAAAAACAGGTAATAGGGATTTAATATAATTAGCGATTTAATATAATTAATGATTAATATAATTAACACTGCTGTACAGTATATGTGAAAGTTGCTAAGAGAGTAAATCCTAAGAATTCTCATCACAAGGATACAATATATTTTTTCTATTTCTTTCATGCTGTGTCTAAATGAAATGATGGTATTCACTGAACTCATTGTGGTATCATTTCATGATGTATCCTAGTCAAACCATTATGCAGTACACCTGGAAATTATATTGTGCTGTACATCAATTAAATAAAAACTGGAGGAAAAAAAAAGAATGAAAATTGAGATAAGCCTTATAAGAACAATATTCCAGCAATTCTTCGTTAGTAGTAAGGGGATAACATTACCAACTGGATAGACTCAGGATTATAATCTGTCTGGGCAATAAGGCATAAAGACTACAGATGTAATCTTTGTATCAGGCGGTGGAGTACAACAGAATTTTTGTACTGCATTCAGAAATCTTATAAAAATAATTTAAGATTATTTATAGCATTGGACCTCAACAGCCTTTGAGTAACTTTTAGTGGTAATAAGAAGGTCATTGCGATCCTCAGGCTACCCCTCAGTGACAGGATTGGTCATGGCAAGTGGATGGTACCTTGTCTGACCTATTTTCCTTCACCAGTGAAATGAAACATAGGAATCTTTACCACTCCATCTATGCAGACTTCTTTGAAAATGCAACTAGAGATGTGGAGGTTTAAAGCCAAATTAATGACGATGTTGAAGATGATAATAACAACAGCAAAAATTTATTACATGGCTTAGTTTAAGCTCTAAATTATCTGTGAAAGTAGCTATTCTTTCCTCCACTTATGGTAGAAAAACTGAGGGTCATAAAGGTTAAAGTACTTGAATTTATTTTCATCTATTTGGAAAAGGCTTCAGAATATGCCAACAGAAGTTACCAAGGCATTGTGAAGGGGTATCTATAACATGTGTTGAGGTTTATGAAGGACATGGCACCCCACTCCAGTGCTCTTGCCTGGAAAATCCCATGGACGGAGGAGCCTGGTGGGCTGCAGTCCATGGGGTCGTGAAGAGTCGGACATGACTGAGCAACTTCACTTTCTCTTTTCACTTTCATGCATTGGAGAAGGAAATGGCAACCCACTCCGGTGTTCTTGCCTGGAGAATCCCAGGGACGGGGGAGCCTGGTGGGCTGCCGTCTATGGGGTCGCACAGAGTCAGACACGACTGAAGTGACTTAGCAGCAATGCTATGCTCAGGAGTTTGCCTTTCATTTTGTAGTTGTATCTGTCATCTTATCTGTGTTTTAATAAGACTGATATTGTTTTTGTTTGGAAGATAGATTAAAGTGAGCAAAAGATTGTTAAGAGTTACAGTGGGGGTAGAGAGGAGGACTAGGGTAAAAAAGATTTACGTGGTTGAAGAAATGGCGTGGTGACCATCTTAGAGGTCATGATGAGAGGTAAAGGAAGTCATCAAAGGCTTGACTTTGAAAATTAATTTGATGTGGCTGTGGAGATGGCAGTACCATAAACATAAAGAGAAGAAGAAGGTAAACAGAGGTTTTGGAGAGCTGTGTATGGCAGATACATAGAGTTTCCAAAAGTAATGAGTTTGAGGATATTTAGAGACTTCCGGTAGAGATGTCAGGCTATTGATGTGAAGATTTGGAGCTCCCTAGAAGGTAGCATCCAAAACCTACCTGGTTTATTAATAATAATGAAAATATTTTAAAAATACATTCTAGTTTGTTAGAAAGTCACAAACTGGAGTTTCATGCATGGAAAAATTAAATCTGAAAAGAGTTTCTTCTACAGCCTATATGGGGACTCTTCAATAGCTATTTTGTATTTGCACTGTCCATGATGGCTGACAACAGCCACGTGTGTTTACCAAGTACTTGAAACATGACTGTCGAGAGTGTTTTACATTTTATGTAATGTATTAAAGTGATACCTTATTTATAATTTAGATTTATAATTTAGATACATAAAATACATTACATCTTATGTAATGTATTAAAGTAATACCTTATTTATAATTTAGATATTTAGATAATATTGTAATTTAGATATTTATAATTTACTTATTTATAATTTAAATATTTATAATTTATATTTGTAATTTATAGATCTAGATATAAGTATTTTAATCTAAAACAGAGTGCATTATGAAAAATTTGGAGGTCGCAATTACATTTGTAATAATCCACCATCATCACTGATAAAGGAAATGGGAAAGAAGTGTCCAATTAAGTATAAAATTGTCAAGTGTTCCATGTTCTTTTCGCTGCACGTCTCCCACTGACATTAGTGAAACATGTAGGTAAAACTGTTCAATAATTTAAGATTCATAAATCATAATTTAAATCTAACTAGGTTGCATTTTTATTTTCCTGGTTTCACTGTAATTAAGATAATCTTTCAAAGCAGAGCCAAAATCAATTACTGATGAAGCTGGATAGTATTTTACAGACTATTTTATGGTTATATTATACAGTGCTCCAATAGAAGGTTATCAATTTAGAAGTATTACATAGTGGGCACTGAGAATGAATGGCAGTTTTGTACTTAGCACTAAAGTTTATGTATTGAAGGGCTGCAGAATAAATAATATGACTTTAGTGTGTTACAGCAGAATTATATAGGCACTTAATTTTCAGTAGAACGATAACAGAAAATAAATCACCAGGATGTACTCAATCTCTCTTCACTTTTTCCTTTTGCAATTAAAAATATATCTGTCTATGTGCTCAGTCATTCAGTCATGTCTGACTCTTTGAGGCCCCATGGACTGTAGCCTGCCTGGCTCCTCTGTCCATGGGGATTCTCCAGACAAGAATACTGGAGTGGGCTGCCAAGCCCTCCTCCAGGGGATCTTCCCAACCCAGGGCCTGAAAGCTGTCTCCTCCATTGGCAGGTGGATTCTTTACCACTGGTGCCGCCTGGGAAGCCGTATCTATGTTTCTGTCGCAATGGAATGCTGACATAGAGCACAATGATGTACGCTTAACTTATGATGCTCTTTTGTATAAAAAATTGTATATAGTCAGTCTTCCAGAATTAACAAATTAAGCCCTTTGGGCTTCAATTCGAAAGATACTATATTTTCTTGCTCACTCCAGCCTTTACAGAGAAGGAAATGGCAACCCACTCCAGTGTTCTTGCCTGGAGAATCCCAGGGATGGAGGGGCCTGGTGGGGTGCCGTCTGTGGGGTCGCACAGAGTCAGACACGACTGAAGCGACTTAGCAGCAGCAGCAGCCAGCCTTTACATACTGTGTCTTCGTCATCGGAGTGAGGGGAGCTATTTTCTAGCTCCTGAGAGCAAGGACTTCAGTTTCAGACACATTTAGGTTTGTGATTCAGCACTGTTGCTTATTGGTGGACTTAGACAAATTATTTCCTTGCAAGGTTATTTTGAGGTGCAGTGGTAATGTATGTATGTGAGTATGAATCCAGTGACAAATTTAATTTTTTCTTTCCTTCGTTCTCTATAATTTTTACTTTGAATTTCAGTGAATGAGAACAAGCACTTAAACTTGGAAAGTAAAGAGTGCTGAAGCGTCTACATTTTCAAAAAGTCTCTAGTCCCATTTTCTGATCTTTTTTTTTTCCTCTCTCATGTCCAATGCTGTAGAAGTTTTCATTAGTCTATGTAATTTTTTAATTAAATTATATTTAATTCTATAGCATTTTATAGGTAAAGTATATATGAAACAAATATAGCATTTTCATGAGTTTTTATAAATTTTTTTGGATAATGAGTTTATAATAATAAGGAAAACTTGCAAAAACAGCTCTGTTAACTAATCCAGAGAGTTCTTGGTGAGCATACAAATTTTCTGGCAGGTGTGGCGGGCATGGGCATATTTGTATAGTAGGCATATAATTTATTATCCACACCTAGAAGCTTTTGAGAATAAAATTATGATTGTTCCAGGCAAAGTAAGGCCTACATTTACCATAGTTACAAAGTGTGTTACTAGCCATGGTGTTTGGAAGCTTTGGACATCAGTTGATATGTTTTGCACAAAGAACAGAATTTTTGGTTAATCTGGGCAGTTAGTTAATTAGAGGTTAAACGAGCTTCCACTGTAACTTTACACTTGTGCAGTATTTTAAAAGGTCACATATACTGAGCTCATTTTATAGATCTGACACCAGGTGAAATACTTTGATGCATTACCTCATTAGATTCTCAAACTTTAAGTGATAATTTATTTTTGCTTACACAGATGTGGAAATTGAAACTTAGAACTTCATTTTTTGTAGTTTGCTAAAAATCCCATTGATTTCACTATAAGCCAGACACTGTGCTAGAACACAGCGTTCATTGCCTCATTAAATCCTCATAATTACCCTACTGGATCAATAGCGTTTTTAACCTCCAGTTCACAGATGAGGGGTAAGCATGCTGCCCAATGTTATATAGCTGATAAATGTCATAGGCTGGATATAAACCCAGATCCATCAAATAAAAAGTCTGTCACTCAAGTATTAGGCTAGCTTCTGTTACCATGGAAGTTGTAGTTCTGCCACTTGGGACAGTCAAGAGTTTAAGACGAAAGGAAGAGGATGACACTGGTGGCCACAGGGTTACATTTGAAGCACTTTAGTCAGATTATTGGGGTAAGAGGCAGTTTTCCACTAGCCTATCTTCATGTTCTCATCCCTGGCCCGCTCCTAGCCTCTTCCCAGGTTTTGCATTGTTAAACCCAGCAGTAACATACCCCCATGGATGGGGATCTGTAAGGTAAGTAGCAGTGTTGCCCTGGGTTTCCCTAAGATTTAATTTGAAAGAGTTTAATGTGGACTGCAAGGAGATCCAACCAGTCCATCCTAAAGGAGATCAGTCCTGGGTGTTCATTAGAAAAACTGAAGCTGAAACTCCAATACTTTGGTCACCTCATGCGAAGAGTTGACTCACTGGAAAAGACCCTGATGCTGGGAGGGGTTGGGGGCAGGAGGAGAAGGGGATGACAGAGGATGAGATGGCTGGATGGCATCACCAACTTGATGGACATGAGTTTGAGTAAACTCCGGGAGTTGTTGATGGACAGGGAGGCCTGGCGTGCTGCGATTCATGGGGTCGCAAAGAGTCAGACATGACTAAGGGACTGAATTGAACTGAATGTGGACAAATTGAACTAAGGTCATAAGCATCTAAAAGAAAAACCAAATGGTAATTGCCTTGGGTGCTAAAGGTCAGGAACCTCAAAATAATGAAAGCATTAGGAAAAGATTAATTTAAAAATGTGTCATCTTTCTAAATTCCATATATATGCGTTAATATACTGTATTGGTGTTTTTCTTTAGAAAGATGGTAGCAATGACCCTATATACAAGACAGCAAAAGAGACACAGATGTAAAGAACAGACTTTTGGACTCTGTGGGAGAAGGCGAGGGTGGGATGATTTGAGAGAATAACATTGAAACATGTATATTACCATATGTGAAACAGATCTCCAGTCCAGGTCTGATGCATGAGACAGGGCGCTCAGGGCTGGTGCACTGGGATGACCCTGAGGGATGGGATGGGGAGGGAGGTGGGAGAGGGGCTCAGGATGGGGAACACATGTACACCCGTGGCTGATTCGTGTCAATGTATGGCAAAACCACTACAATATTATAAAGTAATTAGCCTCCAATTAAAATAAATAAATTAATTAAAAAAACAAGAAAAAAGTATCATGTCTTTACACAATTATTAGAGGTTTAAAAATTATTGAAGTGACCAATTGTGGGAAAAATTGCTTATAAAATGATGCTGAGATCACCAACTGATATTACTCTATATACCTAAAATAATAGCCAAAGCATTTATAAATCTAAGCCTCTAGAATATTATCCTTACTAATTGGAAGAGAGGGCATGCACTAATGCTAAGGTGAATGTTAGAGATGAAAGTCTTAGGATTCTGCTTTAGCTCTCAGACCTTGGAAAAATCTGCTATACCTCCAAAGGCCAATGCTACGTTTAGTATGGGGATGCAAACATTAACTAAGTTTAACCAGAGGTTTTGGTGAAGATAAGTGGTTCAGCACTGAACATTCTTTCATATGGCCCTCCTCATGTAGACCAGTAATGATTTGTTTACGTGTTTTCCTTCTCAGACTCCAAGCTCCATAAGTGTAAAGGCTGACAAAGTTCTTTATTCTTGCATCCCTAGTATGTAGCGAAGAACTTGGTACAAAAGAATTATTTTGATGATTTCCTTTTGTTGAATAACTACATGAATAAGTGATCTAAAAGTGCTATTGAACATTAAGAAGCATTGTAAGAAAAAATTTTATAGTTACTCCACTCCAGTTTATTGGTTGAGCCAGGTACAGCTTTTCTTGGTGTCTGAGAGGAGTTGGTTCAAGGACCCCGTGGATACCCAAATCTGTGAATGAGTATATGAAATGGGGTAGTATTAGGCACCCCTATCAACCAGTTCTCAGCCTGAGTATTTCAATCTGTCTTTGGTTGATCCTGAGGTTGAGGACTCCACACTACAGAAGGATGACTTAACTAAATAAACTCAGTTCGCTTGAATAGTATTATTAGCTATTGTGGGAAATTTCAGATGTTCATTTTTTTTCACTTCTTAAACTTCCTCTTAACTTTTATCATAAATTATATATATTTTGGTAAGTGAATCTACTTTTTAAGGGACTGTATTCTACTTGTTTGAAGGTGAACTAAACATATGTCTTAGCCCTGAATCCTGGTGCTGACTTACTACCTCCTTGAGCTTGTTTATTATGTGACCAAATCCAGGTTAAGAACACATTCGATAGATCTGACTTAGTCACATCCATTTTAGTATTTCAAGAGGAGAGCACCAAGACAGTAGAACATAACAAGCAAATGAAGGTAGAAAAACACATCTTATTTCTCGTTTTGGCTAAATTCTTTTCATTATCCTTTTATTATGCATGTTTTTCCAAGTCACTTAAACTGCTTACTTGACAGATGGTAGGGAATGCAGATGGCTCAGCAGCCATGAGCCATTTGTGGCACATTTGGCACAAAATCACGCCTTCTAATGATCACACTTCTCACCCATTGTCCCCTCTACGCTTCCTCCCATTTCACCCAACACGCACACCAACAGAAGCCCTTCCGGGTGGTTTTAGAGCAAAATGATGGCTTCTTGAATTTTGGCGTAGAGAAATTTTATAGTCACTGTTGATATTTCCTACAACCTAAATCTTTATTCTAGAATATGAATGGAACATACTACTGGTGGAAAATATTTGTTTAAAAAAGCTGAATTATATTAAAACTATAAATTTTAGAACTAGCATGGGCATGATTATGCTCATACCTTCACCAGAAAAGAAATTTCACTAAGAAATGTGTAGAGTGGGAAAATCAGGTGTTTTGAATCCCCACATAATGTTATTCCATCACAATCACTGTATTAACGGCACAGCTTTAGATTCATCTTTAATTTTCTAGTTTTCTTGTTCTTTGTATTTTGAGATATGAGAATATGGAAAGCTACTAAATAAGGGATTATAATCAATTGAAATGAATCTATCTTTAGGAGACGAGTGTGAGAAATGAATAATAATGACCTTTTATTGGACCAGTAAACTTCCTAGAGACACTATTTGAGAAATCACTCTTAACCACAGTAAAATATATGTGACTGAAGAGAGATAATGGAATTTTCAAAAATGTCAGCCTCTCTGTAGATGGCAAGATCATAGGCTCTGAATTCAAATGACAAAAGTTTGACTCCTAGCTCAGTCACTCCCTAACTGTAGCAGCATAATTCAAAAAATACTAGAACTAAGATGATGTCCTATTTTTATGAATTCCTATAGCATTTGGAGAGGTTTAAAATTCTACCATTTTGCATTTTTAAATATATGTATATATATTTTTATATATATGTATTTTATTTATTAGATAGCCAGATAGGTAGATACAGATATAAAATCAACTAGATTATGAACCCCTGGAGAGCAAGATTTCCTTTTCATATAGTATTTGGTAAAGAAGTTGCTCCTTAGATACTTTTGGGTGAATTACTTTCTTTCTTGTCCACATTTTCCAGCTTTCTTTATGAACACACTTGAAGTGGTTTAACTCTAGGATATTCAAGAGAAGTATGAAGTACTCAAATCAAAAATTAAACAGAGGATTCTAATTAAAGGGTACATTCCAATTTAGGAACATTAGTGCTTACATTTTTCACTTGGCCCAAGACTATAGTATAGAGGGAATAAAAATGAAGTTATTTATTCTTTGAATTTAATGAAGTATTTTATTTACCTTGATGTTTCTGAATTTTTAATCATAGTACAGTGCATTTATAGTCTATAATATTAAAGAAGGGTAAGAAAAACTTAGAAAATCATGTATTTATTATAGTAAAATTTCTTAAAGTCTTAAAATGTTAAATTTAAGTATTTTATACTGATTGACAAACATGATAATTAATTGAAGTTCTCAATTTCTTGATTTATTATTAATAATAATAATTACACTGATTATAATGCTTATGTAAGTCTTCTTAGATTTTATACATACTACCAGAGTTAGTATTTACATATATCTATTAAGGTACTAGGGCAGTTATTTTTAGCCCAATTTCATAAATGAACTAAATGAGGTATAGAAATTTTCAGGAAACATTTCAAAGCTTTGTGCATGGCAAATAGCAGAAGTAAGATTATAGCTCTTATTTTTTATGACTTCTAATTTACTATTCTCTTTTGGCTTTAACATGTACCCTTATTAATTTTATCAAATTAACTACAAATAATTACGTTCTATACACATTGTCCAGTTAAATGTGCCTAGTGTGGTTGTCTCTAAGGACTTTTTATTGTAAACCTGAAAGTTTTAAAATATTTTGCCAATTAATTACAGATACAGTTAACAAACAGAAATTGTGATTGGAGACATCTAAAAGGGTCTTGATTTTTTCTTCTTTCTGTGAATTAAAACAGATAACAGAAAACAGCAGTGATACTGTTCTTGGTAAGATGATGCTGACCTTTATTCATAATTTTTTGTCTTTACAAATGACTTTTTAAACATAATATTGCATATTAATTTTTTTTAAATTTCTAAAATTAGTAAATTTTTAAGCAAAATAAGACAGATGAACAGAAAAAAACTTTCAATTCTCACTACCTTTAGATAGCCACTTCTAAATTTTAGTTGTTTAAAGATATATATATATATATATATATACATATCTATATTCATGTATTTCTGAAAATGTAATTTTATCTCTATAGATATATTTTATTTCTCTATGTGAGTACCTCTATCTGTATTTTATTTCCACACCTATCTCAGGAGGTATATCTGTCTTTGTCTTTCTCAATTTATCTCTGGTTCTATCTCTGCTATAGAGATGTCTTTCCATCTCTCTCTATATGTATCTCTATCTCTGGATGTAAAAAATGAAATATATGCTGTCTTTATACAAACAAAATAGAATCATCCTCAATATTAACTTGCATTCTGATTACTTTTCAGTAAATTTATGAACCTTTTTTTCATATCACTTAGTATTTTTCCAAAATGCTGTTTTAATTGTTTAGCAAGTAATTCAATATATGAATGCTGCAGGATTTATCTTAATTATCCTTCATTACGTGTATATTGAGGTAGTGTCCATATTTTTACCATGAAAAGCAGCACCACAATGAATATTCTCATAGCAAAAATTTTAACACATCAAAGCTTAATTCCTTTGAGTGATTTTCTAGAAGAGTTTCTGGATCAAATAGAATTTACATTTTTAAAATTTTGGGTTTATTTGATTATTAAATTAATCTGAAATGTTGTATGAATTTATACTCCAGGCAGAAAAATAAACATCCTCCAATTTTATAAACATTGGCTCAAATATGCATTTGATTGGCAGCAAATATCTTATGGTTTCGAATTGTGTTTTTTAGTCTTATGAGTGAAGCTAAACATTAAAGAACAGAAAATGGACATTTGTATTCTGTGTGAATTCACTGCTTGTGTTCTTTGACTCATGTATAAAAGTGCATAATTATAAAAGTTTTTTACATATCAACTATGCTAATCAAGGTCACATGTGTTACAAATGCCATTTTTTTTAAGTTGTTTATTGTCTCTTCATTTTATGTGATGTTAACAATCTGAATTGTCCTCTGCGCAGTGGTAGTGACCACTGAATTTTAATTATGGCATTATCTACCTACATACCAGGTGATACCCACTCACTCATAGGGAGGAGTCTACACTTACACAGAGAAGTCTCTCTACTTTTAGGAAGTTTAAATTCTCATTAAATAGTAGAAATATCAATTATATTTTGGTCAATGACCATTAAAATAAATGCAACATGTTGAAATGCAAAGAGCAGAAGACCTGGATAGAATTCCTAGCTCTGGTAGTTAAAGGCTGTTTGATTTGGGCACATTATTGAACATGTTGAGACTGTTTCATCACCTCTGAAATAATTAAAACTATACCTGTTTACATTCAGGATTGTTGTAAGTCTCAAATGAGATCTTTTTGTAAAAACAATTGGCACAGTCTGCTATACTAGTACCATAGTGCTTATTAGATACTGTCTGTCCTTTTCTAGGGTGGGGCTTCCCAGGTGGTGGTAGCAGTAAAGAACCTGCCTGCCAATGCAGGAGAAATAGGAGATGTGGGTTTGATCCCTGGGTCAGGAAGATCCCCTGGAAGGACGGCATGGCAACCCACTCGATATTCCTGCTTGGAGAATCCCACGGACAGAGGAGCCTGGCGGGCTATAGTCCATAGGGTCAGAGGGAGGCGAACACGACTGAAACGACTTAGCACGCACATCCTTCTTTCATATGTGTGTTAAGAGTGCTGGCAGCAGTATTTTCCTGGAGATTGGTTTCTGTGATTGACTTTTCTTTTACACAAAACCTGTTCCTGATAGTAAGAGGTTCAGGTGGAGGAATCTCACTTCCAATGTCATTCTATCAGTTCAGTTCAGCTCAGTCGCTCAGTTGTGTCCAACTCTTTGTGACCCCATGAATCGCAGCACACCAGGCCTCCCTGTCTATCACCAACTCCCAGAGTCCACCCAAACTCATGTCCATTGAGTCAGTGATGCCATCCAACCATCTCATCCTCTGTCGTCCCCTTCTCCTCCTGCCCTCAATCTTTCCCAGCATCAGAGTCTTTTTAAATGAGACAAGTCTTCCCATGAGGTGGCCAAAGTATTGGAGTTTCAGCTTCAGCATCAGTCCTTCCAATGAACACCCAGGACTGATCTCCTTTAGTATGGACTGGTTGGATCTCCGTGCAATCCAAGGGACTCTCAAGAGTCTTCTCCAACACCACAGTTCAAAAGCATCGATTCTTCAGTGCTCAACTTTCTTTACAGCCCAACTCTCACATCCATACATGACTACTGGGAAAACCATAGCTTTGACTAGATGGATCTTTGTTGGCAAAGTAATGTCTCTGCTTTTTAATATGCTGTCGCGGTTTCCTAGACAGCATAACTTTCCTTCCAAGGAGTAAGCGTCTTTTAATTTCATGACTGTAGTCACCATCTGCAGTGATTTTGGAGCCCCAGAAATAAAGTCTGTCACTGTTTCCACTGTTTCCCCATCTATTTGCCATGAAGTGATGGGACCAGATGCCATGATCTTAGTTTTCTGAATATTGAGCTTTAAGCCAACTTTTTCACTCTCCTCTTTCACTTTCATCAGGAGGTTCTTTAGTTCTTCTTCACTTTCTGCCGTAAGGGTGGTGTCATCTGCATATCTGAGGTTATTGATATTTCTCCTGGCAATCTTGATTCCAGCTTGTGCTTCTTCCAGTCCAGCGTTTCTCATGATGTACTCTGCATCTAAGTTAAATAAGCAGGGTGACAATATACAGCCTTGATGTACTCCTTTTCCTATTTGGAACCAGTCTGTTGTTCCATGTCCAGTTCTAACTGTTGCTTCCTGACCTGCATACAGGTTTCTCAAAAGGCAGATCAGGTGGTCTGGTATTCCCATCTCTGTAAGAATTTTCCACAGTTTATTGTGATCCACACAGTCAAAGGCTTTGGCATAGTCAATAAAGCAGAAATAGCTGTTTTTCTGGAACTCTCTTGCTTCTTAGATGATCCAGCAGATGTTGGCTATTTGATCTCTGGTTCCTTTTCTAAAACCAGCTTTAACATCTGGAAGTTCATGGTTCATATATTGCTGAAGCCTGGCTTGGAGGATTTTAAGCATTACTTTACTAGCAAGTGAGATGAGTACAATTGTGCAGTAGTTTAAACATTCTTTGGCATTGCCTTTCTTTTAAATTGGAATGAAAACTGACCTTTTCCAGTCCTGTGGCCACTGCTGAGTTTTCCAAATTTGCTCACATATTGAGTGCAGCACTTTCACAGCATCACCTTTCAGGATTTGAAATAGCTCAACTGGAATTCCATCACCTCCACTAGCTTTGTTCGTAGTGATGCTTCCAAAGACCCACTTGACTTCACATTCCAGGATGTCTGGCTGTAGGTGAGTGATCACACCATCATGATTATCTGGTCATGAAGATCTTTTTTATACAGTTCTTCTGTGTATTCTTGCCACCTCTTCTTAATATTTTCTGATTCTTTTAGGTCCCTACCATTTCTGTCTTTTATTGAGCCCATCTTTGCATGAAATGTTCCCTTGGCATCTCTAATTTTCTTGAAGAGATCTCTAGTCTTTCCCATTCTATTGTTTTTCTCTATTTCTTTGCACTGATCACTGAGGAAGGCTTCCTTATCTCTCCTTGCTATTCTTTGGAACTCTGCATTCAAATGGGTATATCTTTCCTTTTCTCCTTTGCTTTTCACTTCCCATCTTTTCACATCTATTTGTAAGCTCTCCTCAGAAAGCCATTTTGCTTTTTTACATTTCTTTTCCATGGGGATGGCCTTGATCCTTGTCTCCTGTACAATGTCACGGACCTCCTTCCATAGTTCATCAGGCACTCTATCAGATCTAGTCTTTTAAATCTATTTCTCACTTCCTTATGTATAATCATAAGGGATTTGACTGGTCATACCTGAATGGTCTAGTGGTTTTCTCCACTTTCTTAAATTTCAGTCTGAATTTGGCAATAAGGAGTTCATAATCCAAGCCACAGTCAGCTCCCGGTCTGGTTTTTGCTGACTGTATAGAGCTTCTCCATCTTTGGCTACAAAGAATATAATCAATCTGATTTTGGTGTTGACCATCTGGTGATGTCCATGTGTAGAGTCTTCTCTTGTGTTGTTGGAAGAGGGTGTTTGCTATGATCAGTATGTTCTCTTGGCAAAACTTTATTAGCCTTTGCCCTGCTTCGTTCTGTACTCCAAGGCCAAATTTGCCTGTTACTTCAGGTGTTTCTTGACTTCCTACTTTTGCATTCCAGTCCCCTATGATGAAAAGGACATCTTTTTTGGGTGTTAGTTCTAGAAGGTCTTACAGGTCTTCATAGACCTGTTCAACTTAAGCTTCTTCAGCGTTACTGTTTGGGGCATAGGCTTGCATTACCGTGATATTGAATGGTTTGCCTTGGAAACGAACAGAGATCATTCTGTCATTTTTGAGATTGCATCCAAGTACTGCATTTCGTACTCTTTTGTTGACAGTGATGGCTACTCCATTTCTTCTAACGGATTCCTGCCCACAGTATTAAATATAATGGTCATCTGAGTGAAATTCACCCATTCCAGTCCATTTTAGTTCGCTGATTCCTAGAATGTCAGTGTTCACTCTTGTCATCTCCTGTTTGACCACTTCCAATTTGCCTTGATTCATGGACCTAACATTTCAGGTTCCTATGCAATATTGCTCTTTATAGCATCGGACCTTGCTTCTATCACCAGATACATCTACAACTGGGTATTGATTTTGTTTTGGCTCCATCCCTTCATTCTTTCTGGAGTTATTTCTCCACTGATTTCCAGTAGCATATTGGGCACCTACCGACCTGGGGAGTTCCTCTTTCAGTATCCTATCATTTTGCCTCCTCATACTGTTTACGGGGTTCTCAAGGCAAGAATACTGAAGTGGTTTGCCATTCCCTTCTCCAGGGGACCACATTCTGTCAGACCTCTCCACCATGACCAGACCATCTTGGGTGGCCCCACATGGCATGGCTTAGTTTCACTGAGTTAGACAAGACTGTGGTCCTGTGATCAGATGGGCTAGTTTTCTGTGATTATGGTTTCAGTCTGTCTGCCCTCTGATGCCCTCTCGCAACACCTACCGTCTTACTTGGGTTTCTCTTACCTTGGACGTGGGGTATCTCTTCACAGCTGCTCCAGCAAAGCGCAGCCGCTGCTCCTTGCCTTGGACTAGGGGTAGCTCCTCCTGGCCACACTTGTGCCCCGTGTCATAAATTTAATTAAAATTATTATTATATTGCCTTCTGATGAATCATTGATTTCCATGATTTAGACTTCCCTAATCACTGCAGATAGCGACTGCAGCCATGAAATTAAAAGACACTTACTCCTTGGAAGAAAAGTTATGACCAACCTAGATAGCATATTAAAAAGCAGAGACATTACTTTGCCAACAAAGGTCCATCTGGTCAAGGCTATGGTTTTTCCGGTGGTCATGTATGGATGTGAGAGTTGGATTGTGAAGAAAGCTGAGCGCCAAAAAATTGATGGTTTTGAACTGTGGTGTTGGAAAAGACTCTTGAGAGTCCCTTGGACTGCAAGGAGATCCAACCAGTCCATCCTAGAGGAGATCAGTCCTGGGTGTTCATTGGAAGGACTGATGCTGAAGCTGAAGCTCCAGTACTTTGGCCACCTCATGTGAAGAGTTGACTCATTGGAAAAGACCCTGATGGTGGGAGGGATTGAGGGCAGGAGGAGAAGGGGACGACAGAGGATGAGATGGCTCAATGGCATCACCGACTCGATGGGCATGAGTTTGAGTAAACTCCGGGAGTTGTTGATGGACAGGGAGGCCTGGCGTGCTGCGATTCATGGGGTCGCAAAGAGCCGGACATGACTGAGCGACCGAAGTGAACTGAACTGAACTGAAGGTAGTTTCTTATTCCTCAGAATTGTAATACCTTGTGTTTATATAGCACTTTTCAAAGTTGTCAACAAACAGTGTTTTAATTAATCTTCACACCACTGAGGTAATAATAAGATATAAGTACTAATTTTCATCTTTCATACATTCTGAAAGTACTTAGCAGAAAGGCAACTTATTGAAGCTTGAGCAGAAATTAAGTGGTTCTCAAGAGATTCTATGGAAATGCATACTTCTAGGAAATTGGAATACTTTTTTAGTTTGGTAACATAATCGTTTTGAAGATGCTTAGTATGCATAGGAACCAGTAAAACAGTCCAGTCCATATTGTATTGGCTTTGTGTCCAGCACACGCTTATAGGTACCAGAGAATTAGATCAAAGGATGTCTGCTAATGGACTTCCCAGATGGCTCGGTGGTAGAGTCTGCCTGTAATGCAGGAAACATGGGAGACGTGGGTTTAATTCCTGGGTTGGGAAGATCCCCTGGAGGAAGAAATAGCAACCCACTCCAGTACTCTTGCCTGAAAAATATCACGGACAGAGGATCAAGGAAGACTACAGTCTAAAGGTTTGCAAAAAGTAGGACACGACTGAGTGACGGAGCACACACACACGTCTGCTAATATGGGTTATATTTGTGTTTCTAAATTTAGAAGATATGCGTCATTATTTTCAATTTGTGTGTATTTCCATGAGGCATTTATGTTTCTCTCTTCTTAGGTATAAATAATTCTCATAGTCTCAAGCTATTATATAGGCATAACTTCATTACCTGCCATGGAAATTTTTATTGCTAGAGTTTTCCAGGATAGCTGAGGAAATTTATTACAAGAAGTGAATCAGGCTGTTTGCAGATAAAATGTTTAGCAAACTATCCCCAGCAACCAAATTATTACAAAAGCTGTAAATCTATAGAAAAAAAGTATTTTGAGTTTGGTGAAGTCAGTCTTAGGTCTCATTATTATACTTTATTGTCTCTATAAAGCTCGTCTTCTGCCAGAGTCTTCTAAGGTCAAAATAAATGTTAAAAAGTAGCAATTTGAGAGAAGAGAAAAGAATAAGCAGTGTTAGATGGTGCTTCTATTTTATTCCAATAGGAACACAGTGATATAAACAAAATATAAATTGCCTGGGAATTGAATGTGGCAGAATACATTGATTATTTAAATCTGTTGACATACCAGAGTCCTGCTGTGAAAAGAAACTCTCTGGGAAGGGATTTGGTTTAGTTGGAATGCTGTACCAGAACGTTTAAAGATTATTGGGAAAAAGTTTTTAAAGATAACTCTTCTAATAGAATGGATACTGAAGACATAATGTGTAAAGTTATAGGGAGGCTATAGAATATAATTACAGACAATAGAAAGTCATTCTGAAAACCACTAATTTTACCCTGTGCTAGCATATCTTCTTTCTGGGAGGAATTTGCCATAAGAATATTAAGAAGCCATAATTGATCCTTCAATTTTTGTTAATTAGTGTGACTTCTGAGTAATGCTCAGCTCTGCAGTCTGTGCTGAGGGTTGTGCCATCATGGGGTGATCAAATACAAACTCAAACCACTATCTAGGAATGAAATTCTAGTATAGGCATGTTACAGTAGTGTGTGTATGTGGCCGGGAAGGGGGGGGTGGGCAGAGAGAGGTGACTGGTGTGTAACCAGAGGAGAGAGGGTTAGAGAAAGGTGGTGTGTGCTAAAGGGGCCAGGGAAAGCTTCAGTTTAGAACTATTCCTCAAGTTTATTTACCTTGAAAAACAAAAGAGCCAGTTATTTTACCAGCAAAATAAATTTATTTGGGAAGATCAGAGAAATTTGCAATTTGGGTCATGCAGACTGTGGCAAACTATAGCAAGTCCGAGGAGACAGATGCGAGGTTGGCCTTTCGTCGGTATCAGGAGGAGCTGGGGAAGCGGCGGCGGCTCTTCATTGGCTGCAGGCGGTGGGCCGCTTGTTGCCGGGTCAGGAGGGGACCTTTTCTCCTGCTGCAGTATGTGACCTGTGATGAGTAATATGTGGTGAGAGCTCCTCCTTAGAGCTTCCCAACTTTATGTTTTCTTCTAGTTTTATTGAAATATTATCAACATACAGCACTGTTCAAGTTTAAGGTGTACAGCCCAGTGATTTGACTTAACATACACATGAAATGGTCACCACAGTAATAAAGTGAACATCCATCATTTAAATAGACAACAGCATTCAATAAATAGAAAAATATTTTGATGAAAATTCTTGAGATTTACTGTCTTAACAACTTTTATATATAACATACAGCTATGTTAATTATCATGTTGTACATCATTTATCATGTTGTACATCACATTCTGAGTACTTATTTATAACTGGAAGCTTGCACCTTTTGACCACCTTCATCCAATTCCTCTTTTACCCCTCTCTCTACCTGCCTATGGTAACTACGTATTTGACCTCTGTTTCTATGAGTTTGTTTTTGAAGTATTAATTAATCCTTCTGGTACATAGTGATTTCATATACTATACATTTCAAAATGATCACTGGGATAAGTCCAGTTATCATCTGTCACCATACAAAGATACATAATTGTTGACTATATTCCCCACAATATACATTTCACATATGTGACTCATTTATTTTGTAACTGAAAATATGTACTGTTAATCTCCCTCACCTGTTTCTCTCCTCCCCCACCCCCTCTCCTTTAGTAACTATCTGTTTTTTCTCTGTATCAATGTCTCTGGTTTTGTTTAGTTATGTTTGTTTGTTTTTAAATGAGGTTTCCTGTATTTATTTTTACAAAGTAATTCTTCAAGGATAATCATATCTTAAAATTTGATCTGTTATGTGTCATTTAGTACAATTCTAGCCCAGTACAACATTTCCATTTATAGAGATGTTTATGTGTGTTGAAAAATGCCTTTTTTGTTCATTGTAAAGCTGAAGCTCAGATTCAACATCTGTGTTGAATTGAACTGTGTTCTCTTTATGCATGGCTAGTTGGTTTATATCAAGAGACAACTTGAGTAGTTTCTCAGCATTTTGCATTTTCTTCTGTTGTATCACTGTGAGTGAAGCTTGTGCATGATAGTGAATACAAGCATTTCCTTGCTCACATGTTCAAAACAAGATGTTCTAATCCTCAACCTTGGTGCACAAATGCCATAGATAAAAGATTGTTTGCATAGTTCATCTACTTGTCTTAGCATGTTATCTAATTATTTTTTCTACATTCTTGATTTTTAAAAATTATCTTCAGTTAAATTCTCAAGTTATTTTGGAGGGGTAATTCATTGCCAACAGAACTGATGACAAGGTTAAGCAAGAAAATAAGAACAAAAGCAATATATGTTGAAATTAAGAAGGGAATTTTTTGTGTGTAAAATTAAACTGGTTGTGTAAAATTAAGCTCATTTATTCCTCTTTATTCTCACTGCTGATAAAATGTGAAAAGTCTTCAGAGACAAAAATAAGAGAACTCATTGTCCCCCACCAAAAGAAGTATATCCACAAAAAAAACGCTTTATTTCAAAAAGGGGTGCTATACTTTCCCCCCTCTCTCCATATCTAAAATGTTAAAAACATGATAGACAATTATCTTAACTTTTGGTTATTTGGTTATTTTATATTGAGAAACTCTGAGTAAGAGCTGTTAAATTTAGTAGACTTTTATATGCTTGTATTTATTCCAGATTTTGATGTTCAGTAGCTGAGTTTTTGTTTTATTTTTGTTTAGAATTCTGGCCTTGTATAGAAACTGCTTATTTTTATGATGCATGATAAAATTTACCTTGCAGTTAGTTATGGTGATCAAACAGCTTATAAGCATATACACCATCATACAAACATACCTATTTTAAACACAGAGATACATTAGCAAAGGGGCTGAGTGTGTATTTATTCATTCAGTCATTCATTTAGTCAACAAAGTATTCCAAAATATGTATTACATGCCTATTATACTAAATATACTGTTCTAAAGATCTAGAGACCTTAGGTTGTTTTTCACAGTTGAACATTTTTTTTTTTTTTAATATTGAAAATTTACATATAGTCTTTCCACTCAAGAATGAAGAAAATTGCATTCCTTAAGGTAGGTCACTGGAGAACTTCTGGGGAATCATGGATAAATTATAGTTCTAAAGCATTTGGTAATTTATCCATCGGAAAGATCAAGCCTTTGATTGTTATTCATGTTTAACAGTGGAAGAGGCACAGACTGTAAATATGGCTTAACATATTCCTATATACTGTTAGCACAACACCAAAAACATTTTGTAAGTTGCATATACCATTTGGCGATATGTGAAACACATAATTTCTCTGACCTCCTAGTCAAATTTCAGCTTCTTATGCTAAAACATGAAGCTTTTGTGTTTAGTACATATTTATCTTGGTGATGTAAGAATATACACATAAAATTCTCTATGCTCTTATATTAAACTTGGATATAAATGTGTGCTCAGACATTTCAGTCGTGTCCAAGTCTTTGCAACCCCATGGCCCGTAGCCCAGCAGGCTCTTCTGTCCATGGGGTTTTCCCAGCAAGAATACTGGAGTGGGTCGCCATGCCCTCCTCCAGGGGATCTTCCCAACCCGGGGATTGAACCCCTGTCTCCTGCCTCTCATGTGTGGCAGGCAGATTTCTTCACCTGCTGAGCCACTGGGGAAGCCCTTGGGTATAGATAGAATCTAGAGGGATTTATGCTATCATTGCTTAAATATTCTCTAGTCATACCCAACTTGATTGACTTGTAGTATTAAAAAAAGGCTGTTGAAACTCCAGTATCTCAGGGATATAAACTATGTTAAAAAATATCCTCACTAATACCTTCAAGTCATTTCTTTTGCTTACAGATTTATGCTCCTAGTTAAAACAGAAGCTGAAACTAGATGGAAATCCAAGCCTTGCCTATGTGAACTTGCACAAGTTAATGTCTGTGTGTTTCACTTCATTTATAGACGAGGATTTCCCTGAGGATTACAGGATTTGGCACATATATAGGACATTTATGAAAACACTGGTTTTGTGATAAGAACTCTCAATATGTGTTGACTGTGATGATGATGAAGACTGATTGTACTGAAGGAAATTGCAATCACCATTCAACAACTCTTTCTGTATTCTTTACTTAGTATCACACTTTCTTGAAAATCATTACAATGACAGAATATAGATTTATGTGGAAATGTCAAATTGAATGTTCAAACACAGAAGTTTGAGTTAAACTCCTTTATACTTATATATCCTAAAAACCGAAGTTATTGTAAACTGCACTCCAACCAGTTTGTTCTCCCACTACCACTCTGGCTTTGTGAGCCTGTGAAGGAACACACCCAGCATTCTGGAATTGTTGCAGGAAGGAGGATCCTTTCCAGGGCCCGAAACTGGGCTCCTGTCTAACACTCGGAAATGAATTGTCCGAGGAGACACATGCTGACAAAGCAAGAGATTTTATTGGGAAAGGGCACCCGGGTAGAGAGCAGTAGGTAAGGGAACCCAGGAGAACTGCTCTGCCGCATGGCTCACAGTCTTGGGTTTTATGGTGATGGGATTAGTTTCCGGGTGGTCTTTGGCCAATCATTCTAATTCAGAGTCTTTCCTGGTGGCGCACGCATCGCTCAGCCAAGATGGATGCTGTCGAGAGGGATTCTGGGAAGTGGACGGACAGGCGGTATCTCCTCTTGACCTTTCCCGAACTCTTCCGGCTGGTGGTTTATTAGTTCCGTATTCCTTATCAGGATCTCCTGCCATAAAACAACTCATGCAAATGGTTACTATGGTGCCTGGCCAGGGTGGGCGGTTTCAATCAGTGTGCTTCCCCTAACAGAATCTTCATTCAGACTACTTCTTCCTATCACTTATTCACAGTTTATGGTTTCTTATTCTTGACCATTCTGCCTCATGAATATTATATATGAATTGCCTGGGATGGGCTGAATGTGTTATGTTTTATTAAACATAGTCACACAAAAATGGAAGAAAGAACCAGAGCATGAAGACCCGTGACAAGAACAGTGCAGCCGGAGAGCTTGAGTTCTGAAGCAGAGAAAGGAATGCAGTAATAAGAATAGACTCTGCTTATGACTCAGAGCATATGATATCTTTTTGCAGCACCAGCCTCCTAGCCTGGATACTATGTATTCTGCCCTTCAATATCCTGCTTTCCATCTTCCTTTCCTGTCAGAAGTACCCGACGAAGTGGAGGTTCACCTTATTTGCCCCTTTCCTTGTAAATTTTTGTAGTATGTTTGGGAGGTCTTATCCCATCATTACCTAGATAGTCTAACAAAGGGTATTGCCTAAATAAACCTAGGCTTCCCCTCCAGGGGTCTAATGGTTGCTATATTTATTTTAAGATAGTGGACAGGTCCATGGTTACAAATTAAGGTGTATCTTGGAATCCTTTAGAAGAGAGGAAGTTTTGTCCTTCAAATTTAAAACGGACTAACAATAAAAGAACAAATGAACTGCCAAGAAGTTGATTTGCATCAGAAACCTTCCCTTGTTTTCTCAAAGTTTCTAGGAGCCGTGGAATATCCAATTAGGAAGCAAATTTGGCCAGACAGCATATGATGAGATATTACCAAAATGACCTTGTGTGGAAAGTAATTTTTGTATGAGTCATTCAGGTCCATGAAAACAGGAATTTATTAAGTCTTAGGAAATTGACTGATTTTAATGAGGTTTATAGATATGGTTGCATTTGTGTTTAAATAATAAGGACAAAAATGATTTTTTTCTCAGCTAATGCTAATGAAACTAGCACTGGCATTAACAAGGTGTACTACTGATATAATAGATCTACTATTAAAAGTTGGTGAAACTATGGATTGACATGTTTTTTCATTGATTAAGTTAAATTTGCAACTACTTCAAACCAGAAGATATCTTACTCTTAAGCTTTATTGAACCTCAATAATGCTTTAATACATTTAATTTGGTAGAGTGAAATAGATAGATTTAGCTGCAGAATAAGATATTAAAATACACAGCAAGTCAACAATTTTCATGCTGAAACTACGGTAATGTGCTTTGGGATTATTGAAATGAATGTTTCAAGAGTCTCACATTCTGAAGGTTAATCATAACATAAATTTAGAAATTTATACCTAACAATAATCCTACCATTTATTATGGTTTCCCCAATGGTTCAGTGGTCAAGAATCCCCCTGCAGTGCAAGAGACACAGGAGCTGTGGGTTTGATCCCTGGATTGGGAAGACTTCCTGGAGCATGAAGTGGCAACCCACTCCAGTATTCTTATGGGGAAAATCCCATGGACAGAGAAGCCTGGTGGACTGTAGTCCATAGGATCACAGAGTCAGACATGAAGTTGATTGAAAACTCTAGGCGTATAGCAAGGCTCTGTCAGTGTTCTAGAATTCTGTGTCCAGAGAAAGTTATGGCATTGCTTATGCATTTTGATATTTTTACATCTGGTCTAAGTTGGTGGGAACTAAAATGTTTCAGTGTGTATCGGGCCTTCATTTAGCATCTCTATCTGAAAGCACTTTACCAGTAGTTTGATTGTTAGGAAACATTGCCATTGTTTTTTATAATAAGCATGTCATTTGCAAATGTTAAGTAGAAAAGTAATCTTTAAGGTAAATTTAGATAGGAGTTAATTTATTTAGGTCCATTCTAATAGATGCTTGTAAAATGATATGGGGAAAGATCCTATATTTTACCTTTTCCTAGGTATACTTCCTAAGTTATGAATATGAGTGAAGATGTGAAGTGAAGTCATTCAGTCGTGTCTGACTCTTTGCGACCCCATGGACTGTATCCTACCAGGATCCTCAGTCCATGGAATTTTCCAGGCAAGAATACTGGAGTGGGTTTCCATTTCCTTCTCCAGGTGATCTTCCCGACCCAGGGATTGAACCCGGGTCTCCCGCACTGTAGGCAGACACTTTGCTGTCTGAGCTACCAGGGAAGCCCTGAATATGAGTAATGGTATACAATTTATTTAATTTAGAGCATGAATGCAACCATAATTTCGTTATTTTTTAAAATTATAAAGTCTGAGGTTTCAACATTAAGGTCAAAACTCTTAACGTTTTAGAAACTAATAATACAATCATAGCTGTCATCTGCCTTCCCCCCAACCCCAATAGATTCAAGACTAGCTATGTGTTTTCCTTCTAAAGAGGTTTCCGTTAATTCCCTTTCAGTCTTCAGATTAGAAAGTATATGTAATGAGGAATTTTTGTGTTTTGTTCTCCTGAGACTTGGATTTAATGTTAAGAGACATTCATTTTTCCTACAAAGAGGTTAAGAAGATTATCCAGATCCTGAGAGGGTGTTTTCTTCTGAAGGAATAATAAGAGGAGGAACCATAGCACGTCTTGACTGAAATAGTTTAACTACCAACATTGCCTGGTGGGATGGGGCTTAGGATAAACAGATAAAACAAAATTAAATAACCAAAAAAAAAAATATACATGTGGTTAGTTCACACTTACATGTGGTTAGTTCACACTTTAGTAGAGTTATAAAGCATAGATCTGATTCTATCATTATTTTGCATAGACCTTCAATATTGTTTTGGGCTTAGAGTTTAGTGTCTGTAGATTAAATTCAGACCCCTAAATTATTTCCTTTTTGTCTGACCTTTCTAGACTCACATTCATCTCCTCCTCCACATAAAACTGTCACTCAACAATACTACACATCTTGTTTTCTAGCATTTCTGCTCCTTCTCTTTCTTGATCTAGGAACCCCTTTCTCTCCTTCAGTGAGCTGAACGTTGGTTGACGTGAGTTCTCCTGTGCTCCTGAGTTAGGCCTCTTTTCTTCTGTAGGCGAACTGTCTCTCAAACATAGTACTTACTAAACTTTTACAGTAAGCATTACTTTACTAAGCTCACTTGTTTAGCACCTCAGTCTCTTTGAGGTCAGGGAATATATCATATATATCTCTGTGGTGTCAGTATCTCAAGTCTAACGTTTGCAACATTGTAAGTGATGACTGCAGCCATGAAATTAAAACACGCTTGCTCTTTGGAAGAAAAGTTATAACAAATCTAAACGGCATGTAAGAAACCAGAGACATTACTTGGCTGACAAAGGTTCATATAGTCAAAGCTATGGGTTTTCCAGTTGTCATGTACAGATATGAGAGCTGAACTATAAAGAAGGCTGAGCGCTCGAGAATTGATGCTTTTGAACAGTAGTGCTGGAGAAGACTCTTGAGAGTCCCTTGGATAACAAGGAGATCAAACTGCAATCCTAAAGGAAATCAGCCCTGAATATTCATTGGAAGGACTGATGCTAAAGCTCCAATACTTTGGCCACCTGATGAGAAGAGTGGACTCATTGGAAAAGACCTTGATTAAAGGCAAAAGGAGAATAGAGCGGCAGAGGAAAGATGGTTAGATAGCATCACTGACTCAATAGATGTGAATTTGAGCAAACTCCTGGAGATATTGAAGGGAGGCCTGGCATGCTGCAGTTTGTGGGGTTGCAAAGAGGTGGACATGACTTAGGGTCTGAACAACAACAATTATGTGAAATTGACAAATGGAAAAGTCACTTGCCCAGAATATTTAGGAGGAACTCCAATGTAAAATATCAACTTTGATTAGGTTAAGTGTATCTATTTTTACTTGGACTCATTGAATTAAAAATTGTCAGTTTAGGAACATAGCAATATATTAGGACAATTAACTAGTGAGATCTCGTAGCCCATACATTTCTATGCTCTCTAGAAAATTAAACGATTCCCATGGTTTATTTAATAGAGGCATTTGAAATCATCTATTTTTGTATTTTATATTCTTCCTTCTTTAAAGAGATACCTTAGTTGCACATAGCTTATATGCATAATTCACAATCTCCTAAATTTAGGTGCAGGCTTTCTAATTGTGAAAAATATTTTAAGCAAAGAAACAAGCAAAATACTCAAAATGCGACCATCTATATCTACCTGAAGCTAGTGTAAGATTACAACTAAAAAGGGACAATTTCTACTAAACATAACATACTAACAGCACTCAGTTAAGGTGTCATGGTGAAACAAGTTTAATGTGCGTTGGCAGGCAGATTCTTTAGCACTGAGCCACCAGGAAAGCCCCAAACAAGTTTAATTTTGTGACAATCCTGCCTATCTAAGGAAGTGATACAGAATTTGAGAGTGGGTTTCAGAAATTTATATAGAAATACTCCTTTGACTTTGCAAGCTTTTTAAAAATGTATTTCCTACCTCAGTCAGAAGTTTTTTTAGGCAGAATCCAACCAGCCAAGAACTTATTTTAAAAGTATGCTTATTTTAAAAATAGCAATATTGTTATTACCAAATGGTAGCATTTGTTTCAGAGAAGTTAAAAAGTTGTACAGATACTGTGTGCTTAGATCAAATAATCAATGATATGGCAGTAACTCTTTTATTTGATGATAGAATGTCAGGTCAAAACAGATAAACAACCTGTGCAGAGTTATGAAATCAGGGAATGAGCTTTAGAATTCTTAGCTCAGTTTGCTGCAATTTAGATCATATTTGTTTTCCTTTGATATAAATAGGCATTTTTGTAATGAGGGGTATATTTCTGTTCCTTTGAATGGGTACCATTCTGCCCACTGCAGTGGAAACTGTCTTATCAGGAGATCCTAAATCCCTGAATAGTCTACAAGTTATATTTATTTGGCAATTTTGACAGATTTGTGTCTTAAAATCATGTCAGATCAAAGCCATTTCAAGATCTTTGGTTCAAAAAGCTTTACTGAAATAGCATTAAAGGTCTGATTGAAACTGACAAGCGAAAGAAGATTCCAAGTTAAGGTTGTCATTCCCAGGCATTCAGCAAGTTCCAGAGAAATTTTTGAGCTCTATAAGAGAGTTGCTGAAAAGCTAATAATAAAATGACCTATCGTATATAGGACTTAATTGACTTTTCTGTTGGTTTTCTCTTTTAAATATCCTGACATTTCATATCTTTGGGTTTCCCAGATGTTATCTTTCTATTTTTAAGACTTCAGCTATGTAGTGAGATAAGCCTCTGTAACACACACATTTAAATAATAGGACTTCCTGAAAGATCTCAGGAAGGATCTTCTTGAAGAATATATTTATGAAGTATTTTTTTATAATTACAGAAGAATAAATTTCCTTTTTACCATTATTAGGCTTTTTTCCATAAATATAATTTAAAATCATCTATGTTGAATTTATTTATGAGTAATTAGCATAATTTTAAGCCTTAACTGAATCAAATTAGATATCACATTGTCTTGCCACAGTGCTCACAAATGTCAAAGTCACTTTAAGTCTTCTCTCTTTTGATGACATGATGTTTAATAACAGCTGTGAAAAGTCAAGTAACAGAGGCATTAACAGAAAGATAGAAGTCTATGTAATTTTGCAGCTAGCTCCCTGACATTAATTCTACCTCAGCAATGCTGCACATATCAAATTGACAGTATTTTAAGAAATACCCCTACTGAGCTTTCATTTGAAAGATATTTATATAAATATAATCTGGCATTCTATTAACCAGCACTTTAGCTGACTCTCACTTGGATGGAGGGTTATTTGTTTCTGTGGTGCTAGCTCTGGGGAATTAGTGTATTCTGAAGTGTTTAGTGAAGGACAAAAGAAATTTATTTGGTGGGGTATGCTTTTAGTAAGAAGCATAGTTCATTATGTTCTAATTATTTGAAAACATATAATATGCATAAAGTACAGAGGATAACTCCCAAAAAGTCATGAAGCTAACCATTTAAGGTAAGAAAGACTGCGTTGGGTTTCCTTTTGAAGTGTTTATGCAAAAACATAAATTTTAAAAAGTGTACATATATTTTTAGGATACTCCCTTATTCATAAACCTGGTGTGTCTAAGTAGAAGTGGGGAGATAAAACTTAATATTTTAAGAAATCTCCACACTGTTCTCCATAGCGGCTGTACTAGTTTGCATTCCCACCAACAGTGTAAGAGGGAAAACTGGAACTAGAACTGCCATATGACCCAGCAATCCCACTTCTGGGCATACACACTGAGGAAACCAGATCTGAAAGAGACACGTGCACCCCAATGTTCATCTATCACAGCACTGTTTATAATAGCCAGGACATGGAAGCAACCTAGATGCCCATCAGCAGACGAATGGATAAGGAAGCTGTGGTACATATACACCATGGAATATTACTCAGCCGTTAAAAAGAATTCACTTGAATCAGTTCTAATGAGATGGATGAAACTGGAGCCCATTATACAGAGTGAAGTAAGCCAGAAAGATAAAGACCAATACAGTATACTAATGCGTATATATGGAATTTAGAAAGATAGTAGCAATAACCCTATATGCAAAACAGAAAAAGAGACACAGATGTACAGAACAGACTTTTGGACTCTGTGGGAGAAGGCGAGGGTGGAATGTTTCGAGAGAACAGCATCGAAACATGTATATTATCTATGGTGAAACAGATCACCAGCCCAGGTTGGATGCATGAGACAAGTGCTTGGGCCTGGAGCACTGGGAAGACCCAGAGGGATCGGGTGGAGAGGGAGGTGGGAGCGGGGATCGGGATGGGGAATACATGTAAATCCATGGCTGATTCATGTCAATGTATGACAAAAACCACTACAATATTGTAAAGTAATTAGCCTCCAACTAATAAAAATAAATGAAGAAAAAAAAAAAGAAAAGAAACTAAAAAAACAAATAAACTTAGCATTTATTAAGTGCCGCCTCAATAAATGCTCAGGACTATGATTTAGGTTTCTCAGCTTGTGCTGCTTGTGCTGGCTCCTGTCATGGGGTGTATGCTGGGATCCGACATCCCTTCTTTCAGTTTCTTAAATCCTGGGACCTGGTGAAGCATGGTAGTATTTTTGGAAATTAGTCTGTCCAGAGCGATTGTTGATTTAAATTACTTTCAAGACATCTTTTATGCCAGAAGAGACCCTGGCATTATGCAATGCCTTTTACATAGATCAGGTAATTCTGGAGATCAAATAGTAACTAGGTAGAGTTTTATTATCTCTCTCCTTAAAGTGGGAATCTAATGGCCAGAGTTGCACAGATAGTGAATGGTGAAGATATGATTCAACTTCAGTCCAGTAAGATTTGCTTTCTGTTAAACCATGAAAATGTGATTAGGTATAGGAGAACCATGAGAAAGATGAAAATAAAGAATTTAGGAAAATAAATATAAGAATGTGAAAAACACATTTGTTGCTAATAAAATAGGCTATTAATTTTAAAGCTTATAATTTTAATATGTAATTTTCTCCCTCTGCATTTATATGTTCTCTGAGTATACTTTAGCCACTTAGTCTGAAAAATGTTTTTCAAAATATTTGCACTCTCCATTTATTTCCCACAAATGCTGTTTTAATCAACAGTTATAATTTATAAAGTCATTTTCTCAAATGAAATTAATACATGACATCTTATAAAGATATATATATTAAATGTATTATAAATGCATTTATACATTGGTATATTATCATTTTATAATTCTATATTTAAGAATATGTCAGGCATTTTTTTTTTAAGTTCTATTTGTATCACCTTGAGGATTGAGATGAAATGGCAATGTAGGTGTAAGACTATAGGAATTTTTCTCTGAAAATATTTCATTCTCCTCAAAAGAATTTACTTTTGCAGTTTTTAATATTATACAAGTTAAAGAGTGACTATGCTTTGTCTAAAAATGTATCATAAAACATTTATTTTACTGTCAACAAGCATATTCTTGTTTATTCTTTTATTAATTAAGTGCATTTTCTTAAGTTTGCTCATAGAGTTTAGCTAATGATTGGTAAGAGCCACATTTCTATGCATGAGTAAAAAGCCAGAGAGAGAAGTCTCCTACTCATGAAATTTTTGCAGAAGAGTCACTTAGATCCTGTTTATTGTTTTCTTGATGTATAGTTTGGGCTATTGAAATTGACTTTACGGCAGTAAAAATGACCCCCTGAGGCCCAACCTTACTCCTCTGGGTCTTCCTGAAATAGGAAAGATGCATACCGTATAGTTGAGGCATAGAGAAGATAACTCCTCGTCTTGAAGCTTCATTTATCCCCTAGCGCTGCAAGAAGGTTCTATCCAGAGGGTGAAGGTGGAGGAGGGAATGCTTTCCTTTTCTTGATTTACACAGTAAGGAGACTTCCTTTCATCTTTTTAAGTGTTTGGTAATAAAGAATGGTTAATTAAGCCCAGTTATGCTTAGATAGGAAGAACCGAAATAAAGATCTCTGTAAGCCGTTGAAATTTGTCTGCAGTGGTCATTGTGCAGCAACAATATTGCACAGTGACGTTTTGGTCCGCTGTAATCATTCAGTGGAAACAGTACACTAAGCCTAAGGTGACAGTTGTTTTGATTTTTAGATTATATGAAAGCAAAGCTACGTTTTAGTTCGACTAGTTTCAGTGGTCCTTTAATTTTAATTCTTAAAGACATTTTCACATAGATGTGTGCTTACTCCGGTGTATTCAAGCTCTTCCTTTCCACTGATTTCTTTCTTTCTGCTATGTTGAGTATTGTACTCAAAATATCTTCTAAAAGAAGACAAAAACCAGGCAGACAAACAGACCTTCTTGAAATGTTCCTGCCCTTTAAGACTTTGTTTTCCTGTTAGGGTGAGTTTTGTGAAGAACAGTTAGCCCTTCTTTCCTATATGCCAGTCATTTCTAAACTCAGTTTTCTTCTGGGCTGAATACTCTCTTGAAAAGATTCTCATTCTCGTTATTGATTAGTTCCCGTTACCCAAGTCCAAAGACCCATCTTAAGTTTTTCTTTGATTTCCCCCTGATATTTGCAACTAGTTAATAATACTCTACTCCTCAAATTTTGTTCCTTCTTTGGATTTTTGCAACTTAACTTTATCAGCACAAATATAATCTTTTTGTTGGTAGACAATTCCCACAGATGTAAGGCACACTTAATTTGTCTATATGGGCTTCTGTGGTGGCTCAGATGGTGAAGAATCCGCCTGCAATGGGGGAGACCTGGGTTCGATCCCTGGATTGGGAAGATGCCCTGGAGGAAGGCAAGGCAACCCATTTCAGTGTTCTTGCCTGGAGCATCCCCATGGGCAGAGGAGCCTGGCGGGCTGCAGTCTGTGGGATCCCAAGGAGTCGGACGCCACTGAGCGACTAAGCAGAGCACAGTTTGTCTGCATAGCTTCTCCTCTTACTGTTTCTGACTCCTGCTTTCTACAAATTCACCTCGTCAAATAATTCCTAAGAAAGTGTGTTTGTCCCTTTTATCTGTTTCACCTCAGAAACCTCTGTTGAACCTGTTTCCTTTTTCCATCCTCACACTGCTGCGTTTCACTCATGCCTTCATCTTCTCTTGCTTAGTTGATTGGAATATACTCTATTTAGTTTTTTTCTCCCCAAATTCCTCCTTTTCATTAACTAAAATTCATAAAAAAGGTGTTTATTATGTCCCTACCATGTTTACAACTTTTCTTGGATACCTACGGTGAACACAAAATACACAATGTTTATTATGGCATCTAAAGTGAAGGTGCTCAGTCATGTCCGACTCTTTGCGACCCCATGGATTGTAGCCCACCAGGCTCCTCCATCCATGGGATTTTCCAGGCATGAATACTGGAGTGGGTTGCCATTCCTTTCTCCAATATGGCATCTAAGACCATTCCCTATTTGGATCCAACTCATTACCCGTCATTTACTTCACAAGTGACATGCGTGGGTCTCTTGCATTCAGGCAGACCCTTTACTGTCTGAGCTACCGGGAAGCAGAAGCCCAGTAACAGGCTGCCACTTTCCATACCATGGTTTAACCCTCCAAGTACGGATAATTGGCTCTACTCTGTCTCAGATTCGTAGAGTCTATTAACACTGTACATTTTCCATTTTTTTTTTTTCCTTCCCTGGAAAATCAGTTTCATTGCTTCAGAGATAAACGTTATGATCATTCCATTAGACATAGTTTAGTTTAACAGAAGTTTTATAGGCGCTCTCTATGTGCACAAGGGGCTTCACTGATAGCTCAGTTGGTAAGGAATGCGCCTGCAATGCAGGAGACCCCAGTTCGATTCCTGGGTCGGGAAGATTCCCTGGAGAAGGGATGGACTACCCACTCCAGCATTCTTGGGCTTCCCTTGTGGCTCAGCTGGTAAGGAATTCTATTGATATTTGCCATGTTAGCTGATTTTTCCTGGGTCTTACCTGTTGTATGTGTTCAGTAAGTGCTGGTTAAACGCATACAGAGAAGACTGTGTGTGTGCTAGGTCTCGTCCAACTCCTTTGTGACCCCGTGGACTGTAGCCCGCCAGGTTGTTCTGTCCATTGGATTTTTCAGGCAGAAACACTGGAGTGGGTTGCCACTTCCTCCTCCAGGAGATCTTCCTGACCCAGGGATCAAACCCGTGTCTTCTGCATCTCCTGCATTAGCAGATGGATTCTTTACCACTGAGCCTACTGAATTTCTCAAACAGGACATAATATACTACATTGTTTTATAATTTATGTGTTTACTTGTGTTTAAAATTTTTTAAATAACTATGTAAATACTATGGTGTTTACTTAGAGACTTTGTCACAAACTAGGTGACTCTGGACATGAGACTTCTTAGGCTTTTTTCATCCATGAGTTGAAGAGATTAGACAAAATGCTTTTAAATTTCTTTATAGCTCTAAAATTTCATTTTCTATTAACTTGTAATAGACAAAAACCAATTGGAATACATTTACTTGATACATTTAAGGTAACAATATAACTTTTAAACCACGTCCTGTTAAATTTGAAAAATCTTTATTTATTTTCAATTAACTAGTATGGATAAGAATACATAGATCAATTCCAGTTCTTAAATTTGTTAGATTTATTGAAATTAACAGTTTAAGTTTATTTATTAAATGATGAATAATTATTTAAAGAGAAAGAACACATGGCTTAAAATCAGATCTCTGTAATGTAACTGTATCGTTCAAATAGTAATAGTATGCTATTTATTTCATTAACATTAATTGAAGTTAAGTGAATTATTGGATTTCGTTCAGTATCCAGATTTTTCATTTTTATGTGCAAATGAATTGTTCCAACTGCGATTATAGCCCCAAAGCTTAAATTATTTAGGAAACTTTAGACATAGGTTATGACATTTATGTAATCCAACTTATAAGTGATCTTGCTCTCTTGAAAAAAAAACTTACTATTTCTTATGTGGTGTAAGGAGTGCATTACAGTTTGAACTTTGTAGGAAAATATTAATTTTTACTATACCAGACATCATATAAAATCAAAATTTGTAGCATCACTTAAGGCAAAGTAAAAATTTTATTATGACACTTTAAACATTGGCTAACTATAGAAAATAGTGCCAAATGGTAAAGATAAAAAAAGTCATAAAGAAGGCTGAGAAGAAAATATAACTATTGTAAAGTTAGGTCTTCTTGAATTATTCTTATATTTCTAATAAAAAAGAATAATGTCTTATTTTTAAGAGATAGACATTTGATATTAAGTGTTGCAAGATAAGATTTTGATAACTATATTTTTCATTTTGAATAATTGGTGCAAATGGGATTTGTAGCAAATTGAAAACAAGGATGTAATTTTAGTTGTTAGTCATGAAAAGCCTGATCATATGGAATGCTATCTTGAGCATTTATACAATTAAAAATTCAGAGCAAACAAATAACTGGCAACATCATGCTTATTTATAAAATTATAATGTAGAATTTATAAATACCAAGTAATCAAATTTAAGTGAACTCACTTGCTTATCAGTTTCTAAAACGTTAGATCAAATGGGGCTTCCCCTGAGGCACACTGATACTCTGAAAGACTGAATTCACACTGTTGTTGAATCTTTCGTTTTTGGGGTCTTTTGAAGAAACTGAGCCAAAAAATATTGTTCCTATTTCCATCCCCACTAGGGACTCATTGAATCCAGCGATTCAGTCTTACATTACCAATGAAATCTATTTTTCAAATACTGATAATTATATTTAATTTTGTATTTTGTTTTCATAATGTAAACTGTAACTAATAAAATAAAATTAGTGAGTAAAGGTTATTATATGCTCAAATTGTAAAGAAATTCACTGATATTAGTTTCTCTTTTCCACCTATCTAGTTGCCTGTGTAATTTGGGAAAATATACACACAATTTCATGAGTTTTATATAACTTTATAGCATATTGGTGTTGTGCTGCACACACATGTATATAGTGGAGTGTATACACTCAAAATCTAAGTAACACACCAAAAACTTTTGCCTGGAGTAAAAGTTGTAAATGGTGTACTTTAATTTAGGGTTAAGTCCTCAAAATTCAAACATGGAACTTCAAAATTTAAAATAAGAGAACATTTCTGATCAGTTAAATTCAAAATTAAAAGGCTATACACCCTGTCACAGGAAATAAACTTGCAAATGACATTTTTGAGCATAATTTCTATTGCCATTTCAAAGGCCCCGTTTGAAAGCCTCTGTCTTGTTGAAAATAATTGCTACTGCTGACAACAGCAAGCAAAAATTCAATGGAAAGAAATCATAATCTAATAACACAGTTTAGTTTAACAGAAGTTTTGTAGGCGCTCTCTATGCGCACAAGGGGCTTCACTGACAGCTCAGTTGGTAAAGAATCCGCCTGCAATGCAGGAGACCTCAGTTCGATTGCTGGGTCGGGAAGATCCGCTGGAGAAGGGATGGACTACCCACTCCAGCATTCTTGGGCTTCCCTGTGGCTCAGCTGGTAAAGAATTTGCCATGTTAGCTGATTTTTCCTGGGTCTTACCTGTTGTATGTGTTCAGTAAGTGCTGGTTAAATGCATACAGAGAAGACTGTGTGTGCGCTAGGTCTCGTCCAACTCTTTTAACAAAAAGTTAAACATTTCTGTATCTTCTTTTTAACATAATTTAGAGAAATATTTGTTGTCTTCCTAATACAATTAGCTGAAACACTTACTATACTTCTTGATCAGAAGAATCTAGTATACACAAGCTTTTTTCCAGGAAATAAAAAGTTATAATTATTTCAAGAAAAATTGGGATGCTTTATTCCAATGTCACAGCCAGAACATGGAGCCGAGTCGCAAAAACTAAAAGGTGCTGTGGGGAGGTGATGCTGCTTATCCAATGTGGCATGGTTAGCTGTCTCTTAGCAGTCTCTTAGAATCTACAAAGAGAGATTGGATCTTATAGCACTTTAGAGTAGTGAAGTAATGGAATAAAAGAACAAAGGAGCTTTTATTTCTACCAGTTGGAGGCTAATGACTCCACAGTATTGAAGTGGGTTTTGTCATACATTGACATGAATCAGCCATGGAGTTACATGTATTCCCCATCCCGGAAAAAAAAAAAAAAAAAGATGCTATTACGTATCAATTTGATATGGTGTTTAAATATCATTGGATACACGTAAAGGAATGATATGACCTTTATTTTAAAATATTGATTTTTCAATATCAGAATTAATGACATATCAGCTGTTACATGCATTGCCACCGTTTAAATTTATGATTAAATATTTACATGTCAAAAAAAAAGAACAAAGGAGCTAATGAAAGCTCATTTCAAAATAGAATCTAAGAAAGATTAAGTGACATACATATCAATTTTTGCTTCTCAGTATTTATTTACCTTGGAATCAGTCTTGTTCAGTCACTAAATTTTGTCTGACTCTTTGTGACCGCCTGGACTGTTGCCCATGGACTGTCCATGGGATTTTTGGCGCAAGGATACTGAAGTGGCTTATAATGTACTTTTCTGGGGGATCTTCCCGGCCGAGGGATCAAACCCGTGTCTCCTGTGTTTCCTGCATTGCAGGCAGATGCTTTACCTGGTGAGCCATCAAGGAAGCCCTGGAATCAGTCTGGTTTTAACAATTTAATAATAGTTTCAAGTGTGATGGGTAGTTTTTGTTTTTTTAACTGTATCCTACTGTTAGGGACTTATAGTTAGGAAATCACTTTTTTAACACCAAGAAAGTGAAAATTATGTAATTTTAGTTGAAATATTTCAAAATTCATCCAAATTATTGTGAATCATTTGTTGGGCAAAAATAATAATTGATTGTGAAAATTAATACATTGGCATGCTAAGGAAGTGTACCTTGACCAATCTTGCCTCTGCATCTAATTTTCCTCATTCAACTTCTAACCTGCCTGAACATGTTTGTCATACATTGTGACAGAATTTGTCCTGTCTCTGGTGTATAGGCCTGTTCTGCCAGAATGTTTAAAAAGAAGCTTAAGGATCTCAAACATTTTCTTGAATTTACCAGCAGCATTGTCAATGATTGCTTATTGAATGAAGTATTTGAGGTGTTTCAGTTCATGAAATGACAAGCTACTGCTTACTCAGATCTCCTTCTCCTTCCAGCCTAAACCTATTGCTAACACACTCCTATCACTGTCCTTCTTTCAATCTGGATGTTGAAGATCACTTCTGTGTGCAGAATAATTTCCCTTTCAGGCTCAGACAAGGCAGCTGGATGCTCTGAGGAGGCTAATAATTTTGCCCCAATTCAAACCAAGTTTCTAATATATAGATTGAACATTGAATAACTTCTAATTTCCAACTTCTTATACTCTCTCAGTATGGAATGTTCTCCATCTCATTGCAAGTGCATTTTTTTTCTTGCTTGAAGATCAACACCCCATTATATGTCAGTTACCTTCCACACCTAAATCTGACTCTATCCTTGCTTTCTGATCTCATTCTATATTATATGTTCCCACTTTCTTAACATCTCTTCTAACTCCTTCCTGTGCCTACAACAACCTGGACTGTGATGCTCTTCTCTTTTATCATTTGGTCCCATGAAACCCACAATGCACTTTGACTGTGAATTAACCAGTTCTGTATTAAGGACTGAATTGTGTCTCCTGATCGACCCTGCAAGTTACTATATTGAAGCTCTAACTGTTAATATGACTGTATTTGGAGACAGAGCCTTTAAGCAAGTAATTAAGGTTAAATGAGGCCACATTGGTGAAACTCTAGTCCAACAACTGTCATCTTTTTATGAGAAGAGGAAGAGCTACCAGGAATGAGTAGACACCAAAGAAAGACCACGTAAGGACACAGGGAGAAGGTAGCCATCTGGCAGCCAGGAAGAGAGCTCTTATCAGAAACAACCCGCCTTCCTCTTGTACTTCTGGCCTCCAGAATTGCAAGAAATAAATTTCTGATGTTTTGCTTAAGTGACCTAGCCTGTGGACCAGACTAATATAGTTTATAGCTCACTTTCCTGTCATTCTTCCTTGTCCTTGCCTAAGTGAAACCTAACTTTTCCTGAGATTGCTTTTAATTATCAGGGCCTCCTTTTGCCATTCCTTGAAAACAGGTGCTTTTCACTTTCCTCTTTGCTGCCAAGTTTATACATGTTCTAAAGCTTTCCTCATTTGAAGGAAGGTTTGTCCCTGTAGGTTATACATTTAGACCATCCCTTTTCATTGAAATTGCCCAGAGAATTTTTTAATCTCTTCTGGTCTTGCTTGTTAACATTAGGTTTTTCCACCTAAATTTCTTTTAGTAAAGATTATTCTCTGTATTGGTATCTGCACAAACTCTCAATTCTTGAATCGATCATTTTCAGAACCCTTTAATTCCACTCTCCATATGTTATAATTGTCTTGGAGTTGTTTTGTATAAAGGCCCCGCACTCGGGGCAAAGAAAGGCTGTGGTGGTTTTAAAATGTCCCCTGAAATGTTGATATTTCTCTCTTCAAAAGTGGTGTTTGATTTTTCCCTTTGGAAAGTGGGCTGGATTTAGTGATTTGTTTCTAACAGACTGAATGTGGAGAAAGTGATGGTGCATAAAGCAGCTTCTGAGACTAGGTCATAAAAAACATTGCATCTTCTTCCTTGTTTTTTCTCTCTCTTGGATTCCTCATGGATCCCTGGTGTGGGCAGCTGCCATGCTGGGATATTTTGAAGGCCTTCAAGGCCATGTGGAAAGGGGCCCACATGGTAAGAAGCTAAGGCCTTCTCTCAGTAGACAGTAAGAATTGAGGTCTCCTGGAAACAGACTGTGACTGCGCTACCTTAGAAGTATATATGAAGCCTCAGGTAAGCCTCCAGTGACCACAGCTCCTAGCTGAAATCTTTACTACAATTTCATGAGAAGCCCTGTGCCTAAACCACCCTTACCTACCCTAACTGATATGGAAGCGGGATAATAAATATCTGGTAATTTGCTAAGTTTGAGGCAATATTCACATAGCAATAGATAATTATAATAACTTTCGTGTCTGGAAGCATGGGAGTAAGGAGATTAATTAAAGACTGGTGATTTCTCAAAGGGATGATTGCCTCCTGACTCCAGTGAGTTGGTGAATTAGACCCTGAAGTGAGAAGTAAAAGGAAGGACTAAGATGAACTCTCAGTTTTGACTTGAGTACTTGAGTACCAGTGTTCCAGGGCTTTCCAGGTGATGCTGTGGTAAAGAATCTGCCTGCAGTGCAGAAGACGCAAGAGATGTGGCTTTAATCCCTGGGTCAGGAAAAATCCCCTGGAGAAGGAAATGGCAACCCACTCCAGTATTCTTGACTGGAAAATGCTATGGACAGAGGAGCCTGGCGGGCTGCAGTCCATGGGTCACAGAGTTGGACACAACTGAGTGCGCACACAACAGTTTTCTCAGTTCAGTTCATTTGCTCAGTTGTGTCCAACTCTTTGCGACCCAATGGACTGCAACACGCCAGGCTTCCCTGTTCATCATCAACTCCCAGAGCTTACTCAAACTCACGTCCATCGAGTCGGTGATGCCATCAGACCATCTCATCCTGTGTCGTCCCCTTCTCCTCTCTCCTTCAGTCTTTCCCAGCATCAGGGTCTTTTCCATTGAGTCATTTTTTTGTGTCAGGTGGCCAAAGTATTGGACTTTCAGCTTCAGCATAAGTCCTTCCAATGAATAGTCAGTTTAGGATGGACTGGTTAATCTATCTACTGAGATATCTACCAGTGGTGGATCTATCCACTGAGATATCTACCAGTGTTCTTTCTACTGAGATAAAGAGGAAGAGAGAAAGAACAGATCAGAAGGAAATTAAAATATTTGGTGAACCTACTTGACATCACGTCCAGTGACAATGACAGGAAAGCCATTGAGCAAGAATGCAGTCTAGAGTTCAGCAAGGCCAGAGCTGCGGATACAAGTTTGGAATCAGAAGCAAATGGATGAATTTTTAATCATTGGACCATATGAGGCCACCTAGATATAGAAATGGGTCTGCAGCCAAGTCGTATGTTGTTCCATCATTTGGTGATCAAGTGGAAGAGAGGACCTAGCAAAGAAAACTGTATTGTCCAGAGGAGTAGGGAGATCAGAAGAACATGGTAGCCTGAAACTCATTTACTATGAATATCTCAAAGAGAGAGGACCTTTAGTGTTTACTGCTTTTAAGAATGAGAACATGAAAATATCCATTCGAATTGGCTTGTAACTGATGACCTCTGTGAGAGTTGGGTGCTCTAACTGGAGAAACATGAGGTGGGTGGATGGCTGACTTTTAAACATTTTGTCTCTTTCTTATTGAATGAACTCTTTTTATCTCTATTTGAGGCATTTTTTTTTTTATATTCCCCCACAAATACATGCTCTTTGTATATAAGAACTTGTCTTGGTTTCTCCAGAATCTCAGGCAGAGAGGCTTCAACTTAATAGTCAAACAAGAAACATTTACTGAATTGAATTAGTCTTGCACAATTAATAAAATTGCAGAACAGAGAAGAAATAAAACAGTAGGTCATTAACTATATTCAGTGAAGGACTACTGTAACCATTTGAAAAGGACTTTTTTGTATGGCGGTTCCTTCTCCAGTCCTAGTTCTTTCAAAACTTACTGTCTTAAAGAAATTTTCACATTTATAAAATCAAAATCAACAAAGCATGTTGGATGTGCAAAAACTGTTAAAATGGCATTAGATGGCTGATTTGCTTAGCATTCCTAAAATGTGTCCCAGATTCAAACAAAGCAAAAGTGACAAAGCAGAACAAAACAAAACCTAGATAAAATTTGAGCTGTTGCCAACTTGTTGAAGTTCTAAAAACAAGAAATAAAGTGATAAAAAATGAGACATTAGCAAAAACATAAAGCACAGGTCAAAGTTACCTTTTCCTGATTAACTAAGGACTTTTAGCCCATAGTTTAAAAGAAATGTTTTATCTTTAAGAATGAAACCAATTCAAGTTGTGAGTATCATTTTAAAGCATACAGCATTTTAAAGATTCTTCAATGTGGAAAAGAGACACTTTAGGTTTCTTTCTGAGTCAGCACTGTGCAAGCTCAAGAGAATATTAACTGTAGGATTTTCTAGCTCTATTAAATATTCAGAAGCTTCCCTTCATTGTCTCTCTATCAAGGGCAAGTCCTACGAACCTTGCTCTGGAAACTCTAAATAAGCTAAATAACCTGTGAAAACAACCATTTCTTTCTCTAGCTAGAAAATAGATTGTTAAAAAATATGTAAAGGAAAAGAACCTAGCTCATACGTGTCCACTCATGCAAGCTTCAGACTTTTTAAAGATACTTTAGGAGCAAAATGTATGGTTTGTCCAAATAATGAACACACAGTTGCTTTCTAGCCTGATACTTCTATGCTTAGTTATTTTTGCTTATGTAGAATCAGCATTTGGTTATTATTCTATTTATTTTATTAGGACCTTGAAAAAGTACTATATATAAAGACCCATAAGACAAGTCAGGAATAAAGCTTAGGAATTTCATTTTCGTGGCTTAGCTACTTTTGCACTATTGATGACCAAAGTTTAGCATGTGTCTGTGCATGAGTGTACATATATATGTGTATAAAATGCTATTTGTTGGAATATTGTAATACTTATTTTCTAAATACTTGTGTTCAGTTTAGTTGAAGATTCTTGTTTTAATAAGAGATAAATTCAGAGAATCAATTCACGTTAGAAAACAGAGAACTTTGACCTTAGTCTCTGCAACTTTTCTTTAAAATGGGATAATGGAATCTACTTGCAATATGGTTGCAGGATTAAAACAGATGCGAATTATTTTTTTAGGACAGATAGCTTCATTGAATTTTACCTATTAGTATTATTATTGCTTTTTGTTTTAGATTTTTTTTTTTTATTATTTTTAGTTGCTACCTTTTAAATGACAAAGACGATATTGCTCTTGACATCTTAAAACTAATCCTAGTTTTTTTTTTTTAATCACTCATTAGTACTACAAACTGTCATTGGTGGTATTGCCCTCAATTTCCTGCTTTCCTGATGCCTCTGAGGACAGCGGACACTGAATTAGATTTGGGAGGTGGAATTAGTTAAAAACTGTATAAAACCATGGACGTGAACTTGGGCAAACTCTGAGAAATGGTGAGGAACAGGAAGGCCTGGCGTGCTGCAGTCCATGGGGTCCCAAAGAGTCGGACACAACTGAGTGACTGAACAACAAGTTACCATATTTGGCTGATTGGTTGTGGATAGAAAATGTCTATGGTTTAGACAGTTTCAGTGATCATATTTGGGATATTTGGTATTAGCTTTCATTACTAAAGCTCTTAACTTCACAGTTTCAAAAATGTGGTCTGCTGCTGTATTAGCTGAATAACTTTTTTACATTTTCCAGAGCTAGCCCATTTTGTTTATTCTTATAGCAAGTAGAGAAAAAATTAAAATCTAAATCTATAATAGCAAAACTGACTTACCCTTGTGAAAGCAGTAATTTGTGTGTGTGTGTGTGTATTTACAACTCATTCTTCTCAGTACCCACAGCTTGTTAATCTCTTGAAATCTAGATTCTCTCCAATTTCTTCACTAAAAGTACTCAATCAAGGGAAACTAGTGATGGCCTAATTATCTCATCTAGAAGACCTTTCTCCATTTTTATCGTCTTTGAACTCTGCGGAAATTGACATTTTAATCTCTCTTCCTTGAATCTTCCTCTTTCTTTTTTCATCTCTGACATTGCCCTGCTCTTGTCACTCAGACTGACAATCTGTTCCTTTATTAGTCTTAGTTTGTACTTTTCTTTCCAATCTATTGTGTGTGTTGTTTTCATAAGCCTTTTTAAACATCCATTTGAAGGAAGTAGCTGGGTGTAAATAAGTGAATCAAAGTGGTGTGTTAAACTTTATGTTTACTGTGACCATATTCTATTGCCAATATTTATTAAGCACCAACTCAATGACACTGACAGAAAATAGGAATAAACATTCCTGCTGTCATAAGATTATATTCAACCAAAGGAACAGCAATAAAATATAGAAATGAGGGAGGTGCTATGGTAGAGATATGAACAGGAACCTATCAAGAAAGTGCTTAATTTTGCCTCACATTTTAGGGATTTATTTCAAAGACCAAGTGATCTCTGAGTTGAGTCTAGAATATTAAGTAGTTTTTTGCCAGTCATACAAAGCAAAGAGGTGCATGTACAAATGCATGAGGATTGGAACATCCATGCAGCATGGAGGATAGGGACGTTCACAGTAGAAAAGTGTGTAAGGTCTACATAAAGAAATTTTTTGAATGACATACTAAGAACATAGTGTGTTATCCTGTAATTGAGAGTTATTAAACCTTTAAGCTGATGAGTGACATAATCACATTTGTTCCCTTAAAGGGGTGCTTATTCTTAATAATCCAGGACAAGCTCATTAAAGGCAAATTAAAAGCTAAACCACTGGCACTGGGGATAGAGACAAAGGAGAAAAATACTAGAGAAATGTTAAGTCTGAGAAACTACAAGACTCAGTGATTCAACAGCTGAAGGTGTTGGGAAAATAAATAAGGAATCTAGGTACCAAGTTGGTTGATGGTCAAATGATGGTTCAAAATAACAGAAAATATTAGTTAGTTCAGTCGCTCAGTCTTGTCTGACTCTTTGCGACCCCATGGACTGCAGCAGGCCAGGCTTCCTTGTCCATCACCAACTCCTGGAGCTTACTCAAACTCAGGTGCATGGCATCAGTGGTGCCATCCCACCATCTCATCCTCTGTTGTCCCCTTCTACTTCTGCCTTCAATCTTTCCCAGCATCAGAGTATTTCCCAATGAGTCGTTTCATCAATCAGGTGGCCAAAGTATTGGAGTTCCAGCTTCAGCATCAATCCTTCTAATGAATATTCAGGACTGATTTCCTTTAGGATGGACTGGTTGGATCTTTGCTGGCAAAGGGACTCTCCAGAGTCTTCTCCAACACCACAGTTCAAAAGCATCAATTCTTTGGCGCTCAGCTTTCTTTATAGTCCAACTCTCACATCCATCCATGACTACTGGAAAAACCATAGCTTTGACTAGACCATGGACTTTTGTTGGTAAAGTAATGTCTCTGCTTTTTAATATGCTGTCTAGGTTGGTCATAGCTTTTCTTCCAAGAAGCAGGTGTCTTTTAATTTCATGGCTGCAATCACCATCTGCAGTGATTTTGGAGCCCTCAAAATAAAGTCTCTCGCTGTTACCTTTCTTTCCCCATCTATTTGCCATAAAATAATGGGACCAGTTGCCATGATCTTAGTTTTCTGAATGTTGAGCTTTAAGCCAACTCTTTCACTCTCCTCTTTCACTTTCATCAAGAGGCTCTTAAGTTCTTCTTCGCTTTCTGCCATAAGGGTGGTGTCATCTGCATATCTGAGGTTATTGATATTTCTTCAGGCAATCTCGATTCCACCTTGTGCTTCATCCAGCCCGGCATTTCTCCACATGATGTACCCCACATAGAAGTTAAATAAGCAGGGTGACAATATACAGCCTTGACGTACTCCTTTTCCTATTTGGAACCAGTCTGCTGTTACATGTCCAGTTCTAACTGTTGCTTCTTGACCTGCATACAGATTTCTCAGGAGGCAGGTCAGGTGATCTGGTATTCCCATCTCTTTAAGAATTTCCCACAGTTTGTTGGCAAATGATGGTTCAAAATAACAGAAAATACAGTGTAAGAGAAATATCAGATTTGAATGTATATTAGGCAAGTACAGTTTGAAGTTCCTTTGAAACCTTCAATAATAAAATGTATAACATCTCCTCTGATAGTTAATTTTGTGTGTCAGTTAGGATAAGGAATGCCCTCATCACTGGTAAAACATTATTTCTGAATGTGTTTCTGGAATAAGTTAATAACATTTTAGTCTATCCACTGATTAAAGAAGATCAGTAGACCAGTGTGGGTGGACTGTTGAGGGTCAGAAAACTAGAAGGGTAAATTAGCTGTCTCTGCTTGTTTGGGGACATTCATCTTCTCCTGCCCTGGACATTTGGACTCATGATTCCTGGACCACCAGACTCAAACTGGGACTTACATCATTGGCTATTCTAATTCTGATGCTGTCAAGCTTGGACTGGGACTCTGCTGGGTTTTTTAAGCCTTCATCTGGCAGACAGCAGATCATAGGACTTCTCAGCCTCGGGAATATTGTGAGCCAGTCCCTCATAATAAATCTCTTTGTGTATACCTAGATATATCATATTGATTCTATTTCTCTAGAGAACCTGGACCAAGAGAGTTATTGTTTTGATTACCTCCATATTACTTGTTACTTAATTGAGATGGAAGAATTGTATGGATTTGGAGAACTATGATTATAAGTCATAAAGGAAAAGTATAAGCTGAAGATTAACATTTCATGCATTGGTGGTAGTTGGAATTGTGGAAATTAAGAAGCTTACCAGATTTCCAGTGATTTCAATACTTAATCAGTGGATGCAAGTATTTCTGATTATTCCAGATTTCTGTGAATACCAAGAATTCTTTAGGTTATAGCTCAGTTCATGCATGATAGTTTTAAAATTATTAACATAATAAATGAATGATTTGTTTATTTTATAATCTAATAAAGCATATAATTCTATTAAAGATCACCATGGAGAATTTGTGGTCTTGTGTAGAGTCACAAAGAAAGAAGAGAGTGAAAAAGCTCAACATTCACAAAACAAAGATCATGGCCTCTGGTCCCATTACTTCATGGTAAATAGATGCAGAAACAATGGAGACAGTGACAGACTTTATTTTCTTGGACTCCAGAATCACTGTGGACAGTGACTGCAGCCATGAAATTGAAAGACATTTGCTCCTTAAGAGAAAGAGCAATGACAAAACTTGACAGCGTATCAAAAAGCAGAGACATTACTTTGCCGACAAAAGGCCATATAGTCAAAACTATGGTTTTTCCAGTAGTCTTGTACGGATGTGAGAGCTGGACAATAAAAAAGGCTGAGCATCGAAGAGTGCCTTCAAACTGTGGTGCTGGAGAAGACTCTTGAGAGTCCCTTGATCAGCAAGGAGATCCAACTGTTCCATCCTAAAGGAAATCTGTCCTGAATATTTGTCAGAAGGACTGATACTGAAGCTGAAGTTCCAGTACTTTGGCTACCTGATGTGAAGAGCCAACTCCTTGGAAAAGACTCTGATGCTGGGAAAGATTGAAGGCAGGAGGAGAAGGGGACGTCAGAGGATGAGATTGTTGGATGGCATCACTGACTCAATGGACATGAGAAACTCCAGGAGGTGGTGAAGGACAGGGAAGCCTGACATGCTGAAGTTCATGAGCTCACAAAGGGGCGGACACAATTGAGCAACTGAACACCAACAATAGAGTCATTGGTGAGTCCTATTAGTTGTTATAGAAGGATCAGGAGATACCTGTTTTCCTGGATTAGAATATGACTCAGTGATATAAGCAAACCTTTTTAACAAAAATAATTTTTTAAAGGAATAGCAGCTCTGAAAGAGAAAAAGTGAGAAGAGTGGCATCGTTTTACATTTTTGCAAATCTCATGCCTGGCTTACCTGGAGACGGCTGGAGTCTCACATCTCCTTGAGCATTCCGTCTGTTGTAACACATCATGTCATGTAACCTCTAGAAAACTTCTCTGTAAACTGGTGAGACAGTGACAATGAAAAAGGCCAAAATTATTTTAATATTATTACAAAGTCAATTTTGATTTTATAGACCCATGCAAAGTTCTGAGGACCACTATAAGTCCCCAGGTTATACCGTGATAGCTGTTGATATCATTAAATTGCTAAGGCAAGCAATATTAAGGTCAACCCTACTGGGTTTCCAATTACACAGCCAATGAATCCCCTTTCATTTTTAAATATGTCATTTCTCTGTCTTATAATGAAATTGCAAGTTACACATGGGCTTTGTTTTGTGACATATAGAAAATTTGCCTCTGCCTTCTGGGAAGAATTTGCAACTATTTGCAAGAGTGCTCAAGATCTTCAGGCAAAGGAGGAACTGAGAATCTAGTGTCCTCTATCCACACAGAGGTAGACTAGGATGGACTGAAGGGGCCTGACCCAGGTTGAGTAACATGGAAGAGCAAGGTATTTCCTAAACGAAATGATCTTGAGGAGAGGGGGATACTAAAACCCCAACAAATATGTTAGTATGTATTGGGAACGGACAGATTCATTGGAGCAATGGCTAGAGTTGGAAGACTCAGGATTCAGTTACCTGGGCATAGGTCGTATTTTTAGAAAGGATTACTGAGCAAGCACATATGGAAAAAAGGGAACAGTATATTTGAGAGTGAAGCTGGGGAACACTGGTGTATAGCAGAGGTGATACTGCAGGGTAGACAGGCGTGCATGTCATTGGGTAGAGTGTGTTTAAACCACAGTGCCATAGTGTTGAAACATTTTTATCAGAGTCAGTGAATCTCTGGCAGGTGTTTTCACACTAGTCACCGTCTTTCACTTTCATCTAATCCTCCCTTCACCTCCCTCACTTTCAACTAAGTAAAATCAAGGATTCTTAAATCATTTTGGAAAGTAGTTGTTAGTCTAAAGAAAGATGTACTGGGGTTCCTGTGATATAGGACTTAAAATGTGCTCCCTCCAGGAATTCTAGGTCATGGTTGCATACATCATATCATTTCAAGACAAACTGAATCACTTAAAAAATAAATTTAAGGCAAATCAATATATGCTAAAGATGGAATATTTGGTTTGAGGAGAGTTTTCAATATTTGGCATCTAAGGTATATAATTCGTGTTTATGTTGTGAAATGGCTATATGTGATCTGTTATTCTTATGATTGAAAAAGTACAGAATTTTTCTTTAATGAAGCAGTTGCAAAAATTATTTTCATGAAGAATATTAATAACACAGTTTAGATTGTATTGTGAGACTTAGAGACATAAAATGACATTGTATATTCATATCTGATGACTTTTAATTCTAGTTCTCTAAGTTTGTATAACACAGTCCATTATGATGATACTAATATTATACACAGGCCTCTTTTGCCTGTATCCTGGAAAATTATACTTGGGTGTGAGTGAATAGGCCTTGATTACAAACAACTAAAATTTCAGTGAAATCAGTGTATTTCAAAAAAAGTGCAGATAGAATCATGTATATGTTGGATGAAGATACCAAAACACATGATGGAAGATGTTTATTAGGGATCATGTAAGTCTCAGTAGCCAAAAGTAATATTTTGGTATATTTTCTTGATTTAAGAAATCTAAATCTTTTATTGTTCTATGTCTTTGGGGTTTTTGTCTATTTCTATATATACCTATTTCTATATCTATTTATATAATATGTTGTGTCTATATTTAATCTATAGCTACTATATATAATACCCATCTACCATACATAAACACATTTTATATGTATATGTGAAACACGTGACATGTTATAAACACATACATGATTACATACAGTTCAGTCGCTCAGTCGTGTCCGACTCTCTGCGACCCCATGAATCGCAGCACACCAGGCTTCCCTGTCCACCACCAACTCCCGGAATTTACTCAAACTCATGTCCATTGAGTCGGTGATGCCATCCAGCCATCTCATCCTCTGTCATCCCCTTCTCCTCCTGCCCCCAATCCCTCCCAGCATCAAGGTCTTTTCCAATGAGTCAACTCTTCGCATGAGGTGGCCAAAGTACTGGAGTTTCAGCTTCAGCATCAGTCCTTCCAATGAACACCCAGGACTGAACTCCTTTAGGATGGACTGGTTGGATCTCCTTGCAGTCCAAGGGACTCTCAAGAGTCTTCTCCAACACCATAGTTCAAAGGCATCAATTTTTCAGTGCTCAGCTTTCTTCACAGCCCAGCTCTCACATCCATACACGACCACTGGAAAAACCATAGCCTTGACCAGATGGACCTTTGTTGGCAAAGTAATGTCTCTGCTTTCTAATATGCTGTCTAGGTTGGTCATAACTTTCCTTCCAAAGAGTAAGTGTCTTTTCATTTCATGGCTGCAACTACCATCTGCAGTGATTTTGGAGCCCAAGAAAATAAAGTCTGACACTGTTTCCACTGTTGCCCTGTCTATTTCCCATGAAGTGATGGGACCAGATGCCATGATCTTAGTTTTCTGGATGTTGAGCTTTAAGCCAGCTTTTTCACTCTCCTCTGTTACCTCTAGCTTAATCTTCTTCACTGATTTCTGAGTCTAGTAATCACGTTAGGTGATCAGCTTTCTTCAACCTAATTCTGTACCATAAATGCAATAATGTATGTGAAACTTCTTCTTAATGATAAACTTGGATGAAGAGAAACTGATTTTACTGGTGTAAGAAGCCATAGTGATTGTCAACTCTGCATGGGGCCAGCCGACACTGGGCTCTCGCTGTCCCTGTTTGGTTGGCCTTTGAGAATAGACTAACTAGTGAGAGAGACCACAGTTCTGTGAACAACACAGCAAAGCTGGTGTATGGGATCTGAATGATTAAGAGCATCTGCTGAGTTTCAGATGCTGTAGAAAAGAAGAAAAATTACAAACTGCCAATGTATAATTTCTGTGGACAAATTAAATAAACTTAATGGTCATCAAGAATGAAGATCCAGGTTTTGGTCATTATTTTCTGTGAGTTTTGTTTTAAAATTAAAACTTAAAACACACAATTAAAATTTTTGTGAAAAATGTAAACTTAGCATGCATTTATAAAATCAGTTATGATTCTCCATTAGCAACACACTCACTCAAGGCCACATTCTTACACCCAAACATAACCACTGCTAAGAATATAGCATTTGTACGTACTAGTTATACATAAAGAAAGGAATGGGATTGAACTCTGCATTGTTGTGCCACAGCCGTTTAGATAGAGTCTGGTACAGAGTAATTACTAGGAGCCAGGTGGCTTTTGTTTAGTATGTTTCCTTAGTGATCATTCTGTGTCAGTACATATTGTTATATCATTCTTTTGTGATGCAATTTTACGACCATACCATGACCATACCATTGACTCATGGATGTTTATATTTTTTCTGTTTCTTCTTTGTATAAATAATGCTTAAATGAATGCCCTACATATAACCTTGTATTTCTATATATATATATTTTACCAGAGTAAATTTCTGAAAGTGGAAATTTTGGATCAGGAGGCACCATGAGTTCTGATACTTTATCATTGGAAGTCCTTGCTCTTCTCATGTATTTATTTCATTTAAGAGAGTAAAGCAGAATGAGCATAATAGGAATGAAGCATCTCATTTGGAAAATATATAATGCCCTTGAAATACAGGCTAAAAATAGGTGCACTTCATGTGGAATTGTAAAAACAAATTCCTTAGCATCTATTTTAGCTAGCATGCCTTAGAAAAACTTCTTATAATGTTTATGTCCAAGTATAAAATTATCTCATCGACTGTTGTTAAAAAATAGAGGCGAGTTTAAGTTTTCTTCAACTTTTTCCCCCTTTAAAACTTGCAATGAAGGTTCATATTTCTGTGAATTAATAAGATGAAGTGAATTTTAAAGACAGATTCTGTGTTGTGGCCAACATAATTTTTATGTAACATATTTTTAAAAACTGCTGCTTTACTAATTTCATAAGAACTGAGCACCTACTTCTTGCCATGGGTTAGGTCTGGTCCTTAGCTTTAAGGATAGATATCAAGTCCTTCTCTTTGAAGAACTTGTGAAAGTGTTCTTCAAAGTGCTAATGAGGAACTTAGCATCAGTAACAAAACTGTTAGAAAAGTGCTACTGTATTATCAGTGATCCTGGGCTAGGGGAGGATGGAGGAGGGTCATTTAATCAGTCTGGTTCTCATTATAGTTTCAAGTTCTAGGACTTTTGAATTAGTTATTGAGTTTAATTTTATTTATTTATCTAGCTTTCTTTTTATTATTTATTTATTTATTGTTAATTAATTAATTTTTTATTGAAGGATAATTGCTTTACAGAATTTTGTTGTTTTCTGTCAAACCTCAACATGAATCAGCCATAGATATACATATGTCCCCTCCCTGTTGAACCCCCCTCCCGTCTCCCTCCCCACCCCACCCCTCTGGGTTGGTACAGAGCCCCTGTTTGAGTTTCCTGAGCCACACAGCAAATTCCCGTTGGCTCTCTGTTTACACATGGTGATGTAAGTTTCCATGTTACTGCTTCCATACATCTCACCCTCTCCTCCCCTCTCCCCATGTCCATAAGTCTGTTCTCTGTGTCTGCTTCTTCATTGCTGCCCTGTAAATAAGTTCTTCAGGGCCATTCTTCTAGATTCCGTTTATATGCATTAGAATATGGTATTTACCTTTCTCTCTCTGACCTACTTCACTCTGTATAATAGGTTGTTGGTTCATCCACCTCATTAGAACTGACTCAAATGTGTTGCTTTTTATGGCTGAGTAATATTCCATTGTGTATATGTACCATGACTTCTTTATCCGTTCATCTATTGATGAACATCTAGGTTGCTTCCAAGTTCTAGCTATTGTAAATAGTACTGCAGTGAACAATATGATACATATTGTCTTTTTCAATTTTAGTTTCCTCAGGGTTTATGCCTAGGAGTGGGATTTCTGGGTCACATGGTGGTTTTATTCCTAGTTTGTTAAGGAATTTCTATATCATCTTCCATAGTAAATGTATCAATTTACATTCCTACCAATAGTCCAAGAGAGTTCCCTTTTCTCTACACCCTCTCCAGCATTTATTGTTTGTAGACTTTATGATGATAGCCATTCTGACCAGTGTGAGGTGATATCTCATTGTAGTTTTTATTTGCATTTCTCTAATAATGAGCGATGTTAAGCATCTCTTTATGTGTTTGTTAGCCATCTGTATGTATTCTTTGGAGAAATGTCTGTTTAGGTCTGATGTTGACATCTTTTCATGTGGTTGTTAGTCATCTGTGTGTCTTCTTTGGAGAAATGTCTGTTTAGGTATTTTCCCCACTTTTTGATTGGGTTGTTTGTTTTTCTGGTATTGAGTTGTATGAGCAGCTCATATATTTTGGAAATTAATCCTTTGTCAGTTGTTTCATTTGCTATTATTTTCTCCCATTCTTAGGGTTGTCTTTTCACCTTGCTTATAGTTTCCTTTGCTGTGCAAAAGATTTTAACTTTAATCAGGCCCCACTTGTTTACTTTTCTTTTCATTTCCATTACTCTAGGAGGTTGGTCATAGAAGATGTTGCTTTGATTAATGTCATCGAGTGTTTTGCCTATGTTTTCCTCTAACAGTTTTTATAGTTTCTGGTCTTACATTTATGTCTTTCATCCATTTTGAGTTTATCTTTGTGTGTGGCATTAGGAAGTATTCTAATTGCCTTCTTTTACATGCAGCTGTCCAGTTTTCCCAGCACCATTTATTGAAGAGGCTGTCTTTGTCCTGTTGTATATTCTTGCCTCCTTTGTCAAAAATAAGGTACGCATCGGTGCATAGGTTTATGTCTGGGCTTTCTATCTTGTTCCATTGGTCTGTATTTCTGTTTTTGTGCCAGTACCATACTGTCTTGATAACTGTAGCTTTGTAGTATAATCTGAAGTCAGGAAAGTTGATGCCTCCAGCTCCATTCTTCTTTCTTAAGACTGCTTTGGCTATTCAGGGTCTTTTGTGTTTCCATATGAATTGTGAAATTTTTTGTTGTAGTTCTGTGAAAAATACCTTTGGTAATTTGATAAGGATCACATTAAATCTGTAGATTGTGTTTGGTAGTATAGTCATTTTCACAATATTGATTCTTCCTACCCAGGAACTTGGGATATTTCTCCATCTGTTTATGTCATCTTTGACTTCTTTCATTAGTGTCATAATTTTCTGTGTACAGTTCTTTTGTCTCCTTAGGTTAAGTTGATCCCTAGATATTTAATTCTTTTTGTTGCAATGGTGAATGTGATTGATTCCTTAATTTTTCTTTCTGATTTTTCATTGTTAGTATATAAAAAAGTGATTTCTGTGTATTGATTTTATATCCTGCAACTTTGCTAAATTCACTCATTAGCTTTAGTCATTTTCTGATACTATCCTTAGGGTTTTCTATGTACAGTATCATGTCATCTGCAAACAGTGAGAGCTTTACTTCTTTTTTTCTGATCTAGATTACTTTTATTACTTTTTCTTCTCTGATTGCTGTAGCTAGAACTTCCAGAACTATGTTGAATAATAGTGGTGAAAGTGGACACCCTTGTCTTGCTCCTTATCTTAGGGGGAATGCTTTCAGTTTTTCACCATTGAGAATAATGCTTGCTGCAGGCTTATCATATATGGCCTTTACCATGTTGAGGTAGGTTCCTTCTGTGTGCATTTTTTGAAGAATTTTAATCATAAATGGGTGCTGGATTTTGTCAAAGGCTTTTTCTGCATCTATTGAGATGATCATATGGTTTTTATCTTTCAATTTGTTAATATGGTGTATCACATTGATTGATTTGCGTATACTGAAGAATCCTTGCATTCCTGGAATAAACCCAACTTGATCATGGTGTATGAGCTTTTAGATGTGTTGCTGAATTCTGTTTGCTAAAATTTTGTTGAGGATTTTTGCATCTATGTTCATCAGTGATATTGGCCTGTAGTTTTCCTTTTTTGTGTTGTCTTTGTCTGGTTTTGGTATCAGGGTGATGGTGGCCTTGTAGAATGAATTTGGAAGTGTTCCTTCTGCAATTTTTTGAAGCAGTTTTAGAAGAATAGGCATTCAGTTCAGTTCAGTTCAGTTCAGTCGCTCAGTCATGTCCAACTGTTTGCGACCCCATGAATCGCAGCACGCCAGGCTTCCCTGTCCATCACCAGCTCCCGGAGTTTACTCAGACTCATGCCCATCAAGTCGGTGATGCCATCCAGCCATCTCATCCCCTGTCATCCCCTTCTCTTCCTGCCCCCAATCCCTCCCAGCATCAGGATCTTTTCCAATAAGTCAACTCTTCGCATGAGTGGCCAAAGTACTGGAGTTTCAGCTGCAGCATCAGTCCTTCCAATGAACACCCAGGACCGATCTCCTTTAGGATGGACTGGTTGGATCTCCTTGCAGTCCAAGGGACTCTCAAGACTCTTCTCCAACACCACAGTTCAAAAGCAGCAATATTTTGGCGCTCAGCTTTCTTCACAGTCCAGCTCTCACATCCATGCATGACCACTGGAAAAACCATAGCCTTGACCAGATGGACCTTTGTTGGCAAAGTAATGTCTCTGCTTTTTAATATGTTGTCTAGGTTGCTCATAACTTTCCTTCCAAGGAGTAAGCGTCTTTTAATTTCATGGCTGCAGTCACCATCTGCAGTGATTTTGGATCCCAGAAAAATAAAGTCTGACATTGTTTCCACTGAATCCCCATCTATTTCCCATGAGGTGATGGGACCAGATGCCATGATCTTAGTTTTCTGAATGTTAATAGGTATTAGCTCATCTCTAAATGTTTTATGGAATTCATCTGGTCCTGGGCTTTTGTTTTCTGGGAGATTTTTTTAAAATCACAGCTTCAGTTTCAGTGCTTGTAATTGGGTTGTTCATAATTTCTATTTCTTCATGGTTCAGTCTGGGAAGATTGAATTTTTCTAAGAATCTGTCCATTTCTTGCAGGTTATCCATTTTATTGCCATATAGTTATTCATAATAGTCTCTTATAATCCCTTGTATTTCTACATTGTCTGTTGTAACCTCTCCTTTTTCATTTCTAATTTTGTTAATTTGGTTCTTGTCTCTTTTTTTCTTGATGAGTCTGGCTAAAGGTTTGTCAATTTTGTGTATCTTCTCAAAGAACCAGCTTTTAGTTTTCTTAATCTTTACTATTGTTTCTTTCATTTCTTGTTTATTTGTTTCTGCCTGGATCTTTATGATTTCTTTCCTTCCACTAATTTTGGGGGTTTTTTGTTCTTCTTTTTTCCAGTTGTTTTAGGTGTAAAGTTAGGTTTTCTATTCAATGTTTTTCCTGTTTCTTGAGGTAGCATTGTATTGCTATAAACTTCCCTCTTAGAAAACTGCTTTTGCTGCATCCCATAGATTTTTAGTTGTCATGTTTTCATTGTCATTTGTTTCTAGAAATTTTTTTATTTCCCTTTTGATTTCTTCAGTAACCTGTTGGTTATTTAGAAACATAATGTTTGGTCTCCATGTATTTGTGTTTCTTACACTTCTTTTCTTGTAATTAATATCTAGTCTCATAGTGCTGTGGTCAGAGAAGATGCTTGATATGATTTCAATTTTCTTGAATTTACTGGGGTTTGATTTGTGACCCAAGATGTGGTCTATCCTGGAGAATGTTCCATGTGTGCTTGAGAAGAAGGTGTATTCTTCTGCATTTGGATGGAATGTCCTGAAGATATCTGTGAGATCCATCTTATCTACGTATCATTTAAGACTTGTGTTTCCTTATTAACTTTCTCTTTTTATGATCTGTCCCTTGGTGTGAGTGGGGTGGTAAAGTCTCCCACTATTATTGTGTTACTATCAATTTCTCCTTTTATGTCTGTTAGTGTTTGTCTTATGTATTGAGGTGCTCCTGTGTTGGGTGCCTCAGTTCATTTCAGTTCAGTCGCTCAGTCATGTCCGACTCTTTGCGACTCCATGAATCGTAGCATGCAAGGCCTCCCTGTCCATCACCAGCTCCCGGAGTTTACTCAAACTCATGTCCATCGAGTTGGTGATGCCATCGAGCCATCACATCCTCTGTCGTCCCCTTCTCCTCCTGCCCCCAATCCCTCCCAGCATCAGGGTCTTTTCCAGTGAGTCACTCTTCGCATGAGGTGGCCAAAGTACTGGAGTTTCAGCTTCAGCATCAGTCCTTCCAGTGAACACCCAGGACTGAACTCCTTTAGGATGGACTGGTTGGATCTCCTTGCAGTCCAAGGGACTCTCAAGAGTCTTCTCCAACACCACAGTTTAAAAGCATCAATTTTTTGACGCTCAGCTTTCTTCACAGTCCAACTCTCACATCCATACAGGACCACTGGAAAAACCATAGCCTTGACTAGATGGAGTTTTGTTGGCAAAGTAATATCTCTGCTTTTTAATATGCTATCTAGGTTGGTCATAAGTTTCCTTCCAAAGAGTAAGCGTCTTTTCATTTCATGGCTGCAACTACCATCTGCAGTGATTTTGGATCCCCCCAAAAATAAAGTCAGCCACTGTTTCCACTGTTTCCCCATCTATTTCCCATGAAGTGATGGGACCAGATGCCATGACCTTAGTTTTCTGAATGTTGAGCTTTAAGCCAACTTTTTCACTCTCCTCTTTCACTTTCGTCAAGAGGCTTTTTAGTTCCTCTTCACTCTGCCATAAGGGTGGTGTCATCTGCATATCTGAGGTTATTGATATTTCTTCCGGCAATCTTGATTCTGGTTTGTGCTTCTTCCAGCCCAGCGTTTCTGATGATGTCCTCTGCATATAAGTTAAATAAGCAGGGTGACAATATACAGCCTTGACGCCTAGATATATACAATTGTCATGTCTTCCTCTTGGGCTGATTCCTTGATCATTATGTAGTATCCTTCCTTATCTCTTATAATCTTCTTTATTTTACAGTCTATTTTGTTGGATATGAGGATTCGTACTCCAGCTTTCTTTTGCTTCTTATTTGCATGGAATATATTTTTCCATCCTCTCACTTTCAATCTATATGTGTTTGGTGGTACACAATTCTCTTAATTTTTGCTTGTCTGAAAAGCTTTTTATTTCTCCATCGATTCTGAATGAGATCCTTGCCAGGTTCATTAATCTTCGTTGTACATTTTTCCCTTTCAATACTTAAATTTATCTGCCATTCCCTTCTGGCCTGCAAAGTTTCTGCTGAAAGATCAGCTGTTAAATGTAGGGGGTTTCCCCTGTATATTACTTGTTGCTTCTCCCTTGCTGCTTTTAATATTCTTTCTTTGTGTTTAGTCTTTGTTAATTTGATTAGTATGTGTCTTGGGTGTTTCTCCTTGGGTTTATTCTGTACAGGACTCTTTGTGCCTCTTGGACTTGATGGACTATTTTCCTTTTTCTATCCTTTATACTTTATCAGAATAAAGAAGTTACTTTACTTTATCAGAAGTTATTTCCACCATTTTCTCTTCCGGCTCACTGATTAGTTCTTCTGCTTCAGATATTCTGCTATTGAGTCCTTCTAGAGTATTTTTGATTTCAGTAATTTTGTTGTTTGTCTCTGTATGTTTTTTCTTTAATTCTTCTAGGTCTATGTTAATTGATTCTTGCAAATTCTCCACTTTGTTTTCAAGGTTTTTGATCCCCTTTACTCTCATTATTCTGAATTCTTTTTCAGGTAGTTTGCCTATTTCCTCTTCATTTATTTGGACTTCTCTGTTTCTAGTTGCTTCCCTCATTTGTGCAGCATTTCTCTGCCTTTTCATAATTTTTTTTTAAGTTATTGTGTTTGAGGTCTCCTCTTCCCAGGTTTCAAGGAAAGTTGAATTCTTTCCTTGAAGAAGGTTGAATTCTTTCTTCCTTTTGGTTTCTGCGCTCCTGAGATTGGTCCCAGAGAAGGCAATGGCACCCCACTCCAGTACTCTTGCCTGGAAAATCCCATGGACGGAGGAGCCTGGTGGGCTGCAGTCCATGGGGTCGCTAAAAGTCGGACACGACTGAGCGACTTCACTTTCACTTTTCTCTTTCATGCATTGGAGAAGGAAATGGCAACCCACTCCAGTGTTCTTGCTTGGAGAATCCCAGGGAGAGGGGAGCCTGGTGGGCTGCCGTCTATGGGGTCGCACAGAGTCGGATATGACTGAAGCAACTTAGCAGCAGCAGCAAGATTGGTCCGGTGGTTTGTGTGAGCTTCGAATAGGGTGAGATTTGTGCTGAGTTTTTGTTTGTTTGCTTGTTTTGGGCTTCCCTGGTGGCTCAGATGGTAAAGAGTCTACCTGCAGTGTGAAAGACCTGTGTTCAATCCCTAGGTCAGGAACATTGCGTGGAGAAGGAAACGGCAACCTACTCCAGTATCCTTACCTGGAAAATTCCATGGACGGAAGAGTCCATGTGTTCACAAACAGTTGGACATGACTGAGCGACTTCGATTTTCTTTTGCTTGTTTGTTTGTTTGTTTCTCCTCTGATGGGCAAGGCTGAGTGAGGTGGTAATCCTGTTTGCTGATGATTCATTTGTATTTTGTTTTGTTTGCTGTTTAGATGAGGCGTTCTGCACAGGTTGCTACTGGTGGTTGGGTGCTGCTGGGTCTTGTATTCAAGTGGCTTCCTTTGTGTGAGTTCTCACTATGTGATACTACCTAACATTGGCTCTCTGGTTGTCCAGGGTCTTGGAGTGAGTGCTGTCTCTCCAGAGGCTCAGGGCCTGGTTTCTGTGTGACTCAGGCTCAGGGTCTCTTATGAGACTGCTGAGAAACTGACTGGAGCTACAGTCATCCAAAGGCTTGGCCTGGGCTGCAGAACACAACTGTAGACAAGCCGAAGACCCACGCACTATGAAGAAGCAGAGCGTGCAGGGCTCCCGCCGTTCCACTTAACCACGGTGTTCCTTGGCAACATCTGGCCAAAGCGTTGGGCTGAGAGAAGTGCCAAAGATGTGCGTCCAGGTGCCCGAAGGTGTTAGAATCCCTCTGGAGCAGTCACTGGGTCGCAGGGAGTAGAATCAGAGAAAACTTGATTACTGAAGTATAGTTGCTATACAGTATTACATAGGTCACAGGTATACAGTATAGTGATTCACAATTATAAAGCTTACACCCATTTATAGTTATTATAAAATATTGGCTATATTTCCCATGTTGTACAACATCCTTGTAGGTTATTTTATACCTAATAGTTTGTACCTGTTAATCCCTACCCCTGTATATTTCCCCTCCCTGCTTCCCTTCCCACTGGTAACCACTAGCTTGTTCTCTATATCTGTGAGCTTGCTTCTTTATTGTTCTATTCACTAGTTGGTTGTATTTTTTAGGTTGCACATATAAGTGATATCACACAGTATTTGTCTTTCTCTGTTTTACTGATTTCACTTAGCATAGTGCCATATAAGTCCATCCATGGTGTTGCAAATGGCAGTATTTCAGTCTTTTCTGTGGCTGAGTATATTCCATTGTATGTATGTATATATGTACATGTATATATACATACACCCATCTTCTTTATCCATTCATCTGCTGATGGACATTTAGGTGACTTCCATATCTTGACAACTGTAAATAATATTGCAATGAACATTGAAGTACATTTATCTTTTTGAATTAATGTTTTGGTTTTTTGGAGGTGGTATATACTCAGGAGTAGAATTGCTGAGTCATATGGTAGTTATATTTTTATTTTTTTGAGAAACTTCTGTGAGTTTTCCACTGTAGCTGTGTCAGTTTGCATTCCTATCAGCAATGCACATGTGTTCCCTTTTCTCCACATCCTTGCCAATACTTGTTACTTGTGTTCTTCTTGATAGTAGCCATTCTAACAAGTGCAAGGTGATATTTCATCATGGTTTTGATTTGCATTTCCCTGATAAGTAGTGATGCTGAATATTTTTTGATGTGCCCGTTACCCATCTGCATTTCCTCTTTGGCAAAATGTCTACTCAGTTTTTCCTGCCTATCTTTAGGTGAATTTTTCTTTCTTTTTTTTTTTTTTTTTTTTTGATGTTGAGTTGTAGGAACTGCTTATATATGTTGGGTATTAGTCATTTATCAGTCATATCTTTTGCAAATATTTTCTCCCATTCATTAAGCTGTCTTTTTCTTTTGTCAGTGGTTTCCTGTGCTGTGCAAAAGCTTTTAAGTTTAATTAGGTCACATTTCTTTATTTTTGCTTTTATTTCCTTTACTTTAGGATATGGATCCAAAAAAAATATTACTGCAGTTTATGTAAAAGGGTGTTCTGCCTATGTTCTCATCTAGAAGTTTTCCAGCCTTACATTTAGGTCTTTAATCATTTTGAGGTTTTTTTTTGTGTGTATGATGGTAGATAAATGTTAGTTAGCTATTGAGTTCAGCTGTATGTATTTTAATACTTACACGAAAGAGAAAATGATGAAACATAAAACTATACCACATTTTTCTTCACCTTTCTTTCAGCCTATTATGTATATCTGGAGAAACTACTGGAATGTTTGCTTTGAGGCTTTTAGACATGTACAACCTGGGCTCTGAGGACTGCTTCTCCATAATTGCTAATCAAAAAAAATAAAAAAACTAGAGAGTGTTGGGCACTCTATGTTGCTAAGCATGGACACTGAGCTTATGGAGAAAAAGTAACTACTTCTTGGAACCACAAGCCAGTATTTTATCAGGATATTCCCATCCTGAAACTGCCTTAGGTGATGTAGCAGTCCTATGAATTCAGGCAACATGCAGCATCTTGTCTGGAAATCTTTTAAAATTTTTAATTAGTATTTAACATGCCTCTTTTTATTTTCATTTAATGCTTGTAGGAGTTTGTAGTCTTATCACAGGTGAAAAGGAAGGGAAAGATGGCAGTATAGTTTTCTTCCTCAAATCCCTGGTAAGACACAAGCTTTATCAGCTGAATGAATGGAAGCTATCATTGGCAACATTTGGACCTAGGAACCAATTTAATTTGTTTCTGCTATAAATTTGAATTTTTACTTCAATATGCATGTTTTATTTTTTCATTTCTCCTTTTCACATCATTTTTTATACCCATCAAAATGTATTCTACCTTATTATTTTTTTCATTTTATACATTTTTAATTAATTCTTCCACCCTTCTATTCATCCATCCAGTCATACTAAATACTAACTATTGTGACAGAATCAGGGGCTCTAGAAATGAATATGACAACATTCCAGTCCTTAAACAGTTACCAGTTCAGTGAAGAGAAAAATAAATAAATAAATAACATCTTTCCCCCTATTTATTTCCCTTTGAATTTCTTTTTCTTAATATTATTCAGTCTAACCTCACATTTACTCATTTGGATACAACTTGTGAATTAGAAACAAAGGAAGACATTTTCTATCTCTGAGACTCTTAGATTTAAGTTCAAATAAAGTATTTAAATTCTTTGTTAAAACAATCCAAGTGTAGCCTCTAGATAATCCTAGATCTTCAAGGTTTCTGGAGCTACGCTTTCATTTGATGCTCAGACTAAATTCCTGGTAAACTGAGATCCTGTTCTTCACTCCATGGGAAGCTTTGTCTCCCAATATCTCCAAGGACTTTACTAGGGGCTCAAGTTCTCCTGACTCCCTTTTACTATTACTTGTTGCTATCTTGTGTTTTTGAATCTGACTATGTATGTTGCCTCCTTGGTTGCCTGCTCACCTCCTGTGATCCTCCCATGGTTCAATAGCTTCATTACTCAGAGCGCGTTCAACACCAGGCTGTTTGTAAACCCACCTTTTATTGAGGCATCAGAAAGCAAGCGGCATCTTAGGATTTAATATTCTCCATTAGCCTCCCTAGATTCTTTTCCTATATCTGTGGTGGTGGTGGTTTAGTCGCTAAACCGTCCAACTCTTGCGACCCCATAGGCTGCAGCCCACCAGGTTCCTCTGTCCATGGGATTCTCCAGGCAAGAATACTGGAGTGGGTTGCCATTTCCTTCTCCAGAGGATCTTCCCAACCCAGGGATCGAACCTGGGTCTCCTGCATTGCAGGCAGATTCTTTACTGATTGATATCTGTGGGGGCATTTCTAATTGTTTGTCCTTGCATTATGGACAGTCCCTCCTTGTCTTTAGAGACCTTTTCCATTTCCTTCTTGTTAGAATTCAACTTCCTTCTAACATCCTCACTTGCAGGCTGACAGAAGCCAACTTCCAATTCCCTACCATGTAATAGTGAAGTAAACTTTGGCTTTCAGTTACAGCTTTCTTATTCTTGACCCTATCAAGTGTCCTTAGCCTTTATTAATGGCCTATCTAGCTGTTTTTTAAACAAAATAACCATCTATTATTTTATACAGATGAATCTTGTATATGTCTAAGGATATCAAAGTTTATTTCTATTTGTCATACTTTTTGTATTTTCCTGTTATAATATTACCACACCAGCAGATTTACAAAGTCCTTAAAAGCTAAAGACATATTGAGTTATAAAGACTACAATGTAGAATAATACAAATGCAAAAATCATCATGTGGTTCTTTAAATAGTTCTAATAAAATGTTTGATTAAAAGATCCAAATGACATAAAACCAGACAACTTTTGGTTTCTAAAGTTTTGTGTCTTAGAATTGTGTATATTTAGAAACTGTTCGGTTGCTTTGCTTACTCAGTTATTTGTGTAGAAGCCAGAATTATGTCTTAACACAAACACACATAAACACACTTGGGCCATAAACATCCTGTTACATAGGAGGTAGTTAGCTATTCTTGTTAAGGTTTTGGAAGACTACAAATGCTTAGGATTTAAAAACTACTCCAATTCATTTAATAATCAATTATCAATCTTGTATTATCAGTCTGTTGAAAAAAACACAGAAACAGAGGTTTCAAACTATACTACGCAGAGCAATCACCTAGAAAGCCTATAGAATGCAAATTTCATCTCCCCAAACAGTGTAATCTGACATCTGATGTAGGGCTAAGAAATTCACATGTAGGTAAGCTGCCCAGGTGTGTTATAATGAATGTGAGCACATTTTTGGAAATATGAGTAGGGTATTTAAATAATGTCCTAGTACAAAGTGGTTCATGTTACTTAAATCCTAGCCACCTAGGTATACCACAGTATCTTAAGGCTTTTTTGACCTTTTCCTGGTAACATAACTCATTTAATGAACATAAATAGTAAGTTCCAGTAATTCTTATTGAGGTAATGATGATTTCAAATATTTTCATAGTGCTTTAAATTAGAAGCCATCTTAATATATATATATATATATATATATATATATATATATATATACACACACACACACACACACACACATATCTTTTATTTTCACTTTATCCCAGTCAATGGGGCTGGTGCAATAATTTAAGACAAGTGAATTCTATAGGTCTCCCAATATAGAAAGTCCAAAGGGACTCTACCAGCACTCAAACCTCAAAAGTCACCTTACAGTCTCATTTTAAATTCAAATACAGGTAATATTTTTGGTTGATTTAAAACCTTTGGAAAGTGAGGATCTCTGTGCTAATTTGGAATTTATTCATCACACTTTGTGTAAAAGAGGCAAACCTGGAAAATCCACTCTTCCTTTGGTGTTCCCTTCAAAGCATCACTTAAGAAATTCCAGACTTTTTTGTTAAAACTCTCTCTTGTGCGATACACATCTCTCCTTTCTATCAGGTTGACCTCCGTTTATCCTTCAAAGTCCAGTCTATTGATATTTTCTCAGAGGTTTCTATAACCTCTCAGTTTAAATAAGCTTTAGGTTATTTTTCCTTTCATTGAATTTATTATAATTGCAATTGTGTAATTTTGTGTAGTTAAATATCTAATGTCTATATACCTATTGGATTGTGAGTTCCTCCAAGGATGGGATTGTGTTTTGTTTACTACTGTCAGAGTAAGACCCTACCCCTGTGGCCTGGCATACAGAGGCACTCAGCATACTTCTTGAATTAATGAATGAAGTGTAGGAAAATATCTGACTGGAAAAGATTTTAGCACTTTACATTGATGAGCGTAAAAGTATACTTGAAAACTGTCTTTGTTGTATGAGAGGTGGTAAGTCAGGACTAATTTTGAATGAGCAACGTTGGAGGTCCCACTCTATCCAGTGCAGAGTATAGGTGGACAGCATTTGAGACTGAAAACTAGCCAGAAAAAATGCTGACTCAGAAACACTGGAATCAAAGATAAAATTGCAGTTTGCTTTAATTGCTTTGTACTCTCTGTCTCATAGATAGAATTTGCCCACTGAAACTTTAGATGCTTAGCCGAAAATTCTGGATACCATGGTGGAATGTGTGGGGAGTGGCTATGGAGGAGTCAGTATGTCACACTGCAAAGGCTCTAATGACAAGAGTGTGGGGGGAGTCAGAAACAAGTGTGACTCTCAAATCCATAGATAAAATTGTGATCAGATAAAGAGGTAATGCACAAATCAAAGGTAGTTGATTCTTTCTCTAAAAGATGTAATATTTTAAAGAATCTGTGATGTCCTCGTGATATTAAGTGTTAGAACAAGTACTTGACTTAAAAAGAAAAGTGTATTTATTTGTATGAAGGAAAAGCTGAGTGAAAAAAAATGCCATCGTCTCACAATATATCTGGAAAAGATCATAGTCAATTTGTAATGTCAAAACCAAGGGAAGTTGGAAGATAGGAATGGAACAACAAGTCAAAGCCTTGATTTGCATGACTTCTGATATTAATATGAGTGATGTACTCTACTAGCACACTGCAGACAAACTAGTCCATAATTTGGGGTGGTTCTTTCCTTTTTTGGAGAAGGATATGGCAACCTGCTCCAGTATTCTTGCCTGGAAAATCCCATGGATGAAGGAGCCTGGTAGGCTACAGTCCATGGGATTGCAAAGAGTGGGACACGACTGAGCAACTTCACTTTCACTTTCTTCTTTTTAGTTGAGGTATAGTTGATGTACAATATTATATGTTTCAGATCTACAGCATAGTGATTTACAACTTTTAAAAAGTTGTATTCAATTTATAGTTATTAAAGCTATTGGATAGTATTCCCTAAGTTGTACTATATATCCTTTATAACTTACTTATTTTATTCACAATAGTTTGTACCTCTTAATCCTTTACCCCTATCTTCCCCCCACCTTGAGAAGTTTCTTTATGGCAGATAATCTCAGTCCTTTTTTTTTTTTTTCCAAGTCTTTTTGTGTATCTCATGTACTTGGCAAAATCTGTGTATCTCTTACACTGAAACTCAACCAGGGAAAAAGGGAGATGATTTCAATCTCTTCTTGAAACTTGAAGGTGAAGGTGAAGGTGAAGTCGCTCAGTCATGTCCGACTCTTTGCGACCCCATAGACTTTAGCCCACCAGGCTCCTCTGTCCATGGGATTTTCCAGGCAAGAATACTGGAGTGGGTTGCCATTTCCTTCTTGAAACTTAGATCTTTTCAATGTTTAGTTGAGGAGCAGGTATTAGGGAAGAGCTTTGGGTTTGGGATATGTCATACTATTTCTAAAAAGGATCTCCCTCTATTTGACTGATGACCTCTTCCTCCTGAATAATTCATTTGTTTAGATATTCAAGGACTCTTGGTAGTCTATTGATGCTCAGTGAGCAGGCTCAATCTGAGCTCACTCAGAGAGCATGGGGAATCTGCCAGCTTGTCGTTATGAGTATTGATATGAGCTAATTATGTAAATTGCTTTGAAGAGTGTTTGGTATTAGTAAGAACTATATAAGTGAGAGCTTTTATTATTATTTTGTATTAGTAGGTGTGTGCATATTCATATATTATTGGCCAAAGAAATGTTGAATTTTAAAAAAACCTTTATAACATATATTTTATAGTTTTATAACATATTTTTCTAACATTTGAAGTTCTTTTTTAGGAGAGGAAGAATGCCTTTTAATTTGTTCCTTAATTCTTTCTCTCTCTTCAGTCTTAATGCCATCTCTTCTTCCCTAGGTTTGCTCTTTTTGGACTTCACCTTTAGTTGATATAATTTAAATGGTAGCACAGCTCAAACACTTTTTTCATGTTCATACGTCATGATAATCTGAACATTTGAGAAGAAGCCTGCAGTTAAATATGGGTGGCTTCCAAATTTCTATCAGTGTAGACTACACCTTATATTTATGGTTGTAAATCTGGACCTAATACGTGAAGATTTCTAGGATCATAACCAATATCTGGAGCCATTGTCTACATTTATTTTTTTTCCAGCCTGCTGCCCTTTAACACTCTTTTGCAAGGTTTTTATTTTTTTGCTCTTTTTCTTACACAGAAGAGTCAAATTGTTTTCCAACATAAATCAGAACTTTTAATCTATATAAGCTGAAAGAAGAACTTGAAACATCCTTCCCGTGCAACTCTAATGGATGTTACCTACATGTCTAAGTTCTTACAGTTGAGTAACATCCTGAGTTAAATCTCCAAATATGTGTTTATATGTCTTCGTCTACAGGGATCAGTGCTTTTAAACTTGGATTGAAGTTTATTATGGTTCAGATCATTCTATATTTCTTCTTTTCTTTTTTTTCCTCTACAGTTTATTGCTTTTGCTTCTTTATTCTTCATCCTGGTTTCAATCACAACCTTTTGCCTGGAGACACATGAAGCTTTCAATATTGTTAAAAACAAGACAGAATCAGTTACCAATGGCACCAGTGTGGTCCCACAGTATGAAATTGAAACAGATCCTGCCTTGACGTATGTAGAAGGAGTATGTGTGGTATGGTTTACTTTTGAATTTTTAGTCCGTATTGTTTTTTCCCCCAATAAACTTGAATTCGTCAAAAACCTCTTGAATATCATTGACTTTGTGGCCATCCTACCCTTCTATTTAGAGGTGGGACTCAGCGGGCTCTCATCTAAAGCTGCTAAAGATGTACTTGGCTTCCTCAGAGTGGTCAGATTTGTGAGGATCCTGAGGATCTTCAAGCTCACCCGCCATTTTGTAGGTTTGAGGGTGCTTGGACACACTCTTCGAGCGAGCACAAATGAATTTCTGCTGCTGATAATCTTCCTGGCTCTAGGAGTTTTGATATTTGCTACTATGATCTACTATGCGGAGAGAGTGGGCGCCCAGCCCAACGACCCTTCAGCTAGCGAGCACACGCAGTTCAAAAACATCCCTATTGGGTTCTGGTGGGCTGTAGTGACCATGACTACCTTGGGCTATGGAGATATGTACCCCCAGACGTGGTCGGGCATGCTGGTGGGCGCCCTGTGCGCTCTGGCTGGAGTACTGACCATAGCCATGCCGGTGCCTGTCATTGTCAACAACTTTGGAATGTACTACTCCTTGGCCATGGCAAAGCAGAAGCTTCCAAGGAAAAGAAAGAAACACATCCCTCCTGCTCCTCAGGCAAACTCGCCTACTTTTTGCAAGACGGAATTAAACATGGCCTGCAATAGCAAGCAGGGTGACACGTGTCTGGGCAAAGACAGTCGGCTTCTGGAACATAACAGATCAGGTAAGGCATGGGTTCAAATGCATGCCGTTAAATACTTTATAGACCAGTATGTCCCTTAGGTAGAAGGCATCTTCTCATTTTCTGCAGATGTTTGGAGTTTTTGGTTCCACCCCTTTGCAAATGTGTCTGTGTCAGGCTTGTAGATAGCTAGACTGTAGCTTTTCTAAATGAATCCTAAGCAGAAGTCCGCATAGCTGGTCTATAGAGTTCTCCTGCTTTGACGGGGATGCCCTGTGCTGACGGCGCCAATATCTTCTTTTGCCTGTTTGTTGCTTTCGTGCCGATGTTCCCTTGTTTCCCTGCACGATGTGGCGGTATGATATTGGACATTTCCATCCTTCATTCTCAAAATGTTGATCTCCATGTCATTTGACTTGGTGTGTTTTTCTCAGTTTTATCTCTGCCACATGGGGCCATGCATTTTGACCTAATTCACAGGAAGAAGTTATATAAAAAGAATGGATGTTTACATTTCAAAGGCCTCAACACTGAAGAGGTGATATGTAAGAATGCCCTTTGGAAAGTAAAGGTGTTCTTCAGTAATATTAGGGAGTGTTGGTTAAGTTTTCATTATTCTTAAATTAGGGTATTTCAATGTAATTCCTTTGCTTTGGGTAAAGTGCTGTGTAGTACAATCAGCCCAGCATTATGCAGGGTCTGGATGAGCTGCTTTGGCTAATCAATAGGAAGGCTGAATTTCTCTGTGGATTGCCTTTTTTATGCATTCTGCACTGGGCTCTTTTCCCTCCCAGAATGGAATTTTGGATAACTTCCTGCTTGAAATTAGCTGAATTCCTGCTTCTCTCTGTTGCCATAGATAATCTAGAGTTAATTGACTGTAAATTCAGTTTGCCAAAGTGATAGTCAATAGTGTCTTCTCTAGTCTGTTATGTCTAGTAAAGATGAAATATTTTGTAGATCTCACAATTTAACTAATTTTTTGTCATCTATGAAATGTTAAGATATATGCATTCCCTATAACTTAGATAGATTTAATCTTTTTCTTGTAGAAAAATGATTTATGACAATCCCACGTGAATAATTTAGCATTATTTAGAAATAACACTAATTAAACAAACCAAGCAAACTAGCAAACAAACGGGAAAAGCAGGTGACATTTTCACAGGTTGTCTCCTTAACTCCCAGAAGCTATTATGGGTTAAATTGGGGAAAAAAAAATAAAACCTGCTGGAACTGAACTGCTTTTTAAAAGATTTTATTCAAAGTCCTTGTGTTTATTTAGCAGATTGTTTTGCAAATTCTGTCAGTATGTATCTGAGAATTGCTATGCCAGGAATGTCCTTATGAAAGATGGAATGTAGTTTGTGTTGCTGCCCTTGTTAGACTGTTCTCTGCTTGATCAGAGCTTTTCTGAAGGGCATGGAAAGGCGGACACACTCAGCTTGGGCAAGCACTGTCATAAGCTAGCATCTAGGCGATAGGATGTGAAAGTCTTTGGCAAGTATTTAGACATAAACGTTTCAAGGGCGTTTGGAGAAGTTGATCTTGTTCCATTGTTATGCTCAAAACAGAGAACCTGGACACAAAGTTTGTAAACTTTGGGGTTGTTTTCATTATGAATTTTGGGAAACATTACTTCCAGCAAGCAATGAAAGCATATGTCTTTTAGCACTGCAAAGACAAATATTTACTTAGGACTTTTTCCGTCAGTAGTCTCCATTTTTAAAGATGTCTATTTGCAGTATCTAGATAACCTGTCAAAAGTGGAAAGATGCTAATTCATGCGCTACTTCATTATCACACTTACTTTGAATCATATTAGTTTTGTAAAAGTTGTTGTCATATTAGATAAAATCCAACATGAAGTTACAATTTCCCTGAGAACATTTCTCTCCTTCTCAATACATTTCCATTTTGCTCCATGTAAGTTTTTGTGACGAGTGATGAAAATTCTTTTCTTATCATGTTGTGATTACTGTGTTTTGTATTATCGAGTGACTGTACTTTGGACACTGGGCGTAAACTCTTTGTATTGTCTCGTTCCCTCATCATCACTGTCTGTCAATGGGCGTGGTGCTGTGACCAGTGTTAGCAGGTGACGACAGTGCGGGAAGTGAGCCGCCGTTATCGCCCCCAGAAAGGCTCCCCATCAGGCGCTCTAGCACCAGAGACAAAAGCAGAAGAGGGGAGACGTGTTTCCTGCTGACGGCAGGTGATTACACGTGTGCTTCTGATGGAGGGATCAGGAAAGGTAGGCATGCATTTCATCAGATCCTAACAGGTGACATAGCAATTAAATGCTGCAAATGTATGGAGTGATGTAAAATGCTCGTTCATCATTTTCTGGGAACAACTATGACATCATAGTGCTTTTTGCCTCATTACATCTTATCTCATTATAAACATTTAAAAATGTGTATCATAACAGCCAACTTGATTGTCATATCTGAAAGACTTTTCACCCTTCTTTCTTTTTTTTATTATTTGGTTTTTCATTTGTCTATAGGCAGAATTGTAATGAAGTATTAAATAATTAAGTCAACCATCGAATTATTTTAATATAATACATTCAGCAGTCTTGAAAAGTTATCATTTTTCCTACAATGAATTAAAGTCACTAATTGACTCTATGCATCTGTTTGATAAGTGGTTGATAATTATAAAACAATAATAAAACTTTTTTTCCAAAGTAAAACATTAAACATACTCTAATGGTCTCTTATCCAGTGTTTGGGCAGATTTTCCCCAGTAATTAATCTGAATGTCAGGAGTTCACTAAGGTACATGATCCTCCAGCCATACAGAACAGTATACCCAATCAGTGGAAAGGTTACTTACTGTGCTTACAAAATGTACTTACAAAATTTCTCTTCCGGGCAATAATCATTTTAAGTTTATTATTATTTTTTAATTGACACTGAACAATTCCTGGCTCATAGAAGATCCTTAATATCTGTTGAATGGATGCATTGTGTTAGATAGGCATCTTGGTTAAGGAATATAGCAGGATACTGAAGCTCCCCTTCAGCATGTGGTTTTATTTCCCTAGATTGTGTCAACCATTTATGACTATTCCTTAGTTGCTAGTTTTCATTTTCATTTTAGTAAACTTTACCAACCAAACAATTGGACCCTTTTTATCCTCAAGAACTTAGTTTCGTGACACTTATAACCCACCCTTGTCAAAGTTCTGGTATGCTCTTAGAATACTTTCTACTTTGAGAATTCCAGTTGCTTTAGTGCCAAGGTTATTTTATTCTATTTACCGACAGAATAGAGAAAGAACTACAAATTTCTTATGAAGAAATAATAATTTCTTAGGCAATTGACTGAATTTGAATGAAAAGCCACTCTAAAACTTTCATGTTAGTGCAACTGCATTTTAAAAACATTGTGCTTATTTGCTATTCATTGCAGTTTCTCCCTACAGAATACCTTACCATTTTAAGCCTAAAATATTTATAATGCCTACTTCCTTTGAAATAACTCATTACCCATGTTGTGCTTCTTTTTTGTTTCTTCTGAGGACTTTATATTGTTCTTTCTGTCTCCATACTTGTGAGTAACAAAAGAGAAGACAGAGGACTCTTCTTTTGTTTCTTTAATGTGTAATATTTTAAATTATACTTCATTCCAAGAACTGTCACTCTTTGCATCTCTTGTACCAAAATGTGTTTCAATTATCTGATTTTTCACTATTTTATATTGTTACAATAGTTTTTAAATATTTTTATAGTTAATACTCTATCATAGTACTTAAGCAAAATATATGTATATAGCTAATAATATAGAATGTAGTACTTAAAGTGCCTTGTAATCTTAAATCACTATATATGTATATACATATATCCATATGTGTATATATGTATTTTTATGTATTATGTGATTATATTTGGATATACTTTAAGCATCATTTAATAAAATATCACATGCAATATTTATACTAGGGTTACATGTTAAGACTCTAGCTAGAATGTTTTTCTTCCATGTTAGATAATATTTTGAATTTTAAACTGTCAAAAGGGGTCACATATTTTAAAAGACTTTGCAAACTATAAAGCACCTATATAAATACAGTTTTCCCATAAAATGGCAAATTTCCATAGCAAAGCAATTAATAAGATATTGTGTTTATATGAGAAAATTATACACGTGATCTTATTTCACAAATTCTATCAATGAGAGCATCTTTGAAAACCCAACTATGAGCTTTTTATTTTTAATTATTTCTCACTGTAAACAAGTTCTTTTTCATTCTTGCTTAGTTATTTTGTAGGTCTGTGTTTTTTTTTTCCTAGATCTGGTAACATTTCTGGCTATTTTCACTTAATTTTCTCAGTGTTTATTTTGTTACGTCTATTAGAAATCCATTCATTTCTTCTCCTGTTTCCTTTATATAGATTAGAGATATCTCCTATTATTCCCACTCACATGTTTATCTTCTGTATGTTTCTAATCATTTTCTACACTGACCTAACTTTTGGGTTATATAAATTCTCCTCTATATAGATGAGAAAAATGACTGGATTCCCTTTGTATTCTTTTTCTATCAACAAGTGTAAATGCAGTTGGGCATACATTAAGAAAACATGTGGATTACCTAAAAGAATGAACTCCCAAAACTTAGAACCTATGATTTTCTTTATACAGTATTTTTATTTATATATCATTTTACATGAACACAAACATACTCATTGATAGTGCACAAATAGGCAGTTTCAACGTTGCCCTAAACAAATATGTGCTCTTAAAAGCTGTATAAAATGTATATCATGTATTTAGATGTTAGTTCAAATTGAGTTCAATGTTGTTTATTCTCATAAATTATATTTTCAGTCATTCCATTCAATAAAAGCTTGATGAGGCAAAATTTTGTCAAATTTTCTAATCATAAATGAACCTGCAGAATAAAGGAAGAATAAATTTATATGAAAAACATAATTTTACTAATTAAATACTTGTTACTAAATTATAAGGGAACCCTTCTCATACACTGAAATCATAGTTATTAAAAATAAAAGGACTTATAAACAGAATAAATAATATTTATCTTAATGACTATAATTCAGAAAAGTAACTAAACATTTACAAGGGCAACCAAGATTTACATGTAAATAACATGATTAATATAAATTGTTAAACAGATTTTTACCTTTTTTGGAAGTCTCATAGGGAACACAGATATTGTGGGGAACAAGATGTATATTTTCACAAGGATGGTTTATAGTTATTAACAACTTCTTTGATTCATGTATATTCATGAGGTTGCTTTTAATCAAAACCAATCAATGTTTATAGTCTAGTTTACATTTTTAGGTTACACTAAGAATCCAAGTCAACTTGGATAAATTATTCTTTCTACAAGTCCCAGTTTTATTTCCAATCACATTACAGAAGAATAATGATAATTAGCCCTCTAGGAATGTGAAGGTCCCTATGTAAGAATGAATGACTTGCAATTCCTTTTTAATTATTTAAGACATTCTTTCATTAACTATTCCATCACCCACCAGAGCAGAATGAAATATATGCCACCTCACATGCTTTATAGCTCAAAATACTAATAAAACATATAGGTAGATAATTTTCTCATTAGCAGAAATTATGTCCTAGAGAACTGTACTGTAATCAGTGGATGACATAAATTTTCATCTACAAAATATCAAAGAAAACATCTAATCTGCTGAAAGTTTGTGGGTGTATATGTAGAGAGGGGGTTCCTACTAGTCAAACCTTACCCTGCAGTAGAGCTGTTTCATTTTCCAGATCTATACCACTTTTTCACTGGAGCTGTCAGAACATTTATTTGATGAATCGTATAATATGACTATTTTTTCAGTTAATGATTGCCTGACTTTTAATACAATTTTACTTCTACTTTTACAGTAGGTACTCACTACCTCATTTACCTGCCTCTAGTCTTTTCTAATAAAAAATACCACAATATATACTCCTTCCACTAGTGTCCTTGATGGGGTGTGGCTTGAGCAGCTAAGGCAAATCAGTGGGTTAAAGTTTGTGGGAAAGACATGTAAGTGGGAAGGATTCTGTTAAGTCAATGATTATCATGAACAGAAGATTAGAACGCAAGATAATAGGAAGAAAAGGTGGATTAATATCAAATTATTCTTCATTCCTGGCAGGGAAGAATCAGCTGAAAATACATAATCAAAATCAGATTTAAATTTACTGAAATGATGACTCAGTTTATATTATTTTCTTTTTTTTTAAATACAAGGGATTAGGAATGGGCATTCATTCTACATTACCTAGATAATGACATTAAAAGTCATTATTGAGGAATCATCCTTTTAACCCCATAAAGCTGGAAGATTAAATATGCTGGGAAAGAGTGGTGCACTTAAACTTAAGCATGCTTTATTAACTTAGTAAACACTAAAATAAGAATAAAAAGAGAAAAAATAGCTCATTTTTTTTCAGGAACATATTCTGAAATTTAAAAATATTAGCCAAATTTATATCTTATTTAAGTTGCTTTGCATAATTCTTATAAGTTTTCTGATATTGAATATGCCAAAATTTCATCAATACAAACTATAATTTGGAAAAGAATAGATTTTTGAAGTATTACAATAGTAATTTGTGATATCTGGCTTAATCTTTTGGAAATAACAGCTACAGCAAGCTTCTTTTTTTTTTTTTTTTTTTTTGAGTTGTAAATTGTCTCAATGTTGAATTCTTTGTAAACAAATTCTTTGAGCTCAAAAATAGCACTTTGATTACCCTGCATGATATTGTTTGTCTGTGTCTGTTTTCTGGTTGAATTCAACTGATGTCTGTGCATTTTTCCATAAAAGGATATGAAAAATCCCGAAGCTTAAACAACATAGCGGGCTTGGCAGGCAATGCTCTGAGGCTCTCTCCAGTAACTTCACCTTACAACTCTCCTTGTCCTCTGAGGCGCTCTCGATCTCCCATCCCATCTATCTTGTAAACCAAACTGCATCAGTTGGCTAAACTGTCTTAATTCAAGTACTGTTTACCCCATAATGGAAATAATTAAATGTAGAGTTACTCCAGACGCCATTAATACAGTATAAATCCTGCATGATACTACTGTCTGAAGTCAAAAATGCCATTTGGGTAGCTGACGAATCTTACCCTGGCTTTAAATGAACCTTATCCTAGTAGTGCTACCACTTCTCCATATGAATTGCCCTGATCTCCTTTTGCAATAAAATGACAGATAGCATCAGATATTGGCGAGTACCCTAATACATAAACACATCTTCAGGGAGATAATTTAAATCATTGTGCTTCCAAATGCCAGCTACTTCATGGGAACTTCATTTCTTGTGACTCTGAACCATTCTGAAGATGTCTGGGATTCTGTTTTGAATGCACACAACATGACTTTGGTCAGCTCATTTGCATGGACCATCTTGTCTCTATCACCTGAAAGCAATGTCGCAGTGTTCGGGGACCGCAGATGGCTCAGGATATGTGTACTTGCATCGAACCATTCTGCTGATGTGAAAGCACTGGTTGACTGTTCTGCATGTTGAATTGTGGGGCAGGGAGGGTGAATTTCTCCTTGACAATTTTTTTTTTCTATTCTTTGAAAAAAAAATATTTGTTTTAAATAGTTTAATTTCTTGATTGTTTTACTTTTCTTCCAAAATGCTGTATTGGAGTTCTGAATGTCTCTGGTTGTTTGCACACAGATAACTGCAAAGAGATTGTCATTACTGGTTACACGCAAGCTGAGGCCAGATCTCTTACTTAATGGCTTGGGGAAGGCACAAAACATGAGAGAAAGGTAACTGCCAGCCAGGCTTGCGTCGTTTAGATAGGAATTGCTATTTGGAACTAGAATCATGTTTTCTTTCTTTTAATCCCAGAATTTGTCATCGTTTTCAGAGTCAGGGTGCCAAAGTATCACTCAAAATTCTTGTCTTTTTTACCCCCTTCCTTTATTTAATTTATTATTATTATTTTTTTTTTTTGCAAACAACAAAGAGCATTGTTGTTCACAGGAAGCTTTCTTGACAAGCCTTAAATCTCTGACTGACAGCATTAATCAGATTTTCAGGCAGTGTTTAATCAGGTGCTTTGTCCTGTATGTCGTTCTGTCCGTATGTCTTAGCTCCCTGTCGTATATGTATATGCCATCTGTCTCCATGAAGCACAGAAATGCCTTGATGAGGTGTTCATGATTTTAGGACTGGGTCCTCTTCCCTGCCCCTTGCCTTCTTCACTACTCGGAACAGCCTCTGTGCTTGGTGTGTGAATTAGTGATGCCCGTAGACTACCTAAGTTAACCGGTGCTGTGAACCTGTCTCATAGGCAGGATTTAAGCAGCAGTTTTACCCTTGCATTTGATTGCCTGCTGCAGTGTCAGTTTCTAACTCCCTAGCAACCAGAATTCATCAGGACACGCCAGTGAAACCCTCAGGGTGTCTCATTCAGTGCAAGTGGGAGACATTCTGTTTGCACATCCCTACAAATGCAATAGCAGTAGTGTGTCTGATGTATTGGACATGCGAGGGAAGAAAATACCATACTGTAAACTGAGAGATAAACAATATTTCTAAGGCATTTAGGATCCTTGAGACTGCTAATTCCTAATGCTGATGTTTATTTCCGGTTAGGGAGACAATTGTCACTTTTAGAATTGGCCACAGAACATGTATTACTTTATATCCCCAAGTCCTAGAGCATGACCTGCATGTCAGAGACCTTGTACAGCAATGTATTTACCCAGACATAAACAACTGATATTTAGAGATTCAGTGATGCTTTTGATAACACTACACATAGAAAGTTATAATTAAACACAGCTTTATGGTGAAGGAATTAATATACTGTCTGGTGCTGCTGTTATTGACTGCAGTGTTGTACAGAATTTATCATGGATTTTTGACTGCTGAAAAAGGGACAGTGGAATTTAGCCATACCAAGGACTATTCTGGAAACAGACTCCTGCTGCTGAATGTGCCCTGACGTGACCAGGTTGCACTTGGAAGAGATCCTGGCGTCTTCATGAAGCATGAAAAAAGCCTATGCAAGAACTGTGGCTGGAACTCATTTGGTGCTCCCCATATGAGTGGTCTGCTGAGGACTGGCCGGTGTCCGTGAAACAGCTGTAAATACCAACATGTATGCATGGGTCAACAGCTTTGGCCATCTCACATCGAAGGAAGCCAGAGTCACGATCAGCATCTCTGGAGCTTCAAGTAAGGCCCGCACCTCTGTGAATTACCCCTTGTGGACCTGCAGTAGATTGTGCTGTGATCATAAAAGCAGTGATATTGGTGTACTATAGGTCTGTCTTAATTTCCTTTATTTCCCCTTTGTTGGTTAGATCCACCGACACTAACTGTATCATTTATTTTTAATAAGCCACTTATACTAGCTTGTCATATTATGTTGCAAAATTTTCAGTGCCTATTTGTCAAAACTGACCTATTTGGAGTCCCATATTTGTTTTAAGTTCTTAAAAGTTATTTGACTTAAACTCATTAATATTATTCATGATTCAAGTATTTTGTCATTGTTACCTCAATTATAAATAATAAAAAAATAAAATTCTGGCAATGAGAATATTTTTTTATTAAATTATCAAGACTAATGTCAGTATATAGTAGAATATTAATTGAATTATACCCTAAAATGTATATTTTGCATAAAAGAGATATTCTTCAATCGATTACTTTTTTTGTGAATTTTGTGGCAAAGAAGCTTGCACTTGTCTTTAAAACTGTTGTAGTTGAAACTGTATAAAAATTCATCTTGCTTAATCAGTATTTCTGGAATCTATTAGTTCCCCTGGGACTCTGAATATAACATACAACCTAATTATGAACCCCTGTATCATGGACCTTTTGTGACCATCTCAAGGTGCATGCATAACCTTGATGATAATCGGTGAAAATGTAACTAACTAAAATGAAGAATAAAAGGCAAATAAGTCGGGGATAAACTTGAATCCTATCTGAATAAATTATTCATGTTTTTTCCTTGGCTCGTCTCTTTGTTTTGCAGTTTTCAACAGGCTTTACCATTTTTATGCATCGTGATAACAAGACACTCATGCATAATAAAGAATTTGAGATGAAAGGATTTGTAAACATACATAGGTCACATTTTCATTCAAGCCTTAGACATGTAGCCAGTGTTTTGCTCTTCTAAGTGATTTTTTTCTCTTATAATTCTGAAGTGGCAAAATTATTATTATGGTATTTGATTGTTATATGGTATTTTATGACTAGATACTGAATTTTCACTTACACTTTCCAACTTAATCATCACAGTGATTCTGGAGGTAAATATTTTTTGTTTCATTTTATTGGTGGTGAAGTGAAAGATCACAGAGGCAAGACTGTTCACTTATGTATTTGTCACAGTTTTCCTGTCATAGTTTCTTCTTGTTTAACTATCTACTGAGCTTCTTGTGCTAAGCCCTTTCAGTGCTATCCACTCTGCGTGACCCCATGGACTGTAGCCTGCCCAGCTCCTCTGACCACAGATTCTCCAGGCTAGCGTACTGGAGTGGGCTGCCATTTCCTCCTCCAGGGGAGCTTCCCTGAGCCCCTGTCCCCTGCTCTGGCAGGAGGTTTCTCCCTACCACTGCCACCTGGGAAGCCCTCTTGTAAAGGCCTTATGTTCTAAATATGACTTCTCTCTCGCTTTTGGGTAACAGATGAGTGTCTCGGCAGTATACCACACGTGGCTGGCATTCCATTCACATGGCGGGGTTATGTTTTTATTTACATGTAAATTCTATGTCACCAACAGGAACAGAGGAAAGTGAAAATGGAAAAGAGAAATAAGGTTGACAAATCCAACACTTTACTGAATCTTTTCTAGCTCTAAAAGAGCTAGATTATTAAGAGACTATTGCTTATGAAGTTTATTAAGAGATTGTTGATTATTAAGAGACTATTAAGAAACCAATATTCAGAAAAGGAAATCTGTCTAAAAATAATTACTGACAAGAAGTTGTTAACTATGGTGTCAGGATGTAGGATTTACTGTAAAAAAGAGAAATATATGGGATGGGGAAAGAATGCATTTTAATAGATAATTGCCATCAAATTTTGATTAAAAAAATCAAGATTAAATAGTTATAGAAAAAAGGGGAAGAAATTCGGTTTATCTTTGAAATAAATCACAAGACAGATGAATGGGATAGCAAGAATGAACTTAACTTGGAAAGAGACAGTGAATATATTAAAAGGCTATAATACAAAGCAAGGACTTTGGAGGATTTATAACATGTTTGAAGACAGAGCTAAAGGAATACTATAGATTTATATACATTTTCTCTGACATAGTTGCAGTATCATTATTATTGATCTTAACTTTTATTTCCTGTTCTCCCCTGAAACAGCTTTTTCTGAGAATATGATAGTTTTCATTATTATCTAAAGATTGAATAATTTAATTGCATTAGTATTGCATGGTTTCTTTATTCATCAAACTGTCATGGCAAAGTGACAGACCAGTGAATACGTACTTTGAACATTAAAATGTTCAAAGACTATGTCCTCTCCATTGAGAACCCCAGGTGCCTAGCACTCAATTTTTTAAAAAATGAACTATATTTTAGAACAGCTTTAGAGTCATAGAAATATTAAGCAAAAAATACAGCCTTCCCATTTACCCCTGCTCCCACACGTGCACAACATCCCCCACTCTCTATATCCTACACCAGTGGTGTTTGTTACAATTGATGAATCTGCACTGATATATGCGTATCCAAAGTCCATAGTTTCCATCAGAGCAGCCCAGGGCAGCACAGATGCATAAGACATCATTCCAAGCATTGAAAACTTCACCTAGAATATTGATCTCTAATCCTGGTTGTGCATCAGAAAAATTGTTGATGTCACTTAAAAAAACAAATGCCAGTGCTCAACTCTAACCCTTTTAAATTATATCTGGAGATGAGGCCTAGGCATATATATTATTTTACAGAAGACTTACATGTATATTATTAACAAATGAAACATAACAAAGAAAAAATGAGCATGAATTTAACTTGGAGATTTGATAAATATCATGCCCCTATTTACCATATACGTTAGCCAGTCTTTTACTAGCAGATCAGCCAAGTACCTTTATTAGGAAATTCTTTTTTTTTCATAGTCATCAAATGTGATTCCAAATTGAGATGCCACTAAAAAAAATTTGTAGGTGTATTATAAATCCATAGAGTTTAAATCTTCATTTCTCAGTGTATTTCTTATGATCAAGAAGTGATATAAGGACATTCCATCTAACTCAAGTAAATTATTTTTGAGGAAAAATAATTTTTTTAATTTTTCTTATAAATTTGGTAAGCAGTTTTTTCTGAGTTAGAAAGAGTTGTCATCACACCAAAATGATTAAAATGACTTTGGCATTAGTGACAATTTCACATTTGTCTTAGGAGTAGTGAATAGTGAGGATATAACAGCTAGGATATAAAAGGATTCTTAATGTAATTTGAAGATCGTAGTTCCTAAAACCTTTGATTAAACTTTAATCAATGGTCTCTGTGTTTTTAATCTCCTTTTGAGATCTGTTAGCAATGAACTGAACTGTTAATTTAAAACCAGTTATTTCTTAATGGCCAAGAGAAAGTATATTGATTAAATATATACTTAATTTTCTGATAAAAAATAAAACAAAACAAAACCTGTAATTTTATTGCAAAGACTTAAGCATGAAGTCAGTACCTAAGGACTGACTGTGTATTTCTTCCTTTCTTTTCTCTTTTTCCCTGAGATGCCACATTTTACCAGTAATTTGGTCTCTATCTGGAAACAAAGACACTAGTTTAAACACTGTACAGTGATATTTCCTCCTGTTGCACTAGATGTTCCTTCTCACACTGGGTGGCAGGAAGCTTAACAAAAAATTGTAGGAATTCTAGATGGATGACAGGTAGAGAGCCCCCCAGAGTCTAAGATAATAATGATCAAAACACACACACACACACACACACACACACACACACTGCTGCAAACACAAAGAAAAGCCAGAGATAAAGTAGCAAACACTGAATATCGCCTGAAGCAAGGTCAGCTAGTGTGAAATAAACAAAACGACAAGTCACAGGTAAAGAAATAATTATATAATTCGGCTTCATAAGTCACATTAGAATAAATTCTGCACAAAAAGACCAGACATTCTTTTCACTGGAGACCTTGAGAGGTTCACATTCCGTCACAGGGATGCTAGAGAAGAGACTATGAATTTTCGTATTCTCTAGTGAATTTATACAGTTTCCTCTTAGATGCTCTGTTTTTAATTTGCTTCTTTCAGTTTTGACAAAGTAATATCCTTTCTTTACTTTTACATTAATGTTAAATATTTTCAGAACTAGTTGTCAAAATATAAAATACTACTGGCTTTAATACTACTGACTTTATATTTGTTTTGATTTGTATAAAATGAATTTACATAAGTTTTTAAAAAATTTGTTATAAGAGCACAAAATGACAGAGTACTACTGAGAACACTTTGCCTTTTAATGTGAAATTCCCTAATGACACAAATGAGATTCCTAGGAATAATATCAGTAGAAGGTTTATTTTCCAAAATTAAATTTCTTCAGGCTCAGATCCACCTACTTGTTTTTTAGAACTGATAACACATAGCAACCATAACATTGAGTGTCAAAATGTTAAGGTAAAATAGCGTTTTTGCCTTTAATATCATTTCTTCTTGGCACCAAATGTTCTGGTATGGACACACAGTATGTTGGACCTGTGGAAAAAGGACACAGAATTACTTCTTAGAAAGCATCTTCTGACGTCAGTGGTTCACTCGAGATCCATAGACAGAAACTTCTGCAGCCTTACACCATCAAATAATCCTTCATCTAACTAAACCAGGTTAACTGTGAGGCTGTTTCATGATCACAAATGTTATCTTTTGAATTACCAACTAATGGTTATGACCAAGATGCCTTACGTGCCCCTCAATTCCACAAAATGCTATTTTTTAAGTTATTTTAAATTGGAAAATGATTTCTGTACAGTATGTGTTGGTTTTTGCCCTACAACAATATGAATCAGCCATAAGTATACACATAGCCCCTCTTTCTTGAGCCTCCTTCTCACGAGCCCCTATCCCACCCCTCTAGGTCACCACATGTTTCTTTCTGGCGTTGGCCCCTGACAGCCCTTTTTCTTAAGAGTATTTACTTTTGAAAACTTGCTAGTGTAAATTCTTTCTCTGCTCCTTGGAAGGGTAGTAAGCCTTCTAGCTCTCACCATTTCTACAACCCAGGAATACCTTTCTCAAGTTCCTGGGAGCCATTTCTTTGAAATATAATAATCACAAAAGATAGCACCTCTAACTCCTAGTCTCTCTGGGAAGGTAGGAGCCTAACTTTCTTAAGTGCCAACTAGCAAACACCTATGATCCAGTCACATTACCCAACCTCCTCTCTAATGTCCTCTGATATTTTTTACTGGCTCACCCCAGGGCTTAAAAACTCTACCACTTATGTTTCAGTGTAGTTGAATAATCTTAAATAAAATCTTATTGCAATAATCTTAAATAAAATCTTCCTTGCCTGTTTAACTGGTCCAGTGAAATGCAGTTTGTCTAGTTCCTCAGTCGATATTGTAAGTTGCAGTGAATCACAAAAACAGAATGAAGAAAGCATTTTGAGGATTTACACAGGTAGAGCAGAGGTGAGGAGGAATCCCACCCTCTCTGTTAGTTAGTCTTGAAACAGACATTTAGAAGATTTTTTATACTAAATATAATTTGAGAAATAAAAAAACAGCTTTCATTTTTTGAAAAAGTTAAATTTCCTTTTTTGAAATGATCAAATTGAAAAGGAGCTGTGATTAAACTAAGTTGCTGCCATTCATCTCTTTTCATTTTACTGCCCAAAATATGATAAAATGATTTCATTAGATCCACTTTTTTCTGGACACTGTCCCTTAGAGTCCCCCAACAGGTGTATTCATCACTGTATCCCTACTGCATGGCAAACTTCCAAGTTCACTGAAGAATCTCAATACATGTTTGTTAAATTGAACTGTTACTTAGGCTGAATCTTTTGAATTTGCATCTCACCATGTTCTTTCCTAGTTGTCAATCTGTCAACATTGGAATAAAACAGATGTTTAAGTTTACCATTCAACACATCTTACCATTTGGCTCTTTCTTGTTTGTCTATAGTCAGTAATTCATTATTTTCTTTCGTTCCTTTGTTCACTATCTCCAGGGCTTCATAAAGTCTCTGGGATATGGTAGACACAGTGTCATCACTGACCCTGGACCTCTTGCTGTCCTGCCTCACCTATTGGTTTGGACCTTCTTGGACACTAAATAACTGTCTAAGTTAAACTTCAATTTGCCACAGATTTTCTGCTTACTATTATTTTAAACTTCTTATATATTTATCTAAACTTTTCAACAGCAATGCCAGAATTAACTTCTAGGATCAGAAATTCACTTTAAAAATATCCCCTGATCTACCCTCCCCCCCACCCCCACCAATTAGCACAAATAAGTATTCTATTGTAATTTGTAGATAAACCTACTTAACCTGTGGTGTGTGTTGTGTCAAGTCACTTTAGTCCTGTCTGACTCTTTGTGACTCTGGCAGGACTGTAACCTGCCAGAGTCCTCTGTCCATGGGATTCTCCAGGCAAAAGCATTGGAGTGGGTTACCATGTCCTTCTCCGGGGGATCTTCCCGACCCAGAGATCAAACCCGCATTTCTTAACGTTTCCCGCATTGCCAGTCAGGTTCTTTACCTCTAGAGCTACCTAGGAAGCCCTTCAATTCAGTTCAGTTCAGTTCAGTCGCTCAGTCGTGTCCGACTCTTTGCAACCCCATGAACCACAGCACGCCAGGCCTCTATGTCCATCACCAACTCCCGGAGTCCACCCAAACCCATGTCCGTTGAATCCGTGATGCCATCCAACCATCTCATCCTCTGTCGTCCCCTTCTCCTCCTGCCTTCAATCTTTCCCAGCATCAGGGTCTTTTCAAATGAGTCAGCCCTTCACATCAGGTGGCCAAAGTATTGAAGTTTCAGCTTCAGCATCAGTCCTTCCAATGAACACCCAGAACTGATCTCCTTTAGGATGGACTGGTTGGATCTCCTTGCAGTCCAAGGGACTCTCAACACCACACTACAGTTCAAAAGCATCAATTCTTTGGTGCTGAGCTTTTTTTATAGTCCAACTCTCACATGCATACATGACCACTGGAAAAACCATAGCCTTGACTAGACGGACCTTTGTTGCCCTATGGTAAAGCAAATGGCATTTAGAGTCAAAGTATATTTGAGTTGGAATCTTGTTCTCCTTTACTAGCGATACGGATTTTGGGCAAGTAATTTAAATTTTACAGAAACTTGTAAACTGCTGAGAACAGTAATATCTAATCATGATTTTGTCATGAGTTATAAATGAGAAAATGCACATAGCATACTCAGCACAGGGGCTTTTCCAGGTGGCACTAGTGGTCAATGATCCGCCTGCCAGTGCAGGAGACGAGGGGCTCAGGTTCGATCCCCGGGCCGGGAAGGTCCCCCGGAGGAGGGCATGGCAGCCCACTCCAGTATTCTTGCCTGGAGAATCCCACGGACAGGGGAGCCCGGGGGCTACAGTCCAGAGAGTGACACAGTCAGACACCACTGAGTGACTAGCATGCACGCACGCATCCTTAGCAGAGCATTGAAACAGAGATTCTGCTCAGTAAATCAACTGCAATTATGATTATAATTATTATCTCATCGTTTTTTTTCCAAGGAATTTTCATAGTGTAGTAGCATAGTTTTTATTTCTAGTATTGTTTTTTTGTGTGTGTGCAGGTAATAATTATGTAACAAAATTTTGGCAGTCGTTTCTAAATCCATTTCCAGGTTGCCTTTAAAGATAATGATATCTTCCTTTCAAATTCATCCAAGCATAAAAATGAATGTATTTTCAAAGGTTTTTTTTTCTATTGTTTACAAACTAAATCTGCAAAGATTGAGTTGTTTACATTTTATAACAATAAATAGAAATCAGCCAACTCTCTGGTAATTTAAAGGTTCAATATGATTTAGAAAGTCTTAGCATATTTTCTGAAGGACATAAAAATATTATATATAACTTCTATTTAATTCTGCAAAGTAGGCTTAAGAGATTGCAAGATTATCCTCAGGGTCACAGTAGGACCACCCAAATTTGACATAATCTTTGATGTGGTATTGGTACTTCCCTAGTTTATTGAGAATTCTGTAAAAAATTACCAAGTCCACAAAAGTGGTTTGTCTTTTTTTTCACATTAAGAGGGAGTTTAATTCTGAACTGGTTAAAGCAATGGTTGTAGTAACATAGTTATTTGCTTAGTTATTTCTCACAATCCTGTGAAAATGGAAAACACGTCCTCATCTAGCTTGAGAAGGGTGGAAGCAGTGGCCAGCATTGTTAACAATGTCAGTAAGAGACTTTGGTTTTGTTTTCTTCTGAGATAAAAATAAGCAAAGATAAGCTAACTCTTTCAAAATTGAGGCATATAACTTGGCATATTTTTCTTTGAATGAAGGAAAATAGAGCACACTTGGGAAAAGAAAACTTATTCTAAAGCACATTTACTAATGTAAAAACACTTTCTAGAATATCTATAACACTGTCTCTAAAACTTCATATTAATATGTGAAAGATTCAGTTATTGAAGAAACTGACTAGGCACAAAAAGTGTATTTATATTTTTTACTTGTAAATTTCTTTCTAAGAAAATAAGTTAATTAACTGTGTATTTTGGCTTCTTAGGAAAATTGATTTTTAATTTCTTTACGTATATGTGTGTGTGTGTGTGTGTGTGTGTGTGTGTGTGTGTGTGTGTGTGTGTGTCGGGAAGATACCCTGGAGAAGGAAATGGCAACCCACTCCAGTATTCTTGCCTGGAGAATTCCATGGCCAGCAAGGCTACAGTCGACGGGGTCACGAGTCAGACACAGCTGAGTGACTACACACACACATACACACGTATGTATAAATATAAGATTTCCAATGAACAGCAAGTGGATCGTGTAAAGATGTAGATGGGTAAATCAGCTTGGTTGCTAGATATGACAGATTGAGTAAGAGGTCTGAGATGAAAACATACCTTTGAGAGTTGTTGACATAAAGATGGCATTTAAAGCTATCCTAATGGGTGAGATCACCCAGGAAGTTATGTGTAGATGGGAGAGTGAAGAGATCTAGTGACGGATTCCTGGGACACTTGCAGGTAGGGAGAGATTGTTACAACCAACAAATGAGCTTGAGAATGACCAAAGAGTGAGGAGGGATGGAAACAAAAGCATGCAGGGAACTGAAAGCTTAGAAATAAAATGAATGAAGGAGGAGGGAACAATCAATTGTGAGAACTGATCATTGGATTTAGCACTAAGGAGACATTGGCAACCTTGACAAGATCAGCTTTGGTGACACTTAGAGGTAAAAATCTGATTAAGATAGGTTTAAGAGAATGAAGAACTGGAGATAACACATGGAGAAATTCTCTTTAGAAAAAGGAGCAGAGAAATAGGGCAACTGTAGATGTGGAAAGTGGAGTTGAGTGATTATTTTTAATAAATGGAAGAAATGACATCATTTCTCTTTAGCCAGAAAAAAATGAGACAATATTCTTAAATACTTTGCAAATAAGTTCTGCTTATTTCTAGATAAAGGTAGATGTTTTTAAATTGTGCCTGACATGAGCATAAGACATAGGCTCTGGATTAAATGTGATTTCAAGTGGCTAACATAAAGTTGATATCATACTTTTTTATTTTATCCCTGGTGATAAAATCTGTTTTCAAATTAACTTTGGTTGTGTCTGTGATTGTTTTTGTATAGGAAAGCTTAAGGTTTGAAACACAGCAATTTGTTATTTGGTATTTTAACCAACAACATACTAGGTGTGTCTATCATTCAGGTGATTGCTCACTAACTGAGGCAGACTCTGGAGTTTAAAATTGTTCTTTTGAATGACTAAATTAAATATCAACGCTTATGCCAAAGCAGGATAGGTTATAACAGTGTAACTGAGCAATTAATATGAAAAAAAGTATTTAACATCATTCTCTACTTTTCCTATTTCACTTCTTTCTCTGTCTCACCCTTTGAAAGAGATCTCAGTTTAGGGTCTAAGGCTCATTTGCAGTGAATATGCTTGCTATTTCCATGGGGGAGGAGAATACATGCTTGGAGGGCAAAAGCTGGAACTGCTCACTCTGTGGAAGGGTGAAATTCACCAAGGCCACGAAGGAGGCAGGCTTTGGAGGTTACCAGCAATTAACAGATAACTGTACTCACTTTATCAGCAGAGCCCAGAGAAGCAGCACTCACTGCAGAAAATGACAGCATGTGTACCTGCAGGGCTGGGACTGTAGGTAGCAGGGCTACCACGCTAGACAAAGACCCCCTTACCCAGGACTGGCATTTCAATTAGCAATTGTTCAGCTGCAAGAAAGAGAATCTTAAAATATTTTAAATAAATAGGTGTCTTGTTTGGGGATATGACATTTAATGCATACATAGCTGGTTCTTGCATCTCCCCGGCTGTTCAGCAGGGCCGTCAAGGACACAGGCTCTTCCTGGCTGTCTCTCCTGTCACTGTGAGCATGTTGACTTTTATTCTTTTGCTTTTCATATGGCATCTATACCTCCAGCTTCACATGGCTGTTGCGGGAAGAAGAATGTGGAAGTAGCTGTGTACCACTGTTGGTGGGAATGCAAACTAGCACAGCCGCTATGGAGAACAGTGTGGAGATTTCTTAAAAAACTGGAAATAGAACTGCCATATGACCCAGCAATCCCACTCCTGGGCATACACACCGAGGAAACCAGATCTGAAAGAGACACGTGCACCCCAATGTTCATCACAGCACTGTTTAAAATAGCCAAGACATGAAAGCAACCTAGATGCCCATCAGCAGACGAATGGATAAGGAAGCTGTGGTACATATACACCATGGAATATTACTCAGCCATTAAAAAGAATTCATTTGAATCAGTTCTAATGAGATGGATGAAACTGGAGCCCATTATACAGAGTCAAGTAAGCCAGAAAGATAAAGACCAATACAGTATACTAACGCATATATATATGGAATTTAGAAAGATGGTAATGATAACCCTATATGCAAAACAGAAAAAGAGACACAGAAGTACAGAACAGACTTTTGGACTCTGTGGGAGAAGGCAAGGGTGGGATGTTTCGAGAGAACAGCATTGAAACATGTATATTATCTAAGGTGAAACAGTTCACCAGCCCAGGTTGGATGCATGAGACAAGTGCTTGGGGCTGGTGCACTGGGAAGACCCAGAGGAATCGGGTGGAGAGGGAGGTGGGAGGGGGGATCGGGATGGGGAATACATGTAACTCCATGGCTGATTCATGTCAATGTATGACAAAAACCACTACAATATAAAAAAATAATAAATAAATAAAGTAATCCAAATAAAAAAAAAAGAAAGAAGTAGCTGTGTACCAGTGAATCATATACCATGCATCAGGAGGGAACACCAAGGCCAGTGAGCTTCTGTGTTCAACTCATTGCTACGACTCTGTCACATGGCTACCCCAAGCTGCCAGAGAGCCTGCTAAATTGAGTCGTATTTATAGTTTCTTGTGTTCAAGGAAGGCAAAGGAGAATAAGATGGAAGTGAAGAAAGAGTCAGGCAGTGTATAGCTTCTGTTGTCCTTGGCATGTTACCTCCTCCAAAGGAAAATGCCGACTTAAAATTGAAGCATGCCTTTAGCGTTTAGTGAGTACAAAAGACCTTCATTTTCCGGACTGCATAAAATTCTGGCCTCTTCATAGAATCTTAGAGACAAAGAGAGAGAAGTTCACCCATTAATGACTAATGTTGAATTACTATCCACAAGAAAGAGAGGCATAAAGATAGATTTAATCTGATCACCAAAATATAGCCATGTGAGGCTTCTTGTACCTGATTTATGTGGTGGAATTAAAACCATCTGCCACCCAGTTTTATGATATGTTCCAACAATGACTCTGAGAGCCTGAAATCTCAATCACTAAACAAAATCGATTACTGATCTCTCAGTTGATAGAAGTATAAAAAAAATCTGAACATTTGCATATAGGTACTTAGATATTTGTTGATTTTATTAGCATGGTTTTATCTCCAAATATTTTCTATTAAACATGATTTAGATAATTAAAAACTCAATCCTCCACAAATGTTGACTGGTAAAAGCAACAATTAGGAATTTGTCATGAGCCAAAACATTTGAATAAGGTCTTTTATTTATATAAAACAGTATGCCATTTAAGACACTGCAGAAAAATTATACTATTTTCATTGATATGTCATTAATTTAGAGTTATAGGATATCATAATTTGCATAGAACTTAAATTTTCTTTTGGTTTATCCATTAACAAAAAACTATTGAATTCTCATTTATTTTCCTAGGAGGAGTGTTTTTTCTAACTTACTATTTCAGTTATTTTTGATTGCGCTGGGTCTGCGCTGCTGTGATGAGCGTTCTCTAGATGCAGTGGGCGGGGCTCCTCTTCCTTTAGTGTGGCGGCTTCTCGTCTTAAACACGGACTAGAGCAGACTCGAGGTGGGCGGGTTTCAGGCGTTGCAGCACAGTGGGCTCAGTAGGTGTGGCAGGAGGTCTGAGTTACTCCATGATATGTGAAATCTTCCCAGACTAGGGATTGAACCTGGGTCCCCTGCATTGGCAACCTGGTTCTTATCCACTGCACCGCCAGGGAAGTCCTAGGCATAGTATTTTTGACACACCAAAGTCTTTGCTTTCGTAGAATTTATAGAAAAAAAATGACATCCATTATATGCTAGATGGTGATAAGGGTCGAATAGATAGGCATGTGAAGAAGGTGATTGGATGGTATAGGTGCCATGTGCATTGGGTAATCAACGTAGTTCTAGTCCTAGGAGAAACCTGGAACAACACTGTTTCCAGCCAAGAGGACATAAATGCAGAAATGTATGATTGGTATGGAGGCTTCCCTGGTGGCTCAGTGGTAAAGGTTTTGCCTGCAAGGCAGGAGATGCAGCAAAGAGGGGTTAGGTCCCTGGGTCGTGGAAGATGCCTTGGAGGAAGGCATGGCAATCCACTCCAGTATTCTTGCCTGGAGAATCCCATGGACAGGGGAGCCTGGCGGGCTACAGTCCATAGGGTCACAAAGAGCCAGACACAGCTAAAGCGGCTTAGCACACATGCATGATTGGTGTGATTAGGGAGCAGCAAGGAACCTGTGTGGCTGCAGCGACATGAGCAAGAGGAAAAAAGGTAGAGGTTGCGCTGGGGTATAGAACACTTAGGGGCATTTAGGCCATAGTAAAATCTTCATTGACAAATCAAACAAAAGCTCAAAATTATGACTTTAGTTGATCTATTTGTTGACTTAACTGTTGCCATATGATGTGAGTGCACCCTATAGAGTAAAAATGTTAACATGCTTTCATGATGCTTTTTGGATAAAATTAAATTTCTTATCAATGCTTCATAAGTAACATATATACATATATAATGAATATGTAAATTTAATGGTTTTAAGTGGTTGTGAAAGTGTTGAAATTGTTCATCTTTTGAAGTTGGGTCTTCTCTACACACCTGTAACTTTAGGTTGACTACTCAGAGTGCTAAGCTGTCATGTGGGTAGTGTGGGCCAAACTGCCTACACAAGGTGATTCAGCTCATGACAAGCCCGAAACTTGCTACTCCCACACCCCGTGATTCAAAAACATTTCTCCCACTAGACCTGCCAAGGGCTGGAAATTACCACATTATTCATTCCCTTGAGTTGAGGCACTGGAGGTTGCTGGTAATTATTTAAATACCCCTTGAGAAGGAGGCAAATTAATCATTACCTATTTAAAAATTCCCTCAAATCCTATGAGCTGGGAAGTCTCCTGGTGAGACTCTGTGGGAATGAGACAGAAGTGAGGTTTGAGAGTGTGAATGTAGAAGTTTCTGAATATGGCATTTCCATGGAAGGGAATCAGAATGAGGACACTGGAAGTAAGAGGAAATTGGCTAACTTGCTATCAGGGCAAACTGCTCTCTCTGCTGTGGTCTAGGGGGAAGCACTGAGGTTCTGAAAGCCTGAGAACTGGGTAGGTCATTTCACTTTCTGTGAAGCAAAGTATCAAACAAAACAGTGTCTATGAAAACACTTTCCTAAGTGATAATCAGAAGCACTTTGCAGTACTTACACTCAACTAAAACAAAAGAACAACAGAAGTTTGAATATAATGATACAGAGTAAAAGATATTTCAGGCAAATATTAACCAAAAGCAAGTTGGATTAACAGTTTTAATAACAGACTAATGAATTTAAGATTATTTTTTTAAGTTTATAAGGAGCAAATAGATATGTTAAAGAACAATGGATCTAGAACAGAAGAGCTGGAATGAATATATAACTTCATACATTCCTTTCAAACCCACTCAGAGAAATCAACTTTTGCTTTAATCCTAAAAGGAAGCTTCATAAATTCAAAGGCTCAACATCTCAAAAAATCATATTCTTTGATCATAATGCAATAAAATGAAATTGATAACAAGAGAATAGCTTAAAATACAATAAATCTGTATGCTATTAAATATTTTTGCCTGAAAGACGGTCTCATAAGACCAGTTAGAAAAATACATGAAATTTTGTAACAGTGAAAGCACAACATACCGACACATGTGTAACATAGCAATGTTCTGCTTAGAGAAGCATATTTGGATTTAAGTTCATTTTTCATAGAGTGAGGAAGAATAAAGGAACAAGATTGCCGGAGGAAATACCAATAACCTCAGATATGCAGATGACACCACCCTTATGACAGAAAGTGAAGAAGAACTAAAGAGCCTGTTGATGAAAGTGAAAGAGGAGAGTGAAAAAGTTGGCTTAAAGCTCAACATTCAGAAAACTAAGGTCATCTGGTGTCCCATCACTTCATGGCAAATAGATGGAGAAATAGTGGAAACAGTGACAGACTTTATTTTTGGGGGGCTCCAAAATCACTGCAGATGGTGACTGCAGCCATGAAATTAAAAGGTGCATACTCCTTGGAAGGAAAATTATGACCAACCTAGGCAGCATATTAAAAAGCAGAGACATTACTTTGTCAACAAAGGTCTGTCTAGTCAAGGCTATGATTTTTCCAGTAGTCATGTATGGATGTGAGAGTTAGACTATAAAGAAAGGTGAGTGCTGAAGAACTGATGCCTTTGAATTGTGGTGTTGGAGAAGACTCTTGAGAGTCTCTTGGACTGCAAGGAGATCCAATCAGTTCATCCTAAAAGATATCAGTCCTGAGTGTTCATTGGAAGGACTGATGCTGAAGCTGAAACCCCAATATTTCCACCGCTTGATGCGAAGAGCTGACTCATTTGAAAAGATTCTGATGCTGGGAAACACTGAAGGCGAGAAGAGAAGGGGACGGCAGAGGATGAGATGGTTGGATGGCATTACTGACTCAATGGACATGAGTTTGGGTAAACTCTGGGAGTTGGTGATGGACAGGGAGGCCTGGCGTGCTGCATTCCATGGGGTCGCAAAGAGTCAAACATGACTGAGCAACTGAACTGAACTGAGGAAGAATAAAAAGGAAAAAATGAGATAAGTGTTCACTGCAAGATGTTAGTAAACCACTGACAAAATGATAGAGAAACAAATCCAGGCAAAGAAGAGGAAGGAAATGATCACTGGAACAGAAACCAAACAAAAATGTAACCAAGGAAAACCTCTTTCTTGAAGAAATGGATGAATAGACAATCATCAGGTCAAGGAAAATGGAAGCAATTTAGATATAAAACACATAATGAAAAGGAGATATCTAATTACAGACCCAATCATAACTGCAAGATAGCAAAGGGATATTATGAAAAATTATATGATAAATTTTGAGTATTAAACAGAAGTGTTTAAATTTGGGGGAAAGATGTAAAATGTCAAAGTGGTACAAGACAAAATAGAAAAAAAAATTCCAGTGATGATTAAAGCCTATGTGACCTTCTCAACAAGAAGTCATAACTCAGTTGGTTTTATTGATGAGTTCTTCCAAAAATTCAAAGAACAACTTATCCTCATATTATATGTTTATAGCAGAGTATGGAGATAGAGGAAAAATTTTCAACCTACTTTTTTGAATTTAATGTAAACTTGATTCAAAACTGGAAAATGAAAGAACAAGGAAACAATGAGTAATAGACTTAAGTTATAACCATGCAGAAGTCAAAAAAAGTACTCAAAATATTTCATAATGATCAATTAGACTTTTGTCTAAGAATGTAATGGTTATTCTGCATCAGAAAATGTATCAGCTTACCACATTAATTGAAGGAAAACAATGATCATAATAGACTCAGGAAAATAAGTTGATAAAATTAATACCAATTATGATTTTTAAAAACGTTCAGGAAGCTACAGACAAGGGAATTATTCTGTAGCTTTCTAAAAGCTGTAATGTCAAACACCTGCCAGAAACTCAGAAAATTATTTACTTTCTGTTTAAGACCAGCATTACCAGAGATATACCTTAATACTTCTACTCTGTAACAATTTACAAAGGGCCGTAATTTTAGAAGAAGGAATAAAGGAACACAATCCTTACAGGATTAGAAGACAGAAAAATGTCATTTTTTTCACGCTATTTGATCAACCCTACAGAATCACCCAAAACTCTATGGAACTAATAAAACAATTTATAAAGCTTCTGAATAAAATTAATTTGTCATAATAGACTTATAAAAATCAATAATGCTTTTTAATTCTACAAATAATCTACTAGATATTATATTAGAAAACTATATCATTCTCAAACAACAAAATTAAAAACCAATAAACCAAGAAAAGATATAGAAAAGCCTTTTGGAAAAAATTGAAACTGTTGAAAGACATAAAACAACACCTGCATAAATAAAAATCTCTTCATGTTCACAGACAGAATCTCACCACAGATGAAATAACTTACTAAAATGTATTAATTCTTAACAAATGTTTATAAATCAAGTCATATCTCAATAGAATTTTTGAAGCATTTAATGAGTGTATGCTAAAATTCATGTAGAAACATAAAAATGTCCATAACAATTATGCCAGTTTTGAAAAAGAAGAGCAAAGAAGGGGACTCAATCAACAAAAATTAGAATATAGTCCAAAGGTACAGTGTGGTACTTATGAAAAATTAATAAACATAAAAACAATGGAAGAGGGTAAAGAACTTGGACCCATGTCCAAGGAAAGGTGGACTGCTTCATAGGACACAACACTGACAAAACTGACTCCTAACATATAGAGATTAATTGCATCATTCTTGGATTCCAATGAATTAAAAACTATTGGAAAGGAATACTTCTGCTAATAAAAAATACAGTTGGCAACCACAATGAAAATGTATCATGGATTTTACTATGTTAAAATAAAAAGTTTCAGTTTATGAAATGACACATCCAAAATCTTAACAAATGACTTATTTCTTGAAATGTCACTTTTAAATTCTAAAAATTGGTTTTCATTTAGAAATTGGTTTTCAAGGAAATATGCACACATGCACACCAGGGACTTCTGTTGAAAAATGAGCAAAGAAGTAATTCATAGAAAGAGAAACATGAATGACTAAAGTGTATGAAGAGATGCTCACAACCTAATGGAAAAATACAAATTAAAGTGACAGGGCACTGCTATCCTAGTCTAGTCAGCTGGTAAATTTAACAAGCCTGATTATTTCCAAGCATTGGTGAATTGTGGAAAGGCTGCATTTCTGTACGAATGTAAATGACATTGTTGTTTTACAGAATAGTCTTGCCCCCTTCAGTGAAAGTAAGTGGGCATGTACTCTGCAATCACATCCAGTTACAGATCCCAAGGAATATCTCAACACGTATGTCAGAGGACAGCTATGGAGAATTTCATTGTAATACTAATTTTGATATCAGAAAACTAAGTAACCTAAGTGTGTACTTCTAGGGCAGTGGAAAAGCCCTATGGACCACAAGAAACAGTTGAAGCAGTACTAGACAGTAATACTAGATCTCAAAAGCATAATGCCAAGGGGAAAATGTAGCAGAGAGTGAAATCTACAACACGTGGTAAATATATACACAAGACAATGTCATGTGTTCTCTATTTTCAAAATATTTTTCAGGCAACAAATTAAGTATTTGAGAATGATTTTCTATGAGGGAGACAGTTCTGGGAGTGTTGATTCTGATAAATATATAAAAAGAAATAAGAGATCTGAGAATTCTCTGGTGGTCCAGGGGTTAGGACTCTGAACGTTCACTGCTGAGGGCCTGAGTTAAACCCCTGGTCAGGAAACTAAGGTCCTGCAAGTTGTGAGCGTGGCCAAAAAAGAGAGAGCTGTGAATTGTTGAGAGTGACTAATTCAGTTCTTTTCATCCAAGAACTAAAGGGGAATAGGAATTCAGATAATACTTATTTTCAAAATATTTACCCCAATTGCTTTATTCAGGAACAATAAAGTGACATTTATGGTACTGGAATAGCAGGCCAGTATATATTTATTTGAAGATCTATAAGTATACACACTAAAATCAGTTGCTGTTTCCCAGGGATATTATCTGAGAATTTCTTATCTGGGCTTATTACACGGAAATTTATAAGTGATCTATCCATTTGTAGTAGCCACAGAGATTGGTGGCAAGAATGAAGTGAGAATTAAAGGTGCCATTAAAAATCAGTGATCAGAGAGTGTCCCCCCCCCCCCAATGGACTCAAAATAAAGTCATCAAAAACCTCAATCAAATGTATCCTTTGAAATTGTCCCAGCATTGAATAACTTCATTAAGAGAGCAGAGTAAAACACACACACACACACACACACACACACACACACACACACCCCCAAATAATTGAATTTAAGTATCATATAGCTTATGAAATACCATATAGCTGAGGTATATACATTTTGTTTTTGAACAATATCATATCCAACTTACAAAGAAACCACATACTAGGTAAGTGAACTCATAATATTTGTGACAGAATACACCTACATGGAATACATTACTTTAGCATTTTTCCAGCACATTTGTACATATAAACTATATTTTAAAAAATCCCTCAACACTATAAATGTAAAATTTGTTGCTAGTGAAAGAAAGAAATATTCTGAGGAATAGAATAATTTTATTAATAATAAAATATGCATTCACTCTCTTTTACCTAGGATTGTCTTATATATACTCATACAAATAAACTTTGGACTTACATAACATTATAAAGAGTTTTTGTATTAAGTATCTATGATAAAAAGTGTACAGTTTTGAGAAAGAAGAATGGAACTGGAGGAATCAACCTGCCTGACTTCAGACTATACTACAAAGCAATAGTCATCAAGACACTATGGTACTGGCACAAAGACAGAATTATAGACCAATGGAACAAAATAGAAAGCCCAGAGATAAGTCCATGCACCTATGGACACCGTATCTTTGACAACATGTTAGTTGCTCAGTCATGTCTGGCTCTTTGCGACCCCATGGACTGTAGCCCACCAGGCTTCTCTGTCCATGGGATTCTTCAGGCAAGAATACTGGAGTGGGTTGCCATTTCCTCCATATCTTTGACAAAGGAGGCAAGAATAGACAATGGAGAAAAGACAATCTCTTTAACAAGTGGTGCTGGGAAAACTGGTCAACAACTTATAAAAGAATGAAACTAGAACACTTTCTAACACCATACACAAAAATAAACTCAAAATGGATTACAGATCTAAATGTAAGACCAGAAACTATAAAACTCTTAGAGGAAAACATAGGCAAAACACTCTCCAACATAAACCACAGCAGGATCCTCTATGACCCATCTCCCAGAATAATGGAAATAAAAGCAAAAATAAACAAATGGGACCTAATTAAACTTAAAAGCTTTTGCACAACGAAGGAAACTATAAGCAAGGTGAAAAGATAGCCTTCAGAATGGGAGAAAATAATAGCAAATGAAGCAGCTGACAGTAAATCTCAAAAATATACAAGCAGCTCATGCAGATCAATTCCAGAAAAATAAACAACCCAATCAAAAAATGGGCCAAAGAGCTCCACAGACATTTCTCCAAAGAAGACATACAGATGGCTAACATGAAAAGAGATTCAATGTCATTCATTATCAGAGAAATGCAAATCAAAACCACCATGAAGTACCATCTCACACTGGTCAGAATGGCTGCTATCAAAAAGTCTAGAAACAATAAATGCTGGAGAGGGTGTGGAGAAAAGGGAACTCTCTTACATTGTTGGTGGTAATGCAAGCTAATACAGCCGCTATGGAGAACAGTGTGGAGATTCCTTAAAGAACTGGAAATAGAACTGCCACATGACCCAGCAATCCCACTACTGGGCATACACACCAAGGAAACCAGAATTGAAAGAGACACGTGCACCCCAATGTTCATCGCAGCACTGTTTACAATAGTCAGGACATGGAAGCAACCTAGATTTCCATCAGCAGATGAATGGATAAGAAAGCTGTGGTAGTAAGCCAGAAAGATAAAGAACATTACAGCATACTAACACATATATATGGAATTTAGAAAGATGGTAATGATAACCCTATATGCAAAACAGAAAAAGAGACACAGAAATACAGAACAGACTTTTGAACTCTGTGGGAGAATGTGAGGGTGGGATACTTCAAAAGAACAGCATGTATACTATCTATGGTGAAACAGATCACCAGCCCAGGTGGGATGCACGAGACAAGTGCTCCGGCCTGGTGCACTGGGAAGACCCGGGGGAATCGGGTGGAGAGAGAGGTGGGAGGGGGGATCGGGATGGGGAATACGTGTAAATCCATGGCTGATTCATATCAATGTATGACAAAACCCACTGAAATGTTGTGAAGTGATTGGCCTCCAACTAATTAAAAAAAAAAAAAAAGAAAGCTGTGGTCTATATACACAATGGAATATTACTCAGCCATTAAAAAGAATGCATTTGAATCAGTTCTAATGAGCTGGATGAAACTGGAGCCTATTACACAGACTGAAGTAAGCCAGAAAGAAAAACACCAATACAGTATATTAATGCATATATATGAAATTTAGAAAGATGGTAATGATGGCACTATATGTGAGACAGCAAAAGAGACACAGATGTAAAGAACAGACTTTTGGACTCTGTGGGAGAAGGCGAGGGTGGGATGATTTGAGAGAATAGTTTTGAAACGTGTATATTATTGTACGTGAAACAGCTCGCCAGCCCAGGTTCGATGCATGAGACAGGGAGCTCAAGGCCGGTGCGCTGGGATGACTCAAGGGATGGGATGGGGAGGGAGGTGGGAAGGGGTTCAGGATTGGGGCAAGTGTACACCCGTGGCTGATTCCTGTCAATATATGGCAAAAGCCCCTACAATATTGTAAAGTAATTAGCCTCCAATTAAAATAAATAAATACATTTTTTAAAAAAGATATTGTTTTTAGGCATGCAGTTTTCAAAGGGCCATTTTAGTTTTTTTTAATATGCAGTTTTTTCTCAAGTCCTCTTGAGAGTCCTTTGGACAGCAAGGAGATCAAACCAGTCAGTCCTAAAGGAAATAAATCCTGAATATTCATTGTAAGGACTGAGATGGAAGCTGAAGCTCCAATACTCGGGCCACCTGATGCGAAAAGCTGACTCATTGGGAAAGACTGTAATGCTGAGAAAGATTGAGGGCAGGAGGGTAAGGGGATGACAGAGGATGAGATGCTTGGATGGCATCACAGATTCAATGGACATGAGTTTAAGCAAACTCAGGGAGATACTGAAGGACAGGGAAGCCTGTGTGCTGCAGTCCCTGGGGGTCACAAAGAGTCGGACACAACTGAGTGAACAGCAACTCAAGTCCTAATATCTTTATTCTGAAACAGAACAAAAGACAGGATGGAACCAGGTGTCCTACACTGTCACTTTCTTTGAGAAAGCAATATTCACTAAAGAATCAGAGCTTTCATGTTCTTGACATTGGGGTAAGGGAATTGGTAGGTGTACGCCCTAAGCTGGAAGCAAAATCCCTCCTATATCCAACCTATGCTAAACAAAAAGCCCAAATATATTGTTTTTATAAATGCAAGCACCCTCAAAGGCAAAATTTCAAGACTTTAATTTTTGAAATTTCAACTTTAGAAAACTCTTCCTCTCGATGTGGATTACTGAGGTAGTTATATGATTGCTTACTATTTTACAAGCACTTTTCTAAGTGCTTTGGTGTCAGTGAATAAAACAGGTTAAAGACCGTTTCCTTCATGAAACGGATACTCTAGAACAATTAAATATTTTTAAAAAAGCAACCCTAATAACTTTAATAAAATTTAAATAAAACCTTAATATTTAAAAAACTTAGGACCTGTCAAATTGTCTCTGTTAAAAAAAGGCCAGAAATCAACAGCTCCTTGATCTTCTCCCAAAGTACTGATTTTTGTATTACAATTATTAATAATTGACAAAACAATCAAAATAACTGCTAGTGTTCTCACCTGTTTAGGCAAAGAATGTATTAATAACTACCAAGGCTAACAGGAAACATTTAAAGATCATATTCTAGGCCTGTTTTCTTTTTTTGCTTTAAGTAGATTTATGCTTTTGGAGCATAATTGAATAAAAGTAGGATTTTTTTTTTTATTCCACGATTTAATGATACAATTTTTAGATGCAAATTAATCTTATTTTTCCTAATTTTCCTTAAATCCTTCTCAGTTTGATGGCTACAGAAGTGTATGATAATTGCCAAAAAGGAAATTTCCCCAAATTTGTAGTGGACTATGTAACCCAGATGCAAATTTGTTTTATAATCTTATTGGCAATATACCATATTTGAGACTAATAGTCTTTTTCTTTAAGAGTATGAGTTCTTAAAAATGAAATTAATATCCTAGTTATTGAAGTTATTTAAATTTCAAAGGATTTAGAGCCGTTCCATTCTGTATGTGAAAATGTAAGAAGCTATATTTACATCTAAGGTGAACACACATAATTTTATTTCCAAACTGTGGTAGAAGATTTAAGTAATAGTGAAATATTGTTTATGTTGTATGGCATATATGAAGCTTCACAAAAATATTAAGGAATCAACTACCAAAATAATGTTATAAAGATAGATAATATGTTTGTTTTCTGAAAACTCTTTATGTCAAGTGTTTTAGACTGTTTAATGGCTCAGAATGGCAAAATTGTGAGCCTTACATAAGCACCATTTTTACAAACCGAGTATAAAGCATATTATTTTATGTGGCAGTTTTCTCGAAAAGTTTAATTAGGCATGATGGGTATCCATATATAGGTAAAAAGACCTGACTTTTGGACATTTTTATTTAAAATGTCAAACTCTGTCACAAACCAGTTCCATTCAGGCACAGTATTCACCTGTGTCTCTCTTTCTCTCTCTCTCTCATGATTCCCCACAGTGGAAAACAGTACTATGTCTACTTAGAATAATGAAAAATAAGTCATTTTATTTTTCAATATTTTTGAATGTCTAACTGTTGTAAGTGGATAGCTATTTTCCACAAATAGAATAAAACTAATGTTATTTGCTTGAACTTTCCAGAAGAAAGGGTAGATTCAGAATAATTTTGCTGGGCTTTGTTGTTTTTCCACTTGATCTAGTTTATTTCATCCTGACTTGACAAATGATGGAATCTTTCAAGGCTACCCGCCCAGAAGAAAATATCCCTTAAAATATTGTGATACTGGGTTTCTCTGAAAGACCTCTTCCCTTTTTAACCTCTCTTGATTCATCATCAAACTAAGGACTATAACCCATACTCGGTGGCAGGGATTGCTCATTTATTTATTTTGTTTCTGTGTTGGTTTCGTTATTCCTCGTGTTTCCTGTAAACTGTGGTGTGGCATTTCTTTTTCACCAAAAGGACACTGCATTATACATGTGTTTTCTAACTGGATAATCAATACATTAACTCTTCCAAATAAATTTTGAAAATATTCTCTGAGCTACACAATTAGGGTAATGGTATTCATGATAGTTCTTCAAGACAATACATTTATTTTATCCTTGTTATCTAGTTAAAACATTATGCCTGAGAGCTTAGGGCTTATGAGTTGAAAGATGAAGAAAATGGTACTAGGCTTATTTTTCTTGTTAATTTGAAAAGAATACATTTCTCAAACCCTTATCCATGTTCCGTAATGCAGGGTCTCAGCCTATAGATGCTACAGCATAGTATAAAAATTATAGATGTGTTCAAGTATATGAAATATGTACCACATACATCAGCTTCATAAATAATAATCCAATCAGTTGGCAATTTAGAAATCACCATCTCTAGGTACACAAACTTAATTTTCTACTTTTTCAGAAAGAAAAAAAAAATAACAAAATTGAGTAACATTCCAGAGAGATATTTAACTTTTTGTAGGAGGACAAGCTATTTTTTCACACTGTGGAAGCATCTCTAAGCAGGCAAACATTGATAGGTTGCTCATAAACTTGACATCATTTTAAGACAAGTAGCTTAATACTTGACAGCTGCACCTTAATTATGTCAATAATATAAGTTTAAAACTTCATCCTTTATAAGTATCATATAATTCAAATTTTCTCTTCTTTAGACTTCTCCATTTTTTTAAACTTAGGACTAACCAGGACCAGTAATTCAAATGGCTATTAGAAATCATTAGAAGCTATATACCTTTGGGAAATTGTTATTTACTTAGACAAATTATTAACTGGAGTTGGTAGTCGTTTCCTTCTCCAGGGCATCTTTCCAACCCAGGGATCAAACCCAGGTCTCCCCATTGCCACATGGCATCACTGCAGGCTGCCTACAATGTGGAGACCTGGCTTCGATCCCTGGGTTGGGAAGATCCCCTGGACAAGGGCATGGCAGCCCACTCCAGTATTCTAGGGATTCCCTGGTGGCTCAGATGGTAAAGAAATTGCCTGTAATACAGGAGACCCGGGTTTGATCCTTGGGTTGGAAAGATCCCCTGGAGAAGGAAATGGCAACCCACTCTAGCATTCTTGCCTGGAGAACTCCATGGACAGAGGAGCCTGGTGGGCTACAGTCCATGGGGTCGCAAAAAGTCAGACATGACTTAATGACTAACACTTTCACTTTCACTAGGCAAATTAGATGATCAATGTACCTCCTCCAATTAGTTGTGAACTACTTAGGAGTAAGAGATACTTCACACGCTGTTTTAATTAACAATATAAGGGATATTACAGCCCTAGAGTGAATCCTAAACATAGACTTTGGGGAACACAGATAGGTAAATGGATAAATGGATTTGACTCTGGATCTGGTAAGCAATAGGAGAAGAAAATCTGGGAAATGGGAAAAATCAGCCCTGTGGGTGAGACAGCCTGGTGAGCAATATGAGCAGAGGTTAAACAAACCAATCCTTCTCTGCAGCTTTACTGGAAGACTTGTCCTCTCTGATGCTTGGTTTTCCAATGTTTCATTTATGGGAGCACTTTTTATTTCATGATGTTGCCACTGAGTAATAGAAAACCCTAACTACTGTGCAGTAAACTAGCTACAGCGGATTTGGCTACGATGCCAATCAGCGATGGGGGTAGAGAATCTGTGCAAATTGTCAATGAAGATGAGAATTCAGAAGCTGAAAATTGCTAATAGACCCATAAGTAAAAACTTGTGTGTTATTTACCATTAGATGGTAACAAATTTTCACAAATGTAGTGGCTTAAAAGAATACAAACTTATACTACAGTTCTGAAAGTCAGAAGGTCGAAGTGGGTCTTCTGGGGTTGCAATCAAAGTGCTGACAGGTCTATGTTCCTTCTAGAGTACCTAGAAAAAAACTTGTTTCTTTTTCTTTTATAACTTCTAGAGGCCACTTGCGTTCCTTGGCTCAAAGCCCCTTCCTCCATCTTCGAAGGAAACAGTATAGCACCACCAAATATCTCTAACTCTGCCCTCTTTTACCTCCTTTCTCTACTTTTAAGGACTTTTACAATGACATCAGGATAATGTATAATCCCTAGGGCTTGCCTGGTGGTTCAGTGGTAAAGAATCTGCCTGCCAATGCAGGAGATGGGGGTTTGAATCCTGGATCAGGAAGATCCCCTGGAGAAGGAAATGGCAACCCACTCTAGTATTCTTGCCTGGAGAATCCCATGGACAGAGGAACCTGGTAGGCTGAAGTCCACAGGGTTGCAAAGAGTCAGACATGATTTAGCGACTAGATAACAAAAATGTAGAGTAATTTCTCTGTTTTAAAGTCAGCTGATTACTAATGTAATCCATTCACAACCTTAATTCCCTTTGTCATGCAACATATTCATAGGTTCCTGGAATTATCACAAGATATATCTATGGGATAGGGGGACATTATTCTGCTAAAGTTTGAAAAACAATGGTGGAATAAGATCAATCACTGTAACTTCACCTTGGGGAAGGAAAGCATTTGCGAAATTAAGGAGGCATTTTGAAAAATATTACAAACTAAAGATGGCATTGAAACAGTAATATAGTCAGGAGACTGATAGAGACAAATTTAAGGGTGCAAATTGGGACTGAATGAGAATTATGTTTTAAAGTCAGGGGCAAAGGAAAAAGTGTTAGGTAAAAATGATAGAACTTGGTAAGTAAATTCATTAAAGCAACACTAAAAGCAATGTGAAAATTATTAGAATTGTTCAAATTAGATTTTTGAGTGTGAAAATTTTGCTTCCTGCTTACTTTGTAGTTATATTGTTTTAGTTGCTGCCAGTTGTTCATTTTATGATGGCAGGGTCTTTATTAGGGATCCTTACCTAGATCAGACTGTGTGTTTATCCAGCATCTTAATCTGGGATCTGAAAATTGAGCTTTGAAGTTTTCATAGGGAAAGTCTTGATAACCATTGCCTTAGAAAAATTAAAAAAAAAAAAAAGAACAACGATTACATTATTCTTAAGCCTTTTCCTTGGCCTGCCCTCCATAATTCTTGAAAGCAGTTGACACAGCAGCTCTCCTTCTTTCAAGTGAGTTTCAGGTGGAGGGAAAAGCCCTAGTTTCCATTTAAAGCTGGATCTCTGAGAATGATTAAGGTTTCAAGTGAATATCACAACTCATGAAAAAAAATCGCTGGCTGGAAAATAGGATCTGGAAATAGCAACTGCAGTAAAAGATAAGCTCTAGAGATTGGACGTCATTAAATTATTCAACATCTTAATTACATTTCCTTTCTCTATCCAAGAGCCTCCTAGGAAATCTCTTATGACTGTCATCTTTGCTTCCTAATGATCAAAGCTGTCAAAATATATACTTTTCCATTCTGTATTTTCTGGACAGTGTGTGTGTGTGTGTGTGTGTGTGTGTGTGTGTGTGTGTGTGTGTGTGTGTGATGAGAGACACCAGTGTAGCTAAAAAAGTGAAATATCCAAAAGCACTAGGATCTTATGTACAAGTATTTGGCACTGAAATCCAAAATGGAGAGACCCCAAAGGGTTTATTGTAACAAAGTCTTTAAAGTTCCTGGAATAGCATATGCTCTAGTTTTTTTTATATTCTTGAGCAAGGAAATAGTACACAAGCCCTTGTGTTTTTATTTGAATAACCCCTTATTCCTTCTCTTCATCATTGCTTAGGGAGCATGGAATGTGCAACATGTGGTTTCCCCAACTCTTTGGTCCCACTGCCGATGAGTGTCCTTTACACTCCGCCATCTCATTCATTCTTATGAGACATCTTGCTGCCATCTGGAACTATTTCATCTTCAATCAGAATTATAGCACATCCCATACTGGTCTCAAACTTCCCCCATTCTATCTGCTTTTAAAAATATATTAATTTATTTATTTTAGTTGGAGGCTAATTACTTTACAATATTGTAGTGGTTTTGCCATACATTGACATGAATCAGCCGTGGGTGTACATGTGTTCCCCATCCTGATCCCCCCTCCCACCTCCCTCACCATCCCATCCCTCTGGGTCATCCCAGTGCACCGGCCCTGAGCACACTGTCTCATGCATCAGACCTGGACTGGTGATTCATTTCACGTGTGATAATATACACGTTTCAAAACTATTCTCTCAAATCATCCCACTCTTACCTTCTCCCACAGAGTCCAAAAGTCTGTTCTGTACATCTGTGTCTCTTTTGCTGTCTCACATATAGTGTCATCATTACCATCTTTCTAAATTTCATATATATGCACTAATATACTGTATTGGTGTTTTTCTTTCTGGCTTACTTCAGTCTGTATAATAGGCTCCAGTTTCATCCAGCTCATTAGAACTGATTCAAATGCATTCTTTTTAATGGCTGAGTAATATTCCATTGTGTATATATACCACAGCTTTCTTATCCATTCATCTGCTGATGGAAATCTAGGTTGCTTCCGTGTCCTGACTATTTTAAACAGTGTTGTGATGAACATTGGGGTACACATGTCTCTTTCAATTCTGGTTTCCTTGGTGTGTATGCCCAGTAGTGGGATTGCTGGGTCATGTAGCAGTTCTATTTCCAGTTCTTTAAGGAATCTCCACACTGTTCTCCATAGTGGCTGTACTAGTTTGCATTCCCACCAACAGTGTAAGAGGGTTCCCTTTCTCCACACCCTCTCCAGCATTTATTGCTTGTAGACTTTTGGATAGCAGCCATTCTGACTGGCATGTAATGGTACCTCATGGTGGTTTTGATTTGCATTTCTCTGATAATGAATGATGTTGAGCATCTTTTCATGTGTTTGTTAGCCATCTGTATGTCTTCTTTGGAGAAATGTCTGTTGAGCTCTTTGGCCCATTTTTTGATTGGGTCATTTATTTTTCTGGAATTGATCTGCATGAGCTGCTTGTATATTTTTGAGATTAATTCTTTGTCAGTTGCTTCATTTGCTATTATTTCCTCCCATTCTGAAGGCTGTCTTTTCACCTTGCTTATAGTTTCCTTCGTTGTGCAAAAGCTTTTAAGTTTAATTAGGTCCCATTTGTTTATTTTTGCTTTTATTTCCATTATTCTGGGAGGTGGGTCATAGAGGATCCTGTTGTGATTTATGTCAGAGAGTGTTTTGCCTATATTTTCCTCTAAGAGTTTTATAGTTTCTCATCTTATATTTAGATTTTAAATCCATTTTGGGTCTAGCTGCTTTTATCCATGACTTCATTGGCTTCTCAAGTCCATTGATCATCTGTACTTCTTCCCTGCCTGCAAGTATCTTCAATTTTACTATAGTCTACTATTCATATTTCAACACACTCTTGATGATACTATAAATTCCTTGGACTCTTTCACTGTTTTGTAAGCCATCAAACAAAGCCCTGACTGTAAATAAGTTCAACCACTTGCTTTCTCAGTAAATGCAGTTCACCAGCCACTTACTGTTGGGACTAGCTGCATGGTATCACGACACAGCAAGAGGATCATCAAATTAAAATAGGTCTGAATGCAATTCAACAGTCTGAACATATGCAAATGACTGAGAAATTTCTGGACTCCAAAAGTATATTTCCAACTAGGGTTCCAATATCCCTAATTTGATGCCTCAAAGGTACCTGTAAGTCAACATCTGTGAATTCACTATTGTCCCCCTAAATTGGATCCCTCCCGCTGCTTCCAACATTAGAACCATGACCCTTTCCTCTGAAGAAGAGCTCAGCACTGTGGATATATTTTACAACCTGAATGTTTCTCAAATCAGTCTTCTCTGCACCTCCCCTGCCACTGCCATAGTCAATACAGTACTGTTTCCTTCCTACTGCAGCTGTCCCCAGCTGTTCTTTCCATATCCAGTATTGCACCATTAAATTTCCTCTTCACACTAATTCATATGTTCTAGGTATGTAATTTAGACATGTGATCTCTTGCTTCAAACCCTTCAAAGGTTCCACTTCTTTTAGGGTCACATATTTGACAGGACCCACAAACAAAGCCCTCAGCGCCTGACCTCACTGACCTTCCCAGGTCCACTGTTCCCCATCTCTCCCTGGGCTATCAGAACTCTCACCTTAATTACCATATTCTTATTGTCTGTTTTTATTGAAGTATAATTGACTCATGTTACTTTCAGTTGTATACAATGTGATATAACATAGTGATTTGATATTTTTGTAGATTATACACCAAAGTTGTTATAAATTATCATACTAAGTGAAGTGAGACAAAGTATCATATGATATTGTTTACATGTGAAATTAAAAAAAATACAAATTAACTTATATGCAAAATGGAAATAGACACACAGAAAACAAATTTTGATTAACAAAGGGAAAAAGGGGAGGTTATAAATTAGAAGTTTAGGATTAATATATATATACATTTCTATATGTAAAATACATAACCAACAAGAACCTACAGTATAGCACAGGGAACTATATTCAATATTTTGTTATAAGGGAACTTAGAAAAAATGTGAAAAGTATATATATATACTTTCATATATATATACAGTATATATATATATATTTTTATATATATTTTTGAATGTTGAGTTTTAAGCCAGCTATATAGCTATATAGTTTCAAAAAACTAAGATCATGGTATCTGGTCCCATCACTTCAACATTCAAAAAACTAAGATCATGGTATCTGGCCCCATCACTTTAGGGCAAATAGATGGGGAAACAATGGAAACAGTAACAGATTTTATTTTCTTAGACTCTAAATTCACTGCAGATGGTGATTGCAACCTTGAAATCAAAAGACGCTTACTCCTTGGAGGAAAAGCTATGACCAATCTAGATAGCATATTAAAAAGCAGAGACATTACTTTGCTGACAAAGGTCCGTCTAGTCAAGGCTATGGTTTTTCCAGTGGTCATGTATGGATGTGAGAGTTGGACCATAAAGAAAGCTGAGCACTGAAGAATTGATACTTTTGAACTGTGGTGTTGAAGACTCTTGAGAGTCCCTTGGGCTGCAAGGAGATCAACCAGTCCATCCTAAAGGAGATCAGTCCTGAATATTCATTGGAAGGACTGATGCTGAAGCTGAAGCTCCAATACTTTGGCCCCCTGCTGTGAAGAACTGACTCATTGAAAAAGACTCTGGTGCTGGGAAAGATTGAAGGCAGGAGGAGAAGGGGATGACAGAGGATGAGATGGATCGATGGCATCACTAACTAGATGGACACGAGTTTGAGCAATCTCTGAGAGTTGGTGATGGACAGGGAGGCCTGGAGTGCTGCAGTCCCTGGGTTTGTAAACAGTCTGACATGACTGAGAGACTGAACTGAACTGATATATATACATATATATGTATACATGCATATATATAAAACTGAACCTTTTTGCCATATACCTGAATTTAAGACAACATTATAAGTCAACTATACTTCAATGGAATAAATAAAATAAATAAGCTCTCAGGATACAGTATACAAAAATCTTCAGTTATTACAATATTGTTGACTATACTTCCTGTGCTGTACCTTGCATATCTGTGACTTATCACTGGTTTGTACTTTTTAATCCTCTTAACCTGTTTTGCTCATCCTTCCCCTCTAGCAACTGCTAATTTATTGTCTGTATCTGTGAGTTTGTTTCTGTTGCTTTATATTTATTCATCGAAATATGAAATTTTTTAGATTTCACATAAAAGTGGAAACATGAAGTAGTTATCTCTCTTGGTCTAACTTATTTCACTTATATATATATATATATAGAACATATATATATCTTCTTAATCCATTAATCCATCATTGAACACTTAGATTGCTTCTGTATCTTGGCTACTGTAAATAATGTGGCAATGAACATAGTAGTGTATATACCATTTCATATTAGTGTTTTCATTTTCTTAGAATAAATACCCAGGAATGGAACAGCATAAACATATGATAGCTCTGGGATTCCCCGGTAGCTCAGCTGGTAAAGAACGCCTGCAATGCAGGAGACCCCGGTTCGATTCCTGGGTTGGGAAGATCTGCTGGAAAAGGGGTAGGCTACCCACTCCAGTATTCTTGGGCTTCCCTGGTGGCTCAGCTGGTAAAGAATCTGCCTGCAATGCAGGAGATCAGGGTTCGATCCCTGGGTTGGGAAGATCTTGTGGAGAAGGGAATGGCTACCCACTCCAGTATTCTGGCCTGGAGAATTCCATGGACTGTATAGTCCACGGGGTCACAAAGAGTCAGACACGACTGAGTGACTTTCACTTAAACTTTGTGCCACTTGGAAGAACCTGTTTTGTAGCCTATTAAACATGTATTTTATATCTGCTTTAACCATTAAAGAAAAGAATGTATTTAAAAACCAAAATGGAGTAACTGTTGTTCAGGCATTCAGAATGGATCTGGGATATGGTTTCAGGTATGTTCCTCCATCACTGAAAAACTTGAATTTTCTGAACTGTATCAAATTTAAGGACATAACAAGGCATTCTCAAGACAATGTCTAGTAGCACCTGCAAGCTGCAAACTTATGCTCTCAAGTTCACCCCTTATAAATATGCAACCATTTCAGACCCCAACCAATCCTTGTTTTATAAGCACCCTTGCATCTTTCCAGCTCCAATTCTAATTCTTCACAGTTTATGCAATTTTGCAGGTTTTGCCTTTTATAAGCCTCCCAGATTTTGTAGTCCAGCAGAATACAATTCAAGAGTTTCCCAAAGCTGTGTCTCCCTTATATATATATATGTGTGTCTTATTGTCCACAGTTTGGTTCAAATAAAGCTCTTCTTTTCCTATTACATAGTATTTACTAATTGTTTCCATCAACAGTGGCTTGTCCTATGGCTATGCAAGAATAAAGGGTACCAAATATAAGACTTTAACCATCATTATTTATGCTTAGCAGTTATACAAGCCATTTGTGTAATGTTTCAGTTTGCAAAGCTCTTCACTGGAAATTTTTGATCCTCCTAATTACTCTTAATAGGTGGTAAAATTATTATTATCATATATACAGATAGGAAAATTAAATTTAGAAAAGTTACTATATAGTCAGCCAAAGCTGTATTTTTATTAACTGACAAAAATGAAAACCAAATTCTGGTGTTCTGATTTGAAATTCAATGCCTCTTCAGTAATAATCTTTACTTTCTGCTAATCCTTTGCAATTTATATGTAAAAATATCATTCCATTTGGGGGACATTTATAAAAGGTAAAAAAAAAAATCGATATTTTTTTCTAATTGGAAATCATTTTGAGACTATCTGACCAGCATTCAGTGACCCATTAAAGAAAATGAAAGAAAAATGAATGTGCACATAAAGAGGTCAGCTTTATACAGTATAAAGCCACAAAGGATAATTGACCTGCCTAGGCATGGTTAAATGTAGTCTTAAAATCTTGCACATCAAAGTAATGTTCTGGCCTCCTAGGAATTACATGGAGAATCAGGGAGCCACAAACTACATAGCTGTGTATTAGGTGAAACTATTAAGATAATAGCCTCTAGGTTTCCATATAGTTTCTCACAACAAGCTTTTATTTCCAGAAGCATTAAAGTGTGATTTTATAAAGACACTTAGCATCAGAAAAATAAGTCTATACATAAAATCAAGAGGTTACCAAGTGCAACAGAAGATAAAGCTAGCCCGCCAAGAAAACTGATGTTTGATATAGCACCACAGATAATATTATTATAATAGCTTTTGTCGGTCACTATGGAAAGTCATGACCAACCTAGACAGCATATTAAAAAGCAGAGACATTACTTTGCCAACAAAGGTCCGTCTAGTCAAGGCTATGGTTTTTCCAGTGGTCATGTATGGATGTGAGAGTTGGACTGTGAAGAAAGCTGAGCACCGAAGAATTGATGCTTTTGAACTGTGGTGTTGGAGAAGACTCTTGAGAGTCCCTTGGACTTCAAGGAGATCCAACCAGTCCATCCTAAAGGAGATCAGTCCTGGGTGTTCATTGGAAGGACTGATGCTGAAGCTGAAACTCCAATACTTTGGCCACCTCATGCGAAGAGTTGACTCATTGGAAAAGACCCTGATGCTAGGAGGGATTGGGGGCAGGAGGAGAAGGGGCCGACAGAGGATGAGATGGCTGGATGGCACCACCGACTCGATGGGCATGAGTTTGGGTAAACTCCGGGAGTTGGTGATGGACAGGGAGGCCTGGCATACTGCGATTCATGGGGTCGCAAAGAGTCGGACACGACTGAGCGACTGAACTGAACTGACTGATGGAAAGACAATTTGGAGGTTCTTTTTCTCAGTTGTTGTTTGTGTTCCAGGATAAATAGACAGACAAGTTGTGCTTAACTTGATTCTAATAACTGAGAGTAGTTTTTATAATATATATTACATAATTTTATGTTTCATGTAACTGTACTGTGTATATTATTAGACTAATGTATTTGAGGTCACATTTTTAGTTGTATTATCCTACAGTGCTTATTTGTCAACTTACTTCACCAAGATTTCGCTAGAAGAAGGTCTGGAAGGAAGAGAATGTAAGACCCAGTTGCTATTCTCAAAAAATAAACAATGCAGTTTTAGAAAGATACAAAGTAGATAAAGAAGTGTTTCCATATGTGTGTGAATCCATTCCCCAGTGAGTGGTATAGGCATTAATAATGCTATAGGAATTCAAGAAAGGGAGAAAATACTAAGGAGTAAAATAGTCTAGTAGTGAAGATGTAACTTTGTTGAGTTTGAGGAAAATACAGGTCTCAGAAGGATGTAACAGAGTGTATCCTGTATGGCAGGGCTATGTTTCAGCAAAATTATAATGAAATACAACAACTCTAAGAAATGTTTATATATATGCATAGTCCAGAAGGAAAATGAAAAGAAAAGGCTTTAGGCACACATATATAAGAATGGCTGATCTAAATGTTATTCCAACAGTTTGCATGGGAACATGCGTTCCTGAAAGGGGCCTGAGAATCAAGCAAAGACATTATAAGGCATCTATACGAGGGTCTTCATTTGGCCAAGGGAACACAATCATGCTTGTATCATGGCTGTATCATATGAACTTTGGAAGGCAAGTACGCATATTACGTTTGACTACATTATGTAGACAATGTAATAAATGTAAGATTAAAGGAAGGTTAATGTAAGACCATGGGGTTGCGAAGAGTCGGACAGGACTGAGCGACTTTCACTTTCACTTTCAGTGTAAGAAAAAAGGAAGATGTTGAGCAAGTGGCCAACTGGAGAGTATATTAAAAGGTCTTAGAATTCAATCTTTAAATAAACTGTGCTAACAAAAAATTAATTTATCTGTGGGCCACCATAAGCTGAGCCTACAACCCTTTCTGGACTATGCCTCTCTTGAAATTAGAGCATGTGCTTTATGAATCTAAGTATCATCTACCTTCATCTACTATTTGAAATATATCAATGTGGCTTGAATAAATGAGCAAATCTCACCTAAAAATCAGCCCTTCCTGATTCATGTCAATGTATGGCAAAAACCATATTACCCCAAAAACCAAATTACCACAATATTGTAAAGTAATTAGCCTCCAATTAAAATAAATAAATTAATTTAAAAAACTCAGCCCCTCCTCTGAGCATAGCAGTAAAGCAATTCACTTCTTATGAAAGACTCTTGGCTTCTACTCATACATACGCGTTATCCCTAGGTGATATAACAGCTGATATTTTTACACTGTTTCATTTACTTTTTAATAACCCATTATATTATCATAGTTGAAATTATTCTTTCCACTTAATAGAAGGAAAAAAATTAGACTCAGAGGAATTATGTGAGATAGCTAAGGTTATTTAAATAAGATGAAAATTTTAAATTAAGTAGCAAAGATGAAATTCAAAATTTTGTATATTTATATGTGTGCTTGCCAATTTCATCTGATAATAAACCAAATATGAATTTTAGTGAAGCCTAACATACATGTTTATGCCTTGTCATATAACAACATAATGTAATTCACAACACTAGAATTTTCAGGAATTATTAGATGTTTTACTGGAATATTTTCCACTAGGCCCTGAAATAGAGCTCTCTGAAGAAAACGGAATTAATTTTTTTTTTTTAATTTTTTTTTTATTATTATTATTATTTTTTTCCAGTGGGTTTTGTCATACATTGATATGAATCAGCCATGGAGTTACATGTATTCCCAATCCCGATCCCCCCTCCCACCTCCCTCTCCACCCGATTCCTCTGGGTCTTCCCAGTGCACCAGGCCGGAGCACTTGTCTCGTGCATCCCTCCTGGGCTGGTGATCTGTTTCACCATAGATAGTATACATGCTGTTCTTTTGAAATATCCCACCCTCACATTCTCCCACAAAGTTCAAAAGTCTGTTCTGTATTTCTGTGTCTCTTTTTCTGTTCTGCATATAGGGTTATCGGAAAAACGGAATTAATTTTTATATGAGGTTGCATTGAACTGTTATATGTCATGGGATTTTTGAGATCTGTGAATATTCTTTTCAACAGAATCTATTTTACAGATGGCACAGTTAATACTCAGAGTAATTTGCTTGCTTAGAGTGATTTGCTTAAGGCCTCTGATTCTACATCTAGTCAGTACTCCATTGGCTACTCATTAAAGATGCACTGATTAAGAGGATAATCAAGAAGTCTCAAGAATTCTGTAAACTTCCAAGATTGGAGCTGAGATCATTTTAGGGTAAAGCAACCTTGTTTGTGCCCCATTTATTTCAGGGAGAATTTTAGAGGCTTAAGCACTATCCATTTGCAGAAATGCATTGCCTTTCTCCTTCAAATTTGTGATCTATGTCCTCCAAGAATTCAGATCAATATGATGACCAAGTGATTCATCTCCTTAAGTCTTACTCACTTATAACTGTCACTTTGAGAAACACTTACCTCATCCCACCATCCTGATATATCCTGGATCCCCTGTGGTACAAATACTGCAAAAAATTCTTTTAAATGTCTTTAAATAGACTAGTAGAAACCTAAAAGCCAGTCTTTTAGACTTTTCAAATACCAGGTTGCTTTAATCTACCTAAAAAATAACAATTTATAGAAAAAGAGCAAGGTGAACAGAGCTCTAGAAACTAGAGGAATTTTTTTTTAAATCACTTGTATGTTTTCTATTGATTTCTGTGAAAAAGTTCTTTTAAAAGTAACCCCAATAAAAAAAGCCACCCCATTTTCAGAATTCATCAACTACAACTAAAAATTCTAGGTAGTTTTGATTTAATTGTCTCAGAAGCTGGGGAGGGAGTAACAGTCACAGCAGAGCCAAATTCATTGGAGAAAGGCAAAAACCTTGGCTTCATTGTATGTACATGATCAGTGGATACTAACTAAATGATAAAAATGACAACAGCAATCACACAGAAAAAAAGTTAAGGGAAATATTTCAATGAAGATAGATTGCACATTTTATTATAAGTAAAATTGTTTAAAAACATGCTTTGAGAAGTTTATAAAGACTTTGGATATAAATGGCATTTATTGTATTAAGTTTATTTGGAGCAATTTGTGTTAATTAAGCATAAAATAATTCACACACTATAAAACATTCTTCTCTATGTCAAGAAATAATTTTTCTTGTATATCATTGAAAACCACATGTAAGTACTGCCAAAAAAATTACTACTTTTTTCATATTGTTGTTCAGTTGCTAAGTCATGTCCAACTCTTTGCTACCTCATGGCCTACGGCTCCCCAATTCTCCACTATGTCCCAAAGTTTGCTCAAACTCATGTCCATTGAGTTGATGATGCCATCTAACCATCTCATCCTCTGTCAGCACCTTCTCCTCCTGCCCCTAACCTTTCCCAGAATCAGGGTCTTTTCCAGAGTCAACTGTTGGGATCAGGTGGCCAAAGGATTGGAGCTTCAGCTTCAGCATCAGTTCTTCCGATGAATATTCAGGGTTAATTTCTTTTAGGATTGACTGGTTTAGTCTTACTGCAGTCCAGGGGGCTCTCAAGAGTCTTCTTTTCATATCAAGGGAACTTAAAAAAAAAAACTGACTAGGAAAACAACAATAATCACAGTAAATAACTTTATCAACTAACAGGTATTATCTAACTGCTTGTGTTCAATATATCTACAGTTTTCTCCAGCATATTCATTTTAATATTCATAGTGCAGTAGGATATCTGGAATCTATATTGCACTATCATGATTTTAATCTCCTTTTCTTTAGGACCACTTCTCAGCTTATAACAACAGAGAGTCTATTTTTAAAGATCAATGTGAAACAACTAAGATAGTGAGAACTGGAGACAAATTAAGTAGCATCCTGAGATGTGCTATCAGAAACCTAAAACTGTCTTCCTGACTGTAGACAGGAAGATGTTTTGAAGCCAATCAAGGAGCTGCAGCATTATGTACACTGATTGCAGCTGGGGAAGATGCCAGATTGAACATCTGCTTCTGATAGAAATTGAAAACGGCAGTTGGTAAATGAAATGATACCAATAAATCTCAATGATAAGATGATAAGAGATGTCTGTAAGGGAGTCCAGGAAAGGCAGAAATGGACACCTAAGTAGAAATTTAAGGTGTTAAATTATAAAATTAGATATCAACATTATTTATTGAATCTCAGTGCCTCCTGTGCAGGAATTTTTAGCATGGGGAAGAAAAGCTGGAGCAATAGGATTGATTAATAGGACTAGAAGGAAGCCAGGATCCAGTGGCAAGAGGTTGAATGGGTTGTTAGTTGGCCTTGGACTGGAGTCCTGATTCAGCCAGTTACTGAGGGCATTGTGGCCTTGGTGACCAGCACTGTTCCTGTTCTCTGCCGTTCTAACCCCTCACTGCATCTCACCTCCAGTTCAGGCTAGAGAGTCACATTTTGACTTACAGAGAGAAACTACTCATAGCTGTAACAAGCAGGCATTACATGTCTCAAAATACAAAGCAATTCATTTTCTTAAATGTTAAATGTTTATTAAAATTAAGAAATGTTTATTGAACATTCATTCATTGGACAACATGTATCTTTATATAAGGATAATTAAAAAATAAACCCAAAGCTCTGTTCTTAAGTGTCAAAAAGTCCAGGGGGGAAAAGACACAATCAGGCAATGACCAGATACTAAAGAGCTGTTAGAGAAATGTCCTCCACGTTCAAATGCACAGAGATGAAAGCCAGTTAAAGAGAGACTGAGCAGATGATAGGTTACCTGAGTTGAATCTTAGAGGATAGACAGGCACTGGTTGGATGGAGAAGATGGAAAGATTATTCCAAATAAAGGGAACGATATTTACAAACAAACAAAGCTGAAAAAGTGCTACATCTCAGAAACTTTAAACAGTTGAGCAAGACTGAAATGGACCATTTGATACTATGCTAAAAAAGTAAGTACCAGACACTAACAGATTGCACCAAAAGAGGAAAACAAATATCCTATATTAACTATATATATGGAATCTAGAAAAATAGTACTGATGAACCGATTTGCAGGGAAGGAATGGAGAGGCAGATGTAGAGAACAGACTTGTGGATACAGCCAGGCAAGAGGAGAATAAGAAGAATTGAGAAAGGAGCATTGACATATATGCACTATCATGTATAAAATAGCCAGCTAGTGGGAAGGCGATATATAACACAGGGAGCCCAGCCTGGCTAGTGCTCTGTGATGACCTAGAGGATGGGATGAGAGGGGAAGGGAAATATATATATATATATGTATGTATGAAAGTGAAAGTGTTAGTCCCTCAGTTGTGTCCAACTCTTTGCAACCCCCATGGACTGTAGCCCACAAGGGTCCTCCATCCATGGAAATGTTCAGGCAAGAATACTGGAGTGGGTTGCTATATAGTGTAAATACTAAGTCGCTTCAACCATATCCAACTCTTTGCAACCCTATGTATCGTAGCCCACCAGCCTCCTCTGTGGATTTTCCTCATGGGATTTTCTAGGCAAACATACCAGAGTGGGTTACCATGCTCTCTCTCTCTCTCTCTCTCTCTCTCTATATATATATATATATATATATATATATTCTGATTTGCATCCTTGTACGTCAGAAACCAACAAAACATTGTAAAGCAATTATCCTCCAATTAAAAAATAAACTAAAAAAAAAGTACAGAGGTAGACCATGGTAGGTCAGTATATTTTTATTGTGGATTGTGATTTTTTTTTTCTATAAAGCAGGTGATATATGTTAACTGAAGTGACTTTGTGAGTTGCAGCTGCTCTTCATTTCACCTCAGTCCATTGGGACACTGATGAATGCTTAACAACTAGTCTCCAAAGTTGGGTAAAGAACTGTTCAAGCAACCAGCGAAGTGCCGTTGAACTTGAGATTCAGAAGCGATGTGCATACTTTTCCATTTGAACAGAATCAGCCAGCTCCAGGACACCACTGCCTCAGTCTTACCTTTGTATTGCTGAAGGGAGACCTGACCTGACAGTCATTTGATCATTTAGGAGTGATGAGGACTGTGGTAGACTGGAGAATATTTTGGGGCTTCCCTGGTGGCTCAGATGGTAAAAATCGGCCTGCAGTGCAGGGGATCCAGGTTTGATCCCTGGGTTGGGAAGATCCACTGGAGGAGGCCATGGCTACCCACTCCAGTATTCTTGCTTGGAGAATCCACTGGAAGTGAAGCCTCTTGGGGCCAGTCCCTGGGGGAATATTTTACTGTCTAAAGTGGCTCCAAACTCCAACTATAATCACCCAGTGTTGCCACAACTTTCAATTGTTCAAGAATTGTAAATTGCACTTTTGTGAAGTATCCCAAATTGTAATTGCTGATAAATCACAGTTTTAAAATATTATGAAGGCTCATAGTGAATAGACCTAAAAAAACATATCTGTCAAATATACTCAGTCTGAAGGCTTTGAGCTGGTATAAGCAATGCAAGCTTCTCCAGGTTTTAAGCTGAGAAGTGAGAGACACACTTAGGTCCATTGGGTGAAATTAGTTGCCAAAATCATCAAGAGTGGCCATTTTTGCTCCATGTGGCTTTGTCACAGAACTTGACCTGCTTTCAGACAAGCAATTTTTTGGCTCCATATTTTCCACATGGCTTTATTTTCATCTATTCCTTTAGAAGACTGACTCAGCTTTACATCTTCAGCATTGAGTATGACAGAGAGGGATGCAAGGACTTGATTGAATACGGCAAATAGGGAATATTGCTTGCTCTATGCTCCTAGGAGGCAAGGCCTATAGTCTATTACTAGTCATAATCCATATCATGAAATTGAATTAAATAATCAAGAATTAACTGTACCTGAGCTAGAAAATAAAGTCCATGCTACAGTGGTTCAGGATCCTTTCTTCAGGTCTGTCTCTGAGACCTTTTTTCATTAGTGGTAAGCAGTTGCTAGGCAACGATTCCAAGTCTATACCTCTACAGCTTCCTACATGGGAACTAGAGAATCAAATTACCTTCCACTTTAAAAGCAATGATTTTATCTTCTTTACCGCAGTATTTACGCATGTTAGCTAAAACTAATGTGACTGTTGTTTTATCTACTTTTTCTGCCATGGAAATAGCATTCATTCATTCAAATATGCATGCATTGATGCAACCAACATGCATTTACTAAATACCTATTCTAAGTCAGGCTCAAGAACATAAAGATACTAAAAATATACTCCTACCCCAAGAAAGCTCACGAGATAATGGAAGAAATGCTGAGAAAAACACAGGTATACACACATACATGCACACAGTATAACAAGCAAATGGAAGAGAGAAGAGCAGGTGCACCTTTATTATGTCTGCCTTCAATCCCTATGGTTATTTTAAGGTCTTTTCTAACTGCTCCAATGATAATAAATAAGATAAAGGTATTCAAAAATCTTTTATCTAAAAATGATCCATATCCTCTACCCATCATTGTTCTGATCTCTTTGATATTTCAAAGTTTGCATCCTTTATTTTTTTTTTTAAAGAAGCTAAAAGTTGGTGTGGGACTTAGAAACTCTAAGAAAATCCCTTTTTCCCTTTCCTGTCCTGTCCTGAGTTAAGGTAGGGATTTTTTTTAATGTCCAGTGATATCAGGTTCAAGGGAACATTATTTCCTGACTCCAAATCTAGGGCACATACATCAAAAACAGAAAATTTTAATTTGGCGCTGACTCAGAAAATCCAAGATTGTGTGACTGCTCTAACTATATCTCAAAGCTGAGACTGTATGTATTAAATAACTCAAAGGATGGAGCAACATTTTCTTTATGCAAAGACTGACATCTCCCAAAGAATCTGAATCATCCTTGGAACTTTTGGCAACAAGATGTGTTTCCTGTAACTTGAGATGTTGACTATTTACTATTCTCTAGCTAGATCTACTGGAGAAGGAAATGGCAACCAACTCCAGTGTTCTTGCCTGGAGAATCCCAGGGATGGGGGAGCCTGGTGGGCTGCCATCTCTGGGGTCACACAGAGTCGGACACGACTGAAGTGACTTAGCAGCAGCAGCAGCAGCTAGATCTACAGAGAAGGAAAAGGCAGCCCACTCCAGTGTTCTTGCCTAGAGAATCCCGTGGACAGGGGAGCCTGGTGGGCTACAGTCTAGAGGGTCCCACAGAGTCAGACAGGACCGAAGCAATTTAGCATGCATGCATGCATTGGAGAAGGAAATGGCAACCCACTCCAGTATTCTTGCCTGGAGAATCCCAGGGACAGAAGAGCCTGGTGGGCTGCTGTCTATGGGGTCTCACAGAGTCAGACACGACTGAAGCAGCAGCAGCAGCTAGATCTAGGAACCTGGATTGTTCCCTACTGGGTTGCTTCTTTAATTACCTTTACTTTTCATTAATTTGAAGAAAGCTGTTCTTTATCAGTTCAGTTCAGTCGCTCAGTCATGTCTGACTCCTTGCGACTCCATGAATCGTGGCATGCCAGGCCTCCCTGTTCATCACCGACTCCCGGAGTTTTCCCAAACTCATGTCCATTGAGTCGGTGATGCCATCCAACCATCTCATCCTTTTTTGTCCCCTGCTCCTCCTGCCCCCAATCCCTCCCAGCATCAGAGTCTTTTCCAATGATTCAGCTCTTCGCATGAGATGGCCAAAGTATTGGAGTTTCAGCTTCAGCATCAGTTCTTCCAATGAACACCCGGGACTGATCTCCTTTAGGATGGACTGGTTGGATCTCCTTGCAGTCCAAGGGACTCTCAAGAATCTTCTCCAATACCACAGTTCAAAAGCATCAATTTTTCAGCGCTCAGCTTTCTTCATAGTCCAACTCACATCCATACATGACCACTGGAAAAACTATAGCCTTGACTAGACGGACCTTTGTGGACAAAGTAATGTCTCTGCTTTTTAATAGCTGTCTAAGTTGGTCGTAACTTTCCTTCCAAGCAGTAAGCGTCTTTTAATTTCATGGCTGCAATCACCATCTGCAGTAAAGTCAGCCACTATTTCCACTGTTTCTCCATCTATTTGCCATGAAGTGATGGGACCCAATGCCATGATCTTAGTTTTCTGAATGTTGAGCTTTAAGCCAACTTTTTCACTCTCCTCTTTCACTTTCATCAAGAGGTTCTTTAGTTCTTCTTCGCTTTCTGCCATAAGGGTGGTGTCATCTGCATATCTGAGGTTATTGATATTTCTCCCGGCAATCTTGCTGTTCTTTATACTTCGCTCTTAATTGTAGGGAGAAGCAGACAAGACTTAACACATAGCTCAGCCTTGACATTTCCAATCCAAGAATAGAAAACCAGAATGCCAACTGGAGTCTATACCAGTGATTTTATTTCACATGACCTGGAATGTTGATTTCAAAAAAGAGAAATCACAGGAAGTTTTATATGTGTCCTGGATAATATGTTTAACACTAATTTCTTCATTCACTCCTGACGCTTACAGTACCATTTGTTGCCCTTCACATGTAACCGAATTATTAAAAAATACTGAAGAATTTTGAAGTTCCAGGCCCAAGTTCCATAGACCACTACATTTATCCTGGGCTTTCCCAGGTTGTTTTCACACATATGTCTTAGAGCTATCTACTTACAAGATGCAGAATGAAAAAGTTCCCTTTGCATTTTCATTTTACTCCAGCCTCTCCTCCTTCATCAGCAGTCATCACTTTTCTTGACTTGTGCCTTAACGTCTCATCCTCAGTGGTGAGTCTCTTAACTCACTTATCTTTTTTTCTTTCAATTAAAGAAATGTGTTTATTTATCTGCCTGCATCGGGTCTCAGTTGGCAGCACACGGGATCTTTGTTGTATCGTGCAGGATTTTTGTCACTGTGCATTAGACTCTCCAGTCGTGTCTCCTGGGCTTAGCTACTCCACAGCATGTGGGATCTTATCTCACTGACCAAGTATCAAATCCGGGTCCCCTGCATTGCAAGGCGAATTCTTAGCCACTACTACCAGAGAAGTCCCTGCCTGCTTAATGTAAGTCTGCTAATTATTTTTTTTCTTTGTAGGACAGAATCCTTCTAAGAACTTTTTTATAATCTTTATAGAAAAAAGTTTAATCTCATAATCATTGACAGTATTCATTTCTTGCCTGTTGATCATATTCAAGGAGCTGGTAGGTTGGAGAACTCATTTTTCATGAAATCTTGAGCATACCTATTAGGGCTGGGGCTAGGGACAGTTTTGAACAGGTCAGGGAATTAACCTGGTTTAACATCAGAACTTCGTGGGCTCTAGTGGCAAGGGATTCATGATACCAGACAGCATTTGTCAGTTCTTAAGGGCCTGTATGAATGAACTTGAAGAGATTCCTGCCCTTCTGCCCTCTGCAACACAAACATTTTTGATGGGTTGAACAGATTTGCTTTTGGATTGCTCTGTTGCTTCAGCAATTAAATTTTGTAATAAGAATTCCCAAGATGGCTATGCCATAAATGAGAACAAAAATTAAGGTTGTAGAGATAGTTAGACCAGAGTCTGAATTACTGTTTTCATTTGTTTTCTTGGAACCTATAAAACTTTACTGTGCAGTGCCCCAGTGAAACATCAAAAGGAACATTCTAACCCATATGTTAACTTTCCAGTTCCTTCTGGGCTACATGTTGTTCAATGAAATGAAGCAAAAAGAAAAAAAAAAAAAAGTAATCTGCTAGGCACCTCATTAGCAATTTAGCGATATTTTCGCCTTTTATATTGGAAAATGTCCTTATAACACATGGATTCAGAAAACTAAGAGGTTAGAGAAAAGACTAAGAGTGAATGCATATCATCAACAGAAAAGGAGTAAATGTGGTTCTTCCTATTGCAAAAGATATTTTCAGAAGAGATTTTTTTATCTTCCAATTCACTTACCCAACAAATAATTTAACACCTACAATGGGCAAGTGCAAAATCCATGAATGTAGTGGTAAACAAAGTCACTGATCTCCTGGAGTTTAAACATTAGGTAACATTTGTGACATGATGCAAACTACAGCAGTTAATGCTATGATTCATAATTCACCACTGCATCTAAATCGCTTATCTACTTACCTGATTAAGATATATTTCCACAAAAATCTTTCAACTGAGTCTTTTGTGTTGCTTAGGAATGTTTTTCTCAATTGTTTTGAAAAGTGTTCTGCTTATTTATTTTAGCTAATATACTTGTTTATTTTTGATTTGATTTGCAACTGACAATATTAATTAACCAGGCTGCCATGAAATGAGCATTTTTACTGGAGAAATTGTTCATTTGATTACTACCATTATTCAGTCTGTATAATTTTGCCTTTGCTGTTAAGCTTCTTGAAGTTATCTTCCACAGATTATCACTGCAATAATTGCTTCCTATTATTGAAGACAATCATTATTTTAAATTTTAATTATTATTATTATGGACCTCTTTGGAATGTATGTTGATTAGAAAGTCTTAGTAAATACATTTAAAAAATGGCTCAACATCCTAAAATTGCATATTGGAAAAACTCTGTTAATGTCTTTCAAGGAGAAATTTACATGTGCATTTTTATAAGATGTATACATCTTCTAGATATTAGCTTCATATGTTTCAGCACTTAATACATCATTTTCAGAGTATCACAAAGAATGGCTGTGACTTAATGTGAGCAAAATGGAGGTTAGTAACACCTGCCTGTTATACGTTTTGAAATATGCTAGCCAGGGATGGGGTAGCCTGGTGGGCTGCCATCTATGGGGTTGCACAGAGTCGGACACGACTGAAGCGACTTAGCAGCAGCAGCAGCCAATTATAGAATTATTTTTATTGGCAATGATATATATTCATTAATGTAGGTATAATCTCCAGCATTTTTATATTGTTCTGTACCAAGATTCAGAGATATTTGTAAATGGATTTATTCCACATTTGTGTATATATGTAGATATGCACACATAAACAGACATAGATTATATACACATATAATACAAATGAATATTTTAACTTATGCAACACTTCCTTCAAACCATATGTTTAAAAAAACAGGTGGAGACCATGGCCTTATCTATCTAAAAAATTACTGTCATTGAGCAAGAAATGACAATATTCTTTGAGGCTTCATAGCACAAAAGTGTTCCTGACACTTGTAATAAACGAGGCATTAACTAATGTGTTTGTTTTATTAACAAAAGTCCTTTCATCATCATATGATGTTACTAATAATTCTTAGAATATAGATCTAACTATATGCATATGCAACATCTGTTGAAGAAAGTTGATCTACTTGAAAGAATATATTTCCTTGTTCAGGTATTCATAAGATGACTTTTGGAGTTACCAACAGTAATTCAATGTATTGTTTATTCATGGTACTTCCTCTAAGAAATCTAAATCAATAGAGATTTTCTGTCTTTATAATAGTCATTTTTAGTAGTACCTTGGCTTTTTTGTTGTTGTTTTGATGGCTGTCTTGAGGTGAAAGTTACTTTGATTTATCCTTCTGTACTCCATTGGGTGTTCTATATGAAATGTTCTAAACAAAAATGCTTGGAATTTCTTCTTCAAATACTCGCTAGCATCTCCACTTCTGCTATTTTCCTCCCTCCCTTCTTTTCTTATTTCCTTTTTTTTTTTTTTCTTCTTATTTCCTTTTTACTCTCTCCCTTCCCTCTTCCCTTCCTATTCCCCTTCGCCTTCCTTCCTTTCTTCGTATCTTTGAAATACTTAATACTTCAATAGCTTATCTGAACCAAAACTCTTCAGTATATATTTATTTTGAAAATTAATTATATAGAATATTTAGTGAAATGTATGCTTTATAGTCACAGAAGCACAAGATATCCTTATGGCTTTGCCTTAGTATTTATGTGATCTTGAACAAGATGCCAGAGAGCATCCATGCTAAGTCACTTCAGCTCTGTCTGACTCTTTGTGACCCCATGGACTGCAGTCCCCCAGGCTCCTCTGTCCAAGGGATTCTCCATGAAGGAATACAAAAGTGAGTATAGTACCTCCTCCAGGGTATCTTCCTGACCCAGCAATCGAACCTGCATCTCCTGTATTGCAGGTGGATTCTTTACTGCTGAGCCACCGGGGCTGCTCCTTGAACAAGATACACAGGTTTTATTTCATCATGTGTAAAACAGGAACATTAGTTCCCATTTCTTTGGGTTGTAGTAGAGATAAGTATTTTTAAAATGATTAGTTCCATATACATATTAGGTGTTCAGTCAATGTTAATTCATCTTGCATGTGAAAGATGATATCACAGTTAGCAAGATGCATTTTTGGCTTGTGCCTGACCAATGAAGACAATGTGATTACAAAAGTAATATAAACACAGATCATGTGTATAAAGAGTTTCTTGCAATGTATCCTGAGGTTCAGAGAAAGAGGCTATTATTTTTGTCAAGGAGAATTGAGAAAGGCTCCATGGAAGAAGTCAGTTTTGAAACAGATCTCAAACTATGGATGAAAGGGAAAGTGAAGTTGCTCAGTCATGTCCAACTCTTTGCAACCCCATGGACTGTAACCTACTGTAACCAGGAGAGCTTCCTGACCTAGGGATTGAACCCAGGTCTCCCACATTGCACGCAGACGCTTTACCATCTGAGTCACCAGGAAAGTCCTCTCTAAAAGGAAAAAGCTAAAGGATGTTAAACTAGTGAAATTTTCATTCTAGGTAGTGAGAATATCAAGAAGTGCTCAATAAAAACAATGGGGAAGGCAGTCCAGCTCTCTTGAACTCTCTATAACATGTTGGAAATTAGTGAGGAATAACTCTAAACATTAGTTTAGGGCCATGTTGTGGTGACTCAGATGGTAAAAGCGTCTGCCTACAATGTGGGAGACTCGAGTTCAATCCTTGAGTTGGGAAGATCCCCTGGAGAAGGAAATGGCAACCCACTCCAATATTCTTGCCTGGAAAAATCCCATGGACGGAGGCGCCTGGTAGGCTACAGTCTATGGGGTTGCAAAGAGTGGGACATGACTGAGAGACTTCACTTTGTTAAAAGTCTTAAGCTATGGTTTTCAAAAGTTACAAATTAATCCCTGTCTTCATTTTTCTTTTTGCTTTTCCTCCGCTTAAGAGCCCTGACCAAGTCCATGAAGTCAGATTTTGCTCGGGTGTCTCTGATATTGAAGCTTACACACTTTAAACACTCTCTTACCAGTTTTCACTTAATGATAAAGTTTTGTGCTGAATGGGCAAAATTGCAGACGTTTTCTTATCTTTTAAATAAAATATAAAACAAGAAACCAAAGTCTTAATTTTAATTCACTGTTTCTGGAATTTTTAACTTTTTGGTGTAGATATGATTTTCTTTGTGGCATTGTTTTCCCTCAGCCAGAAGACTTCCTTTAGTAAACCTCATAGCGCCAGGGCTTTCCTGGTGGCTCAGATGGTAAAGAGTCTACCTGCAATGCTAGAGACCTGGCTTCACCCCCTGGGTCAGGAAGATCCTCTGGAAAAGGGAATGGCAATCCACTTCAGTATTCTTGCCTGGAGAAGTCCATGAACAAAGGAGCCTGGTGGGCTACAAGTCCCTGGAGTGGTAAAGAGATGACTGAGCAACTAACACTAACTAGTGCAAGGCCGCTAGTGATTAATCCTCTCTTTAGTTTTTTCTGAAAATGTTTCTATATCACATTTATTTCTGAAAAATATTTTTTGCTGGATATTAAATTTTAATTTTTTCAGCATTATAAATCTATTCCATTTTCTTTGGGTTTGCATTAATTCTGAAAAGAAGTTGATAGAAATATCAACTGAATGTAAACTTTTCATTATTTCTTCAAATATTTTCACCATTGTCTCTCCCTCCTCTCTTTCAGTGATTCCAACTGTTCAGTTCAGTTCAGTTCAGTCGCTCAGTTGTGTCCGAGTCTTTGCGACCCCATGGACCACAGCACGCCAGGCTCTCCTGTCCATCACCAGCTCCTGAAGTCTACCCAAACTCATTTCCACTGAGTCCGTGATGCCATCCAACCATCTCATCCTCTGTCGTCCCCTTCTTCTCTCACCTTCAATCTTTCCCAGCATCAGGGTCTTCTCGAAAGAGTCAGCTCTTCGCATCAAGTGGTGAAAGTATCAGAGCTTCAGCTTCAGCATCAGTCCTTCCAATAAATATTTAGGACTGATCTCCTTTAGGATGGACTGGTTGGATCTCCTTGCAGTCCAAGGGACTCTCAAGAGTCTTTTCCAACACCACAGTTCAAGACATCAGTTCTTTGGCACTCAGCTTTCTTTATAGTCCAACTCTCACATCCATACATGACCACTGGAAAAACCATAGCCTTGACTAGACAGACCTTTGTTGGCAAAGTAATGTCTCTGCTTTTTAACATGCTGTCTAGGTTGGTCATAACTTTACTGCTAAGGAGCAAGTGTCTTTTAATTTCATGGCTGCAATCACCATCTGCAGTGATTTTGGAGCCCCCAAAATAAAGTCTGTCACTGTTTCCACTGTTTCCCCATCTATTTGTCATGAAGTGATGGGATCAGATGCCATGATCTTAGTTTTCTGAATGTTGAGTTTTAAGCCAACTTTTTCAGTCTCCTCTTTCACTTTCATCAAGAGGCTCCTTAGTTCTTCATTTTCTGCCATAAGGATGGTGTTATCTCAATATCTGAGGTTATTGATATTTCTCCCAGCAATCTTAATTCCAGCTTGTGCTTCTTCCAGCCCAGCGTTTCTCATGATGTACTCTGCATATATGTTAAATAAGTAGGGTGACAATATACAGCCTTGACATACTCCTTTTCCTCTTTGGAACCAGTCTGTTGTTCCATGTCCAGTTCTAACTGTTGCTTCCTGACCTGCATACAGATTTCTCAGGAGGCAGGTCAGATGGTCTGGTATTTCCATCTCTTTCAGAATTTTCCACAGTTTTTTTGTGATCCACACAGTCATAGTCAATAAAGAAGAAATAGATGTTTTTCTCGAACTCTCTTGCTTTTTTGATGATCCAGTGGATGTTGGCAACTTGATCTCTGGTTCCTCTGCCTTTTCTAGAACCAGCCTGAACATCTGGAAGTTCATGGTTCACGTACTGTTGAAGCCTGGCTTGGAGAATTTTGAGCGTTACTTTACTAGTGTGTGAGATGAGTGCAGTTGTGCAGTAGTTTGAGCATTCTTTGGCATTGCCTTTCTTTGGGATTGAAATGAAAACTGACCTTTTCCAGTCCTGTGGCCACTGTTGAGTTTTCTAAATTTGCTGGCATATTGAGTGCAGTACTTTCACAGCATCGTCTTTTAAGATTTGAAATAGCTCATCTGGAATTCCATCACCTCCCTAGCTTTGTTCGTAGTGATGCTTCCTTTCATTCTAATTGTTAAATATGAATTTTAGACTGCTGGAGATTGTTCTATGTGCCAATTAGGCTCTTTTTATTTTTTTCAACCTTTTTTTCTTTCTGTTTAACTTTGGATACCCTTTTATTCATATTTTTTATAAAGTATCTAATCTGATATCAAACCCATCCAGGAATTTTTTTCAGATATTTTTCATCTCCAGAGGTTCCATTTGGTTTTATAAAGAAAAATTTTGCTTCTCATTATATTCTTATTTTCTTTAAGTCCTAACTGTGATATAATAGTGTTTTTAAAGTCCTGTTCGGTTAATTCTACCAAATTTGTACCTTCTGAGTCCATTTCTAGTGATAGTTCTCCTGCTGATTAATGACATTTTCCTGCTTTCTGACTTGTCTGGTGTGGTTCTACTGGATCCTGGATATTATAAATATTAAATTGTCTAACATCTGGGCATGGTTTTTTTTCTTTAAAAGTTTTGGGCATTTTGTTTAGTTTTGTTTTAAAATACTAAGTTACTATTAGATCAACTTGGTTTTTTTTTTTTGAAATTTTTAACCTTTGTTAGAATGCTTATGGCTTCCCTGTTGGCTCAGATGGTGAAGAATCTGCCTCCAATGAAGGAGGCCCAGATTTGATCCCTGTGTCAGAAAGATCTCCTGGAGAAGGGAATGGCAACCCACTCCAGTATTATTGCCTGGACAGAAGAGCCTGGAGGGCTACTAGTGGTCCATGGGGTTGCAAAGAGTCAGACACAACTGAATGTCTAACACTATCATGATCAGAATGCATATAGAATCGCTGTAACTCCTAAAACCACCTTAGCCCATTTACAAAAGCATAGCCTCCTGGGTCGCTAATGAATCCTCGGTTACTCGTAATTTCCTCTGTTCTTCTTGTTTGGAATTTGAATATCTTTCTGTCCTGAGAGAACTTCAGAAATTGTTCAGTTTACAGCTCCATGGTATTTCTTTGCTGAGCATGAATAGGCTGAACCCTGAGCGTACAAATCTGTGTTCATCCAAAGACTCAGGCACCTGGACCAGGAGCGAGGGTTCCAAGCGGCACAGAGAGCTGGGAGAAGCTGGCAGCTCTCACAGAGAAGGGGCTCACAAGCTTGCTTCTTTGAAACAAAATGACTGCTTGTATTAATGTCTCCCCAAGTCCTGTGAGGTAAAATTCTAGCAGTGGAAGTGTTATTTGTGGGCTTTCTGAATAAAGCTAAGAAAATCTACAGGTATCAGATTTCCAACTTGGATAAATCTGGGTGGTTTTTTTTTTTTTTTTTGGTACAGAGGTAGATTTTTGTTTGTTTTTTTCTTTTTTGAGCAGTCATATTTACTAATTCTGTGAAGCCACTGACATGAAATATCACCTTTATTACACATTTTTCTTTATATGGACATCTGTTGTGAATATATATGTGAATGCTGAAAAATGTATAGTGCTTCCAGTCTTGAATAGTTATTAGGACTCTGTTAGGTACACAGAATCTGTAGACTAATTTGGGGCCTATTAACATCTATATAATACTAAGTCTTGCCCTACAGAAGGATAAAATATTTGTTCTTTTCATCTTCAAAACAACAACAAAGACTCAAGGCAAACCTTATTCAAATTTCTGAAGCTCTATTCTTTCTTCTCCATTATTTCCAGTGTAATAGTTTCCTCAGCCTTCCCAAACTATTAATAGATTTTCTGTCTCCTAAATTCAGAGATACAGTTATGTTCTGCTTGGATCCCCTTTGCCTTCATGGTGGTCTGGAATGTGACTCTATACAGAAAGATGAGGCGACCACCACAATCATCTTATTTGTTTTTCTTATCTCAAGGACTAGAATTCTGAGTTTCATTTTGTCCAGTGTCTGAAAAACAGTTTTTTCATATATTTTGTCCAGTTTCTAGCTCCTATTATTGGATACTTGGCACTTAGTTCCTTGGAGGATTTGTTTTTGCATTTGTGCATTGGATAACTGTATCATTTTTATTTTTGCAAGAATATTTGGAAGGTGGGGTTGAATGAAAAGGCTTTCAATTCAATAATTGCAATAGGCTTCAACACAGCTGTAAGGGCAGTTTTCCCACCATGATGAAAATTGCAAGATCCTAGTTTCATTATTTTAAAAAATCTCCCCATATCAGTTTCTATCTATCTATGTATGCATTTATCTATCTTCACCAAAATGTAAAGCTCTATATTTCTCCTGGGAAGGTTTTTCATTTTGAAGTAAATCAGACTTCAGTTCATGCTGTTCTTTTGGCAAAAAAAAAAAACCATTTCAGAATCAAGACATAATATGCACTCTTCAACACTATTATGAGAAAACTGTTTTATCTGAATACTGGGCTCATAGGACTGGACAGAACTATTTCCATTATTTCCTATTTGTCCATACAATTGCACATTAAATGGCTCTACCTTAAGCACCATGTTTTAAAGATTGTTTTCATTGACTGAAACATGCATTTTTACTAAGCGATTTTGGAATGGAATAATTACAAAAGCTTCGAGTTTGCCCATAGAAACCATTGATGGTGGTGGTTGGTTGCTCAGGCATGTCTGACTCTTCGCAACCCCAAGGACTGTAGCCCACCAGTTTCCTCTATCCAGGCAAAATACTGGAGTCAGATGTCATTCCCTTCTCCAGGGGAATACCTTGACGCAGGGATCGAACCCAGTCTCCTGCACTTCAAGCAAATTCTTTACCATCTGAGCCACCTTAGGAAATTTTTATATATTTCACAAACAAATGATAAAGAACTAGATAACACTGTAAGAATTTGCACCGACTGCAGTGCTTAGTCGCTCAGTCGTGGCTGACTCTTTGCAACCCCATGAACTGTAGCCCTCCAGACTCCTCTGTCCATGGGGATTTTCTGGGCAAGAATACTGGAGTGAGTTGCCATGCCCTCCTCCAGGGGATCGAATCCAGGTCTCTCACCTTGCAGGTGGATTCTTTACTGTCTGAGACACCAGGGAAGCCCAAGAATACTGTAGTGGGTAGCCTATCCCTTCTCCATGGAATCTTACCAACCCAGGAATTGAATCAGGGTCTCCTGCTGTTTAATCTACTGTTGAAACACACAGGCTCAGGTATCAGACTATCAGAGCTGAAGAACTCTTTCATTGATTTATTATAGATTTTTTTCTATCTTAAATATTAAATTTATACTGGGACCTTTATTGCCATTATAATCAAACATCTAAGTGTCTCTTAATAATATCGAACAATTACTCTAAATTAGTGAGTGACAAGATACATTGCTTCTAAGTAATGATAGCCTTTTCCTTCCTGACCTCTTAGAAAGTAGGATACAGATAATGCAGAACATTTCCACTTAAAATCTGAAGATTACCAAATTAATATCCAAAATGAAGCAAAGAGTGACATTAGTCACATCTCTTTAGGGTGAGATTTTTGTCACCTGTGCCAGGACTTTAGAATTAGGGCTGGTTAGACTTTAAAGAAAAGCATTACATAATATTACATGGTTTTCTATTAATAGTGACAATGTTAGTTTTGTTGGAAAAAGAAATAAAACAGATTAATAAAAAAAAAATCTAAGACTCGTATTGAATGCTTGGCATATAGTTTTCTGGAGGAATTGCTTCTTCCTTTCCTGTGTTAGGTAATTCTGTCATATTTATTTTTGCAAGACTATTTAGAAGGTGGGATAAAGTTAAGAGTCACTGCTATAGGCTTCAGCACAGCTATAATTTATAAGGCACTTGCCAAGCTTCATGTCTTTGGCCTAGTTCTGTCATAAAATAACTGCATGGCGGAATTTGACTGCTTCTGACACGTCCAGTGTACATTTTAAGCAAACAGCCTTCCTCAGTTTGCGCTGAATTGGGACCAGACCATCCTTAAGTAACATAATGGGATGTTTGCATTGTAAGGACTGGGCAGAAGGACCCAGACCCTGATCCAGGTATTCTTGAGATTTGTCTTAGAAGATTCTCACTATATAAAGGTCCCTTGCTTAAGATTTTTCATAAATACATACTTCATTGGCCTCTATACGCCCTACCCAGTGTGAAATTCTGCCTAGAAACTCTGCACTACTTAGCAAAAGTTATTGTAGTATGAAGTTCCTGAAATATTAAACATAAGAAATTTTGATTTTAGGGCAAACAAAGGTGACGAATATTTTATGAAATTATACACACTTTGTTGTACTTTATATGCACCTTTAGAAAATGTATTCAGCCTCTTTCTACTAGACAGTAAGCCTCTTGAGGAAAGGGTTCAATTCTTAATTTGTTTTATAATTCTAGCACCTAACCTGTCTGGAACATGCTTCAATGGTTAGCCTGAATCCTTTTGGGACTGAGAACTGTGGCTGTTTTCTCCATGAGATGAGAGCCCTGAGATAATTTTACTTTTATGCTTTATGTAAAGGTTTTAATAATAACTTCTGTTTGGAACTCTGATCGGAGACGATTATATCCCATTCTCACAGGCTCATTCTTTTATACAAATTGAACCTCCTCCTACACTTCTTATTCTTCCCAACCTCTCTCAAAGTGCCTCAGGCACCTCTGTTCCTAGGGAACTGTGTTCCCTTCATTTTTCAGTCTCATCACAGTACTCACCACTGCTTCTTGCTATAAATAAAATGTGCTGGTTCCCAAAATACATGACCCCTTCAGCCATATTAAGCTGAAGCTCCTTGTTCTACTAACAGCCGCGTAGTGTAGAAATGCCAGGTAAGGCGACATTCTCCCAGTTCACAATGTATATTCCAGCTGATCACTGATCTATCTTCACCACAGCTTAATGAATGCTTCTGCTGATTACCTATGGCACATTCTATTGGTTACCATTTTTATTATCATCTATTGTTATCATATCACCTTACCTTTCTCTCATCCTTTCTCCCTTCTGAGGCCTGGTGCCATCTCTCACTTCAGTCACTTGGTATGTCCCATCAAATTTCTCTGACCTTCTTGAATGCAGTGCATTCTACCACAACTTCACTTCAAGTAACCACACCATGTAAATATGTAGATGCGCACACTGTAAATATAAGACCTCTAACAGCATTGAGAGCAATCTCATCTCTAACTTTATGTATTTATTTTGTCTGCCAGATCTGCTACTTCATCAAGGCTTCGAATCATTTTACTCCATTTTCTAATAATCTATCAATCCCTTTCTTATTACTTCTCTCTTCAGAATTGTCCAATAGGTTCCTATCATATTTAAAATACAGATCCAACTTCTCACATTGGTCTACCTGATCCAGCAAGATCTGGTCACTTCCTAACTCTGATTTTATTTCCCTCTGTTCACTACCTTGTTTTCATACTCTAGAGTCATTGGTTGTGTTTCTAACCCACCAGGACAAAAAATTCACTCCTATCTCAGAATCTTTTGTAATATTTTTCATCAAGCTGGGTAATCCTCTAGTTAGATTTTTAACAGGACTCCTTTTATGATTCAAGTCTCAACTTAAAAGCTGCCTCATCAGAACCCTCTAAATAAAGCAGGCTTCCCCTTCCAAAGCTCACTGTCTCTGTTTATCCTCTACCATATTACTCTAATTTCTTTGTAGAGTTAATATGTGAAATATGTATTAACTTGCTGTGTTTAATGTCTTTCTCTTCCCAGCTCATAACAAAGACCTTTCTGTCTTCTGCATTGCTGTGTACTCAGTGCTTTAAAGACTCTCAGTAAAGATTTGTTGATCAATTGAGACTCACATCCCAAAGTTAGATTCTTAGAGGAGTAGCGATCTTGTATTGTCCAGGACCCTCTGTGTTTTTGGCACAAGTGGACAATGACAAATATTGGTTGGAAGAATAAGTATTTAAACAAAGGAATGCAAATGGAAAATAAACATATACAATTTAGACTCTTAATTCAATATGGATTTAAAAAACATTGAATTGCCATCATTGTATATCAAAATGGCAAGATTAAAACAAAAAATATCCTGTAGTGATCCAAGGTCTGATGTATTCTCCTTCTAGGAATTATCTTTGGCATTCAAGATTTGTGTAAAAATATTCATCATAATATTATCTGGTTTAGTAGGTAATTAATTGGAAATGACCTTTATGCCAACAACAGGAAATTGGTTAAAATATTTCTAAGGTGAAATAAGAGTCATTTCAAATGACAGATGGATATGCATCAAGATGTTTTCTCTTGCCAAGAGGTGAGAAAAAGTTTCTCCTTTATCCTGTTAAATGTATTCTATTCAACAATATCTTATTTTTAATTCAAATAAAAATTCTACCTCTTTACACTGTGAAAGCTTTTCCTGAGCCTGTGGTTCTGTATTAGGAGGAATTGAAAAACATACTATAGATTCTCATAACATAGTTATCTAGGATAGGGGAGTTTTTAAAGATTTTTTTTCTGACATCATGAAACATTTAAATTGTAACAACCTCAAAAAATAAAATATACGTGTCATGGAATTTTGATAAAGCAGCAATGTTGTACTCAATATATGCCATTATAGGATAAAGATGAGTATGTAGCATAAAGTTAGGAGACGAGAGCAGAACTAAATTAAGATCTATTGTCCTCATAGAAAATAACCAGCAATTCCACTGATTACTGGTCCACAGTATCCTATGCAGCTGTGTTTTGCTTCCTCCATGTTTTTCAATTGTGAGAGTCAAATTTCTAAAGAGGTTTCTGGAGACTTAGTCAAGCGTTTTCTTCTAAAAAAGGAGTCTTAGCTTATGCCAGAGATCCCCTTGAGCCTTGGTGTGCAAGTATCTGAAGAAAACACCTTTCCTCCCAGCTAAGCCCTCAGGGATTTGGCAGGAGCTACCACTTTAACTACAGATCTGAGGATCCATTATTTTGTATAAGAAATATGTTTAACTGCTTATCCAGACCAAGGTGAACTAAGGTAAATTAAGACCTGTGGGCCAAATCCATCTGGTTCACCACTTGCCTTTGTAAATAAGATTGTATTATAACAATGTTACACCCATTCATCTATGTATTTTCTACAGTTAGCAGTGGCTGAATTCAGTAGCTACAGCAGAGACCATATGGCCCACAGAGCCTAAAATATTTACCATCTGGGCCCCGTAAAGAAAAAAGTTCATAGACCTCTAACCTAGAGCATTCTTTTCTTCTATATTCCAAATTAACTTAACCAAAGTATTGCTTAAGATTTTTTTACATGGTGTATTATTGTCATTAATCCCTTGACACTATAATAAAACATAATAAATTCTTATTAGAAAATTCCTCTCTCTTTTAAGTAAAAAAGAGAACAGTGAATTGAGTCTTCCTAACTCCTACTCCATTTCTTCTATTTGTACTAATATTGTAACATTCTATTGAATATGGTAATCTGCATTAAACACATTCTCAATGAATCTTACTGACATGGAATTCTGGAATTATATTTAAAGTCTTGTCCTGTTTAGAGACTGGTTATAACTATTTTATATGGGTGTCACAAACAACTAGAAACCTATAGGCTGTGTTCATTAAGATAAATACAGTATTTGATGCCCCAGGTTTTACAAAAAGGATCCATGTAAGTGTATCTATTAATTCAAAGAGCTTCTGTCACTTCTAGTAACAAAAAACTCAGCTACCTAACAGAAAACATATTTTTTCATACGTGACAACTGTGGCACTAGTTTTTCATAGGCACAGGTAAAGAACCTGCCTGCCAATGCAGGAGATGTAAGAGATGCGGGTTCAATCCCTCGGTTGGGGAAATCCCCTGGCAGAGGGCATGGCAACCCACTCCAGTATTCTTGCTTGGAGAATCCCATGGACAGGGAAGCCTGGTGGGCTACAGTCCACAGTGTCTCAAAGAGTTGGACATGATTGAAGTGACTTAGCATAATATAGCATAGTTTATATTAGGTGTTCAGTCGTGTCCGACTCTTTGCAACCCCATGGACTGTAGCCCGCCAGGCTCCTCTGTCCATGGGATTATCCAGGCAAGAATACTGGGGTGGGTAGCCTTTCCCTTCTCCAGTGGATCTTCCCAATTCAGGGGTCAAACCCAGGTCTCCTGCATTGCAGGCAGATTCCTTACCATCTGAGCCACCAGGGAAGCTTGTATTAAGCTGGTTATTAATTGAAGAACTGTTAAGCCACTCATCTTATTAAGTTCTTAAACTTAAATGTCTCAATCATAATACAGCTACTTTGCACATATTGTCACCTAAAATTTTCACAACTTTATACAATTATTTTTTATAAGAAAATTATTTTTGATAAGAAAATCAAGGCATTATATATATGAAGAAATAAGTTACCTTCTTCCTTTATTCTCCCATAAACTCTTTTCTGTGCAGAAGATATATAAAAACATCTTTGACTGTTTTCCTTTCCAAACTCTAGTCATCCTTTAAGGCTCAGAATTCAAGCCTCTGCAGTCTTGGAAAATCATGTTGTGCTGTGTTAATTATTCCTTTTTTGAACGCCTAAAGATTTATAGTTTGTATAAATCTTGATAGTTTGTATAAATAAATATATTTTGTGTAAATAGTTCAGCACTGAATCATAATCTATCATAGATTTTCTGCTTCATGTATATCAATCTAGCTTCTCCAAGAACATAACAGAATTTTTACCTATGTAAATCTGACTTCATTCTACCATTGTCTTCAAAGCATTTTGCAGTTTAAAGGAGCAATTTGCTGAATCTGAAGAGCATATATTTCAACTAGTTTAACTACAAACTGGAGAGCTGGCCACAGTTCAATCTCTTTGTTACAATACATCTTTATTTTTCCTTTTTGTTTTTAATCAGATATTTGGACTCTTGCTTTTCGGGGATCAGTTACAGGGGCACACCACACTTTTTCTCAGTGCCAATGAGACAGTACAATCATTGATTTTTGTTTTATATTCAAGGAAACATAATTGTGTGCAATATGAAAAAAAGGCATTTCCCTTGTACTAGTTAAGGGAGCTGACATTTAAAAATAAATCATAGTATATTTGTGATGTCTTGTGATCATGGAAGATACTTCATATGTTTCTCCTGGAGTTACAATTTGTTGTTGCTTAACATCACTAAAATTCATAGAGAAACAAATTAAAACCACAATGAGATATCACTTCACACTTATTATAAAAAAAAAAGAAGATAAGTTAATTTGTATCATATTTTAGATTCCGCATGTGGTATTATATGGTATCTGTCTTTTTCTATCTAACTTACTTTGCTTTGTGTGATAACCCTCTAGGTTCATCCATGTTACTGCAAATGACATCATTTCATTCTTTCTTAAAGTCTGAGGAGTACTCTACTGTGCGTGTATTTTGTGTGTGTGTGTGTGTGCATTTTGTGTGTGTGTATTGTGTGTGCATTTTGTGTGTGTGCATTTTGTGTGTATGCTTTGTGTGTGTGTGCATTGTGTGTGTGTATTGTGTGTGTGTATTGTGTGTGTGTGTGCAGTGTGTATGTGTATTTTGTGTGTGTGTATTGTGTGTGTATATTTTGTGTGTGTGTGCACTGTGTGTGTGCAGTGTGTATGTGTATTTTGTGTGTGTGTGCATTGTGTGTGTGTATTGTGTGTGTGTGTGTATTGTGTGTGTGTGTGTGTGTGTGTGTGCATCACATCTTCTTTACCCTTTCATCTGCCAATGGACACTTAGGTTGCTTCCATACCTTAACTGCTGTAAATAATGCTACCACAAACATTGGTATGCATGTATCTTTTTGAATTAGAGTTTCTCCAGATATATGCCCAGGAATGAGATTGTTGGTTCATGTGATCATTCTATTTTTAGTTTTTTAAAGAGCCTCCATGCTGTTTTCCATAGTAGCTACATAAAACAGACTCACAGACATAAAACACAAATTTATGGTTACCAAAAGGGAAAGAGGGTGGGAAAGGATAAATTTGGAGTTTGGGATTAACAGAGACAAGCTACTATATATAAAACAGATAAACAATAAAGTCCTACTGGGTAGCACAGGGAATGATATTCAATATCCTGTAATAAATGATAATGAAAAAGAATATATTTGCTGTACACCAGAACCTAACACAACGTTGTAAATCAACTATACCTCAAAAGTATTGTTTTTTAAAAAGCTTAGAAAACAAAAGATAATGAATGTTGGTAAAGATGCTGGAGAAATTGGAAACCTGGTACACTATAGGTAGGGATGTAAAATGGAACAGCCACTATGGAATACAGAATACTGATTCCTCAAAATGAATAAATAAATAAAATAACCACATAATCTAGCCATCACACTCCTGGGTATTTATCCAAGAAAACTGGTGTTGGGATTTCAAAGAGGTATCTGTACTCATATTTATTGCAGTATCATTCATGATAAGTAAAGATAGAGAAACAACTTACATGTCCATTGACAGATGATGGGTAAAGAAAATGTGGTATATACATACAATGGAGTATTATTCAGCTTTAAAAAAAGCAGGAACTTCCATCATTTGAACAACATGGATGGACCTGGAAGACATTATGCTAAATGAAGTATCAGTCATAAAAGGACAATACTGGATGATTTCACCTGTACAAACTACATAAAATAATCAAGATAATAGAAATAAAGAGTAGAATGGTGGTTGCCAGGGGTTGGATGGAGGGGCAGTAGAGAGTTTTTGTTTTGTGGGTATTTTAAAATCAATTATACAAGATGAATAAGTTCCAAAGATCAACTGTAAAACAGCACCTATTAACCACACAGTGTTGTTCATTCTAAGACTCAAGAAGGTAGGCCGCATTTTAGGAATTTTAATCTTTTGGAAGTAATGAATCAATATTTTACCTTGATGTTGATGATGGTTTAACAGGTGTATGCACATTTCCAACTCATCTAAATGGATACTTAAAATATGTGAAGTTTTTGTATGTTTGTTATACCTCAATAAAGCTGGGGGAGGGGGAAAGGTATAGATGAATTCATTGTTTAGAATTACAGGCATTTCTGGTTTTGAATTCTTAATTTTAGTAGCCCTGCCAGTATCCAAATAGTTCATCTAAGAGTGAGTGAGCAACAGGAATGAGGGGCACTGTAAAGGCATATTTTTCACTTATGAAAAACAGAGACAGACTCAGCTGAAACAAGACTCATCGGGCTCAACAGAAAAACTACCAGGTACAGTTGACCTGGTTTCTAAAAGTTTGGATTCAAATAGAAAACACTTGGATTATGTGCAATGCTATGTGTACTTTAGACTCAGGATCATATTTCTATAATTGTGACACAGCCATCTCAAGACTCTCAGCAATTCCTTCTACATTAATCATCTTGTTTTTGGCGTACCAAGTGGTTTTTAGTTAAATAAGAGGATAGTTTTTCATATAAATTATCTTAGATAATTTACTAGACAGGAACTATGTTCAAATTTCATATAGTGTTTGTCAGCCAGTGCAATGTGAATATTTCATAGAATTAGAGGGAACACATGTCTAGTATTGGAAAGGATTCTTGTATACTGTTTCTAACATCTGAACTTGGCTTGACAATTTCCATGTTTAGTCTCTTTTTACTATCAAATAAATAATTGTATTATGTAACTTAAGTTTTAAAATATCAGTTAAGGGAATTATATTGATATTATTAGCTATCAATACGAGCATGCATTCGAACTGATGAAAGGAAACCCCTCCAAATTCTTAGTCCATTTTCATTACTTACCTTTCATTTGTTAGATAGTAGACTCCTCTGTTTCAATACTCAGTGACAGCTAAATTTCCTATATACCCCATACAGAATTGGACTGATTTAAAAAAACAAAAACCCCACAGAAAGATAGTAGATCAGTCTAGGTTTTAACAGTATAAATTTTCTTTTCATATTCTTTTAAATTTACTTAATATTTTCTATTTTCTGCTGCATCCTGATGCATTTTTTTTGTGGTTGTGGAAGACTAAGAATACATACTAAAAATATTCTTGAAATATAAAAATTAGATTGCTTAATGGCTATTTCATGGATTGGAAATATGATACATATTATTCCTAAGGTCTACATCTTATAAATAAAATTTCAATAATAAATAAGAAATTGTCAAGTGAGTTCCATTACAGTGCAGCAGGTATATATTAAATTTATAAGATAACTGGAATTCCATTGGAAAGTTACTTTATTTTATATTCTACAGGACACTCTATGGTATTTCACACAAAGCAAGAACTCAATAACTAATTGGTAAAACTCCAAAGGCTTTTCACTTTTGGCAATAAGGCATGAATAATAATCTAGATACCATATGACTTTTCATAAACATATACATCTCTCGATGACAAGCTGCATAATTTTGTAAGTATAAGTTAAATATTTATTGAAAAATTTTAATATACTTCCTCCAGCATATGTTCAACTTTATAGACAAACAATTGGATCATGTATAAACAAGTCTGAATTGCTTCCTTGCTTTTTACCTTCTGATGCAATAGTGTGGATTCCAATTGGTTTGCATACTTTGTAACTAAAAGCTTCATTTATATCTAAGATATTTATAATATAGGAAGATTGTAATAAAAGAGAAAAGAACAGTGCATAAGCCAACCCAGTGTATTAAGCCCAAATGATTGTTAGTAGTCAAGTATTTTCAATAATTTCTTCTTTTTGGCCTCTGGTAGACTTGATAGGTTTTCAAAAAACCCATCCATAACTACTCCATACTCCCTAGAAATGCAGCATGAAGAATTCTATTTCTGTTATGATACAGGCATTGATAGAGTAAAATTTTGTACTTTCCCTTTTTTTCCATCCTCAAATCACACTTATAATAACCAAACTACACACATTAACCACAATTAAGTCTAATTCAGGGTAGGGAAAATTGACTATTCACAACTGAATGTATTCCAGGTACTGTGTTAGGTAATTTACCTATTTTATCTCATTTAATTGTCAAAACATCCCAGTCTCAAATATGTATTACAGATGACAAAAATGAACCAGAGAAGGAGAAATGAATTGCTTAATAGATTTGTTACAAAGATACTAAGGTACTAATGGGTAGAACCATAAATTATGTATACTACTTTATTTCCTTGTCATATTAATAAAGTAAGTGGTACATAGTAGTTTCTTAATTAAAAAGAAGATTACAAAATATCCATTAAATCAGTAATCCATACTAATAGTGAAACAAGAAGAATGGAGAGGAAAGTTGCAGGAGATAAACTACACTAGTTTGAAGGCAGGAACAATTTTTTGACTGCTCCATTGAAAAGGGTAGTCTATATCCCCTTTTGAATATGAGTAATTATTTCACCAACAAACTACAGGAAAGGTTAAGTTTCACTAGTTTCTAGACTCTGGCCTTAAGAATCTGCTGTTTTACTTCTTGTCTCTTGACAAGAAACTGGACACCACGTTAGAAGTCCAACTAACTCAGATCTCAGTGAGGAATTCAAAGATGGTCATGGGAAGAGGATATACAGAAAGAAAGCAATACTTGTTAACTGCCAGTTGTTCTGCCATCCAAGTCCAGATACTAGTAAGAAGTGTGAAGAAGTCATCCTGGATTTCCCAGACCCAGAATATGCCACATGGAAAAGAACTGAGGTCCAGACATGTGACTGTCTCTGCCATATCCTGACGTTTTGCTGCCCCCACATGAGGCCTAGCCACTGTGGCCCACAGGCCATCTTCACTGTTGTTGTTGTTCAGTCATTAAGTGGCGTCTAACTCTTTGTGACCCCATGGACTGCAGCACACTGGGATTCCTTGTCCTCCACCATCTCTCAGAATTTCCTAAAGCTCATTCCCATTGAGTTGATGATGCCATCCAAATCATCTCATCCTCTGTCACCCCCCTCTCCTCCTGCCCTCAGTCTTTCCAAGAATCAGGGTCTTTTCCAATCAGTCGGCTCTTCACATCAGGTGGCCAAAGTATTGGAGTTTCAGCTTAAGCATCAGTCCTTCCAATGAATATTCAAGGTTGATTTCCTTTAGAATTGACTGGTTTGATCTCCTTGCTGTCCAAGGGACTCTCAAGAATCTTTTCCAGCACTACAGTTCAAAGCATCAATTCTTTGGCCCTCAGCCAATTTGGCACCCTGCCCAAATTTTTGATCCCTAGAAATGGGGGCCAAAAGTTCAAGGGATATACTTGGCAAGATTGTGTGTCCCCACTCCCACCATCATTGGGATATTGTCATGTCAGTGTAAAGCTTGAAAAGTGGAAGAGCAAGACTATCTTATCCCCTTTCTTCTCTCCTTAGGGAAGGGCAACAAAGGCTGAAAGTTGAGGGAGTAATGTAAGAACTCTTTAACATGATGGCCATTATTCCAATGTGTTTGGCTTGTGTTGGATTATGTGGTTTTTCTTCTTAGGTGAGGGTTTCTGTAGATTAATAGATAAACACCCCAGCAGAGTCCATCTAGAAAAGCTAACCACTCTCTAGTCTCAAACATCTGCTTCTTTAGGACCATGGTTGTGTTAGTGTAAGCCATACTAGCAACTGCAATTCCTGATGCCCTTTGTCTCCAGAGTTTCGGGGTAAAAAGTCAGTTGTGGGGGGCTAAACGAAGCATGAAAATGGGAGGCATTATGACATAGGTGATTTGGACGTAGGCAGATTGAGCTCCAATTCCAGTAGTGTGACCGTTGGACAGCTTTCTGATGTCAATCTCTTAATCTGCAGAGAAAAGATAACCTCAATCATAGAGATACTGTTAGCATTTGGTAAAATGGCCAATGAGAAGGACCTGGAAGATGATAAAGTAATTTTTTTTTTTTAAAGTCACTCAGTTGTGTCCGACTCTTTGCTACCCTATGGACTATACAGTCCATGGAATTCTCCAGGCCAGAATACTGGAGTGGATAGCCTTTTCCTTCTTTGGGGATCTTCGCAATCCAGGGATCGAACCCAGGTCTGCCAGATTGCTTGCAGATTCTTTACCAACGGAGCCACAAGGGAAGCCCAAAATGTTAATTTTGACCCACAAGGGAAGCTCAATGTTAATTCTTTTCCCTTCTCTTATCCTTTCAGGCTCTAAATAAGCAAACATCCAGAGAGAGGCTGACCCTGCCTGCTTAAGTGAGAAATACAAGGATGACTTCAGAGCATCAGCGGAAAAGATGAGCTCTGTGGTCACTGGACCATGATAATTGATATTGTTATGCAGATTGGCCAGATGAACTACAGAGCCATTTTCCTGAGGTGATGCATAGCAGTTTCAAGGAGTGAGCAGGAATTCAGTGCAGACATTTGGCTTTTCCCTATCCATTTAAATGTCACTGTGTGCAGCCAACGAACTAGCAAGACATACGTTCTTCTTCCCTTTTATAAATAAGACTGAAACATATAATTTCACTTAGTCTACGTTATGCGATCTCTTCCACTTCTTTATTATTTTAAGCTTTCTTCCCCTTTCCCCTTTTCTTAAGAAGTATTCTCACTAAGGTAATTGAAATGATTTGGCGATCTGAAAATATATTTATGTAGATTGTAATGAAGGCTGATGACTTTTGTTAGACCAATTCGGTTGCAAGGGACTGACACTCATATTACTTTAAATACGGAAAGTTCTTTCAGTGGTCACTGAGAAGGCAGAGAAGTTAGGAAACATAAGGGAAATTAAAGTAAGAGGGCTATAGGGGGACTGAAACTTGACCGAAAGCTGAGACCGTCTTTCTTTTCTTCCACTTCTTCAACTGCTGGCTGCCCCACCCTCGACCTGGTATCTACACAGATTCCTCCAATTGCCCTTGCCTATTTTTCCCATCAATCTTAGATTACTCACGGCTTCTATTCTCTCTCTTGGTCTTTTTCTCAACAAATTTTCAAGCTGTCAACTGTTCTACTCTTACTTTTATAAAAAAAAAAACAAAACCTTATTTTAATTGGAGGATAATTACTTTACAATAGTGGAGTGATTTTTTTTTGCCATCCATAGACTCTTACTTTTTAAAGAGCTGTGACAAGACTGACTTCTCTCAGATGGAAGCACCCTGCCAGGCCAGGGCAGAAGCCACAGTGGAATCCAGAAAACAGCTGCATGCGGGCCAGAGCTGCAGCTTAGATAAGTGGATTGGAGCAGTTTCTCTCAAAAGATCCTTTCATTGTAACAGCCACCATGATTGGCATATTTAATACAGATTGAGAATTTTAGGGATATTCTTACCTACTTGATAATCAGAATTTTAATTAGTTTCTCATTTTTTATGATTCATCTAGCTATCACATACTCCAAGAAAACTTTCTTCACCCTCTCATTCCAAGATTATTTTTCCTAGGTGCTATCACAGCACAAATCAGGTGGCCTTGTAATTGCCTGGATGTCTCTTCCTTTGGAACATAAATTGATTTAGAACAGAGATTATGTTATATTTATTACTGAACCCCCATTATACACCTACCACATGGAAAGTAATGTATACATAGATTATATAAATAATGTTATGTATAATATTATATATAATAATATATTATAATAATGTTATATATATATGTATATAATTATCTTAAATGAGTATAGAGGATAAAACATGTTTGATTTGTCCATATCCATGAAGTAACTATTTAGAAAACACATCTTTCAACTCATTATCTACCACAAAGAGTAAGAAACAGTATTAATTAAATATTATCACTAGGACACACATCCTTTACAATCTGTATGGAGTGACTTTAATATAAATGGCTGTTTTAAATGACTATTTAAAAGTAATTGATTTTATGCAAACCTCTCCTGTGTACTTTCAAATGTTCAGAACACTTGATTATTTTAAAATGCGGAACTTTTTTTACTATTGACTGGTTTCTGTCATTTCTCCTAGCCAAATATTTGACAGAAAAAATTCCCTCAAATTGGCGTATTCTTCCCAGTTCAAAAATGTTCCAGTGACATTTTAGGCTAATTTTATTTTTACCAGTCAAAAAGTTGTCCTTTTCACTGAGCAAGTTTTATTGCCATGGAAGATTAACAGGGGGTGTCAAGAATAAGAAAACATGTCAGACATTTTGTACTTTTTCTGTCAATGGGTCATTCATTTACTCAGTCATTCACAAGGTTAGTTCATTCTTTTAGAAGCAGTAGAGTCATAGTGCACATTTTTCATATGTTTAAATGAACTAATTACTGAGAGAACAGCCAGAGAATATAAAGCTCAGCCTGGTGTAATGGCAAATGTGGAAGCAGAACATGACAGGTCTTTCTTTAAAACTGTCTAGGATTCTTGATGTGAATTCCCAAAATGCACTGGAGCCATTTGTGGAAAAAAACCCAGAAGTTTCTCCTGCTGCCACAGGCAGGTATTTGTTGCCTTACTCTACTCCGGTATTGCCATTTGTGGGAACTCTCAGCTTCGACTATAAGACTATAATCTTCAACCTGATTAGAATATTCATTAAAGGAACTCTGCTATCCACAGTGCAGAAAATAAAGAAATAAGAGCTGCCAGAAAACATAAATAACACTTTATTTCTGTCTAAATTCTTAAGAATAATGGATTTCCCTGTAGAAGCTGTTGGAAAATAATATCTTATTGACATTATGCTAAATGCTCTTGTCACACTGATAATCATGTCACACAGGCTGTTTTCCCCACAAGGCAGGGCTTGAATTCTAATTCTTCCACCGAAGTTTAGCCGGGCTCTGACATCCCTGGGCCTCCAGGCTTAGGGGCAGGAGGAGGGCGCTAAGCCCACAGAAGCAGCCTAGATTTTAACCATCTTGTTCTGGTGGGTATTTCCTTGCTCTCACACTCCTTTCCCATGGTCTCTCTCCATCATGGTATCATGATGGAAATCACTGCACCAGCATGCACTTCACGTTTGGTTTTGGTTGCACTGGGTCTTTGTTGCTGTGCCGGCTTCCTCCAGTTAGAGCGAGTTTGCGCTGCTCTGCTGGGGCGCCCTGGGTCAGGGGAGGAACTTTACTCAAAAGGCGCCCCCTCCAGTGCTCTCCCCTGGAGAATCCCGTGGATGGAGGAGCCCGGTGGGCTGCTGTCCATGGGGTCGCCAAGAGTCGGACACGACTGAGTGACTTCACTTTCACTTTTCACTTTCATGCATTGGAGAAGGCAATGGCACCCCACTCCAGTCCTCTTGCCTGGAAAATCCCATGGACGGAGGAGCCTGGTAGGCTGCAGTTCATGGGGTCGCCAAGAGTCGGACAGGACTGAGCGACTTCACTTTCACTTTCCGTTTTCATGCATTGGAGAAGGAAATGGCAACCCACTCCAGTGTTCTTGCCTGGAGAATCCTGGGGGCGGGAGCCTGGTGGACTGCCATCTATGGGGTCGCACAGAGTCGGACACGACTGAATCGACGTAGCAATAACCCAATAATCAGGGTTGATAATGTTTAAAGCCACGAATTAAAAATAAAAATCAAATAAATCCATGAAAAAACAAATATCCAAATTTTAAATAAAGACGGGTTTGTCTTATGACCCACTGTTACAGTGCAGGAGAGCAGCTGTGTCCAGTCAGTCCCCTGATACTGAGCGTGTGAGGCTGTCGTCTCCTGTTGCAGCACACATTTACGATGTTTGACAGTGGTGTGCAAATTCAGAGCTGTAACTCTATCATCTACCTGTACACACACACACACACACACACACACACAAGCTCATATATACAATATATCTATAACATCTATGTGTGAATAAACATATAAAAGTTTGTACTAACTTTCTCTACTTATTCAAAATACAGAAAAATATTTAGGTAAGTGTACACAGAGACACATTTTTTTCTGTCTTCAGTTTGGCTTGGCAGGGCCCTGTGTCTAAGTAATTGGCAGAGCCTGAATTTAACTCAGGTGGTCTGGCATCAGATGGTTCATTTTAATCTAGGGACTCCAACTAATGAGAAATATGCAGTTTGCATAAAAACACAGATTTTAATCCAATGCCTCTTAATCTTCAAGTCAAGAAACTGGGGAACTGGCTAATATTTACAGACTACTGAGAATCCAATATTTTTTGCTGATGTTTGTTGCTTGGATATTCTATATTGAAATGAGGCAGGCTGTGTAGTATTCCTTCTCTATATGGACTACTATTATCTCTCCAAATTCAATTTCACTAATGAAAAGTTTGTTTGAAGAAAAAAAAAAACACATAATTTAAAATATTTAAAATACTAATTTTATATTAAAGAATTTAACATACTGTGGGCAAGAAATCCTTAGAAGAAATGGAGTAGTCATCATGGTAAACAAAAGAGTCCAAACTACAGTATTTGGATGCAATCTCAAAAATGATAGAATGATCTCTGTTTGTTTCCAAGGAAAACCATTCAATATCACAGTAATCCAAGTCTATGCCCCGACCAGTAATGCTGAAGAAGCTGAAGTTGAACAGTTCTATGAACACCTAGGAGAACTTCTAGAACTAACACTCCAAAAAGATGTCCTTTTCAATATAGGGGATTAGAATGCAAAAGTAGGAATCAAGAAACACCTGGAGTAACAGGCAAATTTGGCCTTGGAGTACAGACTGAAGCAGGGCAAAAGCTAACAGAGTTTTGCCAAGAGAACGCACTGCTCATAGCAAACACCCTCTTCCAATAACACAAGAGAAGATTCTACACATGGACCTCACCAGATGGTCAACAACAAATCAGATTGATTCTATTCTTTGCAGCCAAAGGTGGAGAAGCTCTAGAGTTCACTTCAGTTCAGTTCAGTCGCTTAGTCGTGTCTGACTCTTTGGGACCCAAGAATCTCAGCATGCCAGGCCTCCCTGTCCATGACCAACTCCCGGAGTTTACTCAAACTCATGTCCATCGAGTCTGTGATGCCATCCAGTCATCTCATCCTCTGTCGTCCCCTTCTCCTCCTGCCCCCAATCCCTTCCAGCATCAGGGTCTTTTCCAGTGAGTCAACTCTTTGCATGAGGTAGCCAAAGTATTGGAGTTTCAGCTTCAGCATCAGTCCTTCAATGAACACCCAGGACTTATCTCCTTTAGGATGGACTGGTTGGATCTCCTTGCAGTCCAAGGGACTCTCAAGAGTCTTCTCCAACACCACAGTTCAAAAGCATCAATTTTTCGGTGCTCAGCTTTCTTCACAGTCCAACTCTCACATCCATACATGGCCACTGGAAAAACCATAGCCTTGACTAGATGGAACTTTGTTGGCAAAATAACATCTCTGCTTTTTAATATGCTCTCTAGGTTGGTCATAACTTTCCTTCCAAGGAGTAAGTGTCTTTTAATTTCATGGCTGCAATTACCATCAGCAGTGATTTTGGAGCCCAAAAGAATAAAGTCTGACACTGTTTCCACTGTCTCCCCATCTATTTCCCATGAAGTGATGGGACCAGATGCCATGATCTTAGTTTTCTGAACGTTGAGCTTTAAGACAACATTTTCACTCTCCCCTTTCACTTTCATCAAGAGTCTCTTTAGTTCCTCCATACTCTCTGCTAAAAGGGCGGTGTCATCTGCATATCTGAGGTTATTGATATTTCTCTTGGCAATCTTGATTCCAGCTTGTGCTTCTTCCAGCCCAGTGTTTCTCATGATGTACTCTGCATATAAGTTAAATAAGCAGAGTGACAATATACAGCCTTGAGGTACTCCTTTTCCTGATGGGAACCAGTCTGTTGTTCCATGTCCAGTTCTAACTGTTGCTTCCTGACCTGCATATAGGTTTCTCAACAGGCAGGTCAGGTGGTCTGGTATTCACATCTCTTTAAGAATTTTCCACAGTTTATTGTGATCCACACAGTCAAAGGCTTTGGCATAGTCAATAAAGAAGAAATAGCTGCTTTTCTGGAACTCTCTTGATTCTTAGATGATCCAGAGGAGATTGGCAATTTGATCTCTGGTTCCTCTGCCTTTTCTAAATCCAGCTTGGACATCTGAAAGCTCACGGTTCACGTATTGCTGAAGCCTGGAGTGGAGAATTTTGAGCTTTACTTTACTAGCATGTGAGATGAGTGCAATTGTGCGATAGTTTGAACATTCTTTGGGATTGCCTTTCTTTGGGATTGTAATGAAAATTGGCCTTTTCCAGTCCTGTGGCCACTGCTGAGTTTTCCAAATGTGCTGGCATATTGAGTGCAGCACTTTCACAGCATCATCTTTCAGAACTTGAAATAGCTCAACGGGAATTTCATCACCTCCACTAGCTTTGTATGAACAAACATCACTATGACGTGATGCTTTCTAAGGCCCACTTGACTTCACATTCCAGGATCTCTGGCTCTAGGTGAGTGATCACACCATCATGATTATCTGGGTCGTGAAGATCTTTGTGTACAGTTCTTCTGTGTATTCTTGCCACTTCTTAATATCTTCTGCTTCTGTTAGGTCCATATCATTTCTGTCCTTTATCAAACTCATATTTGCATGAAATGTTCCCTTGGTATCTCTAATTTGCTTGAAGAGATCTCTAGTCTTTCCTACCTGTAGTTTTCCTCTATTTCTTTGCATTGATCACTGAGGAAGGCTTTCTTATCTCTCCTGCTATTCTTTGGAACTCTGCATTCAAATGGGAATATCTTTCCCTTTCTCCTTTTCTTTTCACTTCTTTTCACAGCTATTTATAAGGCCTCCTCAGACAACCATTTTCCCTTTTTGCATTTCTTTTCCATGGGGATGGTCTTGATCCGTGTCTCCTGTACAATGTCATGAACCTCCGTCCATAGTTCATCAGGCACTCTGTCTACCAGATCTAGTCCCTTAAATCTATTTCTCACTTCCACTCTATATTCATAAGAGATTTGATTTAGGTTCATACCTGAATGGTCTAGTGGTTTTCCCTACTTTCTTCAACTTAAGTCTGAATTTGGCAATAAGGAGTTCATGATCTGAGCCACAGTCAGCTCCCGGTCTTGTTTTTGCTGACTGTATAGAGCTTCTCCGTCTTTGACTGCAAAGAATATAATCAATCTGGTTTTGGTGTTGGCCATCTGTTGCTGTCCATGTGTACAATCTTCTCTTGTGTTGTTGGAAGAGGGTGTTTGCTATGAGCAGTGTGTTCTCTTAGCAAAACTCTATGAGCCTTTGCCCTGCTTCATTCTGTACTCCAAGGCCAAATTTCCCTGTCACTCCAGGTTTTCTTGACTGCCTACTTTTGCATTCCAGTCCCCTATAATGAAAAGGACATCTTTTTTGGGTGTTAGTTCTAAAAGGTCTTGTAGGTCTTCATAGAACTGTTCAACTTCAGCTTCTTCAGTGTTACTGGTTGGGACATAGGCTTGGATTACCGTGATATTGAATGGTTTCCCTTGGAAACAAACAGAGATCATTTTGTCATTTTTGAGATTGCATCCAAGTACTGCATTTCGGACTCTTTTGTTGACCATGATGGCTACAACAGAGACAGCAAAAACAAGACTGGGAGCTGACTGTGGCTCAGATCATGAACTCCTTATTGCCAAATTCAGACTTAAATTGAAGAAAGTGAGGAAAACCTCTAGACCATTCAGGTATGACTGAAATCAAATACCTTAAGATTATACAGTGGAAGGGAGAAATAGATTTAAGGAATGAGATCTGATAGACAGAGTGCCTGATGAACTATGGATGGAGTACAGGAGACATTCTACAGGAGACAGGGATCAAGACCATTCCAAAGAAAAAGAAATGCAAAAAAGCAAAGTGGCAGTCTGAGGAGGCCTTACAAATAGCTGTGAAAAGAAGAGAAGTGAAAAACAAGGAGAAAAGGAAAGATATACCCATTTGAATGTAGAGTTCCAAAGAATAGCAAGGAGAGATAAGAAAGCCTTCCTCAGTGATCAATGCAAAGAAATAGAGGAAAACTACAGGTAGGAAAGACTAGAGATCTCTTCAAGACAATTAGAGATACCAAGGGAACATTTCATAAAGGGATGGGCTCAATAAAGGACAGAAATGGTATGGACCTAACAGAAGCAGAAGATATTAAGAAGAGGTGGCAAGAATACACAGAAGAACCACAAAAGAAAGATCTTCATGACCCAGATAATCATGAAGGTGTGACCACTCACTTAGAGCCAGACATCCTGGAATGTGAAGTCAAGTGGGCCTTAGAAACCATCACTTCAAACAAAACTTGTGGGGGTGATGGAATTCCCATTGAGCTATTTCAAATCCTGAAAGATGATGCTATGAAAGTGCCACAATCAATATGCCAGCAAATTTGGAAAACTCAGCAGTGGCCACAGGACTGGAAAAGGTCAGGTTTCATTCCAATCCCAAAGAAAGGCAATCCCAAATAATGCTCAAACTACCATACAATTGCACTTATCTTACATGCTATTAAAATACTGCACAACATTCTCCAAGCCAGGCTTCAACAATATGTGATCTGTGATCTTCCAGATGTCCAAGCTGGATTTAGAAAAGGCAGAGGAACCAGAGATCAAATTGCCAATCTCCTCTGGATCATCGAAAAAGCAAGAGCATTCCAGAAAAACATCTATTTCTGCTTTATTGACTATGTCAAAGTCTTTGACTATGTGGATCACAAGAAACTGTGGACAATTTTAAAGACAAGGGAATACTAGACCACCTGACCTGCCTGTTGAGAAACCTGTATGCAGGTCAGGAAGCAACAGTTAGAACTGGACATGGAACAACAGACTGGTTCCAAATAGGAAAAGGAGTATGTCAAGGCTGTATATTGTCACTCTGCTTATTTAACTTATATGCAGAGTACATCATGAGAAACACTGGGTTGGATGAACCACAAGCTGGAATCAAGTTTGCTGGAAGAAATATCAGTAACCTCAGATATGCAGATGACACCATCCTTATGGCAGAAAGTGATGAAGAGCCTCCATGAAAGTGAAAGAGGAGAGTGAAAAAATTGGCTCAAAGCTCAACATTCAGGAAACTAAGATCATGGCATCCGGGCCCATCACTTCATGGCAAACAGTTGGGGAAACAGTGGAAACAGTGACTGAGTTTATTATTGGGGGCTCCAAAATCACCGCAGATGGTGACTGCAGCCATGAAATTAAAAGACTCTTTTTTCTGCTCTTTAGCAGGAAAGTTATGACCAACCTGGAGAGCATATTACAAAGCAAAGACATTAGTTTGCCAACAAAGGTTCATGTAGTCAAAGCTATTGTTTTTCCAGTAGTCATGTATGGATGTGAGAGTTGGACTATAAAGAAAGCTGAGCATGCAAGAACTGATGTTTCTGAACTGTCGTGTTGGAGAAGACTCTTGAGAGTCCCTTGGACTGCAAGGAGTTCCAACCAGTCCATGCTAAAGGAAATTAGTCCTGGATATTCATTGGAAGGACTGATGTTGAAGCTGAAACTACAGTACTTTGGCCACTTGATGCGAAGAGCTGACTCATTTGAAAAGACCCTGATGCTGGGAAACATTGATGGGGGGAGAAGGCGACAACAGAAGATGAGGTGGTTGGATGGCATCACCGGCTCAATGGACATGAGTTTGAGTAGATTCCGGGAGTTGGTGATGAAGTGTGAAGCCTGGGATGCTGTAGTCCTTGTGGTGGCAAAGAGTCAGACACAACTGAGCGACTGAACTGAACTGGAGTTTTGAGTTCTAATATTAAAGCTATCTTCTGAATTTTTAAATGCTTAACTCTTTAAGCCAGTAATATTCAACCTGAAATAATGTAGTAATCATACCACTGTATCGATAGCAGTTTCTCAAAGAAACACAGCTCTATGTAATATATGAAATGTACTCATTAGTGCTCATTTTAAGAAATGTCTTAAAATAGATGTTAGAAAAGAATACATATTAGCAATATGTGGATGTCACATGAACTTATTAATATACTTTGCTTGGACTCCTTATAGCCTCATCTCTATAATGAGGAGTGGTTGGAAAATCTGCTTTTTCGAAAATTGTTATACAATTTGGAGGTTTTTTTTTTTTTATGACAGTGTTTCCCTCTTTCTTACTTTACATTAATTAGTGAAGGTTTACTATATTTTCAGTGAATCATAGATCTGTTCTATGGTTAGCTTAACTCGAAAAGTAAATACTGATTTTGTTTTTCTTTACAATTTTAATTGTATTTTTTAATAAGCCGTTTCCAGGAACTTTGTATCTGCACGAAACTGACCACATATTTATGTATGTGAAATATTTAATTTTCATTTTCTATTGATTGGATTGAACATTTGATAGTACATGGACTCCAAATCTTATTCTGAACCGTGGGATTCTGAGACTTTCTCTTTCTTTTGGCATCTTATTTTAGGCTGAGAACATTTTTATGTTAATTTAAAGGTGATGGGGTGGGGATAGATTTCTTTAACTCTTATGCAATCCTCTACTAATTTGGAAAGTAGTGTGAAAGTCAGGCATCATTACTATGAAAACATTACTGATGTGAATTTAGGTTGGGCTTTAACTTAGTTTGATTCTCCTCTGCAAAATACTTTAGGGAAGCTGTATCTCCTTCCATTTAATTAGTTGGGAGCTACACTTGCGTTTTTGTCAATAACAACTGTATACACTAAAAAAAAAAAAAAGCAAGAATATTCCAGCTCTTTCAGGATGGTGGGAATTTCCCCCGGTTCCTTTACCTAGGTTGTTTTTAGGTTCATTTAAATAATTTGTGAGAGGAACCAGTGTTTGGTATTAACAAACCTTATTTATGCAAGGGGCATACAGGCCACTTTTTCAAATTGTCGTTTGCAAATGACTTTTCCTGATAAATCTCTCTCTAGTTCTGGTTGTAGGAGATGGTTGCATTTGTGCGGAATTGATGCAATGAACCTAAAATATGCAGTCTTTCCCTTTCTTCTCATTTTTCCACATTTACATGCACTGCTTCACTCTCTGGCAAAATACCAGGCTATTTTCAGACATTTCAGTCTCCTTTGTTGCATCCTTTTTTCTCCTTTGCTTTGGACAGAAAGAAAAGTTTCCAAAATAAGCTTGCGAACCAAGGTTTTTCCAGGTACTGTGCAATCAGCTGACCTATTTTGGATGTAGCCTTTTTTCTCTCTCCACATTTCTTGCACTCGCACGTGGACACATTTTCATACAGAGATATCTGTATGCAATGCCCAAGTAGTTATTTTCACTTTCTGATTTACAGAAGGCACATGTTTGTGGATTTTTTAAGCTACTTCCTTTTTCAACTTCTCTTGTGCTATGTCACCCTTAGGTTAGCTGCTTGCATTTTTCTGAGTGTGGTCCGTGATCCTTTCCCACTTCTGTGATTTTATTTGTACCAGTTTCTTCTCGTAAATATGAGATTCTTCGGGCATGCTTACCACGATATCCATTAATCATTTTCCCAATCCATTCTTCATCACTAGATTCAGATGACTCTGAGACGTTTACCAGGAGACGTGTCCTTTTCCTTCTCTGGACTCTCTGGCAAGTTGCTGGCATTCTCTATATTCAGTACAACATACACTCTTTCTGCACAGCCTGTCTCTTTACAGGGTATCACCTAAGGCAGCTACCCATGCCATTTCTGTACCCATCACAGTAGGAAATTCTGGTGCCATTTTATGATGCAACTTGCCCATACTGGAAATAAAAGATAAAGATTAACCAAATGTCATTGACATTAACCAGATGTCAAAGAAGACTGACTCTTCAGGCATTCTAGTTCAGATGGTCAGTGAAGAAAATTTCTTCCTAAACCTAGGACTTGAAATCGGGTTACCTTTGTGTAGCACACATATAGGAGTTTCTGAAAATTTGAGAATGACTCTTCCATTTTCTAGGTGTTGTGCTCAGTCGTGTCTGATCTTTTGTGATCCCGTGGGCTGTAGCCCTCCAGGCTTCTCTGTCCATGGGATTTTACAGGCAAGAACACTGGAGTGGGTTGCCATTTTCTCCTCCAGGGAATCTTCCCGACCCAGGGATCAAACCCACGTCTCCAGCATCTCCTGCATTAGCAAAGGGATTCTTTACCTATGTTTCAAATAGCTCTTTTTGAGAGGCACATGTTTTCTATTTTTAGAGAATATATAGGACATTGTATTTGCCAAATTTACACAAATTCTGTTATGTAAAATATCATTGAATAAACACAAAGATTTCTAAGGGCTAAAGAACAGACTATATATATATTACCTGTTCTTACTGTATACTAAATTTAGGTTCTATTTTAAAAATATTCACTTTATATCTGGACCTTCTTTTGCAAATGGAATACTAATATTGTGAATAAGCCCTCATCTCAAATGCTTAACAGTAAGGAAATTTTCTGACTTACTTACTTGCATTCCATTGAGTGTAAAATTTCACCAAAATTGCTTAGAAAGATGATTTTCAAAAAAAGTATTCAAGGAGGATTTTTAGATAGTTATAATAAGTGAAGCTTCAGAATTGAACTACATGGCTTCAAAAGAATCTGTTCAAATCATGTAAAACTTTATGAAAAATAGGATGAAATCATAAAGCCAATATTACTTGTGGAATGACCAATGCATATAGCTGAGTAGGCACCACCTAAAAGAAAACTTCTAATTAAAATAATTACAATATAAAGTGTGAGCATCTGTTGATGAAAAACTGAGCATATGGGATATTTTTAAGCTGAGTTCACCCATAGAGAAAATACATTTATTGAATTTAAACAGTGTATAGCATCCTTGGAGCCTAAGAAGCAAATAGACTGTGGTGAGTTCATTTACTAAACTAAGTTCCAGGCACTGTTCTAGGCACAGAGAATATAGATGTGAAAGTTCATCTCTTTTACTTCATGGATTTCTAGTGATCATTGCACATGTGGTCTGTTGATCTACTGAGAGTCATGCATTCCAACATGAAGAGAGGTAAATGCTTAGCACTGCCAGAAAACGAAATATAAGATATGTCTGAAAAAGGGCCTTAATTTTCAAAAAATAATGTGGCATTCAAGAAGCTTTCTATAAACAATACAGTATTTCTGGACAAGTATAATTAGACTGTGATTAAAAGTGTTCATTTGTGCTTCTCTTTATTCCCTTGAGTCATGGAGGTTCTTTATGCTCAGATACCCAAGTAATAGATCATTAACTGTAACTACCCGTGTTCGCTCCTTTTCAGCGCAATTCTATTTTAAGCATGACAGAGAATCAAATGGCACATTACCAAAGGGTAAAAATTAGTGCAGATGAAGGATTTTAGGACAGTGTGAAGAACTACATTGCATCATAAAGATATCTGCTAAATATTTAGACATCGAGATGGATGGGGAAATATTTCACCATTTTTCTCTAAAGAAATAAAACATTTATCACTTCTACATCATGTTAGGAATGTGCTTTTAATCAGAAATAGTTCTTTACAAGGTGGAACGAATATTTACTTAGGGCAGTGAGTAGATTTGAGTTTGTATTAATAAAATAAATAAATAAATAAACATGGTAACCCAGCTCTCAACCTTTGTCAGTTGGTTGGAATCTGATAAAAATAGTTGTTTCCTGGCTGGCTTAAACGATAAACAATCTGCAATGCAATGTGCCTGCAATGTGGGAGACCTGGTTTCAATCCCTGGGCCAGAAATATCTCTGGTGAAGGGCATGGGAACCCACTCCTGTATTCTTGCCTGGAGAATTCCATGGACAGAGGAGCCTGGCAGACTACAGTCCATGGCGTCTCAAAGAATTGGACATGACTGAGTGACTAACAGTTCACTTTAATGATAAAATACTCCTGTAAAGTGTCTCTACTGGACAAGGCTTACAGACCACACACACAGCATCTTAGGAGTTTCAGCATCTTCAAAAGTCTCCATTTGGCACAGCTCCCTTCTTCATAAAGAATTCAGATTTAGTACCAAACCAGCAGGTTTAGAACCTAAATTAGACCTAACACAGCCAGGGTCTCTCTCTCTCTCTCTCTCTCTCTCTCTATATATATATATATATATATATATACACACACACACATATATACATATACACACACTGTACAGAAAGGTGAACAATGGGATAGAGGATTCTCTTTGAAATTTTATAAAGCATTGAATCAATATCACTAAACTACCAGGAAAAAGAAAATCTTTATAATGTTTGCTCCTTAACTAAATGGGGAAATCTGACTGTTTTATAGATCTGTGAATTGTTATTTTGTTCCTTTTTATCTTCATGTTTAGTGAAGTACTCTAGTTCTTGTGCATACAAATACATGTTGTTGACTGATTAATAATTAGGGAAAGGCATAAAGTCAGAAAACACAAACTTTTTGCTATAGATCTAGAATATTGAAAACTGAAATAGATATGAGGTTGAGAGAGACGTAATAGGTGTAACAAGTAAAATCAGCCTGAATTAAAAAAATTTTGCCATTCAATTGTCTGAAAATCAGATTCTCAAAACATTTCTCTTAAATATTTACAAAACCAAAGCTTCATTGCATAATATACTTGTGTTCACTTGGAATTAAGCACATGTACATTGGGACAAATGGCACAACATTCCTAGTTTCTACCCGTAGTTGTGGTAACATGGTTGTGGAAAATGTTATTGCTATCTTTTAAGACAACAGAAATATTTCAAAGAAATATGGGAATATATTTCAAATTTATAAGCATTTTTCTTGCTAATCTGATAAACAAGAAAAATGTCTAAATTAATCTGACTCATTTTTGCTTTTAAAACTGTATAGCCTGTGAGATAATTACTCATTCATATATTCAAAATAAAAATATATAATGCTAGGAAAAATACTTTTTGAGAATTAGAGATAAAATTTGGAGAATTATTAGATTAGAAAGAATTAGAATTAGGATTTTTTTTAAAAAAGAAATGCATGGAAACCTTATTGGGAACATATTGTTCTCCACTAATGATTTAACTGAAGACTTTTTATATAAAGCTTTGTGTATTTTAAAATAACTTTTGAATTTTTTCTTTCAAATATACAAACCAGTCAGCAGTAAGCTTAAATCTTAATCTAAGAAAATTGAATCCACAAATAGAAATTATTTCAAAACAATGTTGGGTATTTAAAAAACAGTTGAACTTTCAAAGTATCTTTGAATGTGTAATCTCATTTCATATTCCCCGAAACCATATAAGACATTTGAATTTCCATCATGCAAATGAGAAATCTAAGCGCCCTAGAAAATCTAAGGCTCACACTTTTTTTTACATAGTGAGAAACAGAACCAGAATTTGGATTAAACTCACCTGATTGGTTATCCAATGCACTTTGAGTGACCTCATATCGCTTTGACATTAGCCATGCATATATTCAGAAACTAATATTAATAAGTTTATAGTTTGATTAGTTGAATAATTTTCATTATTTCATATAAACTATATATGATTTATAGACTTTGAAAAATAGAGAAGCAAAATGAAGTTAGTAAAATTCTCTAGTTACATCACACCACTTAGCAAGAAATAGCGTGTTAACACCTAGGTGAATTTTTTCACAGACTTGATAACACACTTATATATATATGCATATATATATACATTTAAATAAACAGAATCAAAATTCATATATTGCTTTATAATCTGCTTATTTTTCCACTTAGTAACATATCACACCTCTTTTCCATAATATCACATATCCCACAGAGTATTTATTAATGCTTTCCCCTATTATTTTTTCCTCATTGTGTTTAACAATATCATACAAAAAAAGTCATTTCTATTCTGTGGTAAGAAATAATATATATAAATAACCCTCTCCATTGCCTAAATAAAAACTAGAACCACAAAAACCCTTTCATTTTCACTTCTTGCTGAGTTTTCCAGGAGCTTCAAAATGAACATACAATTTAGTTGTTTATCACAGGAGGTAGGAAGATGTGATCAAGAAGGGACGTTTCAGAAGGCAAAGTCAGTAACATTTAATGAAGCTCATTCCTCAATCAGATGTGATAAATGACAGATTCATTTGCCTGAATACTAAGTTATTCCTCTGATAATTTGTATGGATACTTTCAGGACAGTGTACAAGTACAGAGATTTTGTGAAGAAAAATTTAAATTTCATAGCTACTAAGTGAGGGATTCACTAAATGTTTGACTGTCTGTATATAATTGTTGTTGTTCAGTTGCTAAATCATGTCTGACTCTTTGTGACCCCATGCAATGCAGCATGCCAGGATTCCCTGTCCTTCACTATCTCCCGGAGCTTCCTCAAACTCATGTCCATTGAATCAATGATGCCATCTAACCACCTCATCCTCTGTCATCTGCTCCTCCTCCTGCCTTCAGTCTTTCCCAGCCTCAGGGTCTTTGCCAATGAGTTGACTCTTCATATCAGGTGGCCAAATTATTGGAGCTTCAGCATCAGTCCTTCCATAGAATATTCAGGGTTGATTTCCTTTGGGATTGACCTCTTTCCTGTCCAAGGGACTCTCAAGAGTCTTCTCCAAAAGCATCAATTCTTCGGCGCTCAGCTTTCTTTATGGTCCAACTCTCACATGCATACATGACCAATGGAAAAACCATAGCTTTGAATAGATGGACCTTTGTCAGCAAAGTAATGTTTCTGCTTTTTAATATGCTGTCTAGATATGTCATAGCTTTTCTTCCAAGGAACAAGAGTCTTTTAATTTCATGGCTTCAGTCACCATCCACAGTGATTTTGGAGCCCAAGAAAATAAAATCTGTTACTGTTTCCATTTTCTCCCCATCTATTTGCCATGGAGAGATGGGACTGGATGCCCTGATCTTAATTTTTTGAATGTTGAGTTTCAAGCCAGTTTTTTCACTCTCCTGTTTTACCTGCATCAAGAGGCTCTTTAGTTCCTCTTCACTTTTTGCCATTTAAAGTAGTATCATTTGCATATATGAGATTGTTGATATTTCTCCCAGCAATTTTGATTCCAGCTTGTACTTAATCCAATCCAGCATTTCTCCTGATGTACTCTGCATATAAGTTAAATAAGCAGGGTGACAATATACAGCCTTGACATACTCCTTTCCCAATTTTGAACCAGTCCCTTGTTCCATGTCCACTTCTCACTGTTGTCCTGCATACAGGTTTCTCAGGAGACAGGTAAGGTGGTCTGGTATTCCCATCTCTTTAAAAATTTTCCAGTTTGTTGTGATCCACACAGTCAAAGGCTTCAGCATAGTCAGTGAAGCAGAAGTAGATGTTTTTACTGGAATTCCCTTGCTTTTTCTGTGATATTGGCAATTTGATTTCTGGTTCCTCTGCCTTTCCTACATACTCTCAATTGTACCTAAAATTAATCTACACCCATTTGCTTGATTTTAATCTTATGATCTGGCTGACTTTTTGAGTCTTATCTACCACAACTTTGTTTAATTGAATTCTTCACTATTACTCCTTCTTTGCTCCGTTTGTCACTCTTGATTCTACCTGTAGTGTTCTTCTTTAACATTAAGAAGTGAAGTAATCTTATAGCCTTCAGTCCCCAGTTCACATAGTGTCAAATGCTCATAAATGTGCTTAGCCTCTTCAATCAAAAACTCAGTTTCCCTTCTTCTCAACTTCTTGGCACTACATTTGCCAAGTTTCAAGGCACAGCACAGTTTTAAACTGCCTTTATTTCAGTACATATATTTTGACTCTCCTAGAGAATACATATGAGTTTAAATGAAAACTTTTTTTTTTATCATTGAATTTTCTATCATGCTTGGCCAATTGCTTTGTCTGTAATAGGTGCTGTAGAAATGCAGAAGATTGATTGAATAAATGAATGAAAGAACCAGTTGGCATAAGATAAGGCCACATTGTCCTTGGCTGATTGAAACTTGGCATCCATTCAGTGAGACTTTCTAAACTGTTTCCACAACCAAGTTGCATGCTTCACGTAGTAGAGAGTCAGTGATTGATCCTGTTAAACTGGAACAGCACCTGTTTCTCTTTTAATGTATTTTCAGTGCATAGCAAGCATGCTTGATAATACAGGCTTTAATAGTTCTAAATTGGTTTGAGTCTCCTGAAATAATAAATGAGGCAATTTTGTCTTCAAAGACAATGGACTTTAATGAGAATATTTCTGTATCTGGCAATTTGCAGTCATAATTTATTTATAGCAGAGCTTATGATTCATCATCACAATTTCTTTCAAATTTTGTAAGAAAAAATCATCTCTATGAGTACAAGTGTCTTATTCTGGCAGCTGTTCTTCACTAGCTGATATTTTCTGCAAGCTCTAAACTTAACATTAGCAGCTTTCAGTTTAATTTTTCTTTGTTTACATTTGGAATATGTTCACCACATAAAAACATTCTTGTCATAAGAATGCAAGGAAGATATAAATGTAGTTGTAACAGAGCCTGCTAGCAAACTCTAGTCTTCTTTGACCCCAGGTGAGCATAATGGTAGCAGAAATCATCCCTTCCCCATGGTGAAGATATATAAAACCAAACTGGATCAAATTGTTTTTTTTTTTTCCCAAAAGTCTCATTGTACCCAAAGGGTATATCTAAAAACATTTGCTTTGTTAAGATTCAGCTACTTCCCAAAGGTTCTAAAGAATGACATTTGTTTTTTATTGTTTTTTCAAGTAACTGTAATCTCTGGTTGCTGGGGAAGGAATAGGTTGACATTATTGCAGTATTATAGTAGTATTTTTAACCAATTCCAATCTCTATTTATTACTCTCATTCTCTCTGTGTTCATTTTTTGACAGATCTATCGAGAATCTGTAAAGCAGTTCAGAAGCTGGGGAATAAGAAGGTAATGGCTGACTACCTGAAACTATATAGCTGCTTTCAAAATCACCAGGAGGTTAATAAAAAGGCTCTGGAATCAAATAAGGAAATGGAAGAAGAAGATGGTTTCTCAATTTGCTTCCTCTCCTTGCACAAATACTTGACCAAGCTGATGTCTAATATATGCAGATCATATTAATTTCCATATCACTTTTTTTTAGCATTACTGTAATTATTTAGACACACACACACTTGTCTCATTTGTATTGAAATTAATTCCTTTAAGTGTTAAATGGAAAAGCCAGGAACTGATGCTGAGAGGAGACATTCCAAACCAAAGATTAAGAGGTTGGAGTTTTAGCCTCAAATTAAAGCAGTCAAATAGACACATAAACATGCAAACATGAGATATTAAACAATGATGTTTTGTGTGAACGTATGTCTGTCTGACCATAAACGTAAAATAAATATATCTTATTCCTTGGGATAGCCTCCCTCATAGACAACCTGGAGTAGTGGGAATAAATTGTAATTTGGAGTTGGACAAAATTACCCTTGCAGATACATCACTTACTAGTGTTTACAAATCACTTCACCTCTCTGAACTTCAGTTTCTTCTTTTGTTAAATGTAGCTAATATCACCTATATCATAAAATAATGAGAGTTAATGGAAATGACATGTAGAAAGTGCTTGGCATAGAGAAGACATTCAGGTAATAAAAAAGGTAATATTAGGGATTGAATATTACGGAGGTGAAAATGAAATGAGAATGAATAGGGAAAGAAAAAGAAAATAATCCTTCCTTCTACCCAGAGAACCAAGAATTTCTTTGGAAACTTTGAAAGCTTGAATGAGAACTGGCTAAACTTTCCTTAATTCATTTGTTGCATATTTAGTGAATTCCTATATGCTGGACTGCAGTATGATAAAGGCTGAGGTTATAGTGAGACAGGCATACAAGTATGGACCTTCATGGAGCCTTATAGTTTGAGAATAGATGATATTTCCTGTGTCCACATTAGATATCTGAAACAAATTCCCTCATCATTCAGTTTATAATAAGAGTATTTGCACTGTACTTCAGGCCATAATAGAGATAGCAAAATAGGACAATATGGTCTATAATTAATGACATAGAGTTCCTTGGGAAGAACTGAACTTATCTAGGTATCACATCTGTAATATTTTGAAGGGGCTTTTGAAGTTCGCTTATATTTATTTATTCATTTTATGAAAGAGGTTTATTTTAAAAGAATATAAAGGAAGATTTAGGAAAAGTCCATAAAATATTTCATTTTATTTTTGTATAAGCTATCACATTTGTGACCTGGTATAATTACATTTAGTTAAATTAATTCATCAACCCTATTTTAGCACAACAAAAATGGTAAACGCTGGTAGAGGAATTAATGTGGATAATTTCCCACTTCAACTACTACTGCTTACAGATAAATCTCTAGTAAAGAAATGATTGCAGTCCAGAGCTTCATCACCACACCCCAGGGACCTCCGAATTCTTAATCAGAATAGTTTTTCTTAAGCCATTTTTTTTTGTTTGTTTGTTTAGTTATTTGATCCTTATTTTTATTTTTTTATTTTTTTTTTATTTTTTCAGTGGGTTTTGTCATACATTGACATGAATCAGCAATAGATTTACACGTATTCCCCATCCCGATCCCCCCTCCCACCTCCCTCTCCACCCAATTCCTCTGGGTCTTCCCAGTGCACCAGGCCCGAGCACTTGTCTCATGCATCCCACCTGGGCTGGTGATCTGTTTCACCATGGATAGTATACATGCTGTTCTTTCACAACATCCCACCCTCACCTTCTCCCACAGAGTTCAAAAGTCTGTTCTGTACTTCTGTGTCTCTTTTTCTGTTTTGCATATAGGGTTATCATTACCATCTTTCTAAATTCCATATATATGTGTTAGTATGCTGTAATGATCTTTATCTTTCTGGCTTACTTCACTCTGTATAATGGGCTCCAGCTTCATCCATCTCATTAGGACTGGTTCAAATGAATTCTTTTTAACGGCTGAGTAATATTCCATGGTGTATATGTACCACAGCTTCCTTATCCATTCATCTGCTGATGGGCATCTAGGTTGCTTCCATGTCCTGGCTATTATAAACAGTGCTGCGATGAACATTGGGGTGCACGTGTCTCTTTCCGATCTGGTTTCCTCAGTGTGTATGCCCAGAAGTGGGATTGCTGGGTCATATGGCAGTTCTATTTCCAGTTTTTTAAGAAATCTCCACACTGTTCTCCATAGCGGCTGTACTAGTTTGCATTCCCACCAACAGTGTAAGAGGGTTCCCTTTTCTCCACACCCTCTCCAGCATTTATTGCTTGTAGACTTTTGGATAGGAGCCATCCTGACTGGCGTGTAATGGTACCTCATTGTGGTTTTGATTTGCATTTCTCTGAAAGCTTTTGCACAACAAAGGAAACTATAAGTAAGGTGAAAAGACAGCCCTCAGATTGGGAGAAAATAATAGCAAATGAAGAAACAGACAAAGGATTAATCTCAAAAATATACAAGCAACTCTTGAAGCTCAATTCCAGAAAAATAAAAGACCCAATCAAAAAATGGGCCAAAGAACTAAACAGACATTTCTCCAAAGAAGACATACAGATGGCTAACAAACACATGAAAAGATGCTCTTAAGCCATTTTTAACTATTACCTTTCTATTTGAACATAGTGATCATGACCTATTGAAGAGATATGCTATTTTATTTTTAATCTTTCAAACTTATTACACCATCTTGTGACAGCTGATCTTTCATTCTTTTTCAAATGTTAGCACCTTGATTCACACAAAATTTCCTATGATGGTTGCTATTATTTTCTCCATTTTGCAGAAGAGCAACCAGTGTGCTTAAGCAATCTGTCCAAAATAATGCAGGTAAATTGCAGATCCGGATTTGCACTAGAGCATTCTGACTCTAGTTTTTATATCCCCAAATGCTCTCTGCCCCTACCCCGTTAAATTGCATTTTTCATCTGTTTGTATATATCTTTGTTGTTATTGTGTTTTAAGAAAATCATTTATTTTGGACATTTTAATGGCACAATTTTTGATAATTGGAGGGGCCATGCAATTAGTCTTCTTTAGTATTAGGACTTCCCTGGTGGCTCAGGAATCTGCTTGTCAATGCAGGAAATGCAAGTTCAATCCGTAGGTTGAGAAGATCCCCTGGAGAAGGAAATGGCAACCCACTGTAGTATTCTTGCATGGAAATTCCATGGATGGAGGAGCCTGGTGGGCTAAAGTCCATGGGGTCACAAAGAGTCAGACACGGCTTAGCGACTAAACAGCAACAAGTATTTGTGCAGATGAAATCACCAGCTACAAGTTTTGACCAGCTCAATGATAAAGTGTGTTCCTCCATATTATGTTCTACTTTCTAAGTCTAAAGCTATAATAAATTTTAGTATGCTTATAGGAAATTTTTCTTCTATTAAAAAGAATGGCTTTCTGTGGGTTAAGTCCCCAATGCAGGGGTGCAGATTTGATCCCTGGTCAGGGAGCCAAGACCCCTCAATGCCTCATGGCCAAATAACCAAAACATAAGACTGAAGCAATATTGTAACAAATGCAGGAGTGACTTTAAAAATGATTGACATAAATAAATAAATAAAAGTACATTAAACAAGAAACAAGTTTTCATCTAGGAAACAAATGAGTGTGTGTGTGTGTGTGTGTATATACATATATATATATATATAAACACACACATATCTCACAAGTTGACAGCTCCATATTTTGTGATGATAAAGGCCACTGTTTCCTGCTAGTTTTTTGCATTTCTGTTCTTGCCCATAACCCCAGAAGCCCTGAAGCTAAGTCATGGAGAGATGGGGAAATAATTGATAGCATGGAATTCTAGAACCATGTGAAGTTGGAGCTAGCAGATATAAAAACTTAAAACTTTCCAGAGCAAGCAGATCTGCAGAAAAGAAATAGTTACACTTACAAGGAAAACCCTTTATCACCAATAAAGGAAGACTCCTCTCTTCACTGAGTCAAATGCAATCTAAATTTATTTCCTAAATTCTAAGATTAGGTAAATGTGTGATATTTGGCTCCATTACAAGGCACTAACATCTACTGATTTACGAGTGACCTGGAAATGTTTATACATAAATGACATAAATGAAGGACATGTATACGTATGTCCTTCACTCAGAGGTGAAGGACAAATCTGCAAAGGGTTGTATCCCAAGAAAGAGAATGTTTCAAGAAGGGATAGTCAATAGCACACAAACATTCTCAGAGATAAAAATTAAAATTGTCCATTGGATTTTATACAAGCTTGTTATGACTTTTTTATTTCTAATACTTTTCTTTCATTAAAAAAACTTTTTCTGCAACATTAACAGGTTTTTCTAATTGTTGCAAATGAAAAAGTTCCCACTTATAGGGAAATTGTCTAACAAGATTATACCTTAATTTGGATGTTTGCTTATGGGAATAAGCAGGGATATCAGGATAGCTAATGTCATTTCTTCTCTACAAAGACCTTGGAGTTTGTGTGGGGAAGTAACTTGTGATTATTGCCAATTCCACTAGGAGCCTGAGTTTGGATATTGCCAGTTTTGAGCAATAGGTTCTAGAGTAACCGTCTAGGAAAGCCTCCTAAGGAGCAAGAGAGCTCACGGTGAGCCCAGGGAGAGTGAGCAGGAAAGAGCTAATAATATCTAATAGAGTAGAGCACTTTGTGCCCATGCTGGAAGGAATGATGCTGAGGCATCTTCTGAAGGGCTCAGCATGGACACTATATGAGCACGCACCAGAATGTAATGTCCTGTGTTGTGCCCTATTATATTTGCATAGCTGTTTTTCTCTGTTTGGTATGCTGCATCTTCTCTGCCTTGATGTGTCAAAAATGAACTAGGTTGCCTCCACTGGGAAAATTTTTCTGATCTCATAGACTGGATTAGGAATCTATTTTCCCATAAGAGCCTGTGCATGATAAATTCAGACCCATTAGTTTCCAAAATACATTATGAACTTTTCTAAAGTCAACATTATATTATTCATCATTTTATTCTAGTCTGCTTCCTGAAACATGTTTAACAGTTGGTTAGCTGAACTAACCTCTTAGAGTCGTTACTGTTGTAGGCATCTTCTGAAAATCTTCCCACTGACTCCACCTTCTCAGATCCATACACATGTGTGGGGTGGACCAAGGAGAACATGGCAGTATGAATGGGATGCCACTTCTGATATTAGTTTTAAAAGGACTGTGAATTCTATATTGCTCTTACTTTCTCTCTTGACCTCTTGTTTGCAAGTTCTGATGAAATAAACTTCGATCTTGTGAGCTGCTCTATGGAAAGGGCCACATGGAGAGGTATTAAGGGTGGTTTCCAGTTACCAGCCAGTGAAGAAATGAGACCCACAGTCTACTAGCCCATGAAGTTATGAATCCTCTCAACAACATATAAACAATCTTGGAACAGTATCCACTCCCATTCAGACCTTAAGATCACTACGGCACAGGCTGACACCTTCATTACAGACTTGTGAAAAACCCAAAACCAGAGGACTGATAGATAGTAAATACTGTTGTTTTAAGCCACTAAGTTTTGAAGTATCTGTTATTTAGAAATAGGTATATTATGCAATTATGAAGCCAAAAGGCTAAGGTAGATCCCAAGATTACTTATTTGATCATATAGGAAATATCAACCTCCTGAATATGTTATATGCAAGACCTGGAAAGAAAAACTTTCCAGAGAGAAAGAGACACCACAAGCATCTAGGTACAATAGTAGACTACTGCCTAAGAGGGTCCATGACCCTGTAGAAACAAAATGTATCCTAGCATTTGCCTTTTATGTTCTTGAAAATTGGTCTGAGGATGTGCCACAAGTGTAAAAACCAATAATTTCTTACTAGATATGATCAAAATTTGGAAAGTTTTCTCAATAAAATGCTCAGTGAGGTACAGAGAGTATGAGCAGTTTTTCTGAGATTATGTGATGAAAGAGGTGAAATGAAACATACCTCTGTATGATTCTCAAATTTAAATCATTTCCACTGTACTATGCTGTCCAGCCCCACATCAGTTACCAGTCCTCCAAGAGAGGAAAAAAGTAATACAGGCTTATAGACTGATTTATCTAAAAATGATTCAACTAGAATTCCCCAGATTGAACATTAATATTGGACATTCTACTTATTCTAGAACTGAGCTAGAAAAAAGACTGAATTTTAAGACTTGATTATAGAGATGGAGGCAAGATTACATGCAGAGGAAATTGCACTGTTAGTTATGATATAGCTGGAGAGCAACTTTGAGTTTCAGCTGATAGCCTTCTGAATCATACTTTCTTGGTACAGTGCAGAGAAAGAAGAGGAACAAAGAACAAATATACCCCTGATAGATATGGAACACAAAATTGGACATGGAAGATGATGGCAGTGAAAGTGAAAGTTGCTCAGTCGTGTCCAATTCTTTGTGACCCCATGGAATAGTCCATGAAACTCTCCAGGCCAGAATACTGGAGTGGGTAGCTGCTCTCTTCGCCAGGGGATCTTCCCAACGCAGGGATTGAACTCAGGTCTCCCGCATTGCGGGCAGATTCTTTACCAGCTGAGCCACCAAGGAAGTGAGGGTGTTGTATTATTGAACACTTTCCATAAAAAGTATACTGAAAACACAGCCAATATTCAATGGTCTACATAATATTTGATAAAGTAGGACATATTCTCAAAAGCATAAACAATGATACAAAGGTAATCAGTGACAAAAATAACATTGACGTAAAACTTAACTATATTTATATATTTCTAAAAGCTTTTTCACAAGTTATTTTCACAAGAACCCACTAAAGTATGTCTTATTTTCCTTTTACAGATGAGAAAACTAAAGTTTAATGAGTCCTCATAAGTTTAAAGAATTATCTACACAAAATCCAATTAAATGATATAACTAAAAGAAGTATAGAATGTTAGGGTGGAGTGATAGATAAAATGTATTAGAGGACTTGGGGAATGGGTTGGAATAAGAAATTTAGGATTTAAAGGATTAAGGATGTGCTTGGTCTAGAGAGATAGCACATCATGATTTCTCAGTAGCAAGAACATATATGGATCATTTAAGACGCATTGGAGAGCCCATGTCAAGTGAGAAAATCATGTGTCTGGAACGGCAGACGTGGACATTGATTTTGTTCATTTTGAATGACTAGAATAGATAAAAATTGGAGGATGTAATTAGCCTCCAACTAATAAAAATAAATGGAAAAAAAATTGGGGGATGAAATGATTACATGAAATACTGCTTCCTTATCGAATCCATCCCCTTTCGATTATTACTTATAATAGTATGTTGGTCCTTTAATGGACTGGAACCTGGTGGTCCAGGGTCGACGATAAGAAAGTAAGAGAGAGAAAGAGGCTGACAGCGCTTGTTGGTCCCTTAATGGACTGGAACCTGGTGGTTCCGAGAGTAAAAGAGAGAAAGAGGCTGATATCCCCTGGTTTACGCGGAAAGCCAATAGAGCCCAGTTCTTAGGGCTCACGCTGCTGCACGTAGGCACCGGGCACCCTCTCGAGTGGGTGAAGGCACAGTGCGCCTTCTCCAGAGGGTCTTAGAAGCCCGGGCAAGAAAGTGAGCTCAGCGGGCCTCCGCGCTCCAAGGAATTAGCCAGAAATAGAGAGAGAGAGAAAGAAGGAGAGAATAGAAAGAGAGAGAGAAGGAGGGAGGGAGGGAGGGAGGAAGGAAGGAAGAAAGAAAGAAGGAGAGGGAAGGAAGGGAGGGAGGGAGGGAGGGAGGTAGACACGGGGACCAAAGCTCTGATGGAGCAAATGTGTTTTAATCAACAGGGCATGGGCATATATACTGTCTTACAAGGTGGTTATTCTCAGCAAAGACAAAGATTAAAATTCCAGACTTACAAAACATAAGATGATCCCTATCAAAGAGAGAGAGTTGCAAACAATCACCTTTTACCATCTGGCTCATAAAAAGGAAGAGGGTACTTATCACTGTAATGAGAAATGCCTGGATTCCTCAGCCCCGGGAAAGGCATGCCTCTCCTCTTAATTCCTGAATATTCAGGAATCAATAAGGGCCAGAGGGTTCCTGACAGATCCAAAACAGCACACAGGAAGCCTCTTGTTAAATGCTTCCTGACAATGGTATGTATTCTATTTTGTTCTTATCATTTTTTCAAAATTATTGTCTATATTTTTCATCTCTTTTTTTCAAAACAAGTTTTTATTGAAGTATAGTTGATTTAAAATGCTGTGATAGTTTCAGGTAGATCACAAAGTGATTCAATTATATATATATATATAAAAAAATATATATGTAAAGTGTGTAATAATATTTATAAATAATATAAATATATATAAGTATATATATGTATATATAAATAAATAAATATATAATATATAATGCTGCTGCTGCTGCTGCTAAGTCGCTTCAGTCCTGTCCGACTCTGTGCGACCCCGTAGATGGCAGCCCACCAGGCTCCCCCTTCCCTGGGATTCTCCAGGCAAGAACACTGGAGTGGGTTGCCATTTCCTTCTCCAATGTGTGAAAGTGAAAAGTGAGAGTGAAGTCGCTCAGTCATGTCCAACTCTTAGAGACCCCGTGGACTGCAGTCTACCAGGCTCCTCCGTCCATGGGATTTTCCAGGCAAGAGTACTGGAGTGGGGTGCCATTGCCTTCTCTGATAATATATATAATAAGTATATATAAGTAATAATATATATGTAATATATTATATATCATTATAGATAATACATAAGTATATATATAAATAACATATATTATATAATTATATACATATTCTATTTTATAATATATCATATATATAATTAACATATAATACATGTTAACATATATAACATATATATTATATATAAATAAAATAAGTATTATACATGTATAAATAAATATGTAATATATAATAAGTATATATAAATAATACATATAATATATTACAAAATATATATTAATTATATATAAATAATATAAACAATATAGATTATATAATTATATGATTATATACATATTATAATAATATATTATATTATAATATATTGTATATTATAGATTATATTATATATATCATATATATAATTAACATATAGCATATGTTATATGTTGACATATATGATATATATTATATATGTCATATTTATATAATATATATTTATAATATATTTTAATATTATAATATATTATAAATATATATTATATATCATTTAGATATAATATATATGATTATATTATATATATCTATATATTATATTATATTTATAAATTATGTATTTAGTAATAAATATAATATAATGAATACAATATAAATATAATATTATATAATTATAAATTATAAATATAATAGTATAATAAATATATTAGATAAACATATTTAAATATATTTCAAATATATAAAAATATATAATTTATACAAATAATATTAATAATATAAAATATATATTATAGTATAATTTATATTATACTATAATATATAATATATATAATATATTTTATATAATAATAATAATAATATCAGATAGTAAAGTGTCTGCCTACAATGTGGGAGACCTGGGTTTGATCCCTGGGTCGTGAATATCCTCTGGAGAAGTGAATGGCTACCCATTCCCGTATTCTTGTCTGGAGAATTCCATGGACAGAGGAACCTGATGGGCTGCAGTCCATGGGATCGCAGAATCACAGAGGACTGAGACTTTCACTTTTCATGTTCCCAGGTGGCACTAGTGGTAAAGAACCCGCCTGCCAATGCAGGAGACTTAAAAGTCTCAGGTTCAATCCCTGGGTCAGGAAGATTCTCTGGAGGAGGGCATGGCAAGCCACTCCAGTATTCTTGCCTAGAGAATTCCATAAGCAGAGGAGCCTGGAGGGCTACAGTCATGGGGTTGCAAAGAGTCAGACAGTCTGAGCGATTAACACTTTCACTTTTCGTGTGTGTGTGTGTGTGTGTGTGTGTGTGTGTGTGTGTGTGTGTGTGTGTTCTTTTTCAGATTCTTTTCCATTTTAATTATTACCAGGTATCGATTATATTAATAGTTCCCTATTCTATACAGTAGGTCCTTGTTTTTTATCTATTTCATATATAGTAGTGTGTTTCGCAAAGAGTCAGACAGGACTGAGCGACTTCACTTTCCCTTTTCACTTTCATGCATTGGAGAAGGAAATGGCAACCCACTCCAGTATTCTTGCCTGGAAAATCCCAGGGATGGGGGAGCCTGGTGGGCTGCCGTCTATGGGATCGCACAGAGTCGGACACGACTGAAGTGACTTAGCAGCAGCAGCAGCAGTATGTATCTATTAATTTCAAACTCCAACTTTATCCCTCCCCTGGACATTTCCCCTTTGGCAACTGGTAAGTTTGATTTCTATGTCTGTGAATTTGTTTTGTGAATTTTGTAAGTTCATATGTGTCATTTTCTAAGTTCCACATAGAAGGGGATATTAAGTGGTATTTTTCCTTCTCTAACTTACTTCACTTAGTATGATAATCTCTAGGTCCATCCATTTTACTATAACTGGCATTATTTCATTCATATTTGATGGCTAAGTGCCGGGAGCCAGCACACGAGATCCCACCCATAAAAGGTCGTGAGGAGAAGATCTGACAAGCAAGGCAGATCAGGACTTCAGGGATTTCGAAAAGCTGCCCCGGCGCTCACCTTAGATGATCTCTGTCTTTCTGATGCTTGCTGTATTAGACTACTCCCTAATTTCTGTGACATGGGTAGAAGGCCTTCCCTGATCTCTTTCCAAAAATAATCAACTTAGAACTTTAATTAATATGTCTGCCGGATGGTGGTATCCTGTAAGATTATTCAGGATGAAAGGAGTGTTTCAATTTAGACCCCTTTGCTGGCATTCTAGCCTGCTTGGCAAATGCGTTCTAATGCACATGACTGCTCACAGCACCTTAATCATAAACAGCATAAAGAACCTGATCACATAAAGGCCCTAATAGGCACAGAGCCCTTCGAGGGTGAGGAAGCCCTATTAGAGAACATAAAATATTATTCTAAAAGCGGTTATAGTTAAAGATTTAGAAAAATAAGAGTTTAGAATTGTTAATTTTAACCAGGAATGCTAAACAGGGGCTCCCTCACTGGAGCTGCAGAGTCTTTGTGTGGTAAATCTTTTAGATAAATTTAACTGATAACTTCTGCAAAAGGACTGACCTTTGTGTTCATTAAAGAATAGATTACGGAACACAGCTTTGCATTCACCTAGGTCAAAAAATGTCAATAGGCCCCAAGGCCAGAAGATAATGTACAAGACTCTCACAAAGAAGTATGCAGAAAACACCCTGGTTTCCTGAAGGATGAGCCGATGTAATATTAAACTATCTTCCCCTTAAAAATGTACTAACTTAGAATATAAAAGCTATGGTAAAAAAAATAAAGATTTGCCAGACTACTGCACATCCCCAGTCTGCTCTCGCTCTCTCTCTCTCTCCCTCGCAGACTTGGCCCCATCAAGGCTGGTCTCATGTGTCTTCCCTCGCCGACACCGTTCATCCTGAGGGTACCCCCTGGATCCTGCCGAGGCTGGACCCCGGCAGCTAAGTAATATTCGTGTGTGTGTGTGTGTGTGTGTGTATAGGGTGTGTGTATTATATATAGTATATATAACATGGTGTGTGTGTATATGCATATACACACACATATACCACATTTTCTTTCTTCATTCATCAATGAACATTTAGGTTGAGTCCATATCTTGGCTGCTGTAAATAGTGCTGCTATGAATGTTGGGGTGCAAGTATCTTTTTGAATTAGAGTTTTCATCTTTCATAGATATAGACCCAGAAGTAACTTCTGGGTCATATGATTGGTCTCTTTCTAGTTTCATAAGAAACCTCAATACTGTTCTCCATAATGCCTGCACCAATGCAAATTCCCACCAGCAGTATAGGAGGGCTGTTTTTTCTCCGCACCCTCTCCAGCATTTGTTATTTACGTTTTGGCGATGACCTTCTGACCAGTGTGAAGTGACACTTCATTGTAGTTTTGATTGGCATTTCTCCAATAATTAACAATGTTTAGCATCTTTTCATGCGCCTGCTGGCCATCTGTATGTCTTCTTTTGAGAAATGTCTATTTAGATCTTCTGCTCAATCTTTGATTTGGTTGTTCTTCTTTCTTATTCTATCAGTACACTTTGTATCACTTGATCCTTTGTACCAAAAGTATTTTGAATATTTAATATCATTATCTCCAAATTTGACTTTCTTATAAGTCCATAAACCCTAATTCAATCTTTAAGTGTTTTCATTGCAGAGAAGTTGTTTAAATGTAATACAGAGGAAAAAAATAGAGTAAATGCTCATCTTTTACAATTATTATTGTTTTGCAAAATTCCCTAACTGCATTTATTTCATCAGTTTTCCCTCCTAAATTATAGTTGGCAATGGGTCCATTGTAAGATTAAGCAAAACCACGACCATTAATTTATGAGTAACATCTATTCATTCTTCATTTATACTGCTGCATAAAAGGTCATGTTTTTATGCTAAACTAAATGCAACTGTAAAAAGCAGGAAGACATTTATTAGCAAAACACTCATAAAACTCTTTGACCTGTGTGGTCAGAGGCAGTATATTACTAGGAGCAAAGCCACAAAATAAACTAAATCTTAAACTATGAAAATTTCAAGAATCAGGATGATGGAAGAACTGGGAAAAGAGTCAAAGTTAATTCCTTATTTTTGAGCTGATAATTTTGCCTTGTTACACCCAATCCTGAGTAAGTAGTATATTCGAATTTTTCTTCTCAGTTTGTTTTCTGTTGCTACTTTTGAATATATATTCAAAGAAAAGGAAGACAAAGGATTTTTATAACTAAAAAGCTATATATCCACTATTTTTATTTCTCCCTCATATATGTCAATGCAAGGAACATTCTTTTGTAATAATTGTGGTTTCAGCTCTCAATAAAGTAAAATTTCTACTTGTTTCTTGAAGTAGTATGCCTGGTTATTTATTTATTTAAAAAAAACACATTTTAAAAGTGTAAAATTTTTAAAATGTGACAAAATAAAGGCATTTATTATTTTTCATAATCTAGTATAAAATGTGAAACTTTAAAAGTTTAAATTCATCTAGTCTAATTGAACCTCCACCCTCCAGAATTGTTTAAGTCTAATATTGAGGTACTGCTGAATACAAGAAAGAAAATATGTTACAAGATGGCATTTAATATTTTATACACAAGACATTTCAGTGGAATATACAATGAAAAGTTTAAATTGTTTCATTCATAAAACTATTTGCCATGTTTCTGGTTATTGCTAAGAAAGTCCTATTATTTGTACATCCGTACCCATATGTGTATTTTAAATAAAACCATGTGATTCATTTCACTATTAGTGCTTAGAAATGACTTATAAATTACAATTACAGGTGTTAGAAAATGCAGAAAAATCTATTTTTCATTTTATAAAATGTCCAGAATAATTTATGAACATAGGAATCAAAATCACAATACCAGTTGATTAAAGTAGGTAAAACATGTATCCATGTTGATTATTTCTTTTCATATATGTGTAAGTAGTTGCCTTTTACTTTTATAGAATATATAAGCTTATGATATGAAAGAGGATGCTCTCTGCAAGAAGGCAAGAATACTTGCTTTATAATGGAGAAGATGAACATTTTATGGAGGACAGTAGAGGAAAAAGTATATATGAAATAAATAATATCAAATAAAGCAGAAAAAGAAACAGAATTATGCACATATTTAATACACCATCAAAAGAGTGACATATTTATGTATTTTACTTATTTAATAATTTGCATTTCACATCACTTAGCAAAGAGACTATCCTTTGTGAATTCAGCTCTAAATTTCAAGAAGGGCTTTTTTCCATCTGTCTAGGGAAAGATGATGAGCTAAATTGAAAGTCAGTAATGCAATGAAATTTTGTCTCTGAATGGGAAATAAGCATACAACATACATTTGCATTCCGGTTTTTTTTTTTTTTTGTTATGAAATATGAAAACATTAAAATGAGATTTAAGATAACTTAGAAACTTGTTTGGAAGCACTGCTGCTGCTGGTAAGTCGCTTCAGTCGTGTCTGAGTCTGTGCGACCCCATAGACGGCAGCCCACCAGGCTCCCCCATCTCTGGGATTCTCCAGGCAAGAACACTGGAGTGGGTTGCCATTTCGTTTGGAAGCACTAATCCTCCCTAATTTCACTTTATTATCCAGTAACTAAGCATGTTCAATAGTTGTGAGAAATATGTGAGTTAGAATAATTCAAAACATTATGTTTCATCTTATGAGAACTTACTTATCCCTTCAAGGCTTTCTTTTTTACACTAACAGGAAAATACTTTTCTCTAATGAACTCAATCTGTGAACTAAATGAGCACAGAGCAAATAAGGAAGCTTTGAATGCTTGAATCGTTGTGGAAATCCACAACTTCTAAAGTATCTAGTCTAGCAAATATGGTTTTGAATTTGTTCATTGATTAGGATGTTAAGTGTCCTTAATATACCACTTGGCCACTTGTATATCTTCTTTGCAAAAATATATATTCCAGTTCGTAATCATTTTTAAATTGGGTTTTAAAAGCTTATTGACCTGTAGGAATTTTTAAAATATATTCTGCATATTAACTCCTTATCAGATATAGAGTTTGTAAGTATTTTCTCCCATTCTGTAGATTTTTCACTGTGTTGTTTCATCACTTTTGTGTATTCCACACCCAATCTTTATTTCTATTAGAGAGTGACTCTGCCTCCCACATCAAGAAAATAGGCATTGTAAGGAAAGCATTCATTCAATAATTTTGTTTTCCATCTCCAAATTCATTTGAGTAATAATAATAATATCCATATTTGGAAAAGCTGTGGCATGCACTCTACTAATTCTGAATTTCTTAACCCATGCTTTAGTTTCCTCATCTGTAAAATGGAAATACAATAGAATCTTGCTTATGGGTTTTTTTAAACCCATGAGTTAAGTAATTTAAAAGCATAAACATTCTTGCTTGATAAATAATAAATACTGAATACATTTTAGCTATTTATTACTAACATAATTATAATCATCAGTCTCCATGCATTTGCTCTAACCATAAAATTGGGCATTATAGTTAATGCTTTCCTTCTCTATGTGTACTCAATTTATTATTGTTTTCTCTTGATTTTAGCTACTAAATTTATCTTGTTATCCCCACTGTGACTTTCCAAGTTTGCAATCATCTCTCAGATACTTGTATAATTTAGAATATTATAATTGCTTCTAATGTCTCCCTACCTACAGACCTTTCATTCTCTAATCCAATCTTCATAAGACATGAGAAGAATCTTGTGAAAACACAAATTTGATCATGTTACCTTTCTTTTTAGACTTACCATGGGAAGAGATATAAGATTCAAACCCCCAAACTTGATTTAAATCCTTGCTGCTCAAGTGGACCAGCAAGCTGGCCAGCAGAATTAGCATTATTTGTAAGCCTGTTAGGTATTAGGGCCCCATGCCAGACTTACTGATTCAGGATCTAAGGTTTAACAAGATCTCAGATGATCTCTGTGCACGTCAGTGTTTTAGAAGTGCATAGTCTTTTAATCTAGCCTTTGCCTACCCCTCCAACTTCATCTTTTTCTACTTTGTGCTTTGACACACTGTGATGCAACCCCAATGATTTTGAAAATGATTGGATATAATATGTATTTAACCAGTTCTGTCTTCTTCTAGGCTTTGCATATATTGTTTGATTTGTCTGGCACTATTACTTACCTTCATACCACTGCACTTTTTCCCGAAGTCAAACTCTTTTATTCAAGTCTCTTTTCCTCTTGCCAGTCTTTCATGAGGCCTATCCTGAACCTATCATCTGTTATCTGACCCTCCCTTTTGTTTCCATAACACATTGCCCTTCTCTCACCCTAGCTCTAAACATATTAATCACACAGTATAATTCTTTTGTCCTAAGTACAGTAAGATTATAAAATAAATCCTTGTAAATATCTTTACATTTCCTTTCAAGATATCTTCAATGCCTAGCAGAGTGACAATACATGACAGGTGATCGGTAAATCTTTGGTAAGAATAAATGACAAATGACAAGAATATTGAGCCTTAAAGTGTTTGAATAATTTATTCTATTACATGATTTAGAACAAGGATATGTCAAAGTCTAACTGCATTCTCCACACATAATTTTCCTCCTACGCTCTCTACATGTTTCCCATCTGGAAATGGCAAACCCTTTAGCTTTTTCTTGATTTTTAAGCACATCAAATTTCTCTGGACATGTATTTAACCAATTATTTGGTTTCTTATATTTCTAATGTTTCCAAATCCAGTTAATCCTTCTCCTCATTCTATAAATACACATGTATTTCTCCTACTTAAAAACAATAAAATAACAATAATCTTTTTCTTAGGTAAAGATTTTTCAAAGATGTTCGGTGTAATACTGGTGGCCACATGATGTCAAAATTTGGTACAGAAAACAAAAAAAGGAAGCTGTAGCATACATTATAGATCATTGCAACATATATAGCTCTTATGCACCTGTGTGTGTGCTAAAATGCGTCAGTCACATCCAACTCTTTGAGACCCTATGGACTGTAACCTGCCAGGCTCTTCTGTCCACGGGACTCTCCAGGCAGGAATACTGGAGTAGGTCATCATGCCCTCTTCCAGGGGATCTTCCCAACTCAGGATCTGTCGACTAAAAAGGTGTACAACTTGAGAGTTGCAAGTTAAGTTTGAGTTGGGGCAAAATGAGGACTGCAGCCTGAGAGACAGATAGCTCTGAGAGACTGCTCCAAAGAGGCAGTGGAGGAAAGTTAGTATATAAGATGTTGGTAAAGGGGAAGTTCAACAAAATGAAGTGCTTATGTTATAAAATGTTTTCTGCTGGTCACAAGGAGCTGATGTCGTCATGAAAAGGCTTAGTGCTTTTCTAGATATGAAGAGATACAAGGACTGGGATCATGAAATCAATTCCTGTAACTATCTAAACACCTGTTCTGTCAGATTCCCTGGAGCACAAAGTGCCTCACTTCACCCTGACATTCCCTCAGGAGGTGTTGAAGGTCAATAGGGTTCAATCCCCACAGAGGCAGATGGCAAATGGCCTTGTTCAGTCACTAGCAGTGCTCTTCTGTTCAGTTCGGCTCAGTCACTCAGTTGTCTCTGACTCTTTGCGACCCCATGAATCGCAGCATGCCAGGCTTTCCTGTCCATCACCAACTCCCGGGGTTTACTCAAACTCATGTCCATCGAGTCAGTGATGCCATCCAACCATCTCATCCTGTCTCATCCCCTTCTCCTCCTGCCTTCAATCTTTCCCAGCATCAGGATCTTTTCCAATGAGTCAGTTCTTCATATCAGGTGGCCAAAGTACTGGAGTTTCAGTTTCAGCATCAGTCCTTCCAATGAATATTCAGGACTGATTTCCTTTAGGATGGACTGGTTGGATCTCCTTGCAGTCCAAGGGATTCTCAAGAGTCTTCTCCAGCACCACAGTTCAAAAGCATCAATTCTTCGGTGCTCAGCTTTCTTCACAGTCCAACTCTCACAACCATACTTTACTATGGTTTACAAAGCTATGAAAAAACCATAGCTTTGACTAGGCGGACCTTTGTTGGTAATATATCTGCTTGTTAATATGCTGTCTAGGTTGATCATAACTTTTCTTCCAAAGAGCAAGTGTCTTTTAATTCCATTGCTTCAGTCACCATCTTCAGTGATTTTGGAGCCCAAAAAAATAAAGTCTGTCACTGTTTCCATTGTTTCCCCACCTATTTACCAGGAAGTGATGGGACCAGATGTCATGATCTTAGTTTTCTGAATGTTGAGTTTTAAGCCAACACTTTGACTCTCCTCTTTCACTTTCATCAAGAGGCTCTTTAGTTCTTCTTTGCTTTCTGCCATAAGGGTGGTGTCATCTGCATGTCTGAGGTTATTGATATTTCTCCCGGCAATTTTGATTCCACCTTATGCTTCATCCAGCCCAGCATTTCTCATAATGTACTGTGCATATATGTTAAATAAGCAGGGTGACAAAATACAGCCTTGATGTATTCCTTTCCTGATTTGGAACCAGTCTGTTGTTCCATGTCCAGTTCTAACTGTTGCCTCCTGACCTGCATACATATTTCTCAGGAGGCAGGTCAGATGGTCTGGTATTCCGATCTCTACAAGAATTTTCCACAGTTTGTTATGATCCACACAGTCAAAGACTTTGGTGTAGTTGATAAAGCAGAATTAGGTGTTTTTTCTGGAACTCTCTTGCTTTTTCGATGATCCAGCAGATGTTGGCGATTTGATCTCTGGTTCCTCTGCCCTTTCTAAATCCAGCTTGAACATCTAGAAGTTCATGGTTTGTGTACTGTTGAAAGTCTGGCTTGGAGAATTTTGAGCATTACTTTGCTAGTATATGAGATGAGTGCAATTGTGCAGTAGTTTGAACATTATTTAGCATTGCCTTTCTTTGGGACTGGAATGAAAACTGACCTTTTTCCAGTCCTCTGGCTGCTGCTGGGTTTTTCAAATTTGCTGGCATATTGAGTGCAGCACTTTTACAGCATCATTTTTCAGGATTTGAAACAGCTCAACTGGAATTCCATCACCTCCACTAGCTTTGTTCGTAGTGATGCTTCCTGAGGCCCACTTGACTGTGCATTCCAGGATGTCTGGCTCTAGGTTAGTGATCACGCCATCGTGGTTATCTGGGTCATGAAGATCATTTTTGTATAGTTCTGTGTATTCTTGGCAAGTGCCAATTTGTAGTTGACAGATTGAACCTTTGTCTTGTGCATCTCCTGCAATGACAGGCAGGTTCTCTACCACTAGCACCACCTGGAAAGCCAATATAGCTCTGATGGAGAGTCACAATTATTATTTTTTAAATGTCTAGTAGAAGATCTGTGGCCGTGGTTGGAAGCAGGGTGAAACCTTTCTAGATACTGAGAAAAGATGATTATGACATTGTTTAGAGTCTTTACAATGGAACTAGAAAAATGGTCAAATTGTAGACATTTTTTTGTGGTAGAACTGAAAGGATTTTCTGATCAAAGGTAGTTATAAGCAGAGTCTTGGACTTCTTATGACTACTGTGAACAGAGATAAAGATGTTTTAATTCTGATAATTTTCTATGAGAATTGTAATATCGTAAGCATTAGTATAGGGAATACTAGAAAAGAAGTGTGAGACATTAACATCATAAAATATTTATTAACATCATAAAAGTAATATATATTATAATCATTTACATTATAATTGTAAGATATGTTGAAAGCTGCAGTTATCCAAGTAGCTATTCAATGATCAAAAAAAAAATATATATATATATATATAAGCTGAATCAAGAATTATAACACAGAAGATACAATCTTAGAAAAATGCTTTAATGTCTCAATACAGTAATTTGCTTTTACTTCATTGCTTGAAAAACATTGCTCATTCATTTAGTTATTTTCAGGCATTTGGGAAAACTGCAGGTTGAAACAGTAGATTCCAGTTTTCTGAGTGATAGAGAAAAGAAGAATATAAACAAAAGCAAAACAGAGAAAGCATGTTAGATACTTACTCCTACAGTAATCTCTTGGATATGTTTGCCATATCTGCTGACTTAATATCCAAATGTGCATGCTAGAATGAAACAACTATGCCATTCATTTATTCTTTCATTCATTCAATGAACTTATATTTGGTAGTTACCATGTGTTGGCAAATATTAAAGTGAAAGTGTTAGTCACTCAGCTGTGTCTGACTCTTTGCAACCTCATGGACTATAACCTGGCACGCTACTCAGTCCATGGAATTCTCCAGGCAAGCAAATTAGAGTGGGTTGGCATGCCCTTCTCCAGGGGATCTTCCCAACCCAGGGATCAAACCCAGGTCTTCTGCATTGCAGGCAGATTCTTTACCATCTGAACCACCAGCGAAGCCCTGGCAAATATGGGTGCACTGATATTACAGAGATTAAGATAGAAAGGGAGAGAACTTTTTAAGCAGATTATGTAAAACAACACTGAATGTTCTAAGTGTTGATGCACATAGCAGTGAAAACACAGAAGAGATTGTGTTTGACCTTGCCTGAAGATGCTGGAGAGACTTTACGAAAGTAAAAGTTCTAAGGTGATTTTTGAAAAAGGAGGAGAAGTTCTACACCTCTGAACAGAGAAGAAGAAGAACATGTGCAAAATAGGGATTAGCCCAAGGCCAATGTTGCATTGGTCATGACAAAAGTCTGGATAAACTATGGCTCAGGGACCAAGTCACCACAGGACAGGAAAAGCAAACCTAACAGTACTTTCAATATGATAGGATAAAAGTTTGTGTTTTCATCTGTAGGTCATTAGGAGTCAAGAAATTTACTTAAATAAATTATAGTTTTTCTTTTGAAATAATTATGTTTTCTGTGTGTTCTGCAATGCGTGGGTTAACTGGTGGCCAGCGGGGCTAGGGAAAGTTGTAGAGAGTTGCTGTTTCATGTTGGGTTTGGCCTTTTAAAAAGATGGCATTTATAGTAGGAGGAAGAAAGTGAGTGTCAAAACTGAACAGTCCTTGCTAGGGTAAGTGGCTCATCTCATTCCTCCAGCTACCAGGAATATGAGTGATGGTGGCTCATAGCTTTCCATTGACAAGAGAAACTACTTCACTAGAAGTTATGCACCATCAGTGGCGGCAGATGAAGCAGCCCACATCCAGTAACTGGTTTATTTAGGGTTACAATGACCCAGTTCTCTTGCCTCAATTCAGCTCAATTTAGAATGGCCATCGCAACTCTAGATCTCCCTGTGAAATTGCCTGAAACCTGTTACAACTTCATTATACTCCAACTTCTGTCTCCAGTCTACCTTAGTTCCCTCTTTATCTTACAGGTGTTGGTCTTAAGAACATTCCCCAATAAAACACCTGCTTGAAAATAACTGGCTCCTGAAGAACTAAAAGTAAGACATGTGTTAGATGCCATAAATGCAGGTATATAGAGTGGAGATTAGATTTATACAGAATAACTCATAGGGACATTAATATTAATAACAATGAGATTAGCTATTGACAAACATAGTCTCATATTTGTCCCTTCCCTTGAAATATGAAAAATTCCTTTGGTCTGTATTCTTTATGTGTGCATTTTTGCCCATTTTTGTATTCTTTGTATTTATTAAGTATTCTGTGTAATTTGCATTTTTTGAAAAAAATAACTTATAAAAGTGAAAAGAATATACTGGAGGAGAATGACATTGGAAGTAGAAAGCCTAAGTAAAAAGCAATATCCCAGGTGATATATGTAGGGCAAAAGCAAGGTGATGAGTGTAGGGATTCAGATGAGAGGGCACATGTAAGTTATAATCAGGAGGAAAGAAGTGATAAAAGTTTAGCAATGTATGAAATAAATGATGGATAAATCTGGATTGCTGGGAGAAATATCAATAACCTCAGATATGCAGATGACACCACCCTTATGGCAGAAAATGAAGAAGAACTAAAGAGCCTCTTGATGAAAGTTAAAGAGGAGAGTGAAAAAGTTGGCTTAACATTCAGAAAACTAAGATCATGGCATCCAGTCCCATCACTTCATGGCAAATAGATGGGGAAACAGTGACAGACTTTATTATTTAGGGCTCCAAAATCACTGCAGATGGTGACTTGCAGCCATGAAATTGAAAGATGCTTACTCCTTTGAAGAAAAATTATAACCAACGTAGATAGCATATTAACAAGCAGAGATATTACTTTGTCAACAAAGCTCTGTCTAGTCAAGGCTATGGTTTTTCCACTGGTCATGTATGGATGTGAGAGTTGGACTATAAAGAAGGCTGAGCACTGAAGAATTGATGCTTTTGAATTGTGGTGTTGGAGAAGACTTTTGAGAGTCCCTTGGACTGCAAGGAGATCCAACCAGTCCATCCTAAAGGAGATCAGTCCTGGGTGTTCATTGGAAGGACTGATGTTCAAGCTGAAACTCCAATACTTTGGCCACCTGATGCCAAGAGCTGACTCATTTGAAAAGACCCTGATGCTGGGAAAGATTGAGGGCAGGAGAAGGCAAGACAGAGGATGAGATGGTTGGATGGCATCACCGACTCGATGGACATGGGTTTGGGTGGACTCCGGGAGTTGGTGATGAACAGGGAGGCCTGGAGTGCTGCCGTTCATGGGGTCACAAAGAGTCGGACACGACTGAGCGACTGAACTGGAACTGGAGCTGGAAAGCTGAATTGACTATGAATCTCAGTATTCTATCTTGGCCCTTAGGTTGCCTGTTGTTATCACAGAGCAAATAAAGATGAAACTAAAAAATACAGTTTTCTGGAGGAGAGGAAAGGTATCTGATTTGAATCTGGACAATCAAAACCATTAGAATGTATGAGATCCCTGAAAAGGAGAATAGTGAAAGAAAACAATGACTGCTGAGAAAGTGGGGCAGAGTAAAGCAATAAAGAAGACTTGTGAATGAGATTGCAAAGAAACTAGGGGTGAACCAGATGAGAATACAGTGATGATATTCTGGATTCAGAGGGTTGAGACAGATTTAAAAAAGGATAATAACCAGTACTGAAAGCTAGTAGTCAAGGGAGAATAGGATATAAAAATGACTTTGGATTTAGTAATTGCGGTATTATTGCAAGGCTTAATTAGTACAGTTTTATTGAAATAATGAGGTAATAATTAAGTTCAAGCACTGTGAATTGACAAATGGGAGGATGTGATATTGGAATATGATGAATTTAGACTATCATTTTGGTTATTTTAGAAGTTCAAGAAAGAATAAATAATAGATGGTTTGAAACTCAAAGGTAAAGCTTTGACTTTCTATTTTATTATATTTAAGTGCAAAAACAACTTATGCATATTTATAAGCAGAGGGGAAGAAACTAGCAGTGGAGTAAAAGACAGTCAAGATATAAAACTTATGGCTGGAGAAAGTCTTCAAGGTCAATAAAGGGGAGTGAACATAGGAGGCACAGTAGAGGGGTCATACTTTAGATGTAACTCGATTGGTTTCTTCCAAGACAGGAGGAAAAGAATTACTGGTATTTGAAAGTTTGTAGGTTGAATAGATGGGAGCGGCTGTTGATGGACACATCGGATGGCATCCATCTTTCATGTAAAATAGAAAAGTATTTTTTATGCTAAAGGAGAAGGGTTAAGAAGCTAGAAGGGGATGTGGAAAATTTTGAACACTTGCTCTGAGTAATGTGAATGATTGTGAGTGGCTAAAAATAGATTCAGTACTAAGAATCACTGAGAAGTCATATGTATTTATGAACCATAATTTTGAAGAGGTACCAAACTGCACAGTCGAATGATTTTGGCCAGTTACTTGGTGCAAGAAATAAATGATGTATTCAGGCAATGAATAGGATTACTTAGACATCTGAAATGGAAATGACCGCCTTCATATTTTAGGCTACTCCATTGGCCCAACATTATTTTTCACATAGCCTGACCATTACTTTAGGTGATTCAAGAGAAAATCTAATGAGTCAATAGAATGAGCAAGTGTATGTGTGTGTGTGTGTGTGTGTGTGTGTGTGTTGGAAGGAAATCTCTTGTGCCTGAAACAATTGGGCAATTGTTGTCTTCAGAAGATGTAGTACCCCTATAAAAAAGTGTTAAGTGATACAGACTCAGGTTGATTAAGGGGAAGACAGCTGGTTAGAGAAGAGTGATTAAAGGCCACAATACACACAGTTCATTTACTTTTGTAGATACATGAGACAGCCATTATACAACCATAGCTGAGATGATGCACTGACATACATGTGGAAAGGCATGTGGAAGAGCCTCAGTGGAGCAGGAGAAACCCTATTTTCTCCAGGGTACATGTATGCATTTGTGTGCGAAGCAGAGGCCTCTCAAAGCTTGTATCGGATTTGTTTTTATAGATGAACTTTCTAATCCACGGGCTTCCCAGGTGGCACGGTGGTAAAGAATCCACTTGGCAGTTAAGGAGACATGGGTTTAATCCCTAGGTCAGGGATATCCTAGGGAGTAGGAAATGGCAACCCACCATAGTATTCTTGCCTAAAAGTTCCCATGGGCAGAAGAGATTGGCAGGCTACAGTCCACAGGATTGCAGAGAATCATACACAACTGAGTGACTGACCATGCACACAAATCTGTACCTTTTTGAAAGAACTAGTCATTCGTTTTATATAAAATGTAGCTGAATGCCCAATTGCTTACAATAATGCTGTAATTTTTTCCCCAATTTTCATCTCAAAAATTAGTTCTATGTAAAATTTCATTTGATTTTCAAATGCACAAAAGAAACCTGAGGCATACACTTATATAACTAATAAAACTTACAAATGCTGCATCAAGGATCAGCAAGTTTTACTGGTACATGGAGGTTAAGACCACACACACACACACACAAGAAAGTCCAGCTATGCTTGAAGAGCTAAACTGTGGTTGCTGTGGAAACACAGCTTAATTTTAAAGCTTTACACGGTGGTGCATTGAAAATTGCAAGCCGACTGTGCAGTCATATCAGCTTTTTCAGTGAATATACAGCATCGATTATAGGAAATAGCACGAATGGGAGATAATAAGCTCCTAAGACTGACAACAATGTTGAACACAGAATCATACACACACACACACACACACACACACACACACACACACATCTAACTCTATAGAAGCATAATTAGATATTATATATATATTGTTAAAAATATTCTATTTTCCTTGTCTTAGTCTATTTGGGCTGCCATAAGAGAATACCTAGTCTGAGTGGCTTATAAGCAGCAAACCTGTATTTCTCACAGTTTTGTAGGCTGGGAAGACCAAGATCAAGATTCCAGTACAGATTTGGCATCTGATGAGAACCTGCTTCTTGGTTCATAAACTATAATTTTTTTGCTCTGTCCTTACATGGCAGGGGTGAGAAAGCTATTTGAGATCTCTTTTATAAAGGCATGGAGTCCTCTCTCTGTTTGAATTATTTATCTATTTATTTATGGCCGTGAGGGTCTGTGCTGCTGTGTGCGGGCTTTTCTCTAGTTGTGGCAAGCAGGGGCTGCTCACCAGTTGTGATGCAGGGACTTCTCACTGAAGTGGCTTCTCTTGTTGGGGAGCACGGGCTCGAGGGCATGGGGGCCTCAGTAGTTGAGGCTCTGTAGTTGCAGCTCCCAGGCTCTAGAGCCCTGTCTCAATGGTTGTGGAACACAGGCTTAGCTGCTCCATGGCGTGTGGGATCTTTCCGGACCAGGGATCAAACCCATGTCTCCTGCAGTGGCAGGTGGACACTGTACCACTGAGCCAATAGGTAAGCCCGCTCCTGTCTCTTAATACTAAGCCTCTTATCCTTCTCCATCAGAGAGCAGACAGGCTGAAAACCACAATCACAGAAAACTAACCAATCTGATCACATGAACCACAGCCTTGTCTAACTCAATGAAACTCTAAGCCTCTTGATGAAAGCGAAAGAGTAGAGTGGAAAAGTTGTCTTAAAGCTCAACATTCAGAAAACTAAGATCAGGGCATCAGGTCCCATTGCTTCATGACAAATAGATGGGGAAACAGTGGAAACAGTGACAGACTATTTTGGGGGGCTCCAAAATCACTGCAGATGGTGATTGCAGCCATGAAATTAAAAAAGACGCTTACTCCTTGGAAGAAAAGTTATGACAACCTAGGCAGCATATTAAGAAGCAGAGATATTACTTTCCCAACAAAGGTCCGTCTAGCTATGGTTTTTCCAGTGGTCATGTATGGATGTGAGAGTTGGACTATAAAGAAAGCTGAGCACCAAAGAATTGATGCATTTGAGCTGTGGTGTTGGAGAAGACTCTTGAGAGTCGCTTGAACTGACTGCAAGGAGCTCCAACCAATCCATCCTAAAGGAAATCAGTCCTGAATATTCATTGGACGGACTGATGCTGAAGCTGAAACTCCAATACTTTGGCCACCTCATGCAAAGAGCTGACTCATTGGAGAAGACCCTGATGCTGGGAAAGATTGAAGGCAGGAGGAGAAGGGGATGACAGAGGATGAGATGGTTGGATGGCATCACTGAGTCAATGGACATGAGTTTGAGTAAACTCCAGGAGTTGGTGATGGACAGGGAGGCCTGGCATGCTGCAGTCCATGCGGTCACAAAGAGTCAGACACGACTGAGCAACTGAACTGAACTGATCTCTTAATAACATCACATTGGGTATTAGGTTTTCAACATAATGAATTTTGGTTGTGGGGGAAAGCCAAATTTAGTCCATTGCCTAAAATTTAGTCCATTGCTCTCCTCCACTCTGTTTTTCTAAATCACTTCCAGTGGACAATTTTCACTCTCAAAACATTTATAATATTATGCTAAATGTGACTTTTTTTTTGACAACAGTGGTAATGGATGATCTCTATACTCTCATTAATTATTCCACTGGTGTGTGGTAAATAAATCACAGGGGCCTCAATCCATGAGCATTTTAAAATTGTTTTGTCCCATGGAAAATACTGAACATTGTACATTTGAGTATACTTAGATATATGGACAGAAGTTTAACTAAAGAGAAAATGATGTCTTTTATAGACAAAATCTGTAAACAAAGTGCAGATACATTTTTACATCCCCAGAGAGAAGCATCCTGCTTTTTAAAGACTATAGACAGAATAGACTTTACACAAATCATTTACCTCATATCTCTGAAATTTCTCTATAATACTTGTGTCATCCATATTTCCCAGTGTGACCCAGATAAGAGAAGGAAAAGCTAGGAGATAAGATTATATCTAAGTACTCTAAGAGCAGCTTCTGGCTCATTTTACAGAGACCCCTATCCCACCCCACAACTTTCTTATTGGAGCCGCACATAGTCCAGCCCCATGTCCCTGCTTTCCCTTACTGGAGTCCCCATGCTACAAAAACACTCTCATTCAGCCAACGATCTGCTGCTCTGATCCCACTGAGACCAGCCTTCCCCTCTCACCTTCCTGTGGCCTTGGAGTTGCAGGCTGAGGTCTCCACAGTTGCTGCTGGCTCAGCTTCAAGCCAACCGCGTTTTCTGGCCAGTCATCCTGTTGACACAGCGCTGGCCTGGTAACTATTGGGGAAGCCAGTCTTTCTTACTATGTTGTTGCTCCTATTAACTTTCCAGTCTTCCTTCCTTTTCTGCAATCACTGAACTGAAATTGGGTGAAGACTCCATTAATAGAGATAGTAATTCTTTAATTAAACACTCAAACGGGGATCATGGTTTCCCTTTTTGTTTTCCTGTGAGTAATCTACATTTTTGGCACTAATACTTTGACTTTGACTTTCAATGTGATACCTAATCATACTCTATTGTTGTTTGAAACTATTCACAAATCCCACTAGGACATGAACTGGAAGATCATATAAATAGCAATTCATAGCGCAGTATTCAAACTTTATTTTTTCTTATCATGGACAATGGACAACTTTACGTCAAGTATCCAGTGGAAGCAATGAGAGGGAGCTGTCTTAGAGCAACTCACTGCTCTAAGTTCTTTACCAACATTAACACTTAATCTTCATGAAAATATTAATCCCTCTTTTACAGATGAGGAAACTAAGGCACAAAGTGCTTAATAAGTTGTCTAAATCCTCACAGCTAATTAGGGGCAGAGCTGTGATTTTATAGCAGGTAACCTGGTTCCTGAGTCTGTGAACTTTTTATTCCACCTCTTTAAGCATCTGAGATAAGGACAATTGAATTTCTCATCAGGTACAACTTCCTGAAAGTTAAGGACAAGCCTTAGCAAATTACTTAATTCCAAGTCTCTGTTAGAAGATTCAGAATTCACCATCAGCTCTCAGGGTTTCTCTCAAAGTATCCATAATGGTTTTATGCAAAAGAAAAAAAAAAACTTATTTGATGCCCATGCAGAGAAACATATAAATCTAATTCTAAAGGGGCTATGAAAATAAAATGTCTTTCTCTGGAAACTCCACTAAAGTGAAATTTAAATACTATTTTATAGTTCTAATTAAAATGGCCCTACTTACTGCAGTGATACATAGAATCTTTTATAGTATGAATTTTTCCATCTAACTAAAACATGTTAAATAATCTCCATGCCTTGACTGCCTTTATTTGGCCATTCCAAAGGGTTCTCCACACACCCAATTTTGAACTAAAGTCTTTTTGAAATTCATATATAATAAATTACATTAATATAACCACAACTAAATAGAAGATTAACATGGTGAATTCATAAACTAAAATAATTAGATTTTTAGGAGTTAATTGTCCTTAGAAACTGAAAGCAGAGTGTGTTACAGGGAGCCCAGCACAGTGCTCTGTGACAACCTAGAGGGTGGGATGGGACGGGGGGAGCATATTCGATAGGGAGGGAACACATGTGTAATTGTGACTGGTTCATGTTGTGGAAGGCAGAAGCCAACACAATATCGTAAAGCAATTGTCCTCCAATTAAAAATTTAAAAAAACTAGGAAAAAAGAAAGCAGTTTGTCAAGGCAAATATCTAATACTGTGTTTCTTGAGCAATGTAGTACCTGAGATAAAGGGAATCCATGATAAATAGTCCTTGTTCCCTTAATTGATCATTGTGAGTGAATTTTTGAAATCTTCATTGTTTTGGGGAATTCTTTCCCTATTCTCCAAACTCACCATTTATTCATTTTAATGTTTCTATTTATAGAGATTGCAATTTTCATCTTTATGAAAATATATACTAGGTCTGGTATATATCATATGTATTTTATATACATTCAGAGTAATACAAACATTCACAATGTAAACAGTCATGATTTATCGTTAAAAACACCTTTCCTAGTCCATCTCTTTCCTAATTCTTTACCTCAGAGGTAGCCACTTTCAAGTCTTCCATTTTTAAGTCTTCAAGTTCTCTTTACAAGTTTATCTCCATATTTATAAACAACATGATTAGCCTGCCTGTTTTTATTTTTCAGTTTAAGGCATCATTCCACATGGCAAAGAAAGATGATTTTTTTCCATTCCCCTCACCTGTATCTACTTCCTCTTCCTTTCTCTTTCCATTATAGTAATGTATATTTATATGTATGTCACCAGTTTCAGTTCATGCAGTACTCAGTGTTTGCATTATTATGACTATTAAATGTTGTTCATAGCAAAGTATACTATGGTTTCTTACGCTTTCTTTACAAATGTTTTTCTCCTATACATATTAACTGTCTCATTTTTCCTTTTGCTTGAATTTCTACGTATTAATTTAAAATTGCCTTACAGAAATGTAAAATTCTCCTCAAATTCCTCACGTACGTTATGTACTTTATCAATTTGTTTTGAGGTCCTCAGTCTGCTTCTGCAGTAGCCGTATAGAACTTGCCCCGGGATACCCTCTGCAGGCACCTTGAGGGGCTCTTTCTGGAAGCCTCCTTTCCTCATTCCCAAGATTGCTTCTTTGCTTTCTTAGTGTTTCCCTTTTTCATCTCAAATACATCCTCCTATAATTTTCTGGAAAACAGAATACAGAAAATAAATCTTAAGAGACTCTCGTGTGCTGAAAACACCTCTGTCTGCTCCACTCAGGCTATTTGATACGGGTTCCGGTTGGTATAATTACAAATCATTTCCATCTGTAATTCTGAACTTCCCCCCATTCCTTGTTTCCTTTGGGACCACTTTTCCTTTAGTACATTGGGCCTGAAATCATACTGCGTCTTTGTTCAGGCCATCAGGGTAGCCATGCTTTGCGGGCTTGTGATAGAGTACTATATAGATCCCTGCCAAATGACTCAGTTGGGAGCTTTAGCTGGGATTTGGTATATAGACCACAGGAGAGAGATTTAGCGTCCTTTGGGAATCTAAACTGTATGTGTGCTAAATCGCTTTCGTTGTGTCCCACTCTTTGCAACCCTGTGGATTGTGACCCACCAGGTTCCTCTGTCCATGGGGACTCTCCAGGAACCAGGGATCTTCCTGACCCAGGGATGGAATCTGTGTCTCTGAAGTCTCCTGCATTGGCAGGTAGGTTCTTCAACACTAAGGACACCCGGGTAGTCATGGAATCTCAATTGTTTTTATGTAAACCCAGAGCTGCTCATAGCGCCTTCCCCGGTCAAATGGAGGATGTGATACATACCATACGTTACTGCGTAATAATGCACAGAAAGAAAAGGAAGCTTTAGAAAAGAAAGACAAGAGCAATATTTTCACTCCAAGAACTAACTAGTCATACTTAAACAAATACTTTCTATTTTTATAGAACTACTTCAAACTGTAATTCTATTACTTAAAAAAAAAGAATATTTAATAAAACTATCATTTTTTTTAAAAAAATTGATGAACCTGAAACTGTATAAATTAATTGTCTCTCTCTTGTTACCCATGGTGAATGGTGGAGGCAGGTTTACAGACTTTGTCTTTTCTTCTACTGCATTGTAGCATCTTGTGTGTTGTGTCAAAACACAAACCCTGAACGGTGATGAAGCCAGGTACTGGAAGCTTATTGCCGTTTATTCTTTGCACTCTTACTAAATAAAGCAATCAAGTGAGAATAAAAACAGTAAAAACTACAGTTAGCACCGTTTATGTAGCAGTCTGTGTCTGGCCCTTTTTCCTCTGGTTAGTTGTTAGGTTCATATACAAAATATTGATGAGGCTACATATATGTATATATAAAATGACCTCCTGTCATGTGCATCTGAACATCATCTCATTCGTCCTAGTGAGAATACTGTCCAGAGTGCATAAGACAACCTTCAGGCTCCTGAATTCCTGCATATCCCCACTTCATCATCATGTAAGTCATTCTGCAAAGGTCTAACATGACTTTAGCTTTCCCATGACATCCTTTCTAGTGTATATTGAGAAAAGTTATCCAAAAGTTCATCCTATTTTTATATATGTATCATAAATATGAAAATAAAAAACAGCATTTTGCAGTTAAACTAGACCTATTTCCCTAAAGTAAAATCCCAGTGATTGTTTTTATAGCATGCATTTATTATTTTTGTAAAATAGTTGTTAAAATTATTAAATATTTTGATAAATTTTCTTTACTGAAAATGACAATATAAAACTTAAAAAAACTTAAATAGTAGCATTTACTATTTGCTCACATATTTTATTGTCCCTTTAGACATTTTCCAGTTAGTGACCTGCCAGAAGAGATGAAATAAGACAAAACAAAGAGACAAATCTGCTAAAAATTTGCAAAGAGGGGATAACTTGGTATCAGTGATGTGAAAGAATATTCTTATTTTCTTTGGCAGATGTTTCATCACCATCACTATCCTCATCATATTTCAATATCTAAACAATATCTAAAGTTACATTGTCTTCATCAAAATATTTCCCTTTAAATAATTTAATGCATGACCATACTTTTCAGTTTTCAAATTTGATATATTCTCATTAAATATATATATTTTCCTTATGAAATATTTTAATTCTTGATTGAAAGTCCCTTAAGAATCTTTTTTTTAAATGGCTTAACATAATGAATACTTATAATATCTGCAAGATCTGGCCTGCATTTTAGGAAGTACTAATTGGTCCGTTTCAGACATATGTTTATTTGCAAATGGGACACTCTCAGGCTATTGCTAGACTCCAAATTTGTATATTTCTCTATAATCTTCTTCTCGGTTGCAGAAGTAATTTTGTCTATAATGCCATGAATATAGACAGATGGCTGAGAGTTCATCCTTTTTCCTCCATGTCTCTGAGTTATTTGTAACATTGGTCACTTACACTTCTGTCACCCAAGCCCTGGAATGATGGAGCATCCATAGAATATACAACCCATATAATGAAAAATAGTGTGAGAAAGTTTGGAAATTCATACTAGACCATATGCATTCCTCTCATCTGGGCTACCCTTGAAGATGAGAACTGGTGTTTTGTTATGAACTGAATATGTATGTGCCCCTAAATACATATGTTGAAGCGCCAACCACCAAATGATGATATCAGGAGGTGGGGTTTTTGGGAAGTAACTGAGTTTAGATGAGGGTCCAGTCCTCATTATAGGATTCAGTTCAGTTCAGTTCAGTCACTCAGTCGTGTCCAACTCTGCGACCCCATGAATCGCAGCACGCCAGGCCTCCCTGTCCACCACCAACTCCCGGAAATTATTCAAACTCATGTCCATCGAGTTGGTGATGGTATCCAGCCATCTCATCCTCTGTCGTCCCCTTCCCCTCCTGCTCCCAATCCCTCCCAGCATCAGGGTCTTTTCCAATGAGTCAACTCTTTGCATGAGGTGGCCAAAGTATTGGAGTTTCAGCTTCAGCATCAGTCCCTTCAATGAACACCCAGGACTGATCTCCTTCAGGATGGACTAGGTGGATCTCCTTGCAGTCCAAGGGACTCTCAAGAGTCTTCTCCAACACCACAGTTCAAAAGCATCAATTCTTCAGCACTCAGCTTTCTTCACAGTCCAACTCTCACATCCATACATGGCCACTGGAAAAAGCATAGCCTTGACTAGACGGACCTTTGTTGGCAAAGTAATGTCTCTGCTTTTTAATATGCTATCTAGGTTGGTCACAACTTTCCCTCCAAGGAGTAAGCGTCTTTTAATTTCATGGCTGCAATCACCATCTGCAGTGATTTTGGAGCCCCCCAAAATAAAGTCTGACACTGCTTCCACTATTTCCACATCTATTTTCCATGAAGTGATGGGACCGGATGCCATGATCTTAGTTTTCTGAATGTTGAGCTTTAAGCCAACTTTTTCACTCTCCTCTTTCACTTTCATCAAGAGGCTTTTTAGTTCCTCTTCACTTTCTGCCATAAGGGTGGTGTCATCTGCATATCTGAGGTTATTGATATTTCTCCCAGCAATCTTGATTCCAGCTTGTGCTTCTTCCAGCCCAGCGTTTCTCATGATGTGCTCTGCATATAAGTTAAATAAGCAGGGTGACAATATACAGCCTTGACGTACTCCTTTTCCTATTTGGAACCAGGCTGTTGGTCCATGTCCAGTTCTAATTGTTGCTTCCTGACCTGCATATAGGTTTCTCAAGAGGCAGGTCAGGTGGTCTAGTATGCCCATCTCTTTCAGAATTTTCCACAGTTTGTTGTGATCCACACAGTCAAAGTCTTTGGCATAGTCAATAAAGCAGAAATAGATGTTTTTCTGGAACTCTCTTGCTTTTTTGATGATCCAGCAGATATTGGCAATTTGATCTCTGGTTCCTCTGCCTTTTCTAAAACCAGCTTGAACATCTGGAAGTTCACAGTTCATGTATTGCTGAAGCCTGGCTTGGAGAATTTTGAGCATTACTTTACTAGTGTGTGAGATGAGTGCAATTGTGTGGTAGTTTGAGCATTCTTTGGGATTGCCTTTCTTTGGGATTGGAATGAAAACCGACCTTTTCCAGCCCTGTGGCCACTGCTGAGTTTCTCAAATTTGCTGGCATATTGAGGGCAGCACTTTCACAACATCATCTTTCAGAATTTGAAATAGCTCAATGGGAATTCCATCACCTCCACTAGCTTTGTTTATAGTGATGCTTTCTAAGGCCCACCTGACTTCACATTCCAGGATGTCTGGCTCTAGGTGAGTGATCACACCATCGTGATTATCTGGATCATGAAGATCCTTTTTGTACAATTCTTCTGTGTATTCTTGCCACGTCTCCTTAATATCTTCTGCTTCTGTTAGATCCATACCATTTCTGTTCTTTATCAAACCCATCTTTGCATGAAATATTCCCTTGGTATCTCTAATTTTCTTGAAGAGATGTCTAGAGTTTCCCATTCTGTTGTTTTCCTCTATTTCTTTGCATTGATCACTGAGGAAGGCTTATCTCTCCTTGCTCTTTAGAACTCTGCATTCAAATGGGAATATCTTTCCTTTTCTCCTTTGCTTCTCACTTCTCTTCTTTTCACAGCTATTTGTAAGGTCTCCTCAGACAGCCATTTTGCCTTTTTGCATTTCTTTTCCATGAGGATGGTCTTGATCCCTGTCTCCTGTACAATGTCAGGAATGATAGGATTAGGGCCCTATAAAAAGAGATCAGTAAGCTTGTTTTCTCAGTCTCTGTGTCTCTGTCTCTCTCCTGCCCCCACCTGCCCTCCATGTGAGGACTCAGCAAGAAGACAGCCATTCGTAAGCCAGAAAGGGGGTCCTTACCAGACACTGGATCTGATGGCACCTAGACCTTAGACCTCTCATGGTCCAGAAGTATGTGACGTAAATATTTTGTTTAAGCCACACTATCTACAGCAACCTGAACCAAGACAGTAACTGGAACTGATCTTAAAAGATCTCATGATCAATTACATACTATGCATGTGACCCTGAGAAAGTTATTTAATCTGGAAGTCATTTTCCCTATGTATAAACTGTGTGTTATGATGGTACAGTTGTGAGAATTAAGTAACTTGATATTTGTATAAAGTGCTTTAAACAGTACTTGGTGCATAGTAGGTGTCAGCCATGTAATTGTTTTAGTTGTAAGAACAGTTTTCATCTAAATACTTAATACCCCCTTTAGGTAACATTGCTGTTTTAAAAATATGAATCCTATTTTTAAGTTCAGAAAACAAAGGTACCAGGTTCATCAACACACTTTTGGATGGAAATGATGGTAATAAATTCAAGAGATTGATCAAATAGTTTATGATCTGACATGACTGAACACAGCTGGATTCAGGGTCCAAACACTCGTGGGTTTGAAGAAATCATTAGGGCTTCCCTGCTGGGTCAGATGATAAAGAATCTCCCTGCAATGCAGGAGACCTGAGTTCGGTCCCTGGGTTGGGAAGATCCCCTGGAGAAGGGAATGGCTTCAGTATTCTTGATTGCTCAGACTACTCCAGTATTCTTGCCTGGGAAATCCCATGGACGGGGGAGCCTGATGGGCTATAGCCTGTGGGGTCTCAGAAGAGTCAGACACAACTGAACAACTAAAACTTTCCCTTTTCCCTTGGTTTATATCAGTTTTCATTCAGTTTTATATCAGGTTCTCTTATTCTCAGTTCTTCTTTTGTGTTGACTTTATTCTAAATAAGATGTTCAGTGTAACCCTTTACAACTGCACTATTTTTTATTTGAGATCTTAGTAAAAGGGAGAAAGACCACTTCCTTTCTCCCAGAACTCCCCAAAGGCAGTCCATCTTTGGCCCATCTTGGTTCTTGAGAACTAAATATTAGTAAACAAAGGATGCTGCAAATATCAATCCATCACATACAGACTGTAAGTCCTGAGGGAACTCAGGACAAACAGGCTGCCCACTGCTAAAACCATCTAGAAGTCATGCCCTGCAGCCATCTCTGAGGGGAAACTCGTGATGAGAAAACAAAGGATACTGGTCCCAGGTAGCTTAGGTGCATATCAAAGAAATGACATAAGAGTCTGGACACTTGCATCTTTTCATACACAAGTGAAAGTGGAAGTGAAGTCGCTCAGTCGTGTCCAACTCTTTGGGACCCCATGGACTGTAGCCTACCAGGCTCCTCCGTCCATGGGATTCTCCAGGCAAGAATACTGGAGTGGGTTGCCATTTCCTTCTCCAGGGGATCTTCCCGACCCAGGGATCGAACCCAAGTCTCTCGCACTGCAGGCAGACGCTTTACCCTCTGAGCCACCAGGGAAGCCCCCTCATACACAGAAAAAGGCTGAATTCCCTGAGCTTCCCAGGTAGCTCAGTGGTGGAGAATTCACCTGGAGGAGGAAATGGCAACCCACTTCAGCATTCTTGCCTGGAAAATTCTTTGGCCAGAGAAACCTAATGGGCTAGAATCCATGGGGTCTCAAAGAGTCCAGCATGACTGAGCATGCATGCACAAATTCCTTAACTTGAGATTCTTGGTTTGCTTTTATTAACAGTAATCTTTTGATGTTCCCACTACTTTGTCTTTCCTTGCAAAAGCTCCTAAATATTCTGATTTTCTATCCCCCTTGCCTCTTTGGAATAGTTTGCTCAGCATTATCTGATACTGTGTCCCTGGTTTGAAGTCCTCAGAAAGTCTGCTGAATAAAACATAACTCTCAAATTTTAAGTTGTGCATTGTTTTCAGCTGACATTCTTGTGCCAGGTGCAAAACTGTCCCCAGAAAGTAATAAGTATTCCTTAGTCATAACCCACCTCTCTCTGCTCTGCTTACTTGCTTGGTCTTGTCTGACTCTTTGAGACCCTGTGGACTGTAGCCTGCCACGTGCTAGGCAACTGTGTCTACTTAATTGTAGTCTTGCCAGAATCCTGTAGACTCATGTGGAAGAGAAGTACATATTCCAAAAAGAGAGAGAGAGAGAGAGAAATGTACAGATGTGTGCATGCTTTCTCTTCACTTGCCTTCTCTTCTCTAACATAGCTTGGCAGCTACCCCAAAGGATTAGGCAGATGTGAGAAGATGGTGGAGGAATAGGACGGGGAGACCACTTTCTCCCCTACAAATTCATCGAAAGAACAATTGAACGCTGAGCAAACTTCACAAAACAACTTCTGATCGCTAGCAGAGGACATCAGGTGCCCAGAAAGACCAAAAGGATTAGGCAAATCTGAAAGTCCCTCCAATTGTTTGGTTCAGTTGTACTTGTGGCTACTACCGCCACTCCTGCTTTACCTGTGGAAACATTCAGAATCCTGTTACTGTTTCCTCAAGAGTCAATTTGATTCGCCCCCTGAAGTCGGAGTTTTGGATTCCGGTGTTCAGATTCTTACCATAGAAACTACTCTGCCCCCTGGTCAAATAACTTCACTTTCCTTTGTACATCTGGAAAATGGGGGTCATTGTATGGTATCTCAAAAATCAGAGAGGCTTAAATAACATCATATATATGTAAAATCTCATTATTTGCTAATTTTGATAAAATGATCACTGCCTCCTGAGCAAAGATAAGTGCAGCAAGTGAGATTCGGTACAACAAAGAAAATGTTGAGACCAGAATTTGGAGGGTGTTAGTGAGAGTAATTAATTTTGTTCAAGGTGGTAAGAATAACTACATTCCTTGAGTTTCATCTTAGGGTGTAGTATGATCACTACCAACACTTTCTTTCTTTTTATTTTTTTCTATCCTTGGAAAATTCTAATATTTGATGTATTCAGAACATGTAATTCTCGTTTGATTTCAGAGACTGTCAAATGAATAAATAATATGTTCATACTTTAGGTTCCGTCTGGTCTTGTTCAGTGTTGCTATTTTTGCCCACTTGCTGTATTTCTTTGTGTCCTACTTCCTCCTCTACCTTCTTTACAGATAAAGTCTTAGATGATTCCCTTTAATCTTAAAAAGCTTTTTATAATGATAAAAAAAAAAAAAATTTTTCCCTGCAACTCAGAGGCCAAGTATACTGTTTAGTTCTCAATGTGGAAAATGCTTTCCCCGAATGCTTTCATTGTATTGTATTGAGATCCCTATGGCAGCCATGTTCTTACTTTGGCAAACCTGTGGGGAGGTCATTCACTTCATTCAAATTTGATGGCTTTGTGCATTTACAGTGTAAGTCTAGAAAGGCTCTGAAGCCCAGTTCAACTCTTTCTGGCATAGAAGTATTTCATCAAACCTTTCACGGGCTTTTTTATTATTTGCCTCCTATCTTTATCAACGTCTCCATTAATTTTTCATTCTGTCAAGAGGTTAAAAGAAAAACAAACAACAAAACATTAAATAACCCAGAATGAAATGTAAACGTCCCTCTTCATTTATATAAAAATTTTTCTTTTTCTTTGAAATTGTGCTTTTGGAGTAGGGGGGTGGTATCCACAACAGCTGGTCATTTAATGTGTTTGCAACAGCTGTGAGACAAGATCAGTTAATTCACCTTGAGCAGCAACAGAGGAGAAATTATCAGGCCAATTTGTGAATTTCAGATGGGCCATTTGAATAGCCCACTCTACCGCATGACATTGAGATTCACCTTAGATGCAGATGACGGTTGACCAAGAAAATATGGGCTCACTGAAATATAGATTATAAGTTTTTCAAGTTCAGAACAGTGGCTTTGAAAAGGAAAGACAGACTCTTGGGGAGTCTATGAAGTTTTCCCTACTACACATTTTGTAAAATGAAGTGGGATAAGACAGCTCAGTCTTAAGCTACAGGACATGAAAGCTATTCTCAGGATGGCTTAGATAATTCTCCAACTGGAAAAAACTGAAAAAAAAAAAAATTGAAGGGGGACAACTTACTCTCTCATTATTTAAGACACACAAGTGTCAGCACTAGATTCTTCTCTGTAGTGTTATAAAGATGAAACAAGGATGCGGTACTTTGAAGAGACTGAGTAAATAGTATTGCATAAGTATGTATTTTTTATTTTCTGTTATTTTTCAGCTTAATATATGCTAGCTGTATGTCAGGTCAAATGCTTTCTATGCCTTATCTTTATGTATCATATAAACTCTATAACTTTAAACTAGAAGGTTTAAACTTTAAGACTGGAAGTTTCCAGAGAAGTTTCTAATTTTCAGGCAAAAATTCATGTTTCCATTATCTTCAGGGAAGATAACTCAGAAGATAAAACAATCACCAGCATATAGATTTTTTATGGATGCTGTCTAAATGAGGCCCTTTGTCAGGAATACATATTTATAATCTAATGTGTTAGCACAGTGGCTGTCAAAGTGTGGTCCCTGGACCAACAGTGTCAGCATCATTGGGAACTTGTTAGAAGTGCAGATTCTGAAAACTTACCTTAAACCTACTGAACCAGAAATTCTGATGGTTGAGCCCAGCAATGTTTAACAAGTTCTCCCAAAGCACTGTAAAATTTGAGAATTCCTATTCCAATTCCTGTTCATTAACTTAAGCATCCTTAGGATATTGTGCAGATTGCTTAAAAAAATGATTTTAGCCACACTCATAATAATTCTTATTTAAGCTGCATGATATGGGTCCTAGATATTGCATGTAAAGAAGCAGCCTAGTAAACCCAGTGTGCTGTTCTTAGGTGCTCAGTCATGTCTGACTCTGTGACCCTGTGGACTGTAGCCCACCAGGCTCCTCTGTCCATGGGGATTCTCCAGGTAAGAATACTGGGGTGGGTTGCCATGCCCTCCTCCAGGGGGTCTTCCCACCCCAGGGACTGAACCGAGGTCTCCTTCATTGCGGTGGATTCTTTACCATCTGACACACCAGGGAAGCCTAAGAATACTGCAGTGGGTAGCCTATCCCTTCTCCAGGGGATCTTCCTGACCCAGGAATCGAACTGGGGTCTCCTGCATTGCAGGCAGATTCTTTAGCAGCTGAGCTACCAGGGAAGCCCAGTAAACCAAGTGTAGGTGGTCCTTATAATTATCTGGATTAGACAGAATGGCCTAACACTGAAGTTGCTTTCTATAAATGCAAATGAAGGCCTGTTGTTTACATATTGCACTTACACTCTATATTAGGGTTGTGCAAACCAATTCACCTAGTTTCCCCAATTAGAATTTTCAAATTATTGAATGAATTTTTGCAGTGTGACTATAGCAATCCACACATAACATTCAATATTCTTTCTTTATGATGTTTCTTATGATGTACTTGCCCTTGGAACATAATTTTGCTATATATAATCAACTTCACATTCATATTGCATTACATTAAATCAGCCTAGCTTTCTTGTGTGTATTAAAGATTCCTTTTATGACTCAAAATCAGGTTTATTTAGCCAAAGACAAAAATCTTTGAGAATTCTGGTTCAGTAGCTTTCAAAATTGGAGGTCAGTTTATATAACCATGTTAATATTCTCATTCCATAGACTGATGCTGAAAGAATACATAGAATCTGTTGGTTTATTACACAGGACTGGTGCATTGATGGTATCACAAACATTTCTTTAGTACGGTAGCTGCCAGCAGAAATACCAGTTTTAATGAAGTTTTGCACAGGCTCTTATCTCTTGCTGGGACCAACTCAGTAATAAATAGCTTGGCCATTGACTCATCATTAGACTCGTATCAGGAATCAGCCTGAGTTCCTCCAGCTTACTCAGAGAACTGCCTTGCTTTATGAGTCATAATTTCAAATTCAAACAGAGTGGATAACACTCACTTTATGGTCTTATTTTTCTTTGCTATTTTATATTACCAAACAGAGGTGTGGTCATTTTGTAATCTCTGCATGGCTGAATTTTTTCTTGCTATGTGAGCAACTTGGCAGGAGTAAATGGTGTTATTTCTACTCCCTTAGCACCAGAATAAGAGAATGAACAGCACCATGTGGGGTGTGTGTGTGTGTGTGTTTAGGAAAAGAGAGGATAACTTGAATTTATCAAAATTTTTCAATGAGGAAAAGCAAATGCCAATGATCCATCACTGTAGGTTCTAGAAAAGGGCGACTCTACCTTACCTGCAACTTGCTTTGGATAGTCTAACACCCTCTCCCTTAATGTGTGACATTAAGGTCTGATACCCTCTCCCTGTGTGACATTAAGGAGTTGGCATTATTCAGTAACCAGAGTGAAGCAAGCAGGATTTGGGTAAGGCATAGATGGGTGTGTGAGTCACATATTAGACAGAGTAATACTACTAGCTGCCACAGCAAACCTCCTCGAATCAAAGTGCATTAACTGCTTTAATACATAATTTCCTCGTGTCAGAGCCTATTGTGAGGAGCATGGGTCTCCTAGGAGTCTGTTTGTGAAGGAGTCACTTAAGGATAGTGTTGTATAGTGTGGCTCCAGTCTCCTGAAGTCATTTGCCTATGGCGAGAGAGAGACAAGGAGAGAGAGGGGGAGAGAAGGAAAGAAAAATCTAGAATTTTTAGGTTTACCCTTGCAAGTGGATGTGCCTTGTTCCTTCCTGTATTTTATTGACCAAAACTAGTTCAGAGTCACAGTCTCACCACAAAGAAGGTTGGCATATGTTCTAATGTGTGCTCCAGAAAAATCAATATCATTGGTTAGTATCCAGCATTCCCTTCTGATCACCAGTGAATTTTCCATTACTCCTATTGTGTTATCCCTGTGTGTTTCATTACCTGGAACACAGTCAGCCTTTCCAGTGTTATCAACTCCAACATACATCCATCTCAATAATATAGGATCTTTGAGTAACAGTTGCATCAAACGTTACTTCTTTGGGTCTAGAGACCTATTGTCAAAAAAGACATATTTATTTACTCCTCCCAACAACCACTCGATTATTTAATGGTGAAACAAGGAGTGCATAAACACAAAAATATTCTTATTCTGGAAGTAAAAGAAAAACCCCAAAGTTACTAGTCTGTAGTAACACAAAACCCTGCCAGTCAGACTATGTAAAAGCCACTCACCTGAGCTGGGGAACCAAGTCAGCTATCTGGGAGTTGCTCCTGTGTTCATCTCCCCCATATTCTTGATAAGATATGCGGAAGGTTTCTCCTTGCTCAATATCCTCCTTAGCCATGTTCAATGTATATTTTTGAAGTCTTATTTTTTCCTATACTCTAAGGTCACAATAGTTATTTTAAGTATTTATCAAAGATCCCCTTGCCATATTTTAAAGCCAGTTTCTTTGATGTTGCATTTTCTTTGAAAACTTGGTAGGTTTCTGATCTGTTCTAAGTTCAGAACAATGCCCAATGTGTCAGCAACAGTGCCCAATGGTCTCAACTAGATAATACTCTCCAATCTGTTGTCCTATTTCTTTCTTGTGGTCTCCATGTATGTCTGGACCCATTTCCAGTCAAGCTCTGCCACAGAAAATATTAAAAATAAATCCAGAATATATGGACAATATCACTAAAAATTGGACAGAATGTTTTTTTCAGCTATGAATAATTGACCAAAACACTTGCTTTCACTTGCTATTCTCTTCTCACTAAAAAAACAAAACAAAACAAAAATCCTATAGGAAAATTATTAATTTTCACCCCATATTTTTTCCAGAAATGTCAAGTGAGTGTAATTTTTATGCTTATTGATACTTAATTTAGCCAATATTCTTTCCTATGGTCACTCTGCCACTTACTGTCTCTTGGACACATTACTTACTTTCTCCAAGTCTCTTCTCCAGAATGTGGATAATAACAATATCTTCTCCCTATTGTCACTTTGAAGATTAAATTTAAAAAATTACATTTCTTAGTATAGTGTCAAGGCCCTCAGCATATGATAATGAGTATTATTGTTGCTTTTATCCACAATTGTCATCCATACTTTCGGTTTTACAGACAGATGGTACCTCTTATATATCTCATGCAACCAATATTTATTGACCTAGATATACAACAATGACTGAGACATGACTTCAAAATGCTCTGAGTTTTGTACCACTTTCTGAATAATCCACAGCAATCTGTGAAAATTCAGTTTTTCTAGTCAGCACTGCTTTCCTTCACTTGATCAGCTTATAAATGTCCACAGATTAAATCAACACTTATTTATTCAATAGACAGCATTTGGAATAGCAGATGGCTTTGAGTTGCATGCATATTATTTCTTTGGGCTTTAGTGATATATTGAGCAATCATTTGCTACGTAATGGTTGCTTCAGGAAATAGAGCAATTTATTGCAAAAGTACAGAGTAGACACATGGTACATTGGCACAATGGTGTAAATAGACATACGCTGGTGCCAATGACATCAGGATAACCAGCGTAAGTACTGAAGTACTGGCAACAGATTTTAAGCACCAATCTGCCTTTGGGCTAACAAGCATCGCCCATACTACCATTCTTGACTTGTTTTAGGAAGATATTAACCAACTTTTGCTATTAACTTCTTGTTTTAGGCTTAGAATGCTGAGCCAAGGTTCTGAATAATACATTGTGGTTAACCTAGTTCTTCAAGTTTTATTCTACATGATACCTCCTTCAACCGGCAATTTAAGTAAGAAAACTATCTACTAATTTACTTAGCACTATGTGTACAAACATATTTCTTTCCTAGATAAAACTGGGGCTATGGATAACAATAACAAAATATATTTACAATACAGGAAAAGGCAATGGCAACCCGCTCCAATACTCCTGTCTGGAAAATCCCATGGATGGAGGAGCCTGGTGGGCTGCAGTCCATGGGGTTGCCAAGAGTCGGACACGATTGAGCGACTTCACTTTCACTTTTCACTTTCATGCATTGGAGAAGGAAATGGCAACCCACTCCAGTGTTCCTGCCTGGAGAATCCCAGGGACCGCGGAGCCTGGTGGGCTGCCGTCTATGGGGTCGCTCAGAGTCGGACACAACTGAAGCGACTTAGCAGCAGTAGCAGCAGCATTTACAACATATTTCCCGGAATATGTTTTACTGGCTTCCATTCAAAAATATAGTGCCTACATAGTGCTTGCAGTTGCCAACTTTGCTGAGATTTTTGGGGGTAGATGTATTGGCATCGTCTGAATCTGACATATCCTACAGCTGTTATTTAATGGGAACTATAGGTTATCACTTGTCCCCGTACCCCAAGGCTTGTGCGTGCTTAGTCGCTTCAGTCACGTCCGACTCTTTGCGACCCCATGGGCCATACCGCCTTAGGCTCCTCTGTTCATGGGATCTTCCCAGCAAGAACACACGGAATCTTTCCAAACCAGGGATCAAACTCCTATGTTCTGCGTTGCCTGCCTTGCAGGCAAATTGTTTACTGCTGAGCCTCCATGGAAGCCCCACCCCAAGACTTGCTGTTTGCTAAATAAAGCAAGTCACTTTCTCTGATCTTTAAGGGACTCAGCATTGTACAATTAAGCCACTAATGCTGACAAGATAAGAGCAATATCATTTCTTCTTTAATCACCACTTTTCTCTCTTTTAGTTTCTTTGATTTTAGTAAGTTGACAATATTGTTGTGCTCTAGAAAAGAAACAAATGCAACTCCAACTTGAAATGTTTACCTTGAATTATCTGTGGGAAAAAGATTGGAAATCACACTCTCATTCATTTTTATGCTGCTGTTCTTATTTAATATTTAATCATCACAACATGCCATAACCTCGAAAGAATTAAATGAGGCCAGCAGTAGGTCTTTAAAAAAATGTGCTCACAAGTTATTTATTTTTAAGTTAAATCTTTTTATCCAGAAGCCAGTGTGTGTTGGGTGGGGGGCGGGGTGGGGGGAAGAAGGTACAGCTTACATACTTCTGGAAGCTTAAGGTGAGCTTGTGAATTTATAATATAGATGTGATTTGTATTCTGATATTTTCCTAGTTTGTAATTTGATCTCAAAGAGCTCCTAGTATAATGACTTCAGCACTATGATTTTATCAGCATGAAACATATTCTACACTTTCTATTAAAAAAATTCCCCCAACCCACTCCTTTTCATCTTGGAAACTACACTCACATTAGGTAAAATGTTCTTAAAAAATGTCTCATTCTGGGCTCCTCCACTTTTTTCTCTCTCCTTAATGCTTTCCTCCTGGTTTTTCACACTCTTCACACCTAAACAGAGATTGCTTTTAAGGGGTCACCTCTTACCTACCTCTATTTTGAAAATCTGATTGATGTCTTCTTATTCTCCTTTTCTGCAACTTTTAGGAATATCTGGCATGGAAACTCCTTCTTCTAAAAGAAAGAATTTTCCTCTTTTATTTTCTGAAGACATATTCTCTGGTTTTGTTTCTACCTAATATTCCTCTTTACTTTTTGCCTTTTTTTGTTATTTCTCTACAATTTGAGTAATCCCAGGCTCATTCATATATACACACACACAAATGTATATGATTTGTTAATTATTATGATTGTTGTTACTATTAAAAGTGTTTGGATATTTGTTTCTTTAATACTAACATTGAGTTTACCATTAATATCCAGAGTTAGTAACTACCTAACAACTTGATACTTGAACTTGAAAATCTATAATAATAACACTATGAAAGTCAGTGTGAGTTAATCAAAATTCTTCATCTTAAACCACTCCTAATTTTTTCCTCCTTCAGTGTTCAGTCTCCCTAAATGATATCACTTTCCATCCATTGGCTCAAATCAAAACTTTAGGAATCATGCTTGAGTTCTCTCACTTATCATCTGCCCGTGTATTCATTATTCATTCATCCATTAAACAGTTACTGAGCAGTAACTATGAACACTCATTTTGAGCTCTAGAGATCCAGCAGTAAACACAACAGTTAAGTTCTCTGCTAGGCTGGAACTTGCACTTAAGTAGGGAAAGACAAGTAATAAACAAGTGGATACAATACTCAGTTGTAATAAGCACTTTGAACGGCATGGGGATATGGTCATGTAAAAGAGGGAAGGTGGTTCTGTGAAACCGTGGCATCTGAAGAGTTCTCTTTAAGAGATGACATTTAATTTTTAACTTAAATGACAGAGAAGGAGAAAGATGAGGAGGAAGAACAAGTTTAGGATGCAGATTGACTTGTCTGAAGAAAATAAATTGGCTGGTATGGCCTTACAGTGGATAATAAGGAGTTATTTGAAATGAGGTCAAACAAGTAGGCAGGGGTCAGGTCATATGGGCATACATAAACCAACTGAAAGAGTTTGTAACTCATTCTAAGTGCAGTGATAATCTGTTGAAGGATTCTAAGCAGAATGATGATGTAGTAGGATTTATCTTGTAAAAAGATCAGTACTCACCAATCTAATCCAAATCCTATTTCTTTTTGGCTTAAAATCTTTAATGAAATTAATAATTAATTAAATCAATGAAAGCTTTGCATATAGCAAATGCATAAAAATATCAAATGAATCAATGATAAAATAAGGAAAATATTTTACATAATTTTATGTCTGAAATTTTAAAAATTTTCCATATTTTAAAATTATAGTTTTGAATTTTCCATTTTATCAAAATTAGGAAATCTAGGGTGAATTTAATTAACTTCCATAAATTCATATTGTCTGTTATGTGTCTTCTTTCCAAAAAGTATTATGAAAAAGGAATTAAGGCCTAGTCTCCCCTCTGAAGGAACTCAAACTCTTATAAACATATAATAGTCCAACACAAGAGTAGATCACAGCGCTTTTCCAACACACAACAAACAAGGGCTTTCTAGTTTTTTCCTTCCTTCTTGCCTTTGTTCTCTCCCTTTTTATAGGAAAGCTACACTAGACCAGGCATAGAAACAGAATGGAAATACGGAAAGATTTTTAAATAATCAAGGGGAGTGTGAAGGGCACTGATAGCTTCAAACATCAGATAAATTTAGTTCTGTTGGCATTAGGGACAAATACATCACTAAATTTGGTGACAGGTCATTGTGAGCTTGATTACAGAATGGATCTGTACTAGTCAGCTTGGGTTGCCATACCATAACAAGATGACCTCAGACCCTCAGACCTCATGACCTCAGACAGGGTCACTTAAACAACAAAAGCAACTTATTTTCTCATCATTTTGGAAGTTCAAGATCAAGTTCCAGCAGCCTCGGTTTCTGCTGAGACCTCTCTCCTTGCCGGGCAGGCGGTCACCTTCTCACTGTGTTGTCACGTGGCCTTTTCTCTGTGTGCCTGTAGACAGAGTCAGTTCCAGTGAGTGTGTTCTGGGGTTTCTTCCTCTTCCTAAACGGACATCAGTCTATCAGGTCACCCTGTGACCTCACCACTTACCTCCTTAGAAGCTTATCTCCCCAAACGGTCACATTGCTGGTTAAGGCTTCAATATGTGAATTTTGGTGGGGACTCAATTCAATCCATAACACACTATACACTCACAATTGGCTATTGCATAAATTGTCTCTTAAATTGTGCATAAATCTAGCTGTTTAAAACAACAAATATTTCATTATTTTGAAGTTTCTGTGGTAACTGAAATTGGAAGGAATTGGAAGAGGCTTAGCAAGGTAATTTTTACTCAGGGTCTCTGAAGGATTTGCAGCCAAAACATCAGTTGGTGCTATGGAGTTCTGAAGGCGGAACCAGGGCTGGTGGATCCACTTCAGCATAGTTCATTCGTATGCTTATAAAGTAAAACTATCACAACCAACTAAAATAATTCTCAGTTTTAGAAATCTTTATGTTGCTCAATAATTTTAATTCCATCATACGTACATGTCCGTACCTTAAAACTAAAAAAAGTAAAAATCTATAAAAAATGGATAAGGTGGACTATTTACTGTTTAGGAAAGAGTTCCTCAGATGACACAGCCACTTGCAGTAGAAATAATAGAAAAGAGAGGGACTGTGTAAGCTTCAGAAGGCTGATGTTTGCTAGTTCGGAACAGTTTGTGTGTTAGCAAGGGAAAAACTGTCTGGAAACTGATAATATTTAAATATCGTATATTAAATAATTTATTTTTACCAAGATATTTCTTGAGATATTGTTAAAAAAAAAAAGACACTGACCCTCACAGAAGATAGCCAAAAATAATCACCACAATTGTTTTGCAATGTCTGTTCATGGTTCCGTGTAGTGTAATCTTCTGAGGCTGTGAATATGAGCCTTGATTTTGGTCTTGCACAGTAAAGTTGCACACTGGTGTCCTTTCACTTTAGAAAAGTCAAACTTTTTTTTTTTTTGTTTTGACCTGCTAAGCTATTTCAGGGACTGAGAATAAAGCAACTATCACTTTAGATGCTATCACTGGAAGTGTTTTTTTTCAGATGTCAACAGATATTCAGAGACCGGGAAGACCTTAACCTTGCAATATTGAAGTGAGGATTATAATTGCTTTTGAAATGGTAGTATGATTTGCAACGAATTTTCAGAAAGTGCAGCATTGCAGTTTATGGCCTTGTTTCAGAATTATAAGGAATCTCTGATCTTGTAAGTAAATAAATTCCAGTGGAAAGTACCAAGGAAGAGAAGCCCAGAGATCTGGGTTCCAGAGATGCGAGCAGACCATTTAACCCTTTTGACCTTTGTTTCCTTCACTACAGCGTGAAAAGCTAGGGCTTGTTGCTCTCTGAGGCCTCTCAAAGTTCCACAGTTCTGTGATTAGTATTGGAAGTAGAAAATGTTTAGTATCATTAATATGATGGTTATAAAAATAAAAGGGAGATCGATGAGCTGTAAAAGATGCAATTTTATTTCCTATGTGATCAAGCCAATTCAACAGTTATAAGATTTTTTTCAATGAAATGAGGCTATCCAGGAAATAATTAATAGAATATTAATAGAAATAATTTAATAGAATATTAAAATTCTATGATAATAGCAAGATTGATATCTAAACTAAGAACAGCTTTAAGACACGATGATGACCAAAGGAGTTGGTCAGTGATCAACTATCAGTGATCTATTCCTGCTGAAAAATTCAGGAATTCTCTATAACATCTAGAATTAGCATGTTAGATAAGACCAAAGATAAGATAGGCTACCCTGGTGGTTCAGACTGTAAAGAATTCGCCTGCAATATGGGAGATCTGAGTTCAATACCTGGGTGGGGAAGGGGTTCAATCCCTGGAGGAGGGCATGGCCACCCACTCCAGTATTTTTGCCTGGAGATTCTCCATGGACAGAGGAGCCTGGCAGACTAAAGTTCATGGGGTCACAAAGAGTCGGACATGACTGAGTGACTAAGCGCAGCACACGGAGGTAAAACATACAACATTATAATAAATGTTACCATGTAGTGGTTTCCAGTGTGTGAGGCAATGACGGATAGCACTTTTCTAAACACATGATCACCAAAGACTTTGCTACAGGGAGGAAATGAAAAGTTAATGAGTAAGCTCTATGTAAGCCATGTGCTGTCTTGTGTGCTGAGTCTCTTCAGGCGTGTCTGACTCTCTGACCCTAGAGGCTGTAGCCTGCCAGGCTCTTCTGTCCGTGGGATTTTTCAGACAAGAATACTGTAGTAGGTTGCCGTGCCCTCCTCCAGGATATCTTCCCGACCAAGGGATCAAATCCCCGTCTCCTGTGTCTCCTGCATAGCAAGCGGGTTCCTTACCATTGAGCCATGGGGGATTTCCCTATGTTTAAGCCATAGTGCTCAAATATTTACATGTATCATATTAATACAATTGATTCATAAAATTATTTAAGCTAAGATTGAATGTCATTCATGCAGATAGATTGTTTCTGTAGATAGAGGGTTAGGTGAGTTGACAGTAAATGCTTGCTATGTGACCTTAAGCTGATCATCTAACCTGGGTTGATGTTAATGCTCTCATTTTTGAAATTAAAGGTTTGGAATGATGGATCTCCTTGTGTAGCTGAAAGTTATATATATATAGCTGTATTTGTTTGATTTTTTGTTTCCTGATTATATGACAGGAAGCAAGTTAATTAAACATAGTAAGACAATTTCTTTAGCTATAAAACGGGGATAATATATGCATCTTTTAGGGTTGTTCTATGGAACACAGAACACTGCACATCAACTGTCTCACAACAGTCCAGCACATGGTAGGTGCTTTTTTGATTACCCTTCAATTAAAAAATAAATATAAAATTTTAAAAAATGGGATCATTTCCTTATGTTCTTTTTGGTTTCAAATATAGACCAATTTATTTTTAAACTTTATTCTAAATTTTTCCTTAATTGGACTAACAAGATTGGAATGACCATATATTTTAAGGTTGTTTTGCTCAAATTAAACTAGATAGAATCAAATGATTCCTCCATCAGTGCACTTTGTCAATAGTGGTAATGAAATTTTATATTTGTATGTTTATAATAGCATTACAAGCTCATGAAAATGCATGTACAAGTAAAAATGCTCATATCCGGTGACCTTGTCACTCTGAAATCTCAGCGCTTGGAGGAGATTTGAGATCATAGGCACAGAGTAACATTTAAGATATAGAGCTGATAGTGTGGTTGACTAAATTCCAAATAGTTTTCACTAATATTGAAAAAGCCAACTACATTAAGATAATCTATCTGTTTTGCCAGTGATATCTCCCTTTCTGCCACTCTCTCTCTCTAAGGTCTAGGATCTTGGGCTTGCTTTTTGGTGACTGACATTGTGGAGCTGTGGGACACTGAGGAAAACTCTACAAGTCCCATACAGAGGGAATTTATGCTTAAATATACACTATACAAGCTTTTGTTAGAGAAACTAAATACACAAAGTGAAATGTTATAGTTTTCACTGTCTGATACTCCATCATGAAATCTCTCTAGTACATTTCAGACGGAAAGACATTTAGTAAGTGGCAAAATGCAAAAAGAGGTGTATTAATAGTCTACACAAAATGTCATGAACGTTAGGACAAATTAAATATAATCCTGATAGCTCACTTGGGTGTTAAGATGGTCCAGTTTCTGAAGGATGCTGAAGTTCTGTCAAGGTCCTGTAGGAGAGACCCTTGCCAGTTTATTTTATGGGCACTAATTGTCAAGATGCCCATCTGGCTCCGTGGCTCACTTTCTGCTGGCAAAGCTGCTTAGTTGACCATCCATGTCATCTGGAGCCCAGGTGCTTATGTCCTAGATCAGTGAGGTGTTCACAGGACCACCTGCTGTGTCCACAGCAATGGATACAGCATTTTCATCTTAATACTAAAAGACAAAACATTTGAAGGCTATTGGATGGCTTTACTCTCGATATCTCTCCCATACCCGTGGAATGCAGTTCAGGCACAGCTAATCATATTGTAGGCTCCCCTGATGGCTTGGATGATAAAGAATCCACCTGCAATGTGGGAGACCTGGGTTTGATCCCTGGGTTGGGAAGACCCCCTGGAGCAGGCCATGACAACCCACTCCAGTATTCTTGCCTGGAGAATCCTCATGGACTGAGGAGCCTCGTGGGCTACAGTCCATGGGGTCACAAAGAGTCAGACATGACTGAGCGACTAAGCACAGCACAGCATCATCTCATGGTAGATATGATGTGTCAGCTTAAACTAGGGATTGCCTTGAAGATTCCCCTCTGAAATGTTGAATTATTGAGTAACTGTATATCCTAGTTGGTCTTGGACACACTAGGTTTAGGTCTGTTGTCACAGCATAATTATTGAAAACTTTGTTTATCCTCAAAATTTCCTGATGTGGATAACAGATTTTATGGTTATCCCATACTCTCTTTAGCAAAATCATTGAAACACTCAACATTCTTCTTAAGATTCTATTCTTAAGTAGAATGTTGTAAATTTTACAACAAAAAGTAGATGCTACTTTCCACTTTTCAACATTGAATTCAGAACTGGATCAATAAACTTTTCAACTATAGCTAAATAATTGGTGTGTGATCCTAGAGCAATCTTACGCAAAGTCAGTAGATGTAGATATAGGTAGATGCTGAAAGAAATTGTCATTTATGACCAATGTGATAAGTATTAAGGCAAATGGAGGCAAGGGATTGAAATGACAAAGTTAGGAGCTCCTATTAGCAGGAAGTAGGATTGTTGCCAAAAGATCCTATTAAGTCACATAAGGGAAAGAGCTGAAATAGGAAGTTAAGAGGCTGGGAGAATATGAACCCCAATGAATAAGGTTGATCCCAATTCATTGGCTGAGCCCATTGAACTGGGGCAAACCAATGAGAGAATTTGTCAGGTGCAATACTTTATGAATTATTTTGGTGAGAATAAGTGGTGTTAACAATTCTTGCTAGTAACAAAGCAGTGAATATGAGTTTTAGGAAGAGATTTTTCAGTAATAACACTTGCTTCTACTCAAAGGTATCTTGGGCTTCTTATTTAAAATTATATCTATGTGTTACAGATGGATCCTGTTGGAGCCAACAACTCCTTTTCTCAATTTGAAGTTCACTAAGCAACTTTTTTTTTTTTTTCCCTAGAGGAGAAGAACATCATATATTTCTAAGAATGAATCAGTAAATTAGCATCCTGGTAAATATATATGAAAAATCATACTAATCCAGTTTCTTATAAATTTAATCAATGTGAAGACGTCCCTAATTCCAAGCCACAGTGAATGAGCACCATTCAGTAAGCAAATATCACCACTTTGCCCTCTTTGTGATTAAGCATTTAATATCACCCTGGGAAACACTTCACTTTATGATGTCCTTTATCATTAAAAAAAATTTGCTTATCCACTATTGTGAGGTTAATAGAAGCTAAGTACAATAAATATTTCCAAATTTACATATTAAATACTGAAACTTGAAAAATACTACATTAGGTATTTGAAGCCATAGAGTGAATCAGTAGTAATTTAAAGAAGGAGTAGAGCATAGGTTTTTCAAATTTTTGCTTATTGCTGAGTCTATTATCATACACAGAAGCAGAAGATATTAATAGAGGTGGCAAGAATACACAGAAGAACTACACAAAAAAGATTTTTACAAACCAGATAATCATGATGGTGTGATCACTCATCTAGAGCCAGACATCCTAGAATGGGAAGCCAAGTGGGCCTTCGGAAGCATCACCACGAACAAAGCTAGTGGAGATGATGGAATTCCAGTTGAGCTATTTCAAATCCTAAGAGATGATGCTGTGAGTGTGCTGCACTCAATATGCCAGCAAATTTGGAAAACTCCACAGTGGCCATGGGACTGGAAAAGGTCACTTTTCATTTCAATCCCAAAGAAAGGCAATGCCAAAGAATGCTCAAACTACTGCACAATTGCACTTATCTCACATGCTAGTAAAGTAATGCCCCAAATTCTCCAAGCCAAGCTTCAACAATATGTGAACCATGAACTCCCAGATGTTCAATCTCAAATTGCTAACATCCGCTGGATCATCGAAAAGGCAAGAGAGTTCGAGAAAAACATCTATTTCTGCTTTATTGACTATGCCAAAGCCTTTGACTGTGTGGATCACAAAAAAAAAAAGCTGCGGAAAATTCTTCAGAGATAGGCATACCAGACCACCTGACCTGCCTCTTGAGAAATCTGTATGCAGGTCAGGAAGCAACAATTAGAACTGGACATGAAACAACAGACTGGTTCCAAATTAGGAAAGGAGTACTTCAAGGTTGTATATTGTCACCCTGCTTATTTAACTTATATGCACAGTACATCATGAGAAACACTGTGCTGGATGAAGCACAAGCTGAAATCAAGATTGCCGGGAGAAATATCAATAACCTCAGATATGCGGATGACACCACCCTTATGGCAGAAAGTGAAGAACTAAAGAGGCTCTTGACAAACGTGAAAGAGGAGAGTGAAAAAGTTGGCTTAAAGCTCAACATTCAGAAAACTAAGATCAAGGCATCTGGTCCCATCACTTCATGACAAATAGATGGGGAAACAGTGGAAACAGTGACAGACTTTATTTTTGGGGGGCTCCAAAATCACTGCAGATGGTGACTGCAGCCATGAAATTAAAAGACGCTTACCCTTGAAGAAAAGCTGTGACCAACCTAGACAGCATATTAAAAAGCAGAGACATTACTTTGCCAACAAAAGTCCGTCTAGTCAAGGCTATGGTTTTTTCCATTAGTCATGTATGGACGTGAGAGTTGGACTATAAAGAAAGCTGAGCACCGAAGAATTGATGCTTTTGAACTGTGGTGTTGGAAAAGACTCTTGCAAGTCCCTTAGACTGCAAGGAGATCCAAACAGTCCATCCTAAAGGAAATCAGTCCTGAATATTCATTGGAAGGACTGATGTTGAAGTTGAAGTGCCAATACTTTGGCCACCTGATGCGAAGAGCTGACTCATTGGAAAAGATCCTGATGCTGGGAAAAATTGAAGGTGGGAGGAGAAGGGGACAACAGAGGATGAGATGGTTGGATGGCATCACCAATTGGCTGGACATGAATCTGAGTAATCTCTGGCAGTCGGTTATGGACAGGGAGGCCTGGCATGCTGCAGTCCATGGGGTCGCAAAGAGTTGGACACGACTGAACAACTAAACTGAACTGAACGATTATGATACACATTTCAAATCTGTGGATTAAATTCTGGGGGAAAATTCATGCTTACACCTTTTTCAGAAAAGGCGCAAGAGTACTTAACCATATTAATCATGATGTCATTTAAAGAAATACTTACCTTGAATCTTTCTTGGTATTTCCAAGGCAATCAGAGCCACTAACATAAAATCACATTATTTTCAGTTGACATTAAACATATTAGGCTTATGTTAAATAACATTTAGATCCTAGATGATTTTAACAATTGGCTGCATCTTCCCAAAGTTTTTCCAATCTTTAAGCACTCATAGGTGATTTTTCTTGTTTGTGTAGTTGCTAAGTCATGTCCGACTCTTTTTGTGATCCCATGGATTGTAGCCCATCCTACACTGAAATTGGGTCCCAGAATCCTTTTAAACCTGAAACTTATACAATGTTTTATGTCACTTATATCTCAATAAAATTAGACAAAATAAAACTATATTATACTACAGCCTACTTAATTTGACAACCATTCCCCAATTTTGGGGATCAGATTTAAGTGTTCCTTCTAGATATTTCTCATAGCATCATTTTGTTGAGAATACTCCTACTTTCTCCCATGTAGAGGAGTTTCATATGTGTTAGTACTGTTTACTGGTATCTTCACAATGCCTGTGTTGCTTGCTAAGTATTTACATAGAAGTCAATAAATTGTGGTTCTTAAGACAGATAATTGTTTTAAAATTCTATTGCATTTTCTTATAGAGATAATTAAATAACATATGGAGAAATATTTTTAGCAGACTTCATTAAAAATAGAACAGAACTGTTAGAAAATAAGTATATTAGGTATTTTGATAGATACTGATTAGGATCAAAAGTACACATTTAGCCTAATTAGGATGAGAATCACAATTATTTTAAGAGTAAAACCAAATATCCGAGGTTATTAGCTGTTTGAGATCCAGCAAAATCATTTCAGAGACAAGGAGAGAAACACTATCCCACAAATTTATAAAAAGTGTCAGACTTCAGGGCAATTATAAAGGAAATATAGCTAAAAAAAAGAAAGTGTGTTAATGTATTTTTCATGCTTTATTCTTTACATATACGGCTTCAAAGTATTTCTAAATATTAGAATTTCTTAGCTGTTATTAGAAATAATACATGTTTGTTTAAAATCAATTAAAAATACCCTCCACTCTCTGGAAACTTTGGCAAGGAACCTAATCTATTCAGATTCACTCTGCAGCAGGCCCTATGACCCTATTGTACTGGTAGACACTCCTTGTTGTTTTAGATATTCGGTATGTACTCTCAGTTCTAGTAACAACCTTCCAAATGACAGTTTCTTCTTGCGTTCTTGAAGAGAGTGTCATTAATATTCATTGTCTGCCCAGAGACAAGATGTAGACAGGCAAACCCAGTTAAGCCTATTAGACTCCATCAGAACTTTGACTCATAAGCTAAGTAGCACAAAGGGAGGAGGCGGGGAGAGCTGATGGACGAAAGCGCAACAGGAGATGAGTTTGTTCTCGCTCCCTCGACCTTTGGGGCTATATTTGCTCTTGCCTTATCCTAGCCAAGGTCTTCCTTTCTTCCTTCAATGCATTTCACTTTCTTTGACGTTAACCAATTAGGGTTTTGTGAATTGCAGCCAAAGCACCATGAAAAGTCTTATTAACAATGATTTGGTTTCTGCATAATTCAAACACCTTCCAATCATTTTATTAGTCCAACATGACACATTTGTCAAATTCTTTTCAAAGGAAAAACAAGGAAATAAGCATGGCAGCTAGCTGATCCCAGATCTCTCGTGCATGGATTTCAGAAAGGTATTACTTGCCACAAAGGGCAAGTAAAATCGTGATAAACAATGCATAATATTTTTAGAAGTTTATACTTTTTAAAGGTTTTTTGCATTATTATCTCATTTAGTTCTCATAGGAATTCTGTGAAGTAAACAGAAAAAGAAATATGACTCCCATCTTCAAAGAGGGAAATTAAGTTTGAAAGAAAAAAACAAAAAACAAAAAAAACAAGGACACCAGAGAACTATTGAGTAACCAGAATATGTCACACAAAAAAATCATTTTGCATACCAAGACTAAAAGTGCACTGTAAAATCATATCTAGGGAAATCCTTTATTTTAATGTAATTATTTTATGTATAAGAAGTCACCTGCTTAAAAAAGAAAAAAAGAAGTATCAGTTCAGTGTTTGATCCCTGAATTTTCCATTCCTCAATAAGTGCTATTCCTACTATAGTCTAGCTAACAACCTTGAATGTGTAAAATCTGATAGTAACTTTCTATTCAAATTACATATAGGTACATATGGTATTATTCTGACTCAGTGTTGAAGTTGATATGGTCATTTCCCCCTCAGTGGGGTCATGAAGTTCTATACTAAAGATATAGAGTATAGGAAAGAGAAATCTTTATTTTCTGAAGTCCATAATAGCTACTCAACCAGCAAAGATTAGAGAGTGCAAGCCAGAGGTTGACAAATAATCATTCAGGATCTATCTACGTTTAAAACTCTTTATATAAATGAATGCACACACACATATAATATGTACATGTTTATATTTTAGAAACAGATTTGAGGAATTCCCTGAGGGTCAGTGTTTAGGACTCCCATGCATTCACTGCTATGGTTGTGAGTTTGATCCCTGATGGGAAAACTCCCACAAGCTGCACTGAGTGGCCAAAAATTAAAAAGAAAAAAAAAAAAAGGAATGGATTCAGTTATTATTACTAAAAAGCCTGGGAAATAATATTTTATAATTATTACAGTTTAAAATATCCTCCCTTTTTATGGCTTACAGAAAATTGACTCCATGTCTTTCTGTTCTTTTCTTTTTGGAAAAAGGAAACTAGCTATCATAATTTCTAAAATAGACTTTATATCTCTGAAGACCATTCTTAAATTATTCCTCAATTTCCTTTTCTCCAGGCTAAATTATCCTTTTTATTTTTACTTTTTTTCTTATAGGCCCTGTGCTTCAACCTTTAATCATCTCCTTTGCTCAACCCCTTCTAAACTCACTACACGTATTAAATTGCCATTGATTTATTCATATGGGTGCTCAGTGGGTACATAGAATTCTACAAAGTGTCTTTCAATTCATGTTCTTACGATTTCAGCTAAGTACGGGAATTGTGATATAAATTTGATCAGCATTCCATATACTGTATTAGAAGTTAAAAAATGAGGTTTGTGACAGGGACTTCGTCAGATAAAACCTGCCTCCATTATGGATTTTTAGGTTAATTTGTAGAACTAGAAACTTACATAGTTTCATTTCATTATTCAGAAAAGTGTTACTTTCTTGTAAGATTGTCCATGCCATTGTATCTGTGATTTTTGGGTTTATATGATAAAATTTTGGACATTTCCCTTTTATGAGCATAAGAATAAGAGAAGGAAAAAAATCTACAATTCAGATTTGATCTACGTTTACTACTTTTTCTGTTTTCACGGCCAAGCCTAAAAAAGAAAAAGCTAAAAAACTAGACTATTTTGACCAACAATTATTTTTTTTAAGAGTCAAGCATTTTGATTTAAACCTTAGTCTAACTAGTTGTTTGCATTGAGTGACACACTAGTTTTCCTTTATTTATCGGAAGCAGGAAATTCAAAGGTTCACCTTTCAGCGTTTAAGATCCTCTTTCCTTCCTCTAGTCTATTTCCTTTTTTGATTGTCAAGCTAAACTCATTGACAAATGCTACTGGACAACTAGTTGCTAGCAAAGCCACCTTCTACGTCTTTCATAGGAATGACTATTTGACACCAGTATGCCTATTCCGATTTTTGTGGCACCTGTTACAGAACTATAATTACTCACTCTCTGGAGCCTGGTATAAGTTTCCTCTCTACAAGCTATGTGGTTTATCTAATTCACATGACCACTTTGATCCTCAATGTCTTCATCATCTATATTTAGTTTTCATATTGGTCTAGTGTACAGGTTAAAGGCAAAATACTGTATAAAAGATTCTTTGTACATTGCCTGCCATACAATAAGTACTGCCAAAATGAATGCTATTAAAATACATAATATTTATTAATGCTATTAATTCATAAAATGGAGATACCCAAGCATAGTTGGGCAATGCTAGTTACCATAACTGATAATCCTCAAAAACTCAGTGGATTAAATAAGTTTTTTTTTTTAATCACACATAGAAAAAGTTAAAGCTTATTGAATAAGGAACTAAATAAACATTTTTTTTTCTTTAACAGTAAAACCATGGTGGAAAATATAGAAATACCAAAGGGTACATGGATCCTTTCTGGAGAAAAACATACCAAAATCTTATTTGACTATTAGATGTGAAATTTACTGTTGTATATTTAAAAAGAACTGCTTTAAAGAAAGGAGCATAAAAATAAAATAGAACTTAAAATATTCAAATTTCAAAATCTAATAATAAACTTTATCTACCCTAAAGTTCACCTACTATTACTAATTAAGTTCTTAATATCTTAGAATATTATATTGCATTTTCAGAATTTGAGGAAGCACATAGAGAACTAGTGTGAAACATACCATAGTTTGCTTTGAATGTTATAAAAGTACTGCATGCTTTCTCTAATTGTAATCCTCTCCTTTGAAACAATGGTAACTTAAAAGTCATTTCTAAATTGTTTTATATGCAAAACACATACAGATGAGGAAACTAACGCACAGAGAATTTTAGAAATTCTCCAGGATCAGTCGAATAATGCATGCATCATCCACTTTGGAGCTCAGTCTAACTCTGAACATACATTCTTAAACACTGTTAAACTGCCTCATTTCCAGTTACCTAATTCTTGTGCATATCAGGAGAGCTGTTATTTTCAAATTTGAGATGGATGTATAATGATTCAAAGTTTCTAAATGGGTCATTTTAGATATTACATTCTTTTACAAGAAAATGGCTTCTTCATATAATTTCTGTTAAATAATTGCTTTTCTACTTGCTATCTGTGATTTTATCTTCCAAACAATTTCAGAAATTAGAATACTTATATTCAATAGATTGGAACTGCAGTCTTGTAGATATTTATTTTTTGAGGCTAATGCAGTAACTCAATCTTAATTTACCTTAAAGTCAAGTCGCTCAGTTGTGTCCGACTCTTTGTGACCCCATGGACCGTAGCCCACCAGGCTTCTCTGTCCATGGGATTTTCCAGGCAAGAGTACTGGGAGTGGGGTGCCATTTCCTTTTCCAGGAGATCTTTCCAACCCAGGAACTGGACCCGGGTCTCCTGCACTGTAGGCAGACGCTTTACCATCTGAGCCACCAGGGAAGTCAGACATCAATATGTATTGCCATACGAAAGAAAGACCAGAAAAAAAGGGAAAGCAGGAAAGAGCAGAGTTGGGGAGAGAGGAAAAGAGAGGAAATTTTGTTGACAATAAAATCTTCCACAAAGGAAAACGTTGACAAATTGGACTATGTTAAAATTATAAACTCTGTTCCTCAAAGGATATCTTAAGACAGCATCCTGACTAGGAAAAAATATTTCCTAAAGTTGAAGGTACACTTATCCCATGACCCAGAAATGTTACTATTAGTGATATACTCAACTATATCAAACATAAGTGTGCCAAAAGTCATGTACAAGCAAAATAGATAATTTTTGTCTACATTTATTGAGATATTTTCCTTCAAGTTTAATATGGTATATTATATTAATTAATTTACAAATTTTAAATATACTTGAATCCACAAAATAAACCTAATAACATAGATTGTATTATCATTTTTAAGTTTGGTTTATTAATAGGTTTGCATTTTTGCCTTTATGTTCATGGGTAAAATTTGGATGTAAATGTGTTTTCCTATACTATCCTTGTTTTTAATATCAAAGTTATACTAATCTTATAAATACTGTTGGTGTACATACATTGTCTTCTTATTTTCTATTATGGAATAGTTGGCACAAGATTAGAATCATATGCCACTAGAAGTTAAAATTTACAAGTGCCATGTAAATGAAGAATTTTCTTCAAACATTTTAAACTATTGACTTAACTCGATTTAGAGTTATAGGAATGAATAGTTCTTCCTTTGTCAACAAGCAACTTGTGTTCTAAACATTTGTCTATTTCATATGGATTTTCAAATGTATTAGTAAAGAATTGTTCATTATCTATTAATGTATTAAATCTCATTGATGGTTAGTCTGTTGTATTAGATTGCTCTTTCATAAATCAACATTGAACTTTGTTGATGTCTGTTTTGTATTTCATTAGTTTTACTTTTTTTCCTTTGTATTTCCAGTCATTCACTCCTTGGGTTTATTCATTTTCCTACTTTTGAGTTCATTTATTTTTAGCCTTTCTGCCTTTTGATTTTCTATTTTAGGCAAATCCTGAACATTTTCTTCTAACCCCTAAACCAAAGCTTAAATTTGCTGTATTTGTCAACTGCCTTCATGGCAAAGGGTAATGCCGCCAAGCTTAATTCCAGATTTCCAAATCAGTTACATTTTGGCTAGATTGTGGGTTATTTCTTTGGTATCTTATTATTGGTTCAATATTAATTGAGCTTTGATTATTTTTTAATGGTCACTAGTAACTTTGTTGTCAGATGGATTGATGGCTCTGCTGCTTAGTCTAAAATATTCTTAAAGGCACAATATTGTATTCTTTCCATAAGTGAAATCATCCCAACTATTTGGGATTTTTTTTTTTCTTAAGACTTGTTTTATTCATTTATCTGTGTTGCCTTCTTTTTTTTGTTTTTTACACTGTATCCAGTTTTTATTTTATTCTCAACCTTGAAGCAAACATTTGATACAATATGCAATGACTATTTAGCTGATGTAAAAACTTGAAAGCTTCTTTTTCTGCATTTGTCCAGCAGATGATACACTATATTTGAAATCTGAACTTTTATCATCCAAAGTAATAGATCTCTTATTTTCATGGTATCAGAGAATGCCACTGCTAAAACAGACATCCCCAAATTCTCTACTTTAAAATGAAAATGTTTGTGTCTTACTGAGATTCATTTATTTCTTATTCAATTCAGTTGGCAACCAGATTCCATGTGGTGATTCAGGAATCCGTGCCCCTTCCATCTAATAGATTGTCAAGCCTTCCCCCTTGATCGTCTGCATCTGGCTGTGAGGTGGTTGGGGGCTGGTGGCTATCTCAGATTTACTGTGCCATATGGGGAAGTGTAGTATAGTTCCATCAGCAATCCATTGGCCATAGTCACATAGCTTCATAAAGAATAGAAGGTTGGCTAGGGAATGTAGAAGCACTCATTGTTCTTTTCAAGGCCAGATTAAACAGCTACCAAAATAACAGTAAATTAGTAGAAAATGACTGAAACAAATAACAACTTGGAAAATTGCCTCTGTCTGTGTGGCTAGGTTGTCTATTAGCAAGACAAAATGACACAAATACAAATAAGCCAGCTTCCCTTGGGCTGTAAAATTGATTACAGTCATTTGTATGGAATCGTCTTCAAGAATATAGTCATGGCTCTGCATACTCCTTTATGTAACTAGTTGTGGAATCTTATCAAAAGAAAACATTTTTAAACCAAGTACTAGGAAAACTGTCTAGATTTTTTTTTTTCCGTTTGAGCTTTTTCAATTTGCAACTGCATAAATAATCCAAACTCAGTCTGATTTGCTTTTCTAGTGATCCTCGAAAGATTAATTAGTGTTTTGCTTCCTTTCAAACTAACTGACTGTTGGCTTTTCATCTTTCTTCCTATTTTGTCGATATCTCACTACACACGATTTTTGGTTTCCCAGTGCAAATAAAGGCTTCCGCAGGTGGCGCTAGTGGTAAAGAATTCACCTGCTAAGGCAGGAGTTGTTAAGAGATGTTAAAATGGGTTCGATCCTTGGGTCAGGAAGATGGCTTTGGAGGAGGAAATGGCAACCCGCTCCAGTATTCTTGCCTGGAAAATCCCATGGGCGGAGGAGACTGGCGGGCTACAGTCCATTGGGTCCTGAAGAGTCAGACACCACTGAAGCCTGAGCACGTGCATAAATGATAATAGTCACTCTCATAAGAAGCACTCATTTCCAATTGTAAATTAGCAAAATCTATCCTTCATTTGTTATTTAAATTTATTTGCCTATGTGAAGTGAAGTGAAAGTAGCTCAATCTTGTCCGACTTTTTGCGACCCCTGGCAGGACAAGAGCCTGCCAGGCGTTCTCTGTCCGTGGAATTCTCCAGCCCAGAACACTGTAGTGGGTAGCTGTTTCCTTATCCAAGGGATCTTCCCAACCCAAGGATAGAACCCAGATTGTAAGTGGACTCTTTACTGTCTGAGCCACAGGGAAGCCCAAGAATACTGGAGTGGGTAGCATATCCCTTCTCCAGGGGAACTTCCCGACCCAGAAATTGGACTGCGGTGTCCTTCATTGCAGGCAGATTCTTTGCCAACTCAGCTTCCAGGGAAGCCACATTTGCCTATATATATTAACAAATTTGGGGGTAGCATATACACAGTAGTACCTGATAGACAGTTTATTCATCATAGCAATAAAATCTGTTTAAAAATTCTAACATTTGACTTCACTAAGGTTTGTAGACTCCTGCAAATAAGACTTAGGTAGTTTCCAGTCTTACCTGCTATTGATCTTGACTCTGTTTATATATATATATATATATATATATATATATATATATATTGTGTGCTGACCATTTAAAATGCATAGCAAGGGATTATAATTCTTGTTTGGAATTTCATTTTATCTGTGGTATCCTTAATTTGGTTTTACTGAATTAGAGTAGACGCTATGTTGTTTTTTTTAACTTGCTTGAAAAAAATGTTATACCATCATTTAGCATTCTTATAATCTTATTAGCCTTATCTTTTATAACCTTTTCCCTGTTGGACTCTAAACTTTTATACTCATTTCTAATTTCGATCTCTTGTCTATTACAGGGTACTAGAGCTATTAAAGTATGCATTTTAGAAGAACAGTTAAGGTTTTCTATCGTCTTCTGAAATATTACTTGCCTTTCCAAAACTTTATTCTTCAAGACTTAAAATTCCAAGTATTAATATATCACTCTGAAGTCTTTTTCCACCTCCTCATTTGAGTTGACTACACATTCTCTGTTCTCCCAGAGAGATTATTTATGTTTTTGTCATTATATTAGACAAAGATATAACAAGTTAAAAATAAAGATAACTCTCCTTTGTTAACATACAAGCAATAATTCATAATGAAATATTAATACATCAACTCAGCAACTATTAAAAAATAATATATCATAATCAAGTAAGTTTATCCAAGAAATTCTTGGTTGAACGTTTTTTTTAAAAACAATGTAATTCACTATATCAACAATATAAGGAAAAAAAAAACACACACACAATCTCCTTGTAGACATAGAAAAAGCATTAGATATTTTTTGTATCTCTTTGTGACAAGAACTTTCAGCAGAAAAAAGAAATATAAAACAACTTCCTTAATCTAATGAAATGCATCTTTGAAAATCCTCCAATTAGCATCATTCATAACAATAAAACACAATGATTTTTTCCTCAGATCAAGAACAAGTAAAGGGTATCCATCATTGTCACTTCAATTCAACAGGACCCAGTCCATCCAATAAGACTGGAAAAATACATAAAATGCATGAGTATTGGGAAGAAGGAAATACAATTTTCTCTATTTGTTCATGACATGATTATCTACATAGAAAATGCTTAAGAATCTAAAAAAGAGTTACTAAAACTAATAGGTATATTCATAACATCACAATATACAAAGTTAATTTTTAAAAATCATTTGTATCTTTAAACACTAGAACAGAACAACAGAAAATTAAAATTTTAAAAGGTATGATTTATTATAACAACAAGTAACATGGAATATTTAAGTATAGCTAAAATTTTCTCTAAGATTTACATGTTGAAAACTGCAAACATAAATGACAAAAAAAAAAAAAGTCTAAATAAGTGAAAAGAAAAGCTATGTTCACAAATTGAAAGACTGAATATTGTTAAGATGTATGCTTCTCTTGTAGCTCAGCTGGTCAGGAGTCCCCGTGCAATGTGGGAGACCTGGGTTCAATTCCTGGTTCAGGAGGATCCCCTGGAGAAGGAAATAGCAACCCACTTGGTCTCGTCAAAGCTATGGTTTTCCAGCAGTCATGTATGGACATGAGAGTTGGACCATAAAGAAGTCTGAGTGCCGAAGAATTGATGCTTTTCAACTGTAGTGTTGGAAAAGACCCTTGAGAGTGCCTTGGACTGCAAAGAGATCAAACTAGTCAATCCTAAAGGAAATCAATCCTGAATACTCATTGGAAGGACTGATGCTGAAGCTGAAGTGAAGAGCCAACTCATCAGAAAAGACCCTGATTCTGGGAAAGATTGAGAGCAGGAAGAGAAGGGGATGACAGAGGGCAAGATGGTTGGATGCCATAATTGACTCAATGGACATTGACTCCCAGAGCAAACTCCGGGAGATGGTGAAGGACAGGGAAGGACTGGCGTGCTGCAGTCCATGGGGTCGCAAAGACCCAGACAGGACTGAGTGACTGAAAAACAACAGCCAGTTTTCTTGCCTGGGAAATCATATGCATAGAGGAACCTGGAGGGCTGCAGTCCGTGGGGTCACAAAGGTTGGACAGGACTTAGCTCTAAGCCATCACCATCCTCCCCTAACAGATAAGTTGATTCAATGCAATCCCCATCAAAATCCCTGCAGGCTCTTTTTGTGTGTGTATATAAACATTAATTCTAAAATTAATGCAGAAAAAAATAATTAAAAATACTTTTTCCCTTCTTAAAAGAAATAAAACTTTTAAAAACAAGAACACATTTCAAAACTTACCTATCTGCTTTCAAGACTTGTGCCTGAGACAATCTAGTATTAACAATGCATGTGTTGTGTGTTCAGTCGCTCAGTCATGTCTGACTCTTCGTGACCTCATGGACTTTAGCCTGCCAGACTCCTCTGTCCATAGGATTCTCCAGGCAATAATACGGGAGTTGGTTGAAATTTCCTACTCCAGAGGATCTTTCTGACCCAGGGATCAAACCTGAATCTCCTATGTCTCCTACATTGGCAGGCAGACTCTTTACCACTAATGCCACCTGGGAAGACAAACCAATAAAATAAAATACAGGGTGCAGGGACAGACACAATATATACTATCAAATGATGTTTCTTGCTAAGTTGGAAGACTCAAAAAGCTGCATATTATGATTTCATTTATGTGTCACTCTGGGAAAAGTAAAACTAGGAACTTAAAGTGACCAGTGGTTGCTAGATGTTGAAGTTATAGAGAAAGGGATTGATTTTAGAGTCACACATGTGAAAGTTTCGGTATGACTGAAGTATTCCTTGTTTTAAATTCTTCATCAAATTGTGATAATTTAAGAATGGTAAACAATAATTGAATATTTAATGGTATTAATGAATGAACTACCTTTGATTTGCGGCTAATGATGTGATGTGAAACTGTGGTTATATATATAAAGATATGTACTTACCTTTTAGTACATCCATGGACAGAGGAGCCTGGCGAGCTACAGTCCATGAGGTTCTCAGGTGGCACTAGTGGCAAAGAACCTGCCTACCAATGCAGGAGACCTAGGAGACTGCTGTTTCCATCCCTGGGTCAGGAAGATCCCCTAGAGGAGGGCATGACTATCTACTCTAGTATTCTTACCTGGAGAATCCTATGGACAGAGGAGCCTGGTGGGATACAGTCCAAAGGGTCACAAAGAGTTGGACATAACTGACCAAACTGGACAGCATATTTTAAAGCAGAGACATTACTTTGCCAACAAAGGTCTGTCTAGTCAAGGCTATGGTTTTTCCAGTAGTCATGTATGGATGTGAGAGTTGAATGGTGAAGAAAGCTGAGCGCCGAAGAATTGATGCTTTTGGACTGTGGTGTTGGAGAAGACTCTTTAGAGTCCCTTGGACTGCAAGGAGATTCAACCAGTCCATCCGAAAGGAGATTAGTCCTGAATATTCATTGGAAAGACTGATGTTGAAGCTGAAACTTCAATTCTTTGGCCACCTGATGCGAAGAGTTGACTCCTTGAAAAAGACCCTAATGGTGGGAAGGATTGGGGGCAGGAGGAGAAGGGGACGACAGAGGATGAGATGGCTGGATGGCATCAATGACTCGATGGACATGGGTTTGAGTGGACTCCGGGAGTTGGTGATGGACAAGGAGGCCTGGTGTGCTGCGATTCATGGGGTCGCAAAGAGTCGGACACGACTGAGCGACTGAACTGAACTGAACTGAAGCAACTTAGCATACACGACATGCATTTGTTGAAAACTGTTAGCCATTCTTCCTAAATTTGAAAAAAGAATTTATAGAAGTCTTTCATGTCCCAGTAATATTTGTTAACATACCACCTAAGAATTAAGTTTGGTATAGAAAGAAGGAACCCACAGTTACTTCATGAAGACATTAGAATGTTTTCATTATTAAGGATATGAGTATGTGTAATCCTTCACTGAAAGGATCATAGTGACTTTCAGTCACAGTGTATTGTGATTTATTACCTGAATAAAAACAATAATGCAAGAAGACAAAATAAGATAATAGAACAAAGCAACAAATGGGTCATTTTGTCAATGGAATAAATTGGTATTTCGTACAAGGTACCATAAAGAAGGTGTTAAAGGTCCCTGCTGAGCTATGTAATAGCAATTCAGTGTACCCTATAGATGATTCCAACTCAAAGATTATCATTAAAAAGATAAAAGAAGGGGAAAAAAAATACAGCAAGCTTTAAAAAAAAGAAATATAAAAAACAGAAAAGTCAATGACTTTCTGCAATGTTCAACATTAATATTTTCTACTTTAATATAAACAAATGCATCAATGTGACAATCATATCAATGATACTCTCAGCTGGTGGTTATGGTTATGTCCCTTAAATCTATGCCTTGTACCTGTGGTCTGCCAAAAAAAAAAAAAAAGAGCTGAGAAGATTTACCATTAGTTTTATAAATAAGAGCCTCAGAAAACATTATGGATAAATATTGTCATCCATTAAAAGAGACGGAGTTTTGTTTTTGCTTTTGAGAAAAAGATTTTAAATATTTAATGAAATCAATAGGAAAATCATTCCTTATTTTTTGTAATTCATTACTCTAAATTACATTAGATCAGATTTACTAGTCAAAAGGGAGAACTGTTTACATGAAGCAATATAATAGATTAATGTTACCCTACATATCATTACTAGCTATTTGGCATGGGCCCTGAGGATATCTAAATCTCTAGAATATTAACAGTTTTAATTTTGAAATCATTTCTTGCAAAAGTCTTTAAAGTCAATTGACTTTCACTACTTTTTAAAAGGATTAATGTTTAAATGATGGAGCTGTTACAGAAAAGTCTGTTAGCTGTGGCCATACATGGAGCTCCTTCTTGATGAGTAATATTTTGGAAATGGTTGCCTGGTAGTGATTTTTTTGAGACCTAATTTTCCATTAATCTATTTATTTTTATAAATATCTAAATTAGACTGACATAGATTTAACAGCATGCTTCTAGTTTGCACAAAGATAATCATAGTTGTAAGGCGAGTGTAGAGAAAAAGAGAGTGCACCTGGCAGTTAGGCAAGAAAAGGGAAATCTATTAGAGGGAAGCGAGAGGGTGACTTGCTCTTAAGGAGAACCAGCATTCTCCCTTTCTGATGGAGTCCTTCTTATACCCCACCAATGAAAAACTCTCTGAAGGGATGGTCATATAGCTGGAAGTCTGGAATCTGGTGGTCTCACAGCTTTGAGAAGATAGGCACCAGTGAAATAACAGGATGCCATCTGGGCAATTTGGTCAGTCTCACAGATCACTGTGATTTATTCCTTGTTTGTGTGGTCAACATAACGAGCCATCTTATCAGTAAGACCCCACGTAGACCCTGTCAATAACAGAATTGAAATCATTTGCTGGCTTCAGACTATCTCTGGTTTCAGCAAAGCAAGAAACCAACCAACAAGCAAACAGCCAATATCACAGCAGAGTGGTAAAAACATTAGCTAACACATACTGAGTGCTTGTTGTGTATCAGACACGGTTCTAAGCATCTAACAAATACCTCAAATAATCCTCACAACTGCCCTGTGAGAAAGGTTTTATTATTGTCTCTATTCTTCTGATGAGAAGTATAGATTCAGGCAACTTAAGTAACTTGTCCTGCAAACACAGCTGCCAAATGAGATTTTAGCCTAAGGAGTTTGACTCTAGACCCTATGCTTTTAACCAGTTCATTCATTTTTACCAAGGTTCCTGAGCTAATACAGAGTGTTTTGACAGTGTTTGCCACGTAATAATAACCCAAAAGTGTTAAACAAAATATATTTTCAAAAGAACTAAAGTACATGACATTTAAGTGAAAATTGCAGTGTAGAAGAGGAGAGTTTCCCAGAGCAAATAACTATATGAAGTCCCTTACTCCTGTGACTTGTTGTTGCCTCAGAGGGAACCTGAAATTTGAATATGAAAAGCAAAGCTGAAGTTGATGGAGGCTACTCTCAACAAATCTTAATGAATCTTAGCCCTGGGGTCTCAAATCACTCGTATTAAGAAAGTAGGTCAGCTGAAAAATCAGATTCTTCCCTGAGTTTACAGACATTCAAAATTTTAAGCCAGTTGTAAAAACAACAGCAGCAGCCACAAAAGATCAAAAGCCTTTTCCTTAGGCAAACTGGAGTAATCTCAACTGATTCCAGAACTTTAAGTTTTAAGATTCCACTCAAGGGTGAAGTATGACTTAAATACTCAAGACGTAGGTAATAAATGGCTGCAGATTTCTAAACTTCGTTCTGAAAGAAATGGCTCCACCATTTTCTTTTTTTCCTCTTCTTATCAAGAAGCAGAATTCACCCTCTGACCTTGTGTTTTCCTTTTGAACTTGAAGCTCACGTACAGAAACAGAAGTAGTGATAGCACAATTCTGAGCAATGAATATCTACTACTAACAGGTACTACAATCTAGGAAGATAAATGACACGGATTAAGCAGATCTGCCTTAGAATTTGCTAGGCCTGCTGCAGGATACAAACAGAGCTCACATATCTTGTGTCTAAATATATTACCCTACGTATCAAAATTATTTGTTTTAGGTGAAATTCTGAAAATCTATATTTATTTTTGAAAATTTAATTATACATAGTTAAGAAAATAAGTAAATTTACAATTTCAGTATTCAATACCCATCTAGTTGGCCATGTAAATAGTCAATATTATGCTTTGTGCTTTTATATCTATACTTGAGAGTGAAGGTGTCAGTCACTACGTCATGTCTGACTCGTTGCAACCCCACAGACTGTAGCTCATCAGGCTCCTCTGTCTATGGAATTCTCCAGGCAAAAATACTGTGGGTAGCCATTCCCTTCTCCAGGGTATCTTCCCAGCTCAGGGATCGAACTCAGGTCTCCTGCATCACAGGCAGATTCTCTTCCACTGAGCCACCAGGGAAACCCTCTGAGTCACCAGCGACTTCTCTTTGAAATTCTCCTCCTTAGAGTTCTGAGTCACCGTTCTTCTCTGGTTCTCTTCTTACCCCTTAACGACTCCTACTCCTTCATGATGTCTATACCTACACATACACAAAGGTAGGGACTTTTTAAAGTGAAAAGTATTCCTCAGCCGTCAGGCAACTATTGGAAATACCTTACTAACACATGAGTGGTCTCAGAATCATGAATTGCAATACAAAGAAAAGGCAGAAATTGGATATTGGACAATGTTAGGAAATGGTACTTTGGTATGCAGGGATATATTCCATTCATGCCATCTGAAAGATTGACAGGTCTATTTATTTGTCTTTTACTTACATAAGGACTTCCACTGCTTGAATTCTGACTGCAGCTGAAAACACTGCTGTCTCTGACCTATAAAACTTCATGGCATTTGGACGCAGTGTCTTTTGTTTTTATAACATAGACGAAGGATGTGTATAAGCAATTTGCTTGGTTTGAACTATGTTAATCACGAAAGCCTGTTAGGATTACATCTTTATATTTGAACTTCAGAAAATGGTATTCCAAAGCAAAATATAAATGACCAACTGCAAAAAGCAAATATATTACAACATATAAGACAGAAGGGCTCATGTTCTTATTATTTAAAAAAATTTTTTTTAAATCAATGAAGAAATAATCTTTTCTCAACTAAATACCTATTTGTTCTAGTAACAAAATACACAAGTAAAAACATAAAAACAAATCTGAATCCAAAATGACATTAAGATAAACAGTTAGGAAAAGAATAAAAATATTATAATTCTGTATAAAACCACAAAGAAAATGAATGATTTATTACTATGTCTCTTATTCTGACTCCAGCTTCTGTCTTTATTTCTTTCTTCTCTTCCCCTCCTCCCATGTTTTACAAAAATTCTCATATAGGTGTTAATATATGTTCACACATACTGGCATACTACATATATATAGATATACAGCTATATATTATTATACATATATCTACATATATACATATATATGAAAAGATATGTATTCATAAAAATTTCTTATAATTATACATAGAATTAAATGCCATCTGAAGAAGTTAGTTTTGAGTGAGCTATCTGTTTGGTTCTGTCATAGTTATGTATACTTAGTGGGCCTCCCAGAATATGGTGTGATGAGTATATTAGTCAAGGTTCTCCAGAGAAACAGAACTAAAATGGTGAATACATATATGACACAGGGTATTTACTCACTCAGTTATGGAGGCTGAGAGTTCACAAGATCTGGAGACACAGAAGAGGCAGCGGTGTATAGTAGTATCCCATTATTCCAAGACTCCCCATGGATGCCCACCGAGAGAATCGTACCCTGTATATACTATGTTTTTGCCTATACATACAAACCTATGATAAAGTTAAATTTATAAATCAGTCACTGTAACAGATATCTGAATTGCCAACATCACTACTCTTGCCCTCTGGGGTCATCATCAAGTAAACTTGAGGCTAGCTGAACGCTGGCACTGTTCCTCCTAGCCGAGGAGACTGCTAAGTGACTAATGGACATATACTCAGTGGATACGCTGAACAAAGGATTGACTCACAAGTAGAGTGGGATGGACTGGAAGCACTTGAGATTTCATTATGCTGCTCGGAACAGTGTGCAATTTAAACTTATGAATTGTTTATTTCTGGCATATCCTGTTTAATGTTTTCATACTGTGGCTGACCATAGGTAACTAAAACCTTGATAAGGGAAACTGTGAATAAGGGAGGCACTATTTTGTACGCCGTCCATTTGAAGAGGGCTGCTATGCAGGTCCTGCCGTATGGTTTGGTGGGTCAGATAACACCAACTTATTATGTGAAGCTCAGGTCACATAGTAACTTGGCAGCCCATGATTAAGAATTCAGTCTCCACTAAGGTCCAGCCTCAGGCCAAGAATTATTTCTGAAAAACAAGTTATCTGCATAATATGGTAAGGCCTTGCTGCAAAATGCTAAAGGCAGGCACTGCAAAACTGCCCCCCTACAGAAACCTGTCAAAGGTTCCAAAAATCATTTCCATTTGCCACTGACCCTTCGAGCACCATTGGATATGCTAGATTGTGTGGCCCCAGTGGTGAAGCAGCTTGCAGAGCAGCTTGGATCTGTTTCAGGGTCTTCTTCCATTCTGGGTTACACCTGAAACTAGGATTCAGGTCACTTGGCAAATGCGCTGGAGTAACATACTCAAAAGGGCTTCACCTGTGGCTCAGTGGGAAAGAATCCACCTGCAATGCAGGAGACAGGGGTTCAGTCCCTGGTTCGGGAAGATCCCCTGGAGAAAATGGCAACCCACTCCAGTATTCTTGCCTGAGAAATCCCACTGACAGAGGAGCCTGGCAGGCTACAGTCCATGGGGTTGCAAAGAATCAGACATGATGTAGAAACTAAACAACAACAAACACTCTCAAATGAGGAATATTATACCTCTGAAATCCAAAGAGGAGCAATAGGTATGTGCCTCTTATTAGGGGTCAGATATAATAACTTATTCTTCAACTTAGAAATTTCTTGGCATGATCCACACCACTGGACCCCTGAAAATGTTGCTGAGGTAAAAGACCTCAAATTTTTTGTCAGATTTATTTCACCCTCTGACTTACAAATGTTTTACCAATTAAGTCTAGAGTAGTTGTAATTTCTTGCTAACTATATCCAGGGCAGTGATATTAATGTAATATCATCAATGTAATGGGCTAGAGTGATATTTTCTCCAAACGAAAGATTTCAAAGATATTTCAGAGCTAAATTATGATATAGGGCTGGAGAGTTGATATACCCTTGAGGGTATCGTGAAGAGGTATTGCTGGCCTGTCTAGCTGAAAGCAAACTGCTCTGGTGGATCTTACTAATAGAGAAAGAGGGGAAAAAAGGAAAAGCAAATTGCCAGAGCAACAGTTGCATACCAGGTACCAGGAGATGTGTTGATTTGCTCAAACAATGAAACTACATCAGGTAAAACAGCTATGATTGGAGCTTACAATAATCCACTATCATTCTCCAAGATTCATCTGTCTTCTGAACAAGCTAAAGAGGCAAGTTGAATGGGGATATGGTGTGAATCACCATCCCTCCACCCTTCAAGTTCTTGATGGTGTCATTAATCCCTGAAGTCTCTCTAGAAACAAAGTATTGCTTTTGGTTTACTATTTCCCTAGACAGAGGTATTACTAGGGCTCCCAGTTGGCTTTCCCATCATAATAGTCCTCACCCCACAGGTTGGGGAATTGATACGGGAATTCTGCCTGCTGCTGAGTGTATCTATTCCAAATAAGCATTTGGGAACTGTGGAAATAACCACAGGATGAGTGCAGGGACTAAAGTGGCCCACTATAAAAAAGATCTGAGCTAAAACTCCACTGATCGCCTGACCTCCATAAGCCTCTACTCTGACTTGTGAACTGCAGTTACATTTTGGGTGTCCTGGAATTAGTATCATTACAGAGACAGTATCTAATATGTGCATGCGTGCTAAGTTGCTTTAGCCATGTGTGACTCTGTGAGACTCTGTGGACTGTAGCGCACCAGGCTCCTTTGTCCATGGGATTCTCCAGGCAAAAATACTGGAGTGGGTTGCCATGCCCTCCTCCAGGGGATGTTCCCAACCCAGAGATCAAACCTGTGACTCTTACATCTTCTGGGTCAGCAGGGGTTCTTTACCACTAGTGCCACCTGGGAAGCCCACAGTATCTAATGGTCCCCCACCAAAATCTTATTATCTCCTTTTCCCCAAGGAACATACCTTGGTAAAACAGTCCTTGAGGGGAAAAGCTGGAAAAAAGATTAGCAGTATAAAGTTTGGACAGCATAGCAGAGTCCTCTCTCAAGAAAACTGAGCCTCTCCTTCATTCAAAGAGTTCTGGGTCCATAAACTATCTCAAGCTGGAATAAAATGAGGTGAAATTGCCTGTTTTTTTTTTTTTTTTCTTTAATATAATTCAGGTTAGACTTTGGATCAGTTAGCCTAGGAGAATCAAGTAAGAATTGTAGATTTCCTCTCCATTACACTTTTTAGGAAAACCATAGTCAGCTAGCTATAGTCAATGAAAGTCAGACTAATTTGATTGAAGCTTTGACTTGCTGCCCTTTGTCATAATTATACCCATCTTACCTTCTGTAGTTAAGGACTGCCATTTGACTGATCCCTGCAACACCAAAACCCAATTAATCCAAATTCATTTAGGTTTTCCAATCCATCACTGCATTTCCACTGTAACGTCTCGTCAACAAAGAGTGCTCACAGAGCTTTTCAAATATGTCTCATTTCACCTCACAGTAACCGTGAAAGGTGTTTCTTCCAGACCTTCCAGTGTGGATAAATCCCAAATGAAGAATCCACTCTAACATTCCACTCTTCCTAAGTTTCTGAATCTTTTCCTTTACATTCAACCAAAGGAAGATGGGCATTTCCAATTCATTTATAGGGGACTCTTTTGGTTCATGTTTCAGCCAAACAAACTGCTAGAGCCCATTCTAACTCACCAAGCTGCAACATTAAATGCAGAATCTCTTTGTCATCAATAAATTTGATCTGACATAACTTTATGTTCTTCCCACCAATATCCCATGCCCTTATAGTAATTCATACCCACATGTCCCTCGGATCTCTCTATCACTCACTGAAATGAGTCTCAGATGAAAATCAGCATCTTTTAACAATAAACTATGCTTAAATTAAGGTATGTACATTGTTTCTTAGACAGAAAGCTATTGTACACAGACTACAGTATAACATAAACATAACTTTTATTTGCACTACTGCATGTGTGTGGTTTGTTATAAGAAATAGGCACTTGATTATGGAGACCAAGAAGTCTCAATATCAGCAGTTGGCCAGCTGGAGACCCAAGAGAACCAATGCTATCCAAGTCCATGGGCCGAAGAACAAGTTCCAGCCAAGTCTGAGATCAAGGATAAGAGAAGACCCACGTCCCAGAGACAAGGGAGTCAGGCAGAGAGAGCATTCCCCTTCTTCAGTATTTAGGCCTTCAGTGGATGGATAGGATTTACTCAGATTAGAGAGGTTAGTATGTTTAAGTGTGGAATGATTTTGTCATGTTAATTTATTTTATATATATATGTAGTCCCAAAGCAATAAAAAATAATGCTTAACTGACTCAAAAACATATGTCCACTAAAATAGTGAATTCCATATCTATCCTTTAACTTGGCAAGAGTAACATGTTTGTAAACAATCACTTTGGAATGCGTGTGAAAGAACAGCATTGCTGTTAGAATTAAGAATCAATACAACATTTGGAGGACATTTTGGCAAGGTGTTTCAAAATCTAGAATATTATATCCTTTTACCTAGACATTCTATTTTTAAAAAATTGTCTAAAAGATAGATATACTCATTCAAGAATGCAAAGACATACACAAGTGTATCCTTGCAACACTGCTATATACATGAACAATTTTAAAATGGATACCCATGTCATATATTTCCAGGGCTTCCCAGGTGACCACTAGTGGTAAAGAACCCACCTGCCAATTCAGGAGACATAAGAGACATGGGTTCAATCTCTGGGTCTGGAAGATACCCTGGAGGAGGGCATGGCAACCCACTCCAGTGTTCTTGCCTGGAGAACCCCATGAACAGTGGAGCCTGGTGGGTTACAGTCCACGGGGTGGCAAAGAGTCAGACTTTTTGCATGGACTGAACTGACTTAGCACACACGCAGTATATCTCTATGTACTACCATGAAATGATATCCTATTGTTTTGCTTGTTATGTTTTGGAAGAAAGCAAGGTAAAAATAAGTGTATTATGTTTGTGCCAAAAGAGTTAAGGTACAGTCTTACTTTTTGCTTTTTGTGATTTCATCTTCCTATTGTATTGCAGACATGTGATTAAAGTAGAACAGGTTTGAAGCCATAAAAATGAAAAACACATGTTAAGGATAGTAGAATGAATAAACAGAAGGTGCCTCCAGCCCAGATGACATTGTGGAGGTATTCTATTGGTTCTGGACTGTTTCCAAGCTTCTTTTAAAGTGAGAAAATTATGTTAGAAAGTGTTCTTGTTTCATTCTTTTACAAGTGGTTGACCAGTTTTCCCAGCACCACTTGTTAAAGAGGTTGTCTTTTTTCCATTGTATATTCTTGCCTCCTTTGTCAAAGAGAAGGTGTCCATAGGTTCGTGGATTTATCTCTGGGCTGTCTATTCTGTTCCATTGATCTATATTTCTGTCTTTGTGCCAGTACCATACTGTCTTGATGACTGTGGCTTTGTAGTAGGGTCTGAAGTCAGGCAGGTTGATTCCTCCAGTTCCATTCTTCTTTCTCAAGATTACTTTGGCTATTCGAGGTTTTTTGTATTTCCATACAAATTGTGAAATTATTTGTTCTAGTTCTGTGAAAAATACTGTTGGTAGCTTGATAGGGTTTGCATTGAATCTATAGATTGCTTTGGGTAGTATAGCCATTTTGACAATATTGATTCTTCCAATCCATGAACACAGTATATTTCTCCATCTGTTTGTGTCCTCTTTGATTTCTTTCATCAGTGTTTTATAGTTTCCTTTTTTTTTGTATTTTATTTATTTTTTCATTTATTTTTATTAGTTGGAGGCTAATTACTTTACAATATTGAAGTGGTTTTTGTCATACATTGACTTGAATTAGCCATGGATTTACATGTATTCCCCATCCCGATCCCCTCTCCCACCTCCCTCTCTACCTGCTCCCCCTGGGTCTTCCCAGTGCACCAGGCCCAAGCACTTGTCTCATGCATCCAACTTGGGCTGGCGATCTCTTTCACCCTAGATAATATACATGTTTTGATGCTGTTCTCTTGAAACATCCCACCCTCGCCTTCTCCCATAGAGTCCAAAATCAGTGTTTTATAGTTTTCTATGTATAGGTCTTTTGTTTCTTTAGGTTTTTTTTTTTTTTTTTTTTTTTTTTTTTACTGTCCCACAGAGCATGCATACTTCCCTGGTCAGGGATCAAACCCATGGCCCCTGCAGTGAAATCACAGTGTGTTACCCACTGGTCCACTGGAGAAGTCCAAAAGTCAATTGTTGTCAACAGTTCTTTTGCCTATTAGAGAATATAGGGAGAATATGTGAACTTTGCAAAATATAATATACAAAATGCTATAAGAGAGGTAATCCTGTTCATTAGAATTAAGACTCACTGTTAAAATTCCTTTTGTTTTATTTTCTTGAAAGATCACTGAGTTTTGTAATTGATTTTGGAACTCTAATGTTTTTCTTTTGACTATTTCAACTTGTGGCCAACATACTGAAACACAAATGGCTATTAAGTTGTCATGGTGCTGGATATCAATATTCCTTATTATATAGATTGTCGATTATAAGGTGGTAATTATTCTAAACTGCTAAAAGTCTGAAAATATGTAATGATTTCAATTATTTTTGTGAGTGGTGCTTTACAAAATCAAAAGCAAAAATTTAACCCAAACACATTTGGATTCAAGTCTGTATGTTTGAGGTTGATTGTTTTAAGCATCTTCTCAACATATAAAAACAAAAAGGTTGTTAAATTACAGTAAAAATACATCTTGTTTGTTAGAATGTGTTGTATCAATTACATTTCACTTTCCTAAATGCCTTATCTCCTCTAATCTCAGTTGAAAACAGTCAAATTCCACTTATTTTTTCCAGGAGATGTATCAGAAAAACATTTCAGTTTATATCAAGAGTAAAAAAACTTCCTTGTTCAAACATTCTTGTGGAAAAAGGTCAATTCCTTTGGCAATGTTCACTAATATAAATCAAGGTGTGTCTGTGCTATTCTATGTCTTTAAATTCATTAAACTGTAAGTTTCAGGAAAATATAGGGCATGCTCCACTGTATTTCTATTGTCTAGAGTGAGTAAATAAATAATGAAGCTCTCTGCTTTTAAACATTTATCTCTCCTATTTTTCAATCTACAGCCATAATTTTGCTTTTAATTCTTTCCTCAAAAACTTAAACGCTTGCCAAATTCTATAAAAATAAAGTTAAAATAAAATTGTGAAATGTGTACATACTAGAAAATACAGATAAGGAGTCTGGCTCTTGGATTAGACTGCCTCCATTTGACTCTAATCCTGACTTTTAGGTATTTGTTTTTAGGTGAGTGACTAAAATCTTCCATACTCAGTATTCTTTTTTATTCTTTCTGGATATAAAAATAGTACATCATTTCTTTGGGTGATCATGAGTGCATGGCATGCGGTAATCACCCAGTTAATGTTATTCATGTTACTTTTGTTCCGTTACACCTTAGAATCCAAATAATGCCTTGAGCTGGTATCATGCTGCTTTCCCAGCTTCAGTTCCCAGAGATTCTCAATATTCATTAGCAGCAGTTGGTTACTAATCATGTTTTTTATACTTTTTAGTTTGTATTGGGGTACAACCAATTAACACTGTGATAATTTCAGGTGAACAACAAAGGGATTCAGCCACACACATACATGTGTCCATTCACCCTTAAACTCTCCTCCCACAGAGGCTGCCACAGCACATTGAACAGAGTTCCATGTGCTATACAGTCGGTCTTTGTTGGTTGCCCACTTTATACCCAGCAGTGTGTACGTGTCCATCCCAAACTCCCTAACTCCCTTTTCCCTCCTTTCTTCCCCTGAGCAACTATAAGTTCATTCTCTCAGTCTGTGAGTTTATTTCTGTTTTGTAAGTAAGTCATTTGTATCATTTCTTTTTAGATTCCACAGATAAGGAGTGTCATATAATATTTTTCTTTCTCTGTCTGATTTACTTAACTCAGTATGACTATTTTTTAAATATGTTATTGTGCAAACATTACATCTTTAGAAAATTTTACATCTCTAGTCATGTTTATACTAGCTTAAATTCTTTTTTTTTTATATATATATTTCATATTCTTTTAACTTATAGGTTAAATTCTTTCTCAAATACAGTTTAAACATTTCATGGGATGCATTGTTGACCTCTAAGTCAAGCACATGGAGTTTCTGTATCATGAAATTTGAATTTCATAGCAAAGGGAGAATAAGCGTGTTTATGAGGACACTTTTTAAAGCCTCTTTAAAATACAACTCAGATGAGGATGGATGCTCTTTGAAACTTGCTCTACTTGAAAGGAAAAAAAAAAAACAACTTTCAGCTCAAACTCCAGTACATAGTTCCCTAAGCGGAGAAGGCAATGGCACCCCACTCCAGTACTCTTGCCTGGACAACCCCATGGACCGAGGAGCCTGGTGGGCTGCAGTCCATGGGGTCACTGAGAGTCGGACGCGACTGAAGCGACTTAGCAGCAACGGCAAGTAGTATAGCAATAGGACTAGTAGAAGTAGTAGTAATAGTAAGCGTTCAATACACGTTGTAATATTATTTTCAGGGTCTTTTCCTGTGGACTTTATATATATTAATCTACCTAATTTTTGCTACACCCCTTTGAGGTAGTTACTACTATAATCCCTAGTTTACAGATGAGGACACTGAGGTTTAGATTGGTTAGGCAATTTTACCACTGTCTTATAGGATGTGGTCAGGTCGAGATTTGAAAGCAGCAACTGGGCTGATTATAATTGACGAGTCCTTATACCACTATCCAAAATGCTAAAGACACTCCCATAAGTAACTGAAAACAAGTATATTAACTATTACACTGCTTAACTCTGTTCCTTTAGAGGTTCTAATGAAGTTGAACTACAGGAATCTCAGGAGATATTTAGTGAAAGATTAGAGGTATGAAATATTAGTTCAAGTTAAATCTCTTTTATAAAATCATTTCATGACCATCCAGATCTTGGCAAGGGCTTTCTTCTTAATAATAACATTGCTTTTAAATACCTTTAGGGACAAAAACTATGCATCTCCTTTTTCAATCGCAAGGTTTAAATGAGCCAGTGTCCTAACTGAAAAGTGAAAGTGACTCAGTCGTGTGTGTGACTCTTTGCAACCCCATGGACTGTACAGTCCATAGAATTCTCCAGACCAGAATACTGAAGTGGGTAGCCATGCCCTCCTCCAGGGAATCTTCCCAGTCCAGGGATCAAACCTTGGCCTCCCACATTGTAGGCAAATCTTTTACCAGCTGAGCCACCAGGAGAGCCCAAGAATACTGGAGTGGGTAGCCTATCCCTTCTCCAGGGGATTGTCCTGACCCAGGAATAGAATGGAAGTCTCATTCATTGAAGGTCAATGCTTTACTAGCTGAGCTACCAGGGAAGCTGTAACATTGCTTTTAAATACGTTTAGGGACAAAGACCATATATCTCCTTTTTTAATCATAAGGTTTAATGGGCCAGTGTCCTGACCGAAGCTGAGCTCGTATATGAAACAATTCTCTCACTCTCATTTGTTTCCTGCTCCATTACAATTTTAAAAGATTATTTTTTGCTCTTATAAGATAATTATTTATGAAGCTGGTCTTCTCGTTCTCGAATCTATCCAAATATACATTGAATTGTGCTAGCAGAATCGACATTGTATTCTATTATCTCATTAAAATGAAAACATTGAGCTATTTATATGAATTACTATACTCATCATCATTTCAGAGTAACAGTTTGCTCGATTAATACTAGTCTATAAGCAAAAATAAATTATACTAATAGGAAATTGATCCAAGAAGAAGACAAGAGTGTGATGTATTAATTTCAAATGAATTTTTTTCAAGTCAGTAGTGACTAGTACATTAGAGTTCTAATTCAGGTAATAAACACCAAGCATGTCTAAGAAAGGTTAATTCTCCTTTACAATGGATGCGGTTTCCTCTGTACTTATTAGTGGAAAGTACGCCTGTGATAGACCATTGTGAATTAAATCATTCATTAGTCTGACACTGTAGAATTTGTTTTTTTTATTTTACTCTGATAAAAAGATGACTGATATGAATTCAACCAATCTATTCTGTATCAGTTATGTATTATAGAATAAACTATAAAATGCAGAATATAGTCGTGATTTGTAGATGAAAGAACTATGTTCTGACCATGTATCTGTCTATTCTGGGATGTGTTTAGATAACAGGAACAGAGCTGTTGGTCCCAGATAAGTTAGATGACTTACTAAGCATTTTGAAGGCACTTGAACAATTATAAATACAGGAATATCAGAGGATTATGAAAAATAGTAAAAATACTTTGTGCAAATACCATGTTGGCAGTTATATTTAAAACAAGCTAAAGGAAGTGAAAATGCCTTCACTTAAAATATCTGCATAACTTTAATAGGCAAATATTTCTTGGTTTTCTGAATAAAGGTGAAAAGTGAAAGTCGCTCAGCCCTGTCTGACTCTTTGCAACCCCATGGACTGCTTATAGTCCATGGAATTCTCTAGGCCAGAATACTGGAGTGGGTAGCCTTTCCCTTCTACAGGGGATCTTCCCAACCCAGAGACTGAACCCAGGTCTTCCGCATTGCAGGCAGATTCTTTACCAGCTGGGCCACAAGGGAAGCAAAGATCTTTTAATAAAGGTAGTAATATTTTACTGACATAGCTGTAACTGGATTATCTATCTATCATCTTTACATTTATTTTAAATTATTTGTTATATGGGTGCCAATTTTTACATAAAACTTTGAAGATTTTCTGTAATATACTTCATTTATAAAATTTTAAATTATTCAGTGTTGAACAACTTTGTAAAGTACACTGTTGAACTTTAATCAACTTTTCCTTTCTGTGTATTCTCATCTTAGCTATTTCTTTTTTCTGTCAGATTTCATAATCCCTCCTTCTCAATGTTTGCTATGTTCTTGGTTTAATAACCTGCTGCTTTTGGTATATCTTTGCACTGAAATTTAACTCCTCATACTTGCATGTTTATGTCCCTTGCCCTAGGGCTTCAACCTCCAAAGCTGTGAAAAATGCAGTTTTATTTTATTTTGTTTATAAGGGGCTTCCCAGGTGGTTGCTAGTGGTAAAGAATCCTCCTGTCAATGCAGGAGACGTGAGACGTGGGTTTAATCTCTGGGTCCGGAAGATCCCCTGGAGGAGGGCATGGCAACCCATTCTAGTATTCTTGTCTAGAGATAATCCCACGGGACACAGGAGCCTGGAGGGCTTGGGGTCTTGGGGTCACAGAGTTGGAGATGACCGAAGCGACTTAGAACATTCACATTGTTCATCAGCCACCCAGTTTGTAGTGTTTTGTGTTAGAAGCCTAAATAGTCTAAGACAACTCTCTTATCCGAGAAACTCTTCTTATTTAGATCTTTTAAAAACTTTTTATTGGAGTTGCTTTACAAAGTTGTGTTAATTGCTGCTGTCCAGCAAAGTGAATCAGCTGAAAGTATACATGGACCCCCTCTTTTTTGGATTTCCTTTCCATTTAGGTCACGGCAGAGCAGTGAACATATTGGTCCTTGTGTTAGGGCATTACTTTCTTTCTTTTACTGAAGATTCAGGTTTTTCTTCTTACCACTCTCTACTTAATAGTCTTAGCTCCTCATTCACTGTTATTCACTGTTATTGCTTCAACTGAGTAGAAAAGAAAAAGCTATAAAATTGAGGACAATCAATGCAAACAAATAGAGGAAAACAACAGAATGGGAAAGACTAGAGATCTCTTCAAGAAAATCAGAGATACCAAGGGAATATTTCATGCAAAGATGGGCTCAGTAAAGGACAGAAATGGTAGATATTAAGAAGAGGTGGCAAGAATAAACAGAAGAACTGTACAAAAAAGATCTTCATGACAAAGATAATCACGATGGTGTGATCACTCACCTAGAGCCAGACATCCTGGAATGTGAAGTCAAGTGGGCCTTAAGAAGAATCACTACGAACAAAGGTAGTGAAGGTGATGGAATTCCAGTTGAGCTATTTCAAATCCTGAAAGATGATGCTGTGAAAGTGCCACACTCAATATGCCAGCAAATTTGGAAAACTTAGCAGTGGCCACAGGACTGAAAAAGGTCAGTTTTTCATTTCAATCCTGAAGAAACGCAATGCCAAAGAATGTTCAAACTACCTCACAATTGCACTCATTTCACATGCTAGTAAAGTAATGCTTAAAATTCTCCAAGCCAGGCTTCAGCAATATGTGAACTGTGAACTTCCAGATGTTCAAGCTGGATTTAGAAAAGGTAGAGGAACCAGAGATCAAATTGCCAACATCCATGGGATCATTGAAAAAGCAAGAGAGTTCCAGAAAAACATCTACTTCTCCTTTATTGACTATGCCAAAGCCTTTGACTGTGTGGATCACAATAAACTGTGGAAAATTCTTCAGAGATGGGCATACCAGACCACCTGACTTGCCTCCTGAGAAATCTGTATGCAGGTCAGGAAACAACAGTTAGAACTGGACATGGAACAACAGGCTGGTTCCAAATAGGAAAAGGAGTATGTCAAGGCTGTATATTGTCACCCTGCTTATTTAACTTATATGCAGAGTACATCACGAAAAACACTGGGCTGGAGGAAGTACAAGTTGGAATCAAGATTGCCGGGAGAAATATCAATAACCTCAGATATGCAGATGACACCACTCTTACGGCAGAACTTGAAGAAGAACTAAAGAGCCTCTTGATGAAAGTGAAAAAGGAGGGTGAAAAAGTTGGCTTAAGCTCAACATTCAGAAAACTAAGATCATGGCATCCGGTCCCATCACTTCATGGCAAATAGATGAGGAAACAGTGGAAACAGTGGCTGACTTTATTTTTCTGGGCTCCAAAGTCACTGCAGATGGTGATTGCAGCCATGAAATTAAGACACTTACTCCTTGGAAAGAAAGTTATGACCAACCTAGACAGCATATTGTAAAAGCAGAAACATTAGTTTGTCGACAAAGGTCCGTCTAGTCAAGGCTATGGTTTTTCCAGTGGTCATGTATGGATGTGAGAGTTAGACTATAAAGAAAACTGAACAGTGGAGAGTTGATGCTTTTGAACTGTGGTGTTGGAGAAGACTCTTGAGAGTCCCTTGGACTGCAAGGAGATCCAACCAGTCCATCCTAAAGGAGATCAGTCCTGGGTGTTCATTGGAAAGACTGATGCTGAAGCTCAAACTCCAAATCTTTGGCCACCCGATGCAAAGAGCTTACTCATTTGAAAAGACCCTGCTGCTAGGAAAGATTGAGGGCAGGAGGAGACGGAGACAACAGAGGATAAGGTGGTTGGATGGCGTCACCGACTAGATAGACATGGGTTTGGGTGGACTCCAGGAGTTGGTGATGGACAGAGAGGCCTGGCGTGCTGGGTTCATGGGGTCACAAAGAGTCAGACATGACTAAGCAACTGAACTGAACTGAACTGAGACTACTTTAAACAACCAAGCAAAAATCCAATTGCAGACATCCAGATTTCATTTCCAAAATGATACTATGCCATCATCAAATTCCCTGATGTGAAACTCTTTGGCTTTTACTCTTTTGATTTTTTTCCTACCAAAAAATTTTAAATCACTAGTAATTTACCATTAGTGAAATAAAATATTTATCTTCTTGTATCTTACCTTTCCAAGTGGCTGGCTTCCCACGTGGCACCAGTGCCTGCCCATGCAGGAGATTAAGAGACAGGAGTTCGATCCCTGGGTTGGGAAGATTCCCCTGGAGAAAGGCATGGCAAACCACTCCAGTATTTTTGTCTGGAGAATCCGATGGACTGGGAGGGCTGGTGGGCTATGGTCCAGTCCATACGGTCGCAAAGAGGCGGAAATGATTGAAGCGACTAAAATGTACAACTTACTTTCTAATAGTTTGTTTCCATTCATTATTCAAAGTGTTAATTATTTTTATTAAACTTATATTACAGGCCACTTTCCAATTTGGTCAGTAGGACGCAGAACTTAACCGAGCATGGAAAATAGCTCAAAAGTTTCCAATGCAGAAGTCACATCAGAAGGCAGAAGGCTTTCCCTCAGATAAAGAAGCAAACATTTAGAAAATGAATGGAAAAGGAAAAAAGGAATGAGCATATAGAAAATGGAAGAAGGAATGAATACGTAAGGAGAATGTCAAAGAGTAAAGACAGGAGGAAGGATAAATAGAGGTTGGAGAAGGAAAGAAAGAACAGAATGGATGAAGACTCAGTCTATTTATCCTTTATGCCTGTCTATTCTCCCAATACTTAGTATGCTCAAGGGATAGAAATTTATGTTAGTGCTAGCCTAAAAGGTAATCAGATAATATATCTGCTAGGAGGAGAATAAAACCTGGAATGAATTCCAAAATCAATGATTTGGATCATCTAGGTCAAAAATTGTCTTCACGTTCTTGGACAATGGCAAGTGTCCATTGCTGCATTTCCTTGAAGTACTCCTACCTGGAGTATACATTTAAAAGCTATAAATCAAAAAAAAAAAAAAAAAGCTATAAATCAAACTTTAATTCCTTTTTATAAATTTTGGATGTGGTTTGGTTGTGATATTTTAAAGGTTTTAAAATCAGCTCATTGAGCTATTGTAGGACCATGCTACAAAAATAGCAGTAATTTATCTCTTCAGAATGGCATGTGGAGAATGGATTCTGGGACTGTGGCCTGCTTGTGATTGATGAAGCAACATTGTCAATTATGAGACTTAACAGATTCCATAAATGCTCAGCTCTCCTAGCTACCAAGCCTCCTTTGTTCTAAAAACAAATCAGATCTGCTGGTTGCCAACATATGCACTTGCTGAGATTCTGAATAAAAATGTGAGGGGAATAAAACTTTTATGAATGCAATACTCACTAATCAAGTACCTGTAGGGTTAATAAAAAACCACATCTTTTGGGAACAACATCTCTAGTTTTAGAGAAAAGGGAAATATTTTAGGGGTTTTCTTTTTCCAGCAAGCTTTGCATTATAGTCCAAGTTGTCTCTAAATTTGGTAACATCCAAATGACAACCAAGTTAGAAGTCTAGGATATGATAGTGAAGTCAAAACTGACCATGGAATGTCCTTATTACATAAGTGCTGTCAGACACTCCAGCACTTTTTTGCTACTCCAAATAATGAAATAATACATGGGGGGATTTTTTTTATAATTATTTTTTATAATTATTACGTTTCTCCAAGAATTGAGAAACTTCAAATAGTTGAGAATTAAAAATTAAAAGTAGCTTCCTGCATAGCTCAGTCAGTAAAGCATCTCCATACAGAGAATCTGCATTCAATTCCTGGGTTGGAAAGTGTGGGAAGTTCCCCTGGAGAAGGAAATGGCAACCCACTCCAGTATTTTTGCCTGGAGAATCACTCGGACAGGAGTCAGGCAGCCTATACATTCATAAAAGTTTTATTATGAATTATTATGAATAAAAGAATTACAAATAGCTGAGAAAAGAAGAGAAGCTAAAGACAAAGAAGAAAAGGAAAGATATACTCACCTGAATGCAGAGTTCCAAAGAATAGCAAGGAGAAATAAGAAAGCTTCCCTCAGTGATCAAAGCAAAGAAATAGAGGAAAACAATAGAATGGAAAAAACTAGAGATGTCTTCAAGAAAATTAGAGATACCAAGGGAATATTTCATGCAAAGATGGGCACAATAAAGGACAGAAATGGCATGGACCTAACCGAAGCAGATGATATTAAGAAGAGGTGGCAAGAATACACAGAAGAACTATACAAAAAAGATCTTCATGACCCAGCTATCTGGGTCACAATGGTGTGATCACTCACCTAGAGCCAGACATCCTGGAATGTGAAGTCAAGTGGGCCTTAGGAAGCATCACTACAAACAAAGCTAGTGGAGGTGATGGAATTCCAGTTGAGCTATTTCAAATCCTGAAAGATGATGCTGTGAAAGTGCCACACTCAATATGCCAGCAAATTTGGAAAACTCAGCAGTGGCCACAAGACTGGAAAAGGTCAGTTTTCATTCCAATCCCAAAGAAAGGCAATGAATGCCAAAGAATGTTCAAACTACCACACAACTGCACTCATCTCACACACTAGCAAAATAATGCTCAAAATTCTGCAAGCCAGGCTTCAACAATACGTGAACTGTGAACTTCTATATGTTCCTGTTGGGTTTAGAAAAGGCAGAGGAACTAGAGATCAAATTGCCAACATGTGCTGGATCATCAAAAAAGCAAGAGAATTCCAGAGAAACATCTACTTCTGCTTTATTGAATGTGCCAAAGCCTTTGACTATGTAGATCACAACAAACTGTGGAAAGTCCTTCAAGAGATGGGAATACCAGACCACCTGCCGTGCCTCTTGAGAAATTTGTATGCAGGTCAAGAGGCAACAGTTACAACTGGACATGGAACACTGGACTGGTTCCAAATAGGGAAAGGAGTATGTCAAGGCTGTATATTGTCACCCTGCTTATTTAACTTATATGCAGAGTACATCATGAGAAACGCTGGGCTGGATGAAGCACAAGCTGGAATCAAGATTGCCGGGAGAAATATCAGTAACCTCAGCTGCACAGATGATACCATCCTTATGGCAGAAAGCGAAGAGGAACTAAAGAGCCTCTTGATGAAAGTGAAAGAAGAGAGTGAAAAGCTGGCTTAAAACTCAACATTCAGAAAACTAAGATCGTGGAATCTGGTCCAATCACTTCATGGCAAATAAACGGGGAGACAGAGGAAACAGTGGCTGACTTTATTTTTTGGGGCTCCAAAATCACTGCAGATGGTGACTGCAGCCATGAAATTAAAAGACTCTTACTTCTTGGAAGGAAAGTTATGACCAACCTAGACAGCATATTAAAAAGCAGAGACGTTACTTTACCAACAAAGGTCTGTCTAGTCAAAGCTATGGTTTTTCCAGTAGTCAAGTATTGATGTGAGAGTTGAACTATAAAGAAAGCTGAGCACCAAATAATTGATGCTTTTAACTGTGGTGTTGGAGAAGACTCTTGAGAGTCCCTTGGACTGCAAGGATATCCAACCAGTCCATCCTAAAGGAAATCAGTCCTGAAATGGAAGGACTGATGTTGAAGCTGAAACTCTAATACCTTGGCCACCTAATGTGAAGAACTGACTCATTGGAAAAGACCCTGATGCTGGGAAAGATTGAAGGCAAGAGGAGAAGGCATGACAGAGGATGAGATGGTTAGATGTCATCACTGACTCAATGGACATGGGTTTGAGCAAGCTCCGGGAGCTTGTGATGGACAGGGAAGCCAGCTGTGCTGCAGTCTATGGGGTCGCAAAGGGTCAGACACAACTGAGCAACTGAACTGACGAAGAATTGAAAGTCCTTCCTATCATGCTGTTTTCAAGAACTGCCTTGTCCATCTGAAAGATAAATACTGACCAGAGTTCGAAGGTATCTATTCTTTTTCTTCTCTTTGCCATTACCTTTTAAGGTTCTGAACTCCTTCTCACTTCTTTGTGAACTCCCTATTATGGGTTCATTTTCATTTTATATGATTCTCACTCCCTTGAAACTTAATCAAGCCCTTCATATATATACACAGACACACACACACAAATATACACATCTGTATGTTCATATATAGAGACAGCTATGATTTCTTTAACACTAATCTCTTTAAATATGATGTGCTTTAATTTACGCAAGACATATTCAGGAAGCCTACATAATTTGAATATTTTAGCATGGTTTTATATGTTGTATTAAAACCATTATGCTTTTGTAATTGATTTCCATTTTAAATGATAACTTTATCAATTTGTCTCCCAAATTATTTAATGAAATTAACACCAAAAACTAAATGTCCGCATGAAGTTTTCTTTAAGTAGGAAAGCAAAACTGAATTTTTCTTAAACTGTAATTTTTCCCCCAATTTCAAAAGGAAAATACTCTTGGCAGAAAAATGCATTAAGTAGGGAAATTATAAGAAATAGCATTCATTTATAATAGCATTATATCCCAGTGTTTATAACATTTTCCTTATTATTGAAGTAAATAAAACCATGGAAATCAAGCAATATTATTTAAATGTGACAGTTATGTTACTATTTAAAAAGTATACAATTAAAATATTATAATTACTGTTTGACTGTTTGTGTCCCCCCTAAATTCACATTGGGATTCTAAACCCCAATGTGGTGATTTAGAAGGTGGGGTTTGGGAGAAGTGATTTGATTATGAGGATGGAGACTTCCTGAAGAGGATTACTTCTCTGAAAAAAAGATCCTTGGGAATTCCCAGGTGATCGAGTGGTTAGGACTGTGTTTTCACTGCAGGTGCCTGCCTTGGATCCCTGATCGGGAAACGAAGGCACCAAAATCCAAGCAGTGCAGCCAAAAAGACAGAGGAGAGAGAGATCCTGCAGGGCTCCCTTCCCACATTCACCATGTAAGAAAGTTATGAGAGGTCTGCAACCTGGAAGAGAGCCCTCACCTGACCATGAGACATGACATTTCTGTTGCTTATAAAACATCCAGCCTGTGGTACTTTGTTATAGCAGCCCAAGTGGACTAAGACACAAAGTAACTTCAGATAGCAGTATTTAAAAAAATCCTTAAATTAGAAAGCCATCAAAAAACAGTATAGGAGCTCTCACTCACTTCTATGAAATAGACTGAAACTTTGAAATGTACATAAGAAGCCTTAAATGTTTTATATTCCTTGTCACATATTTCCACTTTTAAGAATTTTTGCTAAAGCAATATTTAGATGTAGGATTATTCATTACATTTGTATTTTAGTAGTTCAGTTTTGGAATCAAAATATGTGAATGAGATAATAGGTTTGCTAATTGCCTTCTTGTCCCCCATACATTCATATACTTGAATTTATTAACTTGTATAAATGTTCATGCTGTGCTGTGCTTATTCAATCAGTCATGTCTGACACTTTGCGACCCCATGGACAGTAGCCCACCAGGCTCCTCTGTCGTGGGGATTCTCCAGGCAAGAATACTGGAGTGGGTTGCGATGCCCTCCTCCAAGGGGTCTTCCCAATCCAGGGATAGAACCCGGTCCTTTTGCATTGCAGGCAGATTCTTTACCAGCTGAGCTACCAGGGAAGCCCATAAATGTTGCTACCACATTGCTAATTGACAAACAGAGTAAATAAAACTGCATACTGTTGAATGATCATTTACTGTGGGTGACGGTGAATATGATCTAACCCACCCTAATGTGTGTGTGTGTTATTTTCTCTGGCGGTGTTCAGCATGGAGACATATAATTGGTTAGATTCTCTAAGATTATTGGTGTGCCAAGGAATTTAAATGAGAAGAACAAAAGAACTAGAGTTGTAAGGTAATAATTGTAATAATGTCTCTTAGCTTGATGAGGGGTATAAACAATGGCCAGATCAATAGAGGAAAGACGCCAGGAGAGGAAAAACATTTTACAAAAGGGACTGAACAAGCTGGAAGGTATTTCTATAACTAGGGAGACTAACATGTACATTTCATTATAAATATTTCAGATATTTTTACACGCCTGATGTTCACCTCTTAATTTTAGTACTCCTAATATACAAAAGTTTTAAGTTTCTCTTTGCTGATTATTTCCTTTACTATTGTCTTTCTGCTTAGTAAGTCTCTCAGCAACCTCAGATTAGTTTTTAATGCATCCATATTTCCACTGGTGTTTTATCATTTATATTTTATAGTTTAATCTTTGTCTATAATTTGGTTTGCTTTGAATTTCATCCTCTCTCAAGGTAGGGAATATCTCAAGATCTCAATCTCATATTTTTAAAGTTATTTCTTCCCTACAAGTGTGTTATGAGAAACATCTTCAGAGTATATAGGAATATGCTGACATCTCAAAATCTCTACAGCCATCACTGTCATCTTTTGTTTGGACTCTGCAACTGCCTCCCAAAGAGCTCCCTGTTTCTCCCTGCACCTCAACAAAACATACTCTGGACCATGGCAAAGTGATCACTGAAAACAGATGTTAGATCCAGATGTTTCTCTGTTCAAAATATTTGCATGCATTTTCATTACATGATCCATAAATATAAAAGACTTTGTCATAACCCACATATCTCTTGTGGTCTGCTCTATCGGTCTGACCATTTTCTAGCACATGCCAGCCACACAGGCTTTCATGTTCCTAAACCTAACAAATATATTTCCTTTCACTTGCTATTTCTTCTTTTTGGAATGTTCTACATTTACCAGGTTTGTTCTAACACTTCATTCTGATTCTGCTCTAAAGTTACATTAGGCATAACCACTCTGCAGTTTAATACATAAAGCAGATATCAATACAAAGACCCTATTTACTACTCCTAAAAGTACCTATATTTTAAATTTGGTGATTATTTCCATATATTACTTCTTACTTTTGTTACATCTGGCTAAGCAATCTGTGATGTCTAATATATAATTTATAAAGTATAAGATATCTCACAGAATTGCGAGGAGATGCAGAAAAAGAATTTTGGAGAACACAGAGCCAGCAGAAATTATGACCCACACTAAGGAGTTGTTTCTGTAGATTCTGTTCTGCTAATCAGTGAAACTAGAAATCAACAGTACTTCCCACCTTCCATGAAAGGACCGATACCCCTACCACTTGGATTTTGAAGATAACTATATCAGTTTCAATTGCAAGCTTTGTGTGAGTTCTTGCAGAAACATCTGTTTGAAGCAAGCTAGGGCATGTGTGAAATTCCAGCTACACAAGAATTTATAAATGTATTTATATTTTCTGAGGTTGAAGCATATACAGAGCCAGTTTTAAGATATTCTATAGTCTACATTTGTGTAGAAAATTGACTATATACAGCTTTCCTAGCTTAACTTTTAGATAATGAACTAACAAAAGCATTGTGCCCCAGTCTCACAAAGTATGTCTATATATGCAGAATTTAAGACATATTAACTCTCTCTCTAGAAGCAAAGACCATGTCTTATCAACTCATTGCTTTCATCTCTAGCTGTCCATCTCTAGTTGTCTAGATGTTCTAAAGGACATCTGCAACCTTAACTTAAAAGCAGAAAATCTGCACAATGAAATTAGCCTAGCTATCAATAACAGAGTTTATATATAAGAGAAAGAGAAATTAAGAGAGAGGAAGAGCTAAGTATATATAAATAGAATGATTATGTATGTGATGAGCTGCACTTATTCTTGGTTCTGCAACTCTTTACTCAGCTACTCTTTGCATTTACAACCTCCTTTCTCCACTACATATTTCTCAGTTAGCATTGAAGTTAAAGTTCTTTATCTCAAAAGTATGATAAAATCTGGTGGACTTGAACCCTCAGTTCAGTTCAGTTCAGTCATTCAGTCATGTCCGACTCTTTGCAACCCCATGAACCACAGCACCCAGGCCTCCCTGTCCATCACCAACACCCAGAGTTTACTCAAACTCATGTCCACTGAATCGGTGATGCCATCCAACCATCTCATCCTCTGTCAACCCCTTCTTCTCCTGCCCTCAATCATATCCAGCATCAGGGTCTTTTCAAATAAGTCAGCTCTTCTGTCCGGTGGCCAAAGTATTGGAGTTTCAGCTTCAGCATCAGTCTTTCCAATGAACACCCAGGACTGATCTCCTTTAGGATGGACTGGTTGGATCTCCTTGCAGTCCAGGGGACTCTCAACAGTCTTCTCCAACACCACAGTTCAAAAGCATCAATTCTTCGGCACTCAGCTTTCTTTATAGTCCAACTCTCATGTCCACACATGACTACTGGAAAAACCATAGCTTTGACTAGATGGCCCTTTGTTGACAAACTAATGTCTCTGCTTTTTAATATGCTGTCTAGGTTGGTCATAATTTTGCTTCCAAGGAGTAAGTGTCTTTTAATTTCATGGCTGCAGTCACCATTTGCAGTGATTTTGGAGCCCCCCAAAATAAAGTCAGCCACTGTTTCCTCTGTCTCCCCATTTATTTGCCACAAAGTGATTGGACCAGTTTCCATGATCTTAGTTTTCTGAATGTTGAGCTTAAGTCAACTTTTTCACTCTCCTCTTTCACTTTCATCAAGAGGCTTTTTAGGTCCTCTTCTCTTTCTGCCATAAGGGTGGTGTCATCTGCATATCTGAGTTATTGATATTTCTCCCAGCAATCTTGATTACAGCTTGTGCTTCATTCAGCCCAGGGTTTCTCATGATGTACTCTGCGTATAAGTTAAATAAGCAGGGTGACAATATACAGCCTTGACATTCTCCTTTTCCTATTTGGAACCAGCCTGTTGTTCCATGTCCAGTTCTAACTATTGCTTCCTGACCTGCATACAGGTTTCTCAAGAGGCAGATCAGGTGGCCTGGTATTCCCATCTCTGAAGAATTTTCCAGAGTTTGTTGTGGACCACACAGTCAAAGGCTTTGGCATAGTCAATAAAGCAGAAGTAGATATTTTTCTGGAACTCTTTTGCTTTTTCGATGATCCAATGGATGTTGGCAATTTGATCTCTGGTTCCCCTGCCTTTTCTAAAACCAGCTTGAACATCTGGAAGTTCACAGTTCACGTATTGCTGAAGCCTGGCTTGGAGAATTTTAAGCATTACTTTACTAGCGTGTGAGATGAGTGCAATTGTGCAGTAGCTTGAGCATTCTTTGGCATTGCCTTTCTTAGGGATTGAAATAAAAACTGACCTTTTCCAGTCCTGTGGCCACTGCGGAGTTTTCCAAATTTGCTGGCATAGTGAGTGCAGCACTTTCACAGCATCATCTTTCAGGATTTGAAATAGCTCAACTGGAATTCCATCACCTCCACTACCTTTGTTCATAGTGATGCTTCCTAAGGCCCACTTGACTTCACACTCCAGGATGTCTGGCTCTAGGTGAGTGATCACACCTTTGTGATTATCTGATTGTGAAGATCTTTTTTGTATAGTTCTTCTGTGTATTCTTACCACCTCTTCTTAATATCTTCTGCTTCTGTTAGGTCCCTACCACTTGTTTGCTTTATTGAGCCCATCTTTGCATGAAATTTTCCCTTCGTATCTCTGATTTTGTTGAAGTGCTCTCTAGTCTTTCCCATTCTGTTGTTATCCTCTATTTGTTTGCATTGATCGCTGAGGAAAGTTTTCTTATCTCTCCTTGCTATTCTTTGGAACTCTGCATTCAAATGGGTACATCTTTCCTTTTCTCCTTTGCTTTCTGCTTCCCTTCTTTTCACAGCTGTTTGTAAGGCCTTCTCAGACATCCATTTTGCTTTTTTGCATTTCTTTTTCTTGGGGATGGTCTTGATTCCTATCTCCTGCCCAATATCAAGAGCCTATATGCATAGTTCATCAGGCACTCTGTCTATCAGATCTAGTCCCTTAAATCTATTTCTCACTTCTACTGTATAGTCATAAGGGATTTGATTTAGGTCATACCTGAATGGTCTAGTGGTTTTCTCCACTTTCTTACATTTCAGTCTGAATTTGGCAATAAGGAGTTCATGATCCAAGCCACAGTCAGCTCCCGGTCTGGTTTCTGCTGACAGTATTCAGCAGAGCTTCTCCATCTTTGGCTGCAAAGAATATAATCAATCTGATTTCGGTGTTGACCATCTTGTGATGTTTATGTGTAGAGTCTTCTCTTGTGTTGTTGGAAGAGGGTGTTTGCTATGAGACATCAGTCTTCTTTAAAGTTTTGGTGGTCATGGGAGTATTAGGACATGGTCTAAAGTATCTTTTCATCTCCAGACACTTGCGCCCCCTGTCTACTCTTCAGTTCAGTTCAGTCGCTCAGTCATGTCTGACTCTTTGCAACGTCATAGACTGCAGCATGCCAGACCCCCTGTCCATCACCAAATCCCAGAGTTTACTCAAAGTCATGTCCATTGAGTCGGTGATGCCACCCAACCACCTCATCCTCTGTCATTCCCTTCTCTTCCCACCTTTAGTGTTTCCAGGCATCAGGGTCTTTTCAAATGAGTCAGCTCTTCACATCACGTGGCCAAAGTACTGGAATTTTAGCTTCGGCATCAGTCCTTCCAATGAATATTTAGGATTGGTTTCCTTTATGATGGAGTGGTTGGATCTCCTTACAGTCCAAGGGACTCTCAACAGTCTTCTGCAACACTACAGTTCAAAAGCATCAATTCTTTGGCGCTCAGCTTTCTTTATAGTCCAACTCCAGCATCCATAGATGACTACTGGAAACCCATAGCTTTGACTAGACAGAGCTTTGTTGGAAGAGTAATGTCTCAGCTTTTTAATATGCTATCTAGGTTGGTCATAACTTTTCTTCCAAGGAGTAAATGTCTTTTAATTTCATGGCTGCAGTCACCATCTGCAGTGATTTTGGAGCCCCCCAAAATAACATCTGTCACTGTTTCCACTGTTTATCCATCTATTTGCCATGTGTGATAGGACCAGATGCCATGATCTCAGTTTTCTGAATGTTGAGCTCTAAGCCAACTTTTTCACTCTCCTCTTTCACTTTCATCAAGAGCCTCTTTAGTTCTTCTTAGCTTTCTGCCATAAGGGTGGTGTCATCTGCATATCTGAGGTTATTGATGTTTCTTCATGCAATCCTGATTCCAGTTTGTTCTTCATCCAGCCCAGAATTTCTCATGATGCACTCTGCATAGAAGTTAAATAAGCAGGGTGACAATATTAAGCCTTAACATACTCCTTTCCTGATTTGGAACCAGTCTGTTGTTCCACGTCCGGTTCTAACTGTTGCTTCCTGACCTGCATACAGGTTTCTCAGGAGACAGGTCAGGTGGTCTGCTATTCCCATCTCTTTCAGAATTTTCCAGAGTTTGTTGTGGTCTACACAGTCAAAGTCTTTGGCATAGTCAATAAGGCAGAAATAGATAGCAGTGATTCTCTTTCCTCATATTTATTACTGGTCACTGCACCTCCAAAATCTTCCCTTTCCAGAAAGTCTTTTTCACAAATTTACATTTTCCCCAATTTTCTTTTGTGTTAAATTGTCTCTCTGTTGATATGCCCCACACATTATTTTTCCTTCCAAGCAAAGAAGAGCTGTGTAATCAAGTTCTTCCTACCAAGAGAATATTGTCTCTTCTGTATCCCCGAGGACCACCCCTAAATTATTCTGTGATGAAACAGTTGTCAATTTCTCGCTGCTGCCACCATGTGGTGATTCAGTGGCATTTTGTCTATTTGGTGTCAAAAAGAATCTCAAACAGCAGAATGGTATCATAACTAGGAATTCAATGGAAGTATTGTCATGACCCCTCATAGAAGATTTCTTCTCTTAGATGCTAAACTTTCTAAAGCACAAGTCCATCATAGACAGGAAGTCAACATTCGTGAGTGGTTCAGTCAATGTAAAAGTGATCAAGTCTAACTATCATATAATGGCACCATTCATGCATAGCTTCTTCAAAGGCAAATCCTGTTGGATCACACCCCAGTATTACAAGATCTTTTAAAATACAGGATACCATGAATTGATCTTTAGCAAACCGTTTCACTTTTTCTATAAGATAGCTATTTCTGATTTTAGAAAACATGGCAAGATTAATAAAACTCTTCAGATTCAGCCCCTTGTCTTAATTAATTAGCCCTGGAAGGATTTCCCTCTTGAGAAGAAATGCTATGTGAGATACCGTGACTAAGAGAGACTGTTAACTACAGTCTATGGATGATAATGCAGGTAGGATCTTGATGGTGAAGGAAGGCAACTCTTTATCATCATTGTGTAGATTCCAGTGAATAATAATTGCTGACCCCTCTATCCATTTGAGATGGGGCCTGAGCCCTTTCAGCAAACTGAAGAGAAGTCCATGTTGTTGAACCTTGTGTAAACTTCATCCCTGCTGTCTTGGCAACATTACTCATGAGGAGATAGAACAAGTATTTTCATGACTAGGGAAAAGAACTAATTATAATCCACTTTTTAGAAGATACTGTAGGTCATCTCTTAAATAACTATCACAGGAAACAGGACCTTTGGCAAGCATTCATGCAAGATCCTCATATATCTCATATTGTGGGTGATTTTGAGAGTTCTAAATGTGTATTTCTTCCAGAAAGCCTTTTCCACAAATTCTCCACACATTTTTTCTTCCAATTTCCTATTGTGTTAAATTGTTTGTCCCTGTTGATATGCCCCACATACTGTTTTCTCTTTCAAGCAAAGAAGAAATATATCACCTTCAATTTCTTCCCACTAAGATACTGTCTTCTGCATCCCTGAGGGCCACCCCTAAATTATTCTGTGACAGAACTGTTATCCATTTCTGGCCACTGCCACCATGTGGCGATTCGGAGGCATCTGTGTATAAGTCTCAGTGGTGCTTTTTGTTTTTCGTTTTCTCCCTCTTTCCCACCCTCCCTCTTACCTACCCTCTCTCCTTTCTTTCTCTCTTTTTTTCTTTCTTTTCCTACTTTCCTTCCTTCCTCTGTCTTTCTTTCCCTTTATCAGCCATAAAGAAATGTGTCACAGACTGCTAGTTAATCAGAAAACCCACATTCTACTCTCCTGGACACACACTTAGATCATATTTTTCAAACTTTCTGCAAGTTAGATTTGAGCAGTGGCTGAATTTTGGTCAATGAGTGTGCAAACCATTGTGTGCTACACAGAGACCAGTTCCATCTAAAAAACCCTTTGAGTCATCCTACAAGTGGAATTCTGAATATGCTTTAAATGCAGAGTTGGAAAAGTTTGTATTTGGCTGGATATGGGCTTATGAGAAAGAACCGTCATAAGATGACTCAGGTTTTTGGCCTTATCAGTGGCAAGAATGAAATAGCTCTTAGCTGAGGTATACAGAAATCAGATGAGAGGGAACTTCAGGATTTCAAGCTTATAGCATTTTGTTTCATTTTCACCCAAGATGTAGCTTTTATTATACTATTTTTTCTTACCCTTAATTTATGCTTTACTTTTTATGTTTTATACATATATGTTATAAACTCTGTCTATATTTCAAGTTACTTTAGGTAGTCTATTTACACAGAAAGACAGGGAAAGAGGAAGAGATTGAATGAGAGCTGTGTCTCCACGAGCAACTAAAAATGGCCCAAGTAATTATTCAGTAAATGTTTGTTGAGTGATTAATCAGGGAAAGACTAACAATTAAATAGGTTATGCTTGAATATTTTATAAACATGAGTAACTACTTCCAGTGTTCTTTAAATAAAAACTTCTTGACTATTGCCTACTATCAAAAAAATGAATTTAAAGCAAAAATATTTATTAACTTTAAATGTTTTTATTGTGTCTTTGGGTAAAAAAACAAAACAAAAAACAAATGAACTAACCTAAGAACATTAGTAAATCATAGTGGAAATAATAATAAATAATCTGGCTCCTACTGGAAATGCCTTAACTATATGAGTTTTTAAAAAATCACATGGTTTTGAAGAACCTAAACATTATAAGTAAATTCATGCTGATGTTTAAGTTGGAATATACTAACTTTCTTCTTACAATGAAATACCAAATATTTCTTACAATGAAATTGTAAGATATTTCAATATTTCTTACAATGCTTCTTACAATGAAATGCCAAATACCAAATATTTTGAGGAAGGAATAACAACAATTTGGATGGAAAAGTGAAGAAACTGTAAGGTTGTTTTTATTTTATTGTTGTTAATCATAGTATTAAACAAACAACAACAAAATACTAATGTACCTAAATGAGCAAATGACAATGCAAACAAAGGCATTGCTCTATCTGCTTACAGTCCAGAAATCTCAAAGAGGACACAAGTTTTCCCCTTTCCCACTTGCAGTTGGGTTCTTCCCAGTCTCCACTAAGAAAGTCCATAGTTACCTAGACTTCTTTATAGTGACTCTCACTCCTCCTTTTTCTCTTCATTATCCCTGTGTCTCTTTGCTACTTATTCTTCATTTGCTTTTCTGTATCTTCTCCTTGCCCTTCTCTGCCCTAATTCATGGTTCTGAAGGTTGACCTCTGCAGACTGGTTAACTAGGCTTTCTTGTTCTTGATTTCTGACAGATTTTACTGTCTATCTATAGAAGTCAAGAAGCATGGACAGGAGATCAGAGGCGGGGAGGAAAAGAGACTGTATTTATGCTTCTCTGCCCAGGTACCTCTCCATGGCACCACTGTGCCACATATCAGAGCTAAGCTCCAGCTCCTGTCCCAGCCCTTGTCCTAAGACTCTTTTCCCTCTGGGCTCTGGGTACACCATGCCCTCTATTTGCCCCTTTGGGTCTGGAACTGGTAACCATTTTCTTTGCACTCAGTCGCTCACAAATGGTGTCCAACTCTTTGCGGCCCCATGGACTTTGGCCCACCAGGCTCCTTTGTCCATGGAATTTTCCAGGCAAGAATGCTAGAGTGGTTTGTCACTTGCTACTCCAGGGGATCTTCCTGACCCAGGGATCGAACTGGGTTCTCTTGAGTCTCCTCCACTGGCAGGCGGATTCCTTCCCACTAGTGCCACTTTTAGTAGGTTTTTATTCCCTTTACCTCTTAATTTATATCCATTATTATTAAAGTATTTTCAGTTACACCCTCTTGAGTGTGTAACTTTTTAAAAATCTATCAAGGCATTGACTGATTCATTTTCCTTAGCTGTAAGATATGGGTATCATTTCCTGTTGCAGGGAGCTGGTGTACCTTACCTGAATGTGACTATGGAGTCTTCCCCATTGCTTTTCTAGGTAGCATGAAGTTTTGTGTATTTATTTCTCTCCACTGAAATTAATGCCTTTTATGTTTTCTTCCTGTAGGTCTTTTATATATTGGCTCTACTGGTTTATTAAATAATGCCATTAACTGTGGCTAAGTTAATAGGTTGCTTTTCCTGGAAGCCCTTAAGGATTTAATTGAAAGAAGTGAAGTAAATTTCAGGTAGTTTAATAGGAGTCATTGATTTGGAAAAACATTTAATTTTTTTCTAATACCTGTATGACTTTTTATGACACACAACTAGCTATTCAGTAATGACTGCTATGATTATAAACTTTTAAAATATAGACAAAGCCTATATTGAAGACGTCTGTGGACTCCCTATTTTTATTTTTTTAAACTGAGATATAATTGACATATAACATATATTTAAAGTTCACAACATTATAACTTGATATTCTCCAGGACCTGCTCGATAAGACAACTCAGCTTAAGCATTGAATGTGTTTTAATCTCTGGTCCTTACTCTCAAAAGTCCACGATTTTATCTGTTTTTTTTTTTTTTTTCTGATTTGATTTTTGTCAGCAAGTGTTTCATGTTGTTTTCTTCTGATTCATTTTTACATTTCTTTATCTGATAAATCTTTACTTATGTCTCAAATCAAAGTGCGGATGGTCCCTTTTCTACATAAAGCTTTCCTGATTCTGGCATGGAAAAAAAACTTGTAACTCCATCCACTCTAATTCAAAATGTTTGACACATATAGTTATCACAAAACACAAGATGTCTTACATTAATTACTTTGACAAGCTTATATTTGAGTATTCTTTTGAATTTTTCCAGAAATAGGCGGTTCATACTGATTCTCACAACAATCTCAACAAATAGTTGAACTCATATGTATGCCAAATTAATATTTGCCAAATTAACTAGATAATCAAAGACTTAGTTTATAAAAGGATCTAGGAACTTCTAGATTGTTACTCGAAATCCATTACAGATGTATTTGCCTTTATTTTTACTTAGATGATATTTGTACTGTCTTCTGCATTTGTGTTCTTCCTTACATTATAAATTTAACCCTTCTTATTATATGCATTATGTATCAAAACAATGTTTGCTTTGCATCTACTACAGTTTTCCTTTCAAACCATTGATGGGTTTTTGACTCACTTTGGCCTAATTTTAAATTTTAACTTGGGCATTATGAGATTATAACTTAGAAATATTAGTAAACTATGCATTAAAACAAGTATATAAAGTAGGATGAAACATCTCATGCATTTTTCATTGCAATGAAAGTAAAACTTTCTGCTAAGAATCTCAAGGTGTCACAAAGATTAAATGAATGCTGCTGCTGCGGCGGCTGCTAAGTCGCTTCAGCTGTGTCTGACTCTGTGCGATCCCATAGCCGGCAGCCCCCCAGGCTCCTCTGTCTCTGGGATTCTCCAGGCAAGAACACTGGAGTGGGTTGCCATTTCCTTCTCCAGTGCAGGAAAGTGAAAAGTGAAAGTGAAGTCACTCAGTTGTGTCTGACTCTTAGCGACCCCATGGACTGCAGCCCACCAGGCTCCTCCATCCATGGGATTTTCCAGGCGAGAGCACTGGAGTGGGTTGCCATTGCCTTCTCCAACACACACTAAAGTGCTTGTAACAATGTCTGACACATAAAAATACTTGAATAAATATTAGTGGATTCTTTATATTAGTATCAGTGTCATTTGCATGAGGAACCAAAGAGATTCCTAGAAGAAAAGCTATCCTAAGGGAAAGAATGGTTGTTTTGAGTATATCAAATTTTTTTTTTTGACAATTTTCCCTAGCTTGTCACTCACATGGATTCATGTTTGAAATACAGAGGCAAAAAAGGCTATAGTTATGTCCTTGTAAAACATCAGAACATAAAGGTTTAGTATCCATTCTGGAAGACTGTAACATCAAAGAGAAAATAAGCATTTTCCTAGCTTACAACTTAGAACATAGCATAAAGATAAATACTAAGGACTCCAGACATCTAAGCACCAGCTTGGGATACCAGCAGTTTTCCAGGATCGGGGAAGGGAGTGGTGGTGCCTTAAGTCAGGAGCAGGGGGTGCTGTATCAGCCCTAAGAGCAGCAGAGGGCCGTGGGGGCAGGTCAGGAAACACGTCCACCATTCTCCGAGCGGACAGCAGCACTCAGCACCAAATAGGGCCCACATAGGGCCCTCTTCCAACAACACAAGAGAAGACTACCCACGGACATCATCAGATGGTCAACACTGAAATCAGATTGATTGTATTATTTGCAGCCAAAGATGGAGAAGCCATATACCGTCAGCAAAAATAAGACCAGGAGCTGACTGTGGCTCAGATCAGGAACTCCTTATTGCCAGATTCAGACTTAAATAGAAGAAAGTAGAGAAAACCAATAAACCATTCAGGTATGATCTAAATCAAACCCCTAATGATTATACAGTGGAAATGAGAAATAGATTTAAGGGACTAGATCTGATAGACAGAGTGCCTGATGAACTATGGACAGAGGCTTGTGACATTGTACAGGAGATAGGGAATAAGACCATCCCCAAGAAAAAGAAATGCAATAAAGCAAAATTGCCATCTGAGGAGGCCTTACAAAGAGCTGTGAAAAGAAGAGAAGCAAAAAGTAAAGGAGGAAAGGAAATATATACCCATTTGAATGCAGATTTCCAAAGAATAGCAAGGGGAGATAAGGAAGCCTTCCTCAGGGATCAGTGAAAAGAAATAGAGGAAAACAATAGAATGGGAAAGACTAGATCGCTTCAAGAAAGTTAGAGATACTAAGGGAACATTTCATGCAAAGATGGGCTCAATAAAGGACAGAAATGGTATGGACCTAACAGAAGCAGAAGATATTAAGAAGAGGCGGCAAGAATACACAGAAGAACTGTACAAGAACGGTCTTCATGACCCATATAATCATGATGGTGTGATCACTCACCTAGAGACAGGCATCCTAGAATGTGAAGTCAAGTGGGCCTTAGGAAGCATCACAACAAACAAAGCTAGAGGAGACGATGGAATTCCAGTTGAGCTATTTCAAATCTTAAAAGTTGATGCAGTGAAAGTGCTACACTCAATGTGCCAGCAAATCTGGAAAACTCAGCAGTGGCCACAGGACTGGAAAAGGTCAGTTTTCATTCCAATCCCAAAGAAAGGCAATGCCAAAGAATGCTCAAACTACCGCACAATTGCACTCATCTCACACGCTAGTAGAGTAATGCTCAAAATTCTACAAGCAGGCTTCAGCAATACATGAACCATGAACTTCCAAATGTTCAGGCTATTTTAGAAAAGGCAGAGGAACCAGGGATCAAATTGCCAACAGCCATTGGATCATCAAAAAAGCAAGAGAGTTCCAGAAAAACATCCATTTCTGCTTTATTGACTATGCCAAAGTCTTTGACTGTGTGGATCACAAAAAACTGTGGAAAATTCTGAAAGAGATGGGAATACCAGACCACCTCAACTGCCTCTTGAGAAACTTATATGCAGGTCAGGAAGCAACAGTTAGAACTGGACATGGAACAACAGACTGGTTCCAAATAGGAAAAGGAGTATGTCAAGGCTGTATATTGTCACCCTGCTTATTTAACTTATACGCAGAGTACATCATGAGAAACGCTCGACTGGAGGAAGCACAAGCTGTAATCAAGATTGCTGGGAGAAATATTAATAACCTCAGATATGCAGATGACACCACCCTTATGGCAGAAAGTGAAGAAGAACTAAAGAGTCTCTTGATGAAAGTGAAAGAAGAGAGTGAAAAAGTTGGCTTAAACTCAACATTCAGAAAACTAGGATCATGGCATCTGGTCCCATCACTTCATGGCAAATAGATGAGGAAACAGTGGAAACAGTGGCAGATTTATTTATTTATTTGGCCTCCAATATCACTGCAGATGGTGATTGCAGCCATGAAATTAAAAGACACTTACTCCTTGGAAGAAAAGTTATGACTGACCTAGATAGCATATTAAAAAGCAGAGACATTTCTTTGCCAACAAAGGTCCATCTAATCAAGGCTATTGTTTTTCCAGTATTCATATATGGATGTGAGAGTTGGACTATAAAGAAAGCTGAACACCAAAGAATTGATGTTTTTGAACTGTGATGTTGGAGAAGACTCTTGAGAGTCCCTTGGACTGCAAGGAGATCCAACCAGTCCATCCTAAAGGAGATCAGTCCTGGGTGTTCATTGGAAGGACTGATGTTGAAGCTGAAACTCCAATACTTTGACCACCTGATGCAAAGAGCTGACTCATTTTAAAGTACCCGGATGCTGGGAAAGAATGAAGGCAGGAAGAGAAGGGGATGACAGAGGATGTGGTGGTTGGATGGCATCATCAACTCAATGGACATGATGGACAGGGATGTTGGTGATGGACAGGGAAGCCTGGAGTGCTGCAGTCCATGGGGTCACAAAGAGTTGGACATGACTGAGCCACCAAAGTGAAGTGAACTGAAGGCCTTAGGAGAAAAAGTATGTCAACAGTGCAGGGCACAGTGGTGAAGGAGTAATAACTAGGAAGACACAGAGGAATTTTAAGGCCATGAAAATACTCTATATAAATGATGATGATGGGTGTATGTCATTATAATTTCCCCAAACCCATAGACTATATGAATTTTCCCAAATCCATACAATATTAAGAGTGAATCCTAAGGTAAACTATGGACCTTGAATGATTATAATGTGTTAATGAATTGCAAGAAACATACCGTTCTGGTGAATAATGTTGATAATGGGAAAGGCTACACACGTGGGGAAAGGTGTAGATGGGAAATCTCAGTACTTCCCTTTCAATCATGTTGTAAACTTAAAACTGCTCTAAAAAAATGAAATCTTTAATTAAAAAAATATCTTGCCTCATGTCAAATCTACTGTTACAAATTAGCTGTTAGTCTAGAGCTCTTTAAGTCTGATGATAAACTAGTGAACATATTTAAAATTATGATACTATAGTTCTTTTTCTGGGTAATGAAACTAACAGACCCTCCACACAAGTTTTATAACAGTGCGGAAACAACATTGAATAGTGGTATGTAGCAATCAGATTGTAGAACTGCTTAAAGAAGAAAGAAAGGGTAGTACTTATTTACAGAGTGATGGAGACATTATTTTATATTCTCTTAGAAAAAAGTATACAGCATTCACTTTTTTTCAAGTATGATTGATTTATAATGTCATGTTAGTTTCAAGTGTATTGCATAATAACTCGGTTATACAGATGTGTGCTAAGTCACTTCAGTCATGTCTGATTCTTTGTGACACTATGAACCATAGCCCACCAGACTCCTCTATCCACGGGATTTTCCAGGGATCAATACTGCAGTGGGTTGCCACGCCCTCCTTCAGGGAATCTTCCCGACCCAGGGATCGAACCTACATCTCTTACCTCTCCTGCATTGGCAGGTAGGTTTTTTACCACTAGCACCACCTGTGAAAGCCTGTAAGTTACACACACACACACACACACACACACACACACACATATATATACACACAGACACACATATATATGTATATATGTATGTGTATGTATATATTTCTTTCTTTCAGATTCTTTTTCCTAAGTTTATTAAAAATATTGAGTATAACTCCCTGACAGCATTTAATACTTTAAATTAAAAGTCTCTAAGGCATTCTTACTAATATTTTATGATAATAAAGATATTGGTGTGGTTTAGCAGCTAATTCGTGTTCAACTCTTTGTGGCACTATGAACTGCAGCCTGCCAGGCTCCTCTGTCCATAGGATTTTCCAGACAGGGATGTTGGAGTGAGTTGCCATTTCCTTCTCCAGGGGATCTTCCCAACCTGGGGATCAAATCCACGTTTTCTGCATTGGCAGGTGGATTCTTTACCGACTGAGCCACCGGGGAAGCCCAATAAACGTATTAGACATGTAAATTATTAAAGGAAGATGATGAAATTGTCTTTTTGTAGTTCACACAAGGTCGGGTTTGTATGCCCCACAAGATAAGTTCTGTCTCTTGATATGCTTCATTAACACTCTCTATAAACAAAAAGAACTCTCCACTGTGAGAGTATGATGTGCCTTTATCTTGGGTCAGTCCTGCACTTCACACTGAAGAGAGACTTTGCTGCTAAGTAACTTCAGTCCTGTCCGACTCTGTGCGACCCCATAGACCGCAGCCCACCAGGCTCCCCCGTCCCTGGGATTCTCCAGGCAAGAACACTGGAGTGAGTTGCCATTTCCTTCTCCAATGCATGAAAGTGAAAAGGGAAAGTGAAGTCGCTCAGTCGTGTCCGACTCCTAGCGACCCCATGGACTGCAGCCCACCAGGCTCCTCCGTCCATGGGATTTTCTAGGCAAGAGCACTGGAGTGGGTTGCCATTGCCTTCTCCAGAAGAGAGACTTTAGCCTTACCTAAATATCTAAATTCAATAAAATATTATTCTAAGCCTAAAATAAATATCTCTATATAATACATTGTCTCCCATCTACAGAAACTTACACCCTCATTATAATTACTTCAGCACTAACAACTCCTCCTCTTAACACTCAAAGTGTGTTCTGAGAAGGCAGTACACAAACCTGGTAGTTTTTAAAAGAGTCTAATAATAACACATAATATTTTTCTTCTTCCAGATGGCCACGTATCATCATTTACTTTTATTTTTCCTTGTTTCACTGAATTTTCCATTTAAAATTAAGCATGTCTGTATCACTTATTCTGAACTAAATCTATACATATGGAATTTATTCTTCTGCTTTGCCATTTATTCAAATTTGTAAGGATACAAATATAAGATATATAAGACCCAGATGACTGCACATAGCTTTAAAAATGTGTCAAAAAATGTGATCTTATGAAATCAACAAAAATCTCCCCAAGTTTTATGAGCTTTTGCATTTCTGTGAAATATCGGAATGCTAACAGTGACAATTATGATTTATTGAGTGCTTACTGTTTAGTGCCACATACAGTTATAAAATCGCAAGTAAGTAAGTCATCTAAAATGGGTATTGGCCCCATTTTACAGATGAAATTGTGGTATAAAATGCTTTATACCACTGAAGACAAAAGTTTAAATGAATCTTGACATATTGCTAATTTTCTTAAAAGCTTAAGAACTTTAGTTATATGTCTGTTACTCCATTTAGACAAAATGAGAGGGCTTGAAAAGAGAGAAAATTTTCCTATACAGAAAAATCAAAGGGAAAACAAAATACCTTTATAATAGAAGAAATTTTGAACCCTGGAATCCATTTTTGGACTTCTGTTATTCACAAACAGAATACATTGAAGGCAAGCTATGATACTGTCCAACATCACAGAGTTGGCAAGCTGTCAGGCAAAGGTTTGAGTCTAGGTTGTCTGATTATATACCTTATGACCCCATACTGTGCACTGGAATTACATTTTCTTTTTTCTTTTTTTTAATTTTTATTTTACAGTGGCATATAGTTGACAAAGTTGTGTTAGTTTCAGGTACATAGCAAAGTGATTTAGTTATGCATATGCTTTACTGGTGGCTCAGCTGGTAAAGAAACTGCCTGCTAATGCAGGAGACATGGGTTTGATCCTTGGCTGGGAATATCCCCTGGAGAAGGAAATGGCAACCCACTCTAGTATTCTTGCCTGGGAAATCCCATGGACAGAAGAGCCTGGTGGAATACAGTCCATGGGGTCACAAGAGTCGGACATGACTTAGCAACTAAACCTGCAACACACACGTCTATTCTTTTCTTCAGATTCTTTCCCATGTAGGTTATTACAGAGTACTGAGTAAAGATCCCCATACTATACAACAGGTCCTTGTTGATTATATTTTGTATATAGTGGTGTGTATATGTTAATCCTAACCTCCTAATTTATCTGTCCCCTTCACCTTTCCCTTTTGGTATTTGTAATTTTGTTTTCTAAGTCGGTGAGTGTGTTTCTGTTTTGTAAATAAGTTCTTTTGTTTAATTTTTTTGATTCCACATATAAGTGATATCATATGATGTCTGTCTTACCTCACTTAGTGTGATAGTCTCTAGGTCCATCCATGTTGCTGCAAATGGCATTATTTTATTCTTTTTAAGGCTGAGTAGCATTTCATTCTGGGCTTCTCAGGTAGCTCAGTGATTAAAGAACCTGCCTGCCAATGCAGGAGACACAGGTTTGATCCCTGGATTGGGAAGATCTCCTGGAGAAGGGAATGGCAACCCTCTCCTGTATTCTTTCCTGGGAAATATCATGGATAGAGGATCCTGGTGAACTGTAGTCCATGGGGTCACGAAAGAGTTGGATACGACTTAGTGACTTAACAACAACAATATTTCATTCTATATATGTACCACACTTTCCTTATCCATTCAGGAATAAAGAAAATTTGGTACATCTGTAGATGGACATTTAGACTGTTTCCATGTCTTGGTTATTGTAAATAGTGCTGCAATGGACACTGAAGTGCATTGTGGTTTTCTCTGGATATATGCCTGGGAGTGGGATTGCAGAATCATTTGGTAGCTCTATTTTTAATTTTATAAGGAAACTTCACACTGTTTTCCATAGTAGTTGTACCAATTTACATTCCCACCAACAGTGGAGGAGGGTTCTTTTACTTCCACACTCTCTCCAGCACTTATTATCTGTAGACATTTTAATCATGGCCATATGATTGGTGTGAGGTAATAGCTCTCTAAATAAACAGTTCTCCAAAGAAGATGTAGAGATGATCAAAAAGCACATGAAAAGATGCTCAATACCATTAATTATTACAGAAATGCAAATCAAAGCTATGTTTTATGTAGTATTACAATAGTGAAAGTCATATATTGCTTGGACATAATTCTGGATAGTAAATTATCATCCAGAGGAACAACAAGTGGCTTCTGTCATTTTTCTTAAAAAGAAGTATATTTGTATCCTGGCATTGAAAATAAAGAAATAAATTCCCTTTGAAGTACTGCATATTTTGCCATTTGATAGTGCTAAAAATGATATTTGAGATTATGCACAATTTCAGTGACAGTTTATTAATATTAAAAAAAAAAACACAATGGAAGCATACTTGTTAAAATAGCTGGAAATATTGGGTTTCATAGTTTGTTTTCTTCTCATGGAACTTACCATTACTTCAAATGCATAAAGTTTAAAGGATTATACTTGGATCAAATTTTAAAGAAAACAAAGCTTTGTTGCTGTTTAGTCACTGAGTTGTGTGCAACTCTTTGCGACCCCATGGACTATTAGCCTGCCTGGCTCCTCTGTCCATGGAAGTTTTCAGGCAAGGATACTGGAGTGGGTTGCCATTTCCTTCTCCAGGGGATCTTCCTGATCCAGGGATCAAACTCGTGTCTCCTGTATTAGCAGGTGATTCTTTACCATTGAGCTGTTACTTCAAGTGCATAAGGTTAAAAGGATTATACTTGGATCAAATTTCAAGGAAAACAAGAAGTTAGCAAGTAACAAAAATAATGATCAAGACATTTAACTAAAATAGCACTTCTGTATTTAACTAAGCCTTTATTCAAATTACATTGTGGAGAAAGTGAATTTAGGAAAATAAATACAGGCCAAGCTTATTATTATCATGCAAGTTGTGTCCTGCACAGGGGACCTCAGTCAAGGGAGACAGGTGAAGCTAAAAACTCTCTCAACACGCTGCTTGATGCAATGCTGTGTTAGCGCTGAGGAAACCTATACCTTTTTCTAATTCATCTTCCCAGAGAGGATACCTTTTGCAAACTTAGCAATGAACCTTCTGTAAAAGCAACAGCCCTGAATACAAGGATTGGCCAAAGTTTTTGCAACGAAGTTTTCTCTTCAAAGTTATTATTGCACAAGTATTTTGCAGGAATAAACAAGTATCGCTGGGTCCAGGGGCCAAGGGCAGAAAACTAAGTCTAAACTTTGGCCACAACGCTTTGATTCTGGCAAAGTGCCTAATTTACATTTACTTGGAGAGATGTTTGTTTAAAATTATTTCTACATTGTCATTTTGTTCTTTAAATTCTGACATTTCTGAACCAATTATCAGTGTTGGCATTCTTATTATCTTGGGATGAATAGAATCCAAGTATGTTCCTTATATTCTTTGATATCCCAGATGTATTTTGACGGTAATACAGCACTTAACCTTTATTGTTGAATCATCTAAAACACAGGATTTACCGACCTTTCTATTTATAAAAGAAAACTGAACTCTAGAGACGTACAGAAGAAATGACTAGTATCAAAAATTATAGTAAAGATAGATGTACTTCCAATGAAATGCATTAAATAATTCAACAGTCAAGAGGTAACTTGGAGTAGGCGTCTTTGAACCATCAGTGGCATCACTGCAGGCAAAACAATCCTACATTACAGCATTTCACTTATTATAATTTTTGCTGGTCATATAATAATGAGTACACTAAGAAAGCAGATGAGATAATACGCAGCAACACTGGTCATTAAATAGGTCATTCTCAACTAAAGTTCCCCTCATAAGAAGACGATCTAGCAACTATCCATAAATAAGATATGTTTGCATTTGTATACACTAATAATAAATTGTCTGAAAAAGAAAGAAAGAAAATATTTACCATAACATTCTAAAAAGTTAAAAAAATTCTTAGGAATAAATATAACCAAGGAGATAAAAAAGTGTGTTCACTGGAAACTATTAAACATTGATGCAAGATATGGAGGGAGACAAAAATAAATGAAAAGATAGTCCGGGTTCATGGATGGGAAGAGTTAATATTGCTAAAATATCCATACTAGGGAGAACAAGATGGTGAAGGAGTAGATGGACATGGAGTACATCCCCCTCCACAGATATATCAGGAATATATCTTCAGACACAGAAGTGCATGCAGAAGACCAGCTAAGACAGACAGGAGGACCTGACCAGCGGAAAAGAATATATAGAACCACGCAAAGCTCGGTGGGATGAAGGAACTGGGGGAAAAGCAGGAGTGTTAGCAGGACTGGACCTGCCCTTGGTGGGTAGGGGAACTGAAGCCGGAGTCTGATCCCCATATCAGGGCAATTGTCTGAGTCAGAGGAGAAACATTTAAGGCTGAGAGTGAAACAGCTGATCAGTGGCAGTCTAAATGGAATGAGAATCAGATGATCCTCGCTGCAGCCATACATATCCTGGACAGGGACGCAGGTCCCCTGGAAGGCGCAGAAGCTGGGGCTGGAGTTTAGGGATTGTGGAGCAATCCCAGGGAAAGGGCTACTGTTGACTATGGAGAGACAGATCGAGGGAATGTGAGGGAGGGACTCACAGACTATGGTGGGAAATGCCTGTGGAGGAAAGCCAGGAAGCCATGGAAGTGAGATGTTGCTGCTGAGTCATGAGCCATCACCATAGCCTCTCCCCACAAGCCAGCATCAGAAGCTGAACAACAGAGAGGCTGGCCCATCAAATGCCTGATGCACTGAACTACAGAGTAGGACCCCACTGAGGTGCCCCTTCAAGTGCCTGATGCCTGGTCTACAGAGTAGGACCCCAGCCAGGGGGCCTCTGTGTCCCTGATGTGCTGAACAACAGAGAAAGGTCCCAGGCAAGGGAGCCCTCTACGTGCCTGAACAGGTGGAGCTATGGAGAAAGACTGGCCAAAGAGGACTTCTGATCACCAGCTACAAGAGGCTCGAGAAAAGACTCTGGCGGGGCCATAACCCCTGACGTGGAGGCAGTCCGTGTCCCTGAACGCTTGGCACCAGCAGGGTCCTCGCAAGCCAAGCAGCTGTGCCATCTTCACACTCAACTCTCCCTGGGGCAGAGTGGCCACGGGCGGGGTGGGGGTGGGGATCTTATGTCTATGCATGCGGGGTCTCTTCAGTCATGTCCAACTCTTTGTGACCCTGTAGACTGTGGCCTGCCAGGCTTCTCTGTCAGGGGAATTCTCCAGGCAGGAATACTGGAGCGTAGTGGCCAGTTCTGGTTGCCATACCTTCTAGAGCACTGCATTTCCTGCTGCCCGAGCCGCCAACCCCCCTGGTACCTGATGCTGCCAGAATCCCTGCGACCCAAGCAGCTGCACCACCTCCACACCGGGCCCTCATAGGGCCAATCCAAGCCCCCCAGGGCAGCCTCAGGAGCAAACCCCAGTGGATGCAGAGGTGGAAATAAAACCAGAATTGAAACCCAGGGGCAGTGTGGCTAAGGAAGAAGACCCAAAACCTCCCCACTGGCTGTACAGGCTACAGATTAAATCCAAACTATCAACTAGGCAGACTCTGTGTCTATGGAATATATAGAAGGTCACTGAGAGCTCCCACAGAAGAAAACACACTAGTTCTGATAGCCGTGGACTCTGGAGGCAAGAACACACAGGAGGAGGACCACATTAGACTCTGAGCTGCCCCCACGGCAGGTCCAGAGACCAGCGCAGCGTTGGGGGGCATCCTAGGGAGGTGAGGTGGACTGCGACTCCCCGTGAGGGAAAGGACTCTGACAGCAGTGACTCAAGGAAAACATTTATTATTCTTATGTTTGACTTGTTCTGTGGATTCTTTTGGATTTTCTACCCCCCCCCCCATTGTAATTGTCAATTTTATTGGTCCTATGAAATCTAATTAAACTTTTGGGGTTTTTTTCTGGGTCACATTTTTTATTGTTGTTATAAACCTCTGCTCTACACTGGGCTATTGCAGTTCTGTGGAGTTTTCCTTTTCTCTCTCTCTCTTTTTTAATGTTGATTTTTAATTTTTTAAACTATTATTATTTTTTCTATATTTATTCCTTTGCTTGCTTTTCCTACTGTTCTTTTCCCCTTGCAGTTAATCTTTAATGTGTATAAATCTTCTTTATCTACCTCTGTTTAACTTTGCATATCTATTCTTTCTTTCCTTTCCTCTCAATATATTTTTTAGTTTTATTTTCATTGCTTCATTCCCTAATTGGCACTTTGTTTTAGTTTTGTTTTCCAGTTTGTGCTTTAGTTAGTTTTGTTCTTGACTCGTAGATATAATTTCTGGTTTCCTTTGTTCACCTGGTCAGTCTAGATTGGGCTTTTGCAGTTCTGTGGAGTTTTCCTGTTTTATTTTGCTTTTCTTTTCTTTTTTTCTTTCTCCTTCCTTTTTTTTTTTCTTTTTTTTACTTTTCACTTTTTAATAATTTTAATTTTTTTTATTTTTTATATTTTTTCTACATTTATTCCTTTGTTTGCATTTCCTACTGCTCTTTTCTCCTTGCAGGTGATCTTTAATGTGCATAAATTTTCTTCATCTACCTCTATTTAACATTGCATATCTATTCTTTCTTTCTTTTCTTTTTTTCTTTCCTCTCAACGTATTTGTTAGTTTTGTTTTCATTACTTTATTCACCACTTGGCACTTTGCTTTAGTTTTTTTTTCCAGTTTATGTTTTAGTTAGTTTTGTTCTTAACTAGTAAATATAATTTTTTATTTCCTTTGTTCACTGGGGCAATCTACTGTACTTTATTTTTGTTGATATGGTTTGATTTTGCTCATGGGTGTATATGTGTATGTATATATTCCATTATTTAATTATTATTTGCCTGATATTGTAACTGTCATTTTTCTGGGGTTCCTTTTTGCTTTCTCATTATTGGGCATATGTTTTAACCTCACTTAACAAACCACTTGTGGAATCTTCATTCCTAACCAGAGGTCAAGACCTGAGCCTTTGGAGTGGGATCACTGACTCCAAGACCCTAGAATACCAGATAACTAACCATCAGGAGTATCAAATAGTGAGAACTCACACAAAGGAAACCACTTGAATATAAGACCTGGCACCACCCAACCACCAGTAGCACCCTGTGCAGGAGGCCTCATCTAAACAACAAACAAAACAAGAATACAAACCCAATCATCAGCAGACAAGATTACCAACTTCCTTAAACCTGCCAATCAGAGGAAAAGCAAACAAACAAACAAAAAGTGCTTAGCACAATCTCACCCTATATGAAGCTTACACAAACCACTGGACCAAATTTAGGAGGGCAGAAACCAAAAGGAATAAAGAATTTAACCTTGACCCCTGGGAAAGGAGACCGCAAACACAAAATGTTAAAAAAAAAAAAAAAAAGAAATACAGAGAAATACTAACAAATGAAGGAATAAACTAGAAACACAGAAGTCCAAATAAATGAAGAAGAAATAGGCAAACTACCTGAATCATAATTCAGGCTAATGATAGTAAAGGTGATCAAAAACCTTGAAAACAAAGTAGAGAAAATGCAAGAATCAATTAACAAAGATCTAGAAGAATTAAAGAATAAGCATACAAACAACACAATTACTGAAATGAAAAATACTCTAGAAGGAATCAATAGCAGAATATCTGAAACAGAAGAATGAATCAGTGAGCTGGAAGATAAAATGGTGGAAATAACTTCTGAAGAGCAGAATAAAATAAAAAGGATGAAAAGAACAGAGGATAGAAATACATACACATGGAGATCAAACAACACATTCTAAATAACCAACAGGCTACTGAAGAAATAAAAAGGGAAATCAGAAAATTTCTAGAAACAAATGACAATGAAAACATGACAACTCAAAACCTATGGGATGCAGCAAAAGCAGTTCTAAAAGGGAAGTTTATAGCAGTACAATCCTACCTCAAGTAACAAGAAAAACATTGAATAGACAACCTAATGTTACACCTAAAACAACTGGGAAAAGAAGAAGAAAAATACCCCAAAATTAGTAGAAGGAAAGAAATCATCAAGATCAGAGCAGAAATAAATGAAGAAGAAATGAAATAATAGTAAAGATCAATAAAACTAAAAGCTGGTTCTTTGAGAAGATATACCAAATTGACAAGCCTTTAGCCAGACTCATCAAGAAAAAAAGAAAGAAGAATCTAATCAACAAAATTAGAAATGAAAAAGGAGAGGTTACAGCAGACAATGCAGAAATGCAAAGGATTATAAGATACAATTGTGAACAACTATATGGCACTAAAATGGATAACTTGGAAGAAATGGACAGATTCTTAGAAATTTTCCAAGAATTGGAAATTTTCCAATTTTCCAAGACTGACTCAGGAAGAAATAGAAATTGTAAACAACCCAATTACAAGCACTGAAATTGAAACTGTGATAAAAAATCTCTCAAAAAACAAAAGCCCAGGACCAGATGGCTTCACAGGACAATTCTATCAAACATTTAGAGAAGAGCTAATGCCTATCCTTCTAAAAGTCTTCCAAAAAATTGTGGAGGAAGGAACATTCTGTGAGGCCACCATCACCCTGATAGCAAAACCAGACAAAGACAATACAAAAAAAGAAAACTGCAGGCCAATATCCCTGATGAACATAAACGCAAAAATCCCCAACACAATTTTAGCAAACAGAATTCAACAATACATCTAAAAGCTCATACACCATGATCAAGTTGCTTTTATTCCAGGAATGCAAGGATTCTTCAACATATGCAAATCAGTCAATGTAATACATCCTATTACAAATTAAATGATAAAAACTATGATCATCACAATAGATGCAGAACAAGACTTTGACGAAATCCAGCACCCATTTATGATCAAAACTCTTCAAAAAATGGGCATAGAAGGAACTTACCTCAACATAGTAAAGGCCATATATGATAAGCCTACAGCAAACATTATTCTCAATGGTGAAAAACTGAAAGCATCCCCCCTAAGATCAGAAACAAGACAAGGGTGTCCACTTTCACCACTACTATTCAACATTGTTCTGGAAGTCCTAGCTACAGTGATCAGAGAAGAAAAAGAAATAAAAGGAATCCAGATAGGAAAACAAGAAGTAAAGCTCTCACTGCTTGCAGATGACATGATAGTGTACATAGAAAACCCTACAGATAGTATCAGAAAATTACTAGAGTTAATCAATGCATTTAGCAAAGTTGCAGGATACAAAATTGGTACACAGAAATCACTTGAATTTCTATATACTAACAATGAAATATCAGAAAGAGAAATTAAGGAATCAATCCCATTTACCACCACACAAAAAGAATTAAATATCTAGGAATAAACTTACCTACAGAGACAAAAGAAATGTACACAGAAAAGTATAAGACACTGATGAACGAAATCAAAGATGACATAAACAGAGGGAAAGATATTCCATGTTCCTGGGTAGGAAGAATCAATATTGTGAAAATGACTATACTACCAAATGCAATCTATAGGTTCAATGTGATCCCTATCAAATTACCAATGACATTTTTCACAGAACTAGAACAAAAAAGTTCACAATTCATATGAAAACGCAAAATGCTTTGAATAGCCAAAGCAGTCTTGAGAAAGAAGAATGGAGCTGGAGGAATCAGCCTTCTGACTTCAGATTATACTACAAAGCTACAGTCATCAAGACAGTATGGTACTGGCACAAAAATAGAAATATAGACCAATGGGACAAGATAGAAAGTCCAGAAATAAACCCATGCACCTATGGGTACCTTATTTTTAACAAAGATGCAAGAATATACAATGGGACAAAGATAGCCTCTTCAATAAATGGTGCTGGGGAAACTGGACAGCAATATGTAAAAGAAGGAAATTAGAACACTTCCTAACACCATACACAAAGATAAACTCAAAATGGATGAAGGACATAAACATAAGACCAGAAACTATAAAACTCTTAGAGGAAACAGGCAGAACACTCGATGACATAAATCAAAGCAAGATCCTCTATGACCCACTTCCTAGAGTAATGAAAATGAAAACAAAAGTAAACAAGTGGGACCTGATTAAACTTAAAAGCTTTTGCACAGCAAAGGAAACTATAAGCAAGGTGAAAAGACAGCCCTCAGAATGGGAGAAAATAATAGCAAATGAAACAACTGTCAAAGGATTAATTTCTAAAATATACAAGCAGCTCATACAACTCAGTGCCAGAAAAGCAAACAACTCAGTCAAAAAGTGGGAAAAAGACCTAAACAGACATTTCTCTAAAGAAGACATACAGATGGCTAACAAACACATAAAAAGATGCTCAACGTCGCTCATTATTAGAGAAATGCCAATCAAAACTACAATGAGATATCACCTCACACTGGTCAGAATGGTCATCATCAAAAAGTCTACAAACAATAATTGCTGGAGAGGGTGTGGAGAAAAGGGAGCACTCTTGCACTGTTAGTGGGAATGTAAATTGATACAGCCACTATGGAAGACAGTATAGAGATTCCTTAAAAAACTAGGACTAAAACCACCATATGACCCAGAAATCCCACTCCTAGGCATACACCCTGAGGAAACAGAAATTGAAAAAGAAACATGTACCCCTTTGTTCATTGCAGCACTATTTACAATAGCTAGAACATGGAAGCAACCTAGATGTCCACTGACAGATGAATGGATAAAGAAGTTGTGGTACATATACACAATGTAATATTACTCAGCTATAGAAAGGAACACATTTGAGTCAGTTCTAATGAAGTGGATGAACCTAGAACCTGTTATACAGAATGAAGTGATTCAGAAAGAGAAAGATAAACATTGTATTCTAATGCATATATATGGAATCTAGAAAAATGGTACTGAATAATTTATTTACAGGGCAGCAGTGGAGAAACAGACATAGAGAATGGACTTATGGACATGGGGAGAGGGGAGCAGAGGGTGAGATGTATGGAAAGAGTAACATGGAAACTTACCATATGTAAAATAGAGAGCCAGTGGGAATTTGCCGTATGGCTCAGGAAACTCAAACGGGACTCTGTATCTACCTAGAGGAGTGGGATGGGGAGGAAGATGGGAGGGAGGTTCAAAAGGGAGGGAATATATGTATACCTATGGCTGACTCATGTTGAGGTTTTAAAAAATTTAAAAAATAAAAACAGAAAGCTGGTAAAAGTAGAATATATATGTCCATACTACCCAAAGCTACCTATAGAGTCAATGCAATCTCCATCAAAATTCCACAGGCAATTTTTATAGAAATAAAGAAGCAATCCTAAGATTCATATACAAACACAAAAGAGCCTGAGTAACAAAAGCAATCTTGAGAAAGAACAAAGCTGGAAACATCAAACTTTTAAAATTTCAGACTGTACTACATAACTGTAGTAACCAAGAGAATATGGTAGTGCCATAAAAACCGACATAGAGACCAACTGAACAGATTTAAAACCTCATAAATAAACCCATGCATGGTAGTCAACTAATATTTGAGAATAGAGTCAAGAATATTCAATAAAGGAAAATATAGTCTCTTTAGTAAATTGTGTTGCAAAACCTGGAATTCAAATGCCAAAGAATGAACGTTGCTCCATCTATTTAAATTTATGATTTTATATTTAAAATAGATCTTTTGTAAAAAGTTTAGATTTGATTTGAGTCATGTTTTTTGATCTGCCCTGACAACATCTGTCCTTTAACTGGTGCAGTTTAACTGATATTCAAAGTGAATACTGATATAATCAGATTAATATCTATCATATTTGTTACTTTTTATTGCCCTTATAATTCTTTTTTTTGTCTATGTTGCCCTCTATTATTTCTGTATCTTTTGTGATTTTAATGGAGTATTTTATATGATTACATTTTCTATCCTTCTTTAGCATATCATTTGCATGTTTTTTTACTCTTTTTATGGTTGCCCTACACTTTGCAACATACATTTCAATGAATCCAAGTCCACTGTGCATAACACTCTGCTGCTTTGTTTCTATTACACATACTGAGTAACAAAAATTCCAATTTTTCCTCCCCATTTACTTGTATCATTGTTGTCATTCATTTCAATCATACATAAGCATACAAAAGCATATACATGTTAAAATTATGAAATCAAGTAATTATTGCTGTTATTTTGAACAAACTGTTACCTATTAGACCAAATAAGAGTGAGAAATATGTTTTAATTTTACTTTTACGTATTCCTTTTTCAATGCTTTTTCCTTTTTAAAATGTAAATGCAAATTTCTTACCTATGCTATTGTTCTTCTTTCTAAAGATCTTTTACCATTTTCTGGCAAGAAGGTGTAGTGGCAACAAAATTCCTCAGTTTATTCATCTGTGAAATTCTCTACTTTTTGCTTCACTTTTGAAGGCTAATTCACAAGGTACAGAGATTCAGGTTGTTTCTTCTCTGAACTCTAAATTTCTCACTCCACTGTCTTCTTATCTGCATGGCTTCTTGGGAGATGTTGGATGCATTTCTTTTCTTAGTTTGAAAATTACATGCCTAGGTGTACTGGGGAGGGAGCAAGGGGAGTTATTTATCTTGCTTTGTAGTCTCTGAGCTTCCTGGATGTGTAGTTTCATGTCATATTAATTTGGGGAACTTCTCAGTCATTATTGTTTTAAATATTTCTTCTGTTTATTTCTCTATCTTCTGATTTTCCCATTATGTCTGGAAGCTGAGTCGCTTCAGTTGTGTCTGACTGACTGCGACCGTAGGGACTGTAGCCTGCCAGACTCTGTCCATGGGATTATCCAGGCAAGAATACTGGAGTGGGTTGCCATGCCTCCAAGGGATCCGCCCAACCCAGGGATTGAACCCATGTCTCAGGTCTGGGAAGCCTACAGTATTCCCATTATGTGTATATTAAACCCTCTGTAGTTGAGTCACTCTTCTTGAATATTCTGTCCTGGCATTTGTTTTCTTTTTGATATTTTTATTTTTTGCTTTGCAATTTGGGAGTTTTCTGTTGATACATCCTCAAACTAAGAGATATTTTTCCTTAGCTGTGCCCAGTCTCCTAATGAGCCCGTTAAAGTCATTAACAGTGTTTTTGACTTCTAAGATTTCATTCTGGTTCTTCTTAGAATTTCCTTTGCTCTGTTTCTTGTCCATCTGTTCTTGCTTGCTGTCTGTTTCACCCATTAGAGTCCTTAGCAGTGTAATCATGCTGTTGTTTAGTCACTAAGTCGTGTCTGACTCTTTGTGACTGAAGGAACCGTAGCCCACCAGACTCCTCTGCCATGGGAGTTCACAGGCAAGAACACTGGAGTGGGTTGCCATTTTCTTCATCAGGGAATCTTCCCACCCCCAGGGAGCAAACTCATGTCTCTTGCATTGGCAAGTGGATTCTTTATGACTGAGCCACTTGGGAAGCCCCTAGTGTAATCCTAGTTGCTTTAAATTCCTGGTTAGATAATTCCAACATCTCTACTATATCTGAATCTGATCGTCTCTCTGTCTTTCCAAACAATTTTTTTTTTTTTTTTTTTGCCTTTTAGTATATTTTGCAATTTTTTCTTTGATATCTAGGCGTGATATACTGGGCAAAAGGAACTGCTATAAAGAGGCCGTTAGTAATACTGTGGTGAGATATGGTCCTATGATTAGATCTCAGTGTTCCAGTGAGCCCAACTATGGATTTTGAACCTTTCATATGCCTCCTGTCCCCCTTCATCCCTTACACATACTTAAGTGGAACAGGGTGGCTAGAATTGGCTGGAGTTGGGTATTTGCATTCTCTCAGTGAGGCTCTGATAAAATGCTAGCAGATAAGACTTTGATTACATCGTTTCTCCTGAGGTTAAGGCTTGATTAGAAGAACAGAATGTTTTGGTGTTATTTTAAAGTGGTTCTGTCTCCCCTCCCCCTTTCAGAAGCATGAGGAAATATTTGTCCAGTATTCACTGAGAACCTTGGTAGAACATAGGGAGTTAAATGTCCCTAAAGTGAGTAGCCCCCTGGAGTTTTTAACTCTAAGGGTTGTTCACACTGAGCTTCTAGAAATTTGTCAATAAAGTTCAGGTTTTTCCAGCCCAGCACCAGTTACTGCAGAAGTTGCTACTGATGGGTTTCTGGTTTGGTAAGTTGTGATTGATTGTATTTTCTTGTTGGTGTCCCCAATTTGAGGAAATTGTGCTCATACACAATAAAGAAAGAACTCATAGTCAAAGAAGCAGAAGACTGAGACATTGCCAAGAAGTATTTTTCTTAGGGGAAAAGGATATTTATGGAAAATCATTGACATCAAACTTAATAAAATGCAGATTTTTATGAAATGACATACAAGATGAGATGATAAAAAACCAGATTTAGATGGATTAGGAATTCTTTGATAGGCATTCAAAATATAGAAAAGATGAACAAGAGAAGAGCTTACAAGGATTAAGATTACAATGAGTGATTTTAAAAAAAAGTATTAGAACCAGCATATCTATTCTGAATAGGAATCTAAGTTCTCTGACCTTTCTTATGTTCCTACTTTTCTCTTTATTCTTTTTGATTAAAAAAGAAATCATTATGGCAAAGTTGAGAACATTCATGGCACCCTCTATCTAGTGGTGAGTCACTGAAGATTTTACTATTCTATCATTTTTTTTCATTTGCTGTCATCAGACTTTTAATAAAAAGGAATGGATCCTGCAAAAGCTTAGCCTGGCCTTCTTTTTCTCTCTACTTCATTCTTCTTTCGCATTCAGCATTCCCTGCTACATTAAAGTAGGTTAGCACTACTCTAGGTTTGCAGGGGGGGAAAAAAACCAAGCTATCTATAGTCTTTATAATCATGATATTGTTGTTCAGTCACTCAGTCATGTCTGACTCTTTGTGACCCCCTGGGCTGCAGCATGCCAGGCTTCCCTGTCCTTCACTATCTCCTGGAGTTTGCTCAAACTCATGCCATTGAATCGGTGGTGCTATCCAACCATCTCATCCTCTGTTGTTCCCTTCTCCTCCTGCCTTCTATCTTTCCCAGTATCAGGGTCTTTTCTAATGAGTTGGCTCTTCACATCAGGTGGCTAAACTATTGGAGTCAACTATATGTGTGAGTGTGTGTGTGTGTGTGTGTGTGTGTATGCTATGTATCCAATATATTGGGCTTCCTTGGAGGTAAAGAACCCTTCTACTAATGCAGGAAATGCAGGTTTGATAGCTGGGTTGGGAATATCCCCTGGAGAAGGAAAAGGCAACCCACTCCAATATTCTTGCTTGGGAAATCCCATGGACAGAGCAGCCTGGTGGTCTACAGTCTGTGGTGTTGCAAAAGAGTCAGACACAACTTAGCAAGTAAACAACAACAACAAGAATCCAATGTATTATGTAGATGCATAGTAGATAGATAGATATGTTGGAAACCACTTAATAAGATAGCTTTGTCCTACCTGGTACAAGAATTAGTCAATCCTCAATTTCCTAGCCCAAGAAATGTCTAGTTTCATTTCTACTGAGCAAAGTGAAAAGAGGGATGGCTAGGGGAAAGGCTGTACTGGAAATGAGTACCTTTGAAAACTCTCCAAGTGCAAGGGAATCAGACAAAAACATTTAAAAATGTGGAAAGAAATGATAGCTCTAGAAGATAGAGGATAGAATACCAAGAAACTGCCTACATACTAGAAACAGATGAAAAATCAAATGAAATTTAAAAATCAATAGTACAATAGAAAGATGTTCTAGAGTTGAAGACTTAAACTTATAAGTAAAATAAATGCTCACAATATACCATGGAAGAAGAATAAAGGGATTCAAGCCTAGAGACCCAAACATTTAGAATGTCAGTGGTATTTTTTTTTAACGTTATAGGTATCTTGGCCAGGAAAAATGGTAATCACACAAGATTTAAAGGAAAATGAGGGTGTCCTTGGACTTTTCCTTGATATCATAAATTCAGAGTACAAGAGACCAATACCTCACAGAGAAGTCATTACTGGGCCCACAGCTGTACCCAGGATGTAGACAGGCTTTGTTTGGCTTACATAACACTCTTCAAGTGTGAATTTCATTTAAAAATACTGTAGTTCTGCTTTTTCATCAGTAATGGTAAGATTTGCAATGCTTGTCCCATGTTTCCTCAAAGCAACAATGATCTATGGCTGAGTAGTGTCTGCATTACTTTCCTATTTCTTCCAAGATTTCTCCCAATGTTGAGGGAAATTATCAGTTAGAGTTTGCTATGGGGTTTGCACTATTTCTCTTAAACAGATACTTCTATACACTTATGGTTCTATCAATAGTACACAAATGAAAGATAAACAGAAACTATATACCTTAAGAAAAATGAAAGAGGAAATACTTTCATGTAGAGTCTCTTGTTTTTAAGAGACAAATATTCCCTTTATTCATGATTAAGAAAAACAACAACAACAACTACAAAGAAAACAAATGCTTAAACTTGTTTCATGGATTTGCCTAATCTTATCCTTTCTAGACATTTGAAGCTTTAAACTCATTTTGCTCTTCGTAGTGAAAGTTTGGGGCTCAATTGTTCTACATTTTGCAGATTTTTTTAATCCCCTCAGGAAAAGGGAGAGATCTCTAGTTCTGTGAAGAATACTGTTGGTAGCTTGATAGGGATTGCATTGAATCTATAGATTGCTTTGGGTAGTATACTCATTTTCACAATATTGATACTTACAATCCGTGAACATGGTATATCTCTCCATCTATTTGTGTCCTCTTTGATTTCTTTCATCAGTGTTTTATAGTTTTCTATGTATAGGTCTTTTGTTTCTTTAGGTAGATATACTCCTAAGTATTTTATTCTTTTTGTTGCAATGTTGAACAGTATTGTTTCCTTAATTTCTCTTTCTGTTTTCTCATTGTTAGTGTATAGGAATCCAAGGGATTTCTGTGTGTTAATTTTATATCTCGCAACTTTACTATATTCATTGATTAGCTCTAGTAATTTTCTGGTAGAGTCTTTAGGGTTTTCTGTGTAGAGGATCAAGTCATCTGCAAACAGTGAGAGTTTCACTTCTTTTCCTATCTGGATTCCTTTTATTTCTTTTTCTGCTCTGATTGCTGTGGCCAAAACTTCCAAAACTATGTTGAATAGTACTGGTGAGAGTGGGCACCCTTGTCTTGTTCCTGATTTTAGGGGAAATGCTTTCAGTTTTTCACCACTGAGGATAATGTTTGCTGTGGGTTTGTCATATATAGATTTTATTATGTTGGAATTAAAAGCAAAAATAAACAAATGAGAACTAATTAAAGTTAAAGGCTTTTGCACAACAAAGGAAACTATAAGCAAGGTGAAAAGATAGCCTTCAGAATGGGAGAAAATAATAGCAAATGAAGAAACAGACAAAGGATTAATCTCAAAAATATACAAACAACTCCTGCAGCTCAATTACAGAAAAATAAATGACCCAATCAAAAAATGGGCCAAAGAACTAAACAGACATTTCTCCAAAGAAGACATACAGACGGTTAACAAGTACATGAAAAGATGCTCAACATCACTCATTATCAGAGAAATGCAAATCAAAACCTCAATGAGGTACCATTACACTCCAGTCAGAATGGCTGCTATCCAAAAGTCTACAAGCAATCAATGCTGGAGAGGGTGTGGAGAAAAGGGAACCCTCTTACACTGTTGGTGGGAATGCAAACTAGTACAGCCACTTTGGAGAACAGTGTGGAGATGCCTTAAAAAAACTGGAAATAGAACTGCCATATGACCCAGCAATCCCACTCCTGGGTATACACACCGAGGAAACCAGATCTGAAAGAGACACGTGCACCCCAATGTTCATCACAGCACTGTTTATAATAGCCAGGACATGGAAGCAACCTAGATGCCTATTAGCAGACGAATGGATAAGAAAGCTGTGGTACATATACACAATGGAATATTACTCAGTCACTAAAAAGAATTCATTCAAATCAGTTCTAATGAGGTGGATGAAACTGGAGCCCACTATACAGAGTGAAGTAAGCCAGGAAGAAAAACACCAATACAGTATACTAATAATTATATATGGAATTTAGAAAGATGGTAATGATAACCCTATATGCAAGACAGAAAAAGAGACACAGATGTATAGAACAGACTTTTGGACTCTATGGGAGAAGGCGAGGGTGGGATGATCTGAGAGAACAGCATCAAAACATGTATATTATCAAATGTGAAACCGATCACCAGTCCAGGTTGGATGCATGAGACAAGTGCTTGGGGCTGGTGCACTGGGATGACCCAGAGGGATGGGATGGGGAGGGAGGTGGGAAGGGGGTTCAGGATGGGGAACACATGTAAATCCATGGCTGATTCATGCTAGTGTATGGCAAAAACCACTACAATATTGTAAAGTAAAAAAAAAAAAAAAATTGAGAATTTTTGTGAAATGAGATATTAAAAGTACCAATATAATATTACTTTTATATATTTTGCATTTAATGATCAGCTACCTACAGTTAGAACTTGAATTTGTTTAATGTCCTCAAAGCAAGTACTTTTTATTGTATAGGAGGTATAATATATAAATTGATATAAATAGCACTTAGTTTAAGTAAATGTAAAAGAATATTCTCCTTGAATCTACTGCTGCAAACATGGGACTATCTCTCTTAAGGAACTATCCTGAAAAGAAAGTCCAAGAGTGTAAGCTACAGATCAACAGTTGTGACTTTAGTAAGTTCCTGGCATATAAACCCTTCAGCTTGAAAGAGCAGAGGCCAGGCTTTGTTCTGGGCCCAGCACATAGCATCTGCTGCACAGGATTAAACACTATGCATTGATCATGACTTACTGATGATCATAATGATTAACATCAATTCTGAAGACACTTAATAGAAACACGGGGTGATCTTTTCTCTTCAGAATCTAAATTATTTGCTATTAGATAAGCAATTTGTGTTTACTGAGTTGGACATGAATGAAATTGATTCTAACTACTTTAAGTTTGATGCAATTGATACACTATTGTATGGCCTTTTAATGATAGATTCCTTGCATATATATAAATATATAGATACAAAAATCTATTTCTTGATCTTTTTTTTCATGACAAAGAAAGCCAGCTTGAGTTTACAATGAAATTTTCCCTTAACTGAGTGAAAAACAACAATAAAAGAATAAAACCAGGAAAACAAAAAAGAAAGAAAAAAAGGGAGATTTTTCTCAAAATAATCCATAATTCATAGGTTACAAAACCCAAGTGCCATTTTTTTGGGGAAAAATAAATCAGGTATACAAACTAGTGGGAGTTTTATCACTGAAAAGTAAACCAGAGTAAAATTTTATTTTTTACCTTTGGATTTACCTGCCCTAAACAATTTTAAGAAATAAAATACATTTTGTAGAAAAATAGAGAGCAAAAATATAAAAGTGCTGTATGCAAATATAAATAAGAAGAGATGATTGGTCATAAACAAGTATAGCATTTGTTTTGTAATTCCTTCTTGAAGCATGTTTACGATACTTGCTGAAGTCTAACTACCTGCCTTCCTCTTTCCACCTTCCTGAATTCTCTTTATTTGCCTCTCATGTTATTGCCAGGATTTTTAACTATATCAAGCAGGGAAGATCAAGGAGAAAAAAGTCTATGTGTACCATCTTCTCTGGACTGTTAGTTTAGTGGGACGCTCTTTGAAAATACATTTAAAATTTTCCAAGGAGAAAGTAGTAAAGACCAAAGTGCTTTAATAAATAATAAATTATGTAATATAATGAGTGCTTGCATTTTCTGGGAAAATATTTTCCAATAAATTGGATGACAATTCTTCATAAAAGGCCACTACACTAAGGCCAACCTCAGTGGCCTTATTTGTGTATATAGTGGCCTCAGTTGTATATACAACTAAGCAATAACTATACTGTTTACTCTCAAGAATAACAAATATGGGACCTTTAAAGTGGACTTATTTGTGCATATTTTTCTTTAAAATTCATGATTCCAAAATGTTCTTGATCTTTGTGCATACAAAAGTAAAGTTTGGAACAGAGGTTGGAAGATTGGTACGTAAGGAAGATCAAGAGCAAATAATGACTTTACTTCAATTCCATTTGCAAGTAATAGGGTGATAAGTTACAATATGAATAGTTTTGCATCAGCTATCATAATATGTCCTATTCCTGCAGCAGTCAAAGTTGTAGAAAGATGTTATTTTCCCCAAATGAGTTTGCTGCTATACATTGGACTTATTCTAAATGAGAAAAAATAACTCCCCAAAAGATAACTCTCCTACCTCCATAGGCCATGATCCTTCTCTTCCCTAAGGTGAAGAAAAGGAATTAGAATCATATTACCCCCTAAAATAATCTGTCAAAATTATTTTTATTATTATAGATTTACTTTTTTGATGAAAAATTTCCAGTGGCCTGATATTACCCAGAGAATTCTATACTCTTTAGTTATCCATCTATGTATACTACAGCTTTATTCCATGAAGACTCACTATACAAGATGGATGAATAGATAGAGAGATAGAGAGAGAGAATTTATGGTATCTTATCAAAAGAATAAAGACATTAAAGGAATAATATGTGTTTGTTAGTCACTCAGTCACGTATGACTCTTTGTGACCCCATAGACTGTAGCCTGCCAGCCTCCTCTGTCTATGGAATTCTCCAGGCAAGAAAACTGGAGTGGAAAAAAAAAAAAAGAAAACTGGAGTGGGCAACCCTTTTCTTCTCTAGGGGATGTTCCCAACCCAGAGTTTGAACCCAGATCTCTTGCACTGAAGGTGGATTCTTTGCCATCTGAGCCACCAGGGAAGCCTTAAAGAAATAAATCAGAAGTTAAAACTAATAAAGTAACAAGGCAAATGGTGGTCCAATTGCTACATTTGAAATTCTCATCAGGAGAGTCTCATGAACAATAATTTCTCTGCATAATGTAACAGAAAATTGGGTTTGCCAGTGTTCTCAAAATTAAATACAACAGTGGATTTACATAGTGCTCTTATAATGTTGCCTAGATAATTATAAGGTGAATAGCACAGCAAAAAAATACAAGTGAGTTAAGGTATTTCACCAGGAACCCAACAGTTTTGATTCAGCTTAACAGCCCTCTAATGTCATGACTTCATCCAACTACAAAATTTACAAGAGATATGTTAGCAACAGTACTTCTTATAACCAGAATTTTCCTAAGGATTAGTTTACAGAGTTCTAGATTATATTCTTTGTCAAGATCACATATTAGTAATAGTCTGTATTCAGGAATAAACCTTTCATTTTAGCATTTAATAAAGTGAAGTGGTTGGGAGGAGGAATTGAGTAGTGTACCCTTCAGAGGCTTGAAAAACCTACTTGCTTAAATAAAATTTTATCCTCCACTTCTTACAGAATATAATGAAGGTCCTTCCAAAAATGTTTCCTGATTAGACTATAATTTGAAACCATTGGAATTAAATGTCCTGTGGGAAGAATATCAGTTTGTTTTGCACCACGGTAATGCAGGCAGCAAATAAGTATTGCGTGTCCGTTATATGCCTATCATCTGTGCTCTGGGGATGCAGCAAAGAGCAGAAGCAAGCTGCAGTTTGCACAAAGCCCTTTGTCATAAAGGACCAAAGGCAAACAGACAAATAGCCAATGTACTTATGCACACAGAGGAAAAGGGTTTAAGAAGCAGTGAGATTAAGAATGGACAGATCTTTCATGTATTTTACCAAAGAAAGTGAAACTAGTAAAGTTTTATTTGGTAGATGGGTAAGTTCGTGTGATGAGAGGTCCATTGAGTATGTGTTCCATGTGATAAAATGAGATCATAAGTTGACTTTAGATGACAAATTAGATGACAGAGAGGAACTGGAGAAAGTTGGGGGGCATTATATGATCCAGGTAGACAGTTTTAGCTTTAAACTTTTGTATGAGGGTATAAACTTGGGTATTTGATTTATGAGCTGTCAGCTGCATAGCATAGGGGAGAACTTGATGGGGCCAGAAAATTCCAACTATTCCTGCCAATGTAATATTTCTATATAAACCCTCCATCTCTGCACTTGCTGCAATATAGCATTTAAAATTAATGAATCTGACTTATGGCTTTGCTATTATCATTCTCTGTGCTTCTTCTCAGATGCCCTTGACATATTATTTATATTTCCATGCCCTGCCTCAATTTTTCTCGAGAGAGACTAATATGCTCTCACTCTGTTCTACCAATTTTCATTACAGGTATCTCATTATATATTCACATTATAATTTTCATTTTAATTTATCTCAAGCCATAGAATGAAGGGATTTTATCTTATGTTTCCATGAACCCTCTAGTACCAAACAAAGTAGCTTATACATCTTATCAGTCTTCTTTTTTCTCTATGAGTTGTCATTTAAAAAAAAAATCATAAGTTAGAGGGGACATATAATGTAGTGTTAATGTGTGAAATAAATTTTATTTAGGTTTCCAATTATATAAGACAAAGTTCACATTGGTCAGTCTCCTGTTGAAAATATTTCCTTCTCTAGTTTTGCTTAAATCAGTTATTTGTTTTATGCATATTGAAAATTACATATACAATAGTTCTGCAAACTTATAAGACAATTCTTTCAAATGTAAATTTCATAGAAAACTTATCACTAAGACAGGTGAACCTATAAATATTCCCACTCATAATAAACAGACTGAACAAGTGCTTTTCTGTTGAAATATTGCATTCTAATGGAATGCTGGCAAGCAGCCAGAAAAAGCAGGTATTTGGAAAAGGGGAAAATAAAGAGGAGTAAAAAAAGTATGTATAATTCTTGAATTGTTTTCCCTTGATATGAAATGACCCAGATTTTTGGAATACTAAATATAAGAGATGACTTTTGAAAACAAATAATTACAAAATATTGCACAATTACTCTAAAGAAGAGATCTTGTAGATTAAGAAAACATTTCAATGCCTGAGACAGAAAAAATAATCAAATTGTTTCCTCACTTAACTACTTATTCCGCATTTTTATTGCCTGATAGTTCTGTTTTAATGCAACATTTTTCTGTGATTTATGCTATTCTAAAATCATCGAACTCTGTAGTGGCTAATTCTAGTCCTATTCTCGATATAACATCTTTTCTCTTTGCTCTTCTGATTCTCTGTTTTCCAATATAGAGTAATTTAATAGGCACAAGTTACATTTTGAGCCAAAGTTATATTTTTTTAGAGGAAAAAGGTAAGCATTATTGAATTTGATATAGCTTTTCTTTTGTCAAATTTCTATGGCTGTGTAATTGCTTTGTATTATGTGAACTTGACTATATGACATGTGTGAAAATTACTAAGGAGAGCTGAAGATATAGCTAATTAACCCCTACCAGTGAATGAGCAATTCAGTTTTATTAAAGTTTCCAGGTACACAATAACAATTGACCCTTTGAAGGCTATGTCTTTACCCTACTGATATGTGCTTGCAACAGAAATTTAAAGCACCTCTCATGTAATTAAAGGAGAAAATTGGAAGTTTGAATAAAACAATTTATGTATTAGAGTTTGTACTTTACTATATTCTCATGTCTGATATCAAATGATAAAATTTTATAAAATGTAACCATTGCTTGACAAATCAAGCTTCTAAAAGTCTTTCATAATTTGTAATGTGACCATATGGATTCTAAAAGCGCTTGTTTACACCTGGGTATATCAGTGTAGGGTTTCTGTTTTGTTGTTAATGGTGGTTGTTAGTGCGTTGTATCTGTTTTAGTTTTGTTTTCTTTGATTTTGCTCAGGTGTTTCTTTTTTAATAGTAATGATGACACCTTCCTTCTAAAAGGTTGACATTGCCTCTGATTGATGTGGCTGTAACAATTTCACGTGTCTGTGTGACTAGAGAAGGGAGGATGAGGAAAGAAAAAGAAAACAAACATTCTATAATTTTTAAAGATCTGAGTACCTAATATTTTAACAAAGGAAAGACTGCTGAGCTGAATGACATATGCACTGTTTCTGAGGTCACTGATTCATTTGCTCATGTATTAGTTTAATAAAGCAATAAATATTTATTCAGAACTGAGAGTGTTCTAGATATTCTATAACAGAGACTCCAAGGAAGGAAATTTCAAAGAGCTCCACCCTTATTCTTTAAAAGTTGAAGTGTAAGAGGAATACAAATGTATAAACTAATATTCATGTCATAATTCCTCAAGGGAACAGATATAGACATTTCATTGGGAATAGTGGATTCCAGTTCTGTTTTGAAAGTAGGGTAAAGATTACAGAAGACATCTACTTAATAGATGTAGATATTCGATGTTTGTTAGCCATGTGTTAGGGTAGGCTGAAAATCCTGCACAAATAGCATTCCCTCCCATTTCAGTGATAACACCAAGTTTATTTCTATTCTAAGTAAGTGTATGAGGACACATTTTCATACAGCAAAGCAGTCTCTCCACACAGTTATTTGGTTGATGGTTACTTGGCATTTTTTAACACATGCCTTCCAAAAACCCCTGGCTACAATTGTTGCCTTAGCTAATGGAGAAGACCATTGAAGGGTGTTTATGGAAGGTATTATGGACCATATGTAGAAGCCATAAACATCTCTTCAGCTCTCAGAGGCTAGAGAGCAGGTGCAGTGGACCCTGGGAAGAACTAGAGAATAGGAGAAGAGATTCTGATAGACAGTCAATGCGTTTTGCCCTTAGAAAATATTTCTAAAAAAAGGGAAACAGCATACTCAAAGGTTCTTGAGTTTGAGCATGTTTGATTATATTCTTTGCAGCCAAAAATGGAGAGACTCTATAAAGTCAACAAACACAAGACCAGGAGCTGACTGTGGCTCAGATCATGAACTCCTTATTGCCAAATTCAGACTTAAATTAAAGAAAGTGGGGAAAACCACTAGGCCATTCAGGTATGATGTAAATCAAATTCATTATGATTATACAGTGGAAGGGAGAAATAGATTTAAGGGACTAGATCTGATAGACAGAGTGCCTGATGAACTATGGACAGAGGTTTGTGACACTGTACAGGAGACAGGGATCAAGACGATCCCCAAGAAAAAGAAATGCAAAAAAGCAAAATGGCTGTCTTTGGAGGCCTTACAAATAGCTGTGAAGAGAAGGGAAGTGAAAAGCAAAGGAGAAAAGGAAAAATATACACATTTGAATGAGGAGTTCCAGAGAATAGCAAGGAGAGATAAGAAAGCCTCCCTCAGTGATCAGTGCAAAAAATGGAGGAAAACAATAGAGTGGGAAAGACTTGAGATCTCTTCAAGATAATTAGAGATATCAAGGGAACATTTCATGCAAAGATGGGCACAAAAAAGGACAGAAATGGTATAGACCTAACAGAAGCAGAAGATATTAAGAAGAGGTGGCAAGAATACACAGAAGAACTATACAAAAAAGATTTTCACGATCCAGATAATCATTATGGTGTGATCACTCACCTAGAGCCAGACATCCTGGAAAGTGAAGTCAAGTGGGCCTTAGGAAGCATCCCTACGAACAAAGCTAGTGGAGGTGATGGAATTCCAGTTGATCTATTTCAAATCTTGAAAGATGATGCTGTGAAAGTGCTGCACTCAATATGCCAGCAAATTTGGAAAACTCCGCAGTGGCCACAGGACTGGAAAAAGTCAGTTTTCATTCCATTCCCCAAAAAAGCAATGCCAAAGAATACTCAAACTACCGTACAATAACACTCATCTCACACGCTAGTAAAGTGATGCTTAAAATTCTCCAAGCCAGGCTTCAGCAATACGTGTGCCATGAACTTCCAGATGTTCAAGCTGGTATTAGAAAAGGCAGAGGAGCCAGAGATCAAATTGCCAACATCCGCTGGATCATCAACAAAGCAAGAGTTCCAGAAAAACATCTATTTCTGCTTTACTGAATATGCCAAAGCCTTGACTGTGTGGATCACAATAAACTGTGGAAAATTCTTCAGAGATGAGAATACCAGACCACCTGCCTCTTGAAAAATCTGTGTGCAGGTCAGGAAGCAACAGTTAGAACTGGACACGGAACAATAGCCTGGTTCCAAATCATGAAAGGTGTACGTCAAGGCTGTATATTGTCACCCTGCTTATTTCACTTATATGCAGAGTACATCATGAGAAACGCTGGGCTGGATGAAGCACAAGCTGGAATCAAGATTGCTGGGAGAAATATCACTAACCTCAGATATGCATATGACACCACTCTTATGGCAGAAACTGAAGAACTAAAGAGCCTCTTGATGAAAGTGAAAGAGAAGAGTGAAAAAGTTGGCTTAAAGCTCAACATTCAGAAAACTAATATCATGACATCCAGTCCCATCACTTCATGGCAAAGAGATGGCAAAACAGTGGCTGACTTTATTTTCTGGGGCTCCAAAATCACTGCAGATGGTGACTGAAGCCATGAAATTAAAAGACGCTTCCTTGTTGGAAGGAAAGTTATGACCAACCTAGACAGCATATTATAAAGCAGAGACATTACTTTGTCAACAAAGGTCCATCTTGTCAAGGCTATTGTTTTTCCAGTAGTCATGTGTAGATGTGAGAGTTGGACCATAAAGAAAGATGAGCACTGAAGAAATGATGCTTTTGAACGGTGGTGTTGGAGAAGACTCTTGAGAGTCCCTTGGACTGCAAGGAGATCCAACCAGTCCTTCCTAAAGGAGATCAGTCCTGGGTGTTCATTGGAAGGACTGATGCTGAAGCTCAAACTCCAATACTTTGGCCACCTGATGTGACAAGCTGACTCATTTGAAAAGACTCTGATGCTGGGAAAGATTGAGCACAGGAGAAGAAGGGGAACAGAGGATGAGATGGTTGGATGGCATCACTGACTTGATGGACATGAGTTTAGGTAAATTTGAGAGTTGGTGATGGACAGAGAGGCCTGGCGTGCTGGGTTCATGGGTTCTCAAAGAGTCAGACATGACTGGGTGACAGAACTGAATTGAACTGATGAGTTTTAGAAAGAAACAAGCTGTAGTTTGATAGAAGCCATGCAAAAGTCTTTTGGTTTTGTTCTTTGAACAGTGGAGGAGAATTATTCAATGATTTTGGATAATGAGCAAATTTGATCATCTTTTATTACAGCCTATAAAGCTGATAAAAACACACTTTAACCTTAGTGCAAATACACTCTTTAAGCCAACTGAACAGTTTAGATTTATGTTTCTTCAATTATAGTAGGCAATCAGATACCTGCTAGTGTAAATACCAGCTTAAATATCAGCAGACTCATCTGATTTACATAATACATTAGTATTAGTATTTTAAGGAAATTGGGAGAAAGTTTGCATTGAGATCTAAGCCATTTCTTTTTCATAAAATCAAGTGAGAAAATAACACTGTATTTCTCTACTAAAAGTTATCGCAAGACTTTGGCACTCTTCTACTCCAAATACATTATACTATAAACCAATTTCCATTTATTGGATAAGTACTATGTTTTATTAGATATACATACATATAAATAAATATAAAACTGATAATTCTTACCAAGATCAATTTTGAACTTTTAACCTTGGTGTGATAGGTAAATAAAAAGACTATTATAGCATGATGAAAACAGACTGCAGCATATATACCATAAAAATAATCAAAGTTAATAGTTATGATTTATACATTTCTTTGACCAAATATTTTTTAGCACCTATTATGTGCAAAAAAATTGTTCTAAGTGACTTAACTACATCAGAGATTTTTAAAAGTCCTTGCCCTTTGGTGCTTGCATTTTAGAAGGAAGACAAAATTCAGTAAATAAGAAAACTATGCACTAGCTTAGGCTTCCCATGTGGCACTAGTGCTAAAGAACCTGACTGCCAATGCAGGAGACAGGAGACCTGGATTCTGTCCCTGGGCTGGGAAGATCCCCTGGAGGAGGGCATGGCAACCCACTCCAGTATCTTGCCTAGAGAATCCCATGGACAGAGGAGCGTGACAGAGCCTCAGTCTGTAGGGTCGCAAAGAGTTGAACACGACTGAAACGACTTGGCATGCACCCAGCAGCCTGGTAGCTAGGGAAGGAGGGTACTGGGCGATATGGTCAGAGAGGTAACTGGGAAGGAGCTGAGGAATCATAAGAGGTCTGGTAGGCTGTTAGGAAGACGTTGGCTTAATTCTCAGTGAAATGCAGAACAAATTGCAAGATTTTGAAGAAAAGAATGATATGATAGCTTTTTGTTTTAAAAAGGTTATTACTTCTGCTATGTTGAGGAGAGAATTGTGAAGTGGTTAATAAAGGGGAAAACTGGGGTATTATTTAGGCAGCTCTTGCAGTTATCCAAATGAGCGATGATTTGGGGGGATAGCATAAGAATGTCGAGAGGTGGTGGATTCTGAAAATACTTTGAGAGACTAACCAGCAGGACTCTGTGATAAGTTAGACTTAAGATTTGAGAGAAAGAAGTAAGTCTAGATGCACATATGCATGCTAAGTCGCTTCGGTCATGTCTGACTCTTTGCGACCCCATGGACTGTAGCCCACCGGTTCCTCTGTCCATGGGGTTCTCCAAGCAGGAATACTGGAATGGGTTGCCATGCGTTCTCCAGGGAACCTAGGGTTGAACCGACATCTCTTGTGGCTCCTGCATTATAGGCAGATTCTTTACAGCTGAGCTACCAGCGAAATCCTTAAGTCATGATGACTCCAAGACTTCTAGCATGTGACACTAGGAGGATGATGTTGCCCTAGGCAGGGATGAGAAAGTCTGTGGAGAGATAGGTTTGCAGAGGTGAGAGGTTACTTTTGGACTGAGTAAGATGTCTACTGGGCATCTGAAGAGAAATACTGGATAGATTTCAAAGTCTGGAATTCAGGAAAAAGATCTGATCTAGGCACAGAAATCTAGGATAATGGTAACAGTTGGAGGCAGTTCAAGTTTAAAGTCCAAAATGGAATTTAATGAGTTTATATGCAGTGAAGTTATCAATTTTTTCCTCTGTGTTTCATTGCTAAAAGACATAGTCCATAAATTATATCTTCTGTTACATATTTACACATATTCCCTTGAAAAAATAAACCTTTTAGTTTTAAAACCCTCCATTGAGCAACAGAAGTAAAAGCACGTAACAACAAATCTCAAAAGAATACACTGTGAGCTCCCTCTGCTGTTACTGGAAGCTCGGATATTAAAAAAATTGGTGAATACTCATGATAGCTAAACTAAATAACTGCTGGATATCTAAAGAAAAAGAAAACAATGCAAGTGAGATTATGAATTTGGAGTTTAAACAACATTAAATGCCTCAAAATTTTCCTGTTTAAAGTGGATAGTATATTAAGAATATTAGCAAAACACTGTACTTGAAATAATTGATTCCTCTTTCAAAATTTAAAAATATTATATGGTTTTCATATATTTTTTTATTTTTTAAATAAAACCACTTACATATTCACCTATTAAAACCATGGAGAAATGATTAGATCAAAATAGAATGCCTCTATTTTCTTTGAGAAGAATTGTGCACATATTACTTTCTAAATAGAATAGAATATGTTTTGTTTAAAATTTAATTGTTTAATGGATATAATTTTGTCAGATTAATAACTAGCAATGAAACTGTGGAGTGGCCAGTCCATAGTTGCTAGTTGGCAAAATTACCATGGACTTAAAATTGATTAGAATCATCAAGAAAATTATGTACTAAAATTTCATATGTAGGTGGCAAAGCACAAAAGTTTAAATTACATGGTCAAATATAGCAAAGCTCAGAAATTTCAGTTTAAATAGTAAAACAGGTGTGAATGCAAAAGCAATGGCATAAAATACCCCCACCTCTCTTTCCAGTTATCATTTATGATCTTACTCATTTTAGAATCTTAATAAAATAATTGCATCATACACCTCACTTTGCTTCATATGAATGTTTATTTGATTTTTTTCAATAGTTAGTTGATGACCTCTTTAGTTAGATAAGGTGTCTCTCTTCTGTACATACAAAATATGCATTCTCTGAAATCAAATATGACTGGCATTTTGTCCTGTGCCTGCTATCTCCTGCTTGTGAACCTTATATTTAATCTTTCTCAGCCTTAGTTTTTCTCTGGACAAAGGATTGTCAAAAATAATCAATGAAATAATATATGTAAAGTGCCGAGTATGGTTTGGGACACAAAGGAGACACTCTGGACTGTAGCTATTTTTGCTGTTGCTCAGTTACTCTTTGTGATCCCAGGAACTGCAGCACGTTGTTAATATTCTGCAATTAATATCTCTCACAAAACATTACAATGAATGGCAACTGTTAATATTTTTGTATCTCTGTTGCAAGAGTTCAGTTTCTTCAAGGGTAAAGAAGTTCTTGTTTGTATATTATCTTCAGAACTAAGCTGAATATATGCGGTATAATGGAAACAAGCAATACACATTTCAAATTAGTGAATGCGGGCAGATTAATGACATTCTCATGTCCTTATTTAAAAATTAGAAAATTAACTTGAAGGAAAAGGTGTGTTAATAATATACAATTAATTTATGTCTGAATTAATATGTTTATGGAGTTAATCAATTAGACATAATAAGAGTAAGACAAAAAGTAAGTCATTTGCACTGGATAATATTATATGCTTTTAGTTGCTTCTTTCTTCATTGCTCTCCTTATTAAATTTAACAGCAGACAGAAGGGACAAGTAATCATGTTTCCTCATTGCTCACAAGTTATTAAGTGTGACCGCAGACAGAAGGGGCAAGTAATCAAGTAAAATGATAGTTCTAACCAAGGCAGTCATTTCTTTCAGTTTTTTTTACTTTCCATTTTCCTTTAATCAGCGAAGGTTCTCAAATGAATTGGAACATTGTGTTTTTGCTAATTTTCCTTCCTGCTTATTTTTTTTCAGGTGTGTTCCTGCTGTGTGCACTATAATTATTCTTATTTTGGTACTTTTCAAAGACACATTTATGACATTATTTTATTAGAGCTTCTTAAAATTTGACGGACTGAAGTAAATGGAAGTCACTCTTAACCATGAAATTTCTAGTATTTTCAAGAACACTAAAGTCTATTTTGTGAACTTTTAATACTTTGAAGTTAGCTTTCCAGAATATGAAAACATTTGTTAGTAAACAATTTCATATGGAAATATGAATTCTTCATAAAAATTCAGCTTAAAAGAGCAAGCACATAATATAAAAAACTTTCATTTTCTTTATAATTAATGGAACATAAATTACTAGTGGATGTTAATGATTTATTCTTATTTAACAGATAAAGAAAATAAGATTTCTAATCATTATAGTTCCTTGAGTTAATTAAAATTTTATTGTAAAGCTGTATAGAATTTAAAAAACCTTTCATTTGATAAAAAAATTTAAAAGAAATTTTTTAAAAAGCTCATATGAAAAAAAGTTTCGCTGCTAATTTTATTATCATGTGAAGTAGTTTTACCTCTCTTGGAATTAAAAAAATGAAATTTGAGTCCAAAAGCCTTGAAATATGATGGTATATTTAGCTGTATATAACAGGATGAGAAGGATAAGTAAAGGCATTCTTGGCAAGTATATATCAAATTCCACAGGTTTGAAAAGCCATAATACATTAGAAAAACTTCAGATGGATTACAGACTATGTGGTGAGGTGGAGGAACTCTGTGCTTCTCCCTGTCTTACACATGTATCTGTTAAGTGCAAAGCATAGCTTAAGAAATAGACACATTCGGTCTACATGAGATACTCAGAATTAGCATATATTGCAAATTAGAACTAACAAATTTTAGCTAGATTGGCAATGAAGAAAAGAAAGAAGACACAAATAACTAAAATCAGAAATAAAAGTAAAATAAATATTAACTTTACAGAAATAATAAACCTTATGAGAACGTTTTAAGCAATGCTACATTAGCAAATTAGATAATCTAGATGAATTGGACAAATTCCTAGTAATACACAAATTACCTAAACTGACTCAAGAAGAAATAGAAAATATCAACAGATTTATAACAAAGAAAGAGATTAAATCAGGAAACAAAAACTTCACAACAAAGTTTAGGAACAGACAGATTCACTGGTGAATCCTACTAAACATATAAATAAGAATTAATACCTGTCCCTAAACTATTTTAAAATATAGAAGAGGAAAAAACACCTCCTCACTCCTACTATGAAACCAGCATCACCCTGGTGCCAAAATCTGATAAAAAACATCACCAAAAAAGACATTACAAATATATCTTAGGAATACAGATGCAAAAATCCTTAACAAAGTAATAGCAAACTGAATCTAACAGCATATTAAAAGGATTATACACTATGAACAAGAGGGATTTATTCCAGAAATGCAAGGATGATTCAAGAAAGAAAATCAATCAATATAATATACTACATTAATAGAATGAATAAAAAATCTATAATCATTTTAATTGATGCATACAAGGCCTTTGATATGATAATATTGTATAATACAGTTGAAAGTTGCTAAGAAAGTATATATTAAACATTCTCATTTCAAAAAAAATGATATTATGGAAGTGTTAACTAACTTTATTTTGTAATATACACGTATATCAAACCAACATGTTGTACACTTTAAACTTACACAAAGTTATATATCATTTATATCTCAATAATGTGAGGGGAAAGGCCTTTTAAAAAATTAAATATTTTTCATGATAAAAAATATACTCAGAAAAATAGGAATAGAGAGAAACCTACTCAATATGATTAACAGGCATTTATGAAAAACTCACAGGTAAAATCATACTCAATGATGGAGACTGAAAGATTTCCCCCAAAGATCAGTATCAAAACAAACCATTAAATAAATCACAAAAGTCATAAATATCAGGAATAAAAAAAAAATCACACAATCACACACAAAAAAAACTAGAAATGAAAATTTCAAAAGCCATGAGGATCAGGAACAAGACAAACTACTATGCCATTCAATTTGTGCCAGACATTCTAGCCAGAGAAGATAGTAAGCAATAGAAAATATACAAACAAGAAAGGGAGAAGTAAATTCTAGTCAAAGATAATGTGGTCCTATATATAGAAAAATCCCAAAGAGTTCACAGAAAGGATACAAAAGCTAATGAATGGATTCAGAAATTTGCCATATATAATATCAAAGAAATTGACTTATGTTTAATAATTATTTATTTATCAAAATATGGAGCATGTTTTTCATTACCCAGGTCTCTTGTATATTAGTAACAACTGGAATGATAACTCAATGTATTATTTTTAACATTTAGAACCTCATAGTTATAAAATATTCTTCATATTTTTTAAGTTATTGGCAATATATTTTGTTGCAGAAAAGTATGATACAATTCTGAAGGGAAACTGGTGTAGAAAAAGATAAATGTAAGCTCTATGGCTATTAGAGAAGGACCTAGTTATATGGTTTTAAATAAATAATTTTGTGTATCAAATTGCTATTTGACTAGATTCTCTTAGGATTATTTAGACATATTGTATAACAATTTTTCTTAAAAATATAAACACTTATGTCCTGGTGGCTCAGATGGTAAAGAATCCACCTGCAATGCAGGAGACCTAGGCTTGATCCCTGGGTCAGGAAGACCCTCTGGAGGAGGAATGGTAATCCAATACAGTATTCTTGCCTGGAGAATTCCATGGAGCCTGGTGGACTACAGTCCATGGAGTTGCAAAGAGTCGGACATGAATGAGTGACTAATACTCAAACACACGTTTTATATCATTTTCTGCTATTTAAACTTAAAGCTTTTAGATGTAAAATTTAAAATATAAAAATGGCTGCTTAGTTTTTCTAAATAATTTTAGGTAAAATAAGAAAACAATTTCAGTTATTTACAATTTTTGGTAAACTCCAGGAATGAAAGGATGAATAATCAAATGTTTTGCCCTACAGATGTCTTCAGGGATTATTAAGGCTACTCAGAAGCTCTGACATAATTTAATAATTCTGGCTGAAAAAGACACTAGGGTATCAGCTCCCACCTCAACTATAAGAGAAATATATTTTATATATGGAAAGAGCAGAGAAGGTCGTGTGTGCGTGTGTGTGTGTGTATGTGTGTGTGTTAGTCACTGAGTCATGTCCAACTCTTTGCAACCCCATGAATTGGATAAATTGGAGCCTGCCAGTCTCCTCTATCCATGGGATTCTCCAGGCAAGAATACTGGAATGGGTTGCTGTTCCCTTCTCCAGAGGATCTTCCTGACCCAGGGACTGAACCTGGGTCTCCTACAATGCAGGCAGATTCCTTACTGTCTGACCCATCAAGGGGGGCGCTAAGCCACCAAGGTCAAGTTTCAGTTAAAACAAGGCACCTTCATCTTCATATATCTTTGGTACGAATCTCCAAAGAACTGCATTTCTCCATTGACTTGAAAATCTTCCCATCACTGAAATCTCATAAATATGTAGATTTATCTATTCCCCAAATTACCCACTCTGTTAATTATCTGTCTGTTATATAAAAATGAAGGGAGAATCAGTACAAGGAATTGATTGGTAATATATTGAAAGCAGTGGAGAAACAATTGGAGCATCACCCAGAGATTGTAACCACAGGGAGCTGCTGCTGCCTTAGGCTTGTAAGAGGGTAAGGCTAGAGCCAGGAACTTACAAACATATGAAACAACAGGTAGAGCCCAAGGAACAAGCCCTGGCACATAAGAACTGTTACTCATATTAGATGTATTTTCATTTTTTTAAAATAAATAGTCTTAGTTGAGGACTCAATGACTGAATTTAGAACAAACATTGTTGTCACTTAAATTTTGTGATGATATATGTGCCCTCTTATTCTTTCTGATAGACTGTAATCTTTAACTCAATGTCTTTTCAAGCATTTTAATAGATACCTTATATTTTTAAAAACTCTAATCTGCTGCTACTCAAATTTTTTGATTCTAGCCTCAAATTGAATTTCAACCAATGTTGAATTACAGATATGTTAGGTAGGTAGAATAGGAAAGAGGAGTCCAAAATGGTGGTGGCTATAAGACATGTGGCTTGTGATATATTATTTCTACAATAAATTACTTTTACCTTTAAGTTTTAGAGCCCATTTTTTCAGAGTTATGCTATATTTTTGCCTGGTAACAGCTTCAAATGTAAATTGGGGTTGAGATATCAAATATAAGAACTGCCTAGCTAGTCTTTTCCAGATCCTAGATTAAGGAAGTGCTTTTGTGATAACTAGTCACATCTGGCAGTGGTGCTTACATCACTTTACATGTGTAGAGTAATAAGTAGACTGAAATGCCAGCAAAAGAATTTTGTCTTCTGGTCACATTTCAAGTGAGTACATTTCTAAATACGTAAAACACATTTTAAAGCTATGTTTGTAACATCTGATTTTCCATAAAATAAAATTTTAGCATCTCCATCTGCTTTGCAATCAAGAATTAGAAAAGCATATACAAGTAAGCAAGATAGAAATATCATCTAAATTTATTCTGTGACAGTATCGGGAGCACCTTGAATTGTACTAAGTCAGAAATGTTTATTTATTATATTTAAATTACTCTATTTTTGACATTCAGAAAACAACCTGAAATTAACAGTACTAATATTTTTAGAATGATTACTTTCTTCTTTCCTGTATCTCTCCACATGCATGTGGTTATGACCCTGAAGATGAATATATAAGCCAGAATGTTTATATAATTGAGAAAAGTTGTCATTTAAATATATATTATTTTGTACTTTTATTGAATGATTTAAAATACTTTAATTATACCCTTTAGGAATTTTGTACTTGAAGATGTAAGAAAGTACCATTACGCTCCAGATACTTAAAGACAGGAGATTGCATGAAATACATTATGAAAGACAATGTCATTTTGACTCAAGAAAAAAGTAAGGAAGATTGTGCCAATATTTTGAAAAACTGTATTTATTCATTCCTCATCTGTTTGTGAAGTACTTACAATGTGCCAGGCACTATACAAGATAATAGAAACACCTACAAAATAAGAAAATACATTTGCCCACTGTGATGGTTAATTTTACAAGTCAACTTGACTGGACTAAGATGTCCCCAAAGCTGGTGACATGGTCTTTCGGGATATGTTGATGAAGTTGCCTCTGGAAGAGATTAGCATCTGGACTGATAAACTTGAGTGAAGGTCACCCTCACCAGTGCAGTGGGCATCATTCAACCCACTGAGGGTCTGAATAGAACAAGAAGTTGAAGAAAAGGCAAATTTGCTCACTTTCGTAAACTTGGGCATACATTTTCTCCTGTTTTGGACATTAGCACTCCTGGTTCTCAGGCTTTTGAGCTCAAAATGGGACTTACAGTTTTTCTTGTTCTCAGAGATTTGAACTTATACTGAATTATACTATGAGGTTTCTTGGTGCTCCAGCTTGGAGACAGCTGATCATGGAATTTCTCAGCCTCCATAATGGCATGAGCAAATTCCTGTAATGAATCTGCTCTTATATGAATTTACATATACCCAACGGATTCAGCTTCTCTGTAGAACCCTGACTACTACCAATTTTGGTACTAAGGGCAGTGCTAGATAAACAGAATTTTTGAATGAGTTTCCTGAACTGGTTCTGTGGCTTCTGGAATTGCTTCTCCAATCTGATTAGATTTTAAAATATCTTGATTCTTTGCACTGATAATCCATAGCTGAGATGTGTATAGAGCTATGCAAAATACATATGCATTAAAGACCCGCAATCAACACCTTATAAGAAATAAGCTAAGTAAGTGGCTCTGTATGTGACACTTTTGAATATTTTTGGAAAACTAAGGAATATAATGATGTTGGCTTGTTGCTCCTAATACCACTGAACAAAGTGATGAAAGAAAAGGGGTGAGCTCAGGGATTCAGATTCTCAGGTCAAGGACTGTGTAAATGACCTCAGAGCATCTCCGTGTGCACTGGCGGAGAGTCTCCCCCCTTGTAGACACAGGACTGAAATTGCTGAAAATCAAACATAAGATCTCATTCTGCCATTGACTGAATTAAGTTGAACTTTTGCCATCACCTGGGCTTCCCTGGTGGCTCAGAGGATAAAGCATCTGCCTGCAATGTGGGAGACCCGGGTTCGATCCCTGGTTTGGGAAGATCCCCTGGAGAAGGAAATGGCAACCCACTCCAGTATTCTTGCATGGAGAATCCCATGGACGGAGTAGCCTGGTGGGCTACAGTCCACGGGGTCACAAAGAGTTGGACACAACTGAGCGACTTCACTTTCACTTTCTTTTTTTCCATCACAGGGTGTCTACCATGATTTAAAGAGAGGGTACTGATTGGAAAAGAATGAGGTCTTGTAGGTTAGGCTGGGGGTATGTGGGAAAACCCTGATGAAGCTGGGCCTGTTGAGCCCCTAAACTCTGATGAGCCTTCTTTGTCAGTTCAAAACGTCCCCCCACTTCAAAGGAAGTGATCAAGTATTCATGGACTTTTAGTTCTGTTTTAAACTTCTGAAGTAAGAAACCACTATCAACACAACTCTTTCACAGAATAATTTTTTAAACTGGGGTATAGTTGGCTTTACAATATTATATTAATTTCTGCTATACAATGAAGTGAATCAGCTATATGTATACAGAAACCCCCCTCCATGGACCTTCTTCCCATCCCCCCTCACCCTACTCCCTTAGGTCACCACAGAGCACTGAGATAAGCTTTCTATGCTATAGAGCAGGTTCCCACCAGCTATCTATTTTAGACATGGTGACATAAATATGTCAATCCTAATCTCCCAATTTATCCTACCCCCTTCCCCCATCACAGTGTCCGCTTGCCTGTTCTCTACATCTGCATCTCTATTCCTGCCCGGCAAATAGATATGCTGAGTATTTAGTGCTTAGTTAATATATAGTTGTTTATCCTTCAATTAAAAATAGAAAAAGGAAATTTTCAGTATTGGATCTGAGTAACATCTAACAATACTGAATAGGTGAATAAGTGAATTACACATAACAATATATTTATATGTTATGATGAGTTATATGCTTCACTCTGCTGGAAAATCTGAATAAATTTGCATTTAATTAAGAAATCACAAAAATTTAGGACATTTGACTGTCATAATATTTAACTATGCTTTATGAGCATAGAGGAAATTATGACTGAATAAATATTTAGGTTCTTATTTTAGAATTTCATTTCTTAACATTAGGATTCATGCCATTCTCTAGGTAAGATTCAGCAAGAGAAAATAAAGGAACAGAAAGATTTTCAATTAATCACCATATTGGTAAATCAAGTGGACAGAAGGGGGAATAAACGAGCTCATTATGCAATTTGTTCTTTTGTGGCAAAATAGAAAAGATAAAGAAATACATTGAAGAGTTCTATTTTTAGCTGAAATTTCAGAAAAGAAAACATTTCTATTAACCTCCCATTCATGACAAATTAAATACATTATTATTTCAACAGCTTCTTTTGTAACACTGTCTTCTTTTTCCTTGCCTTTAGTGAAAATGTCTGTCAAGTATAATCTTTCTAATAATGAGATACCAAACAGTAAACAAACTGGTTAAGACGTTTCCTTATAAGCTTCCAGAATTCATTCCTTCATCAAAATAAGCTAAGACGGGGGAAAAAAATACAAGAAGCCATAATATTTAAGAAAAGTGCTGAGAACTCTCCTTCTGTTGGTAAGCTGTTAGGTCAAATTCTCCCGAACAGTACCGGCGGCTCCTTCCTCTCACGGGTGAGGGTGATACAGGGATGACCGCCTCCACTGGCCGTGCATTTGCGTCTGATTGTTCCCTAGTGGAGGACAGGACAGAAAGACTCGTGAGGGAGTAAAACTTCTCTTTAGAGTCCAGGCTCTGTCCCTTCTTATTTTTGTCAGAGACCCAGTGCCGTTCTGCCTTGCCTCATTTCCCTCTCCTCTCGGCCACAAGTAGCTCTGTTTGAGGATGCAGGTGAGACTCCAGGGTACTTTCATATGAAGTTGCATCTCCAGAAAGCGACTAGTCAAGTGGTGTGTTACACTACACCAGGATCTCTTCAAGGGTGGCAAGCATTACAGGATTATTTTATCACCGGCATCTCACAAAATGTAAAATTTTCAGACCGAATATGAGGACTCTGAGTTTCCTTAAATTTTCTCATTCTCTTTAACTGTACTGTAAGCTGCTTGTAAACATTGAGCTCTTGCTATAAGCAGCAGAGACACAGAAGCCTGTGCACATTTTTAATCTATTGTGATGCTGGGGGATGCAGGGGCAGGGGAAGAAACATCGTTGATTCATGCTGTTTAATTGTGATGAGTTTAAATACACTGTGGGGATCGCCATTTTGTTTTCCCAATAGTGTACATAAAGTGTTTTGTTCTCTTGAAATGAGTGAAAAATCAGTCACATTTTGTGACTGTTGTGATAAAATTTATTTTGATCGTTATGGCTATCTATTTTTCATCATTCCGAAAAAAAAAAAAGAAAAAGACTTTGTCTCTGTTAAAAGAGCATTCCTAGCGGGAACTTGTTGCAGAGACTTCTAATGAGAAATCTGAGTTAAGTGATTTGTAGTTACACCTTTAGAACTATGTTTATATCTAGAATGAAGTGTTATTTCTCAGTTATGAACCACAGAAACCTGTTTATAGGGCTGGAGACAAGGTGGAGAAAAAAGGATGTTTTTCTGAAACACAAACAAAATCAACATAGGTAAATGAAAGTTCAAGTTCTGTGAAAAAAAAATCAGGAAAATTGCCTAAGCCGTTTACTTCTCTATGCTCAGTTCCCATCTTATGTCTGGCGCATAGTGAACCCTTGATAGATGCTTCTGAGTGAATGAATTATCTGCAGAAATAAGATATTCAGAGTGTTAGTGAACAGAGATCTCTCTATTCCATTTCCAATCAATGAAAAGTATAGTATCAGTAACAAAGGACTTAACTCTAATTAATGCAAAGTACAACTCTGACATAATTGTGTGGTGACTTGCCTGGCACTTGTGGTGACATGAAATATCAAGTTGAAAGTAAGAATCTGTAAATCTTTAATCAGCTATGGCCAAGAAAGAGAGTGCTCTTATTCTTCCAAAAGAAACATCTTTAGATAGAGAAAGACAATTCAGTTCAGTTCAGTTCAGTCACTCAGTCATGTCCAACTCTTTCTGACCCCATGAACCGCAGCATGCCAGGCCTCCCTGTCCATCACCAACTCCTGGAGTTTACCCAAACTCATGTCCATCGAGTCAGTGATGCCATCCAACCATCTCATCCTCTGTCATCCCCTTCTCCTCCTGCCCTCAATCTTTCCCAACATCAAGGTCTTTTCAGATGAGTCAGCTCTTCACATCAGGTGGCCAAAGTATTGGAGTTTCAGCTTCAACAGCAGTCCTTCCAATAAACACTCAGGACTGATTTCCTTTAGGATGGACTGGCTGGATCTCCTTGCAGTCCAAGGGACTCTCAAGAGTCTTCTCCAACACCACAGTTCAAAAGCATCAATTCTTCGGCACTCAGCTTTCTTCACAGTCCAACTCTCACATCCATACGTGACTACTGGAAAAACCATAGCTTTGGCCAGATGGACCTTTGTTGGCAAAGTGATGTCTCTGCTTTTCAATATGCTATACAGGTTGGTCATAACTTTCCTTCCAAGGAGTAAGCGTCTTTTAATTTCATAGCTGCAGTCAGCATCTGGAGTGATTTTGGAGCCCCCAGAAATAAAGTCTGACACTGTTTCCACTGTCTTCCCATCTATTTCCCATGAGGTGATAGGTTTTTTTTTTTTTTTTTTTTTATCTCAGAGAAACATGTTTTTCTCTAGAAACTCATTTGAGTTAAACACATACATAATGGAGACTAGCCATGTGTTCAATATGAATAATTTGCAGCTCTTTCCTTACATAGCTAGCAACAAGATAGAAAATTAATGGGAGAAGTCAGTCCAAAGCTGGATGGGAAAGAAATTTTGAATTAAGAGAGTATGCATGTTCCTACTCAGTCCTGCCTGACTCTTTGAGACCCCATTGACTGTAGCCCGCCAAACTCCTCTGTTCATAGGATTTTTCAGGCAAGAATACTGGAGTGGGTTGCCATTTCCTCCCCCAGAGGATCTTCCCCATCCAGGGATCAAACTTGCATGTCCTGCATTGCAGGCAGATTCTTTACTGCTTAGTCACTGGGGAAGCCCAAGAGAGAGTATAGATTTTTGTAGTTATGACACAGGACTGGCATTTATTATTGAAGGGAGATATTTCTTGGTATTGAAAGTGCCTAAAGGGCATTTTATGATCTAAGAATGAAAAATGATTTTCACGGCTTGCCTGAGATTTCATCAAAAGTAGAGAATAATAAACAATCCACATTGTCAGCCAAAGAGTAAAGGTGTTGTGCTTTTTTTGTTGGTTGGTTGATTTTTATTTGCATCCAGATAAGAACTCATTCAATTTATAGTGAGATAATGCACATGAGAGAAGCAAGAGCAAATGACCATTTGATCCCAGAGAGATACAGAAACTAGGATGGGTCAAAGAAAGTCCTTTCATTTTATAAGATTAATATCAGTAATTGAAATTTTGCTTAAGGCAAAGAAGCTTTTAGTAGGAATGTATACTTTCTCTAAGGATTCTAATTTTTATTAATGTGAATGCACATTTATTTCCCATATCTTTTCGTAGAGGACCAAAGTCTTTTCTGTAAGTATAGGTCTACAGATTGGAGTTGTAATATGTCGGGAGCTGCCGGGATGCACCCAGTCCGTGACAACGTCATGGGATGAGAGAGGAACCTGCAAGGCAGCTCTTCCCCTCGAGGTTGTCCCAGGGACCTGGTATGTCCCTTTCTTCCTTCTGTTTTACTGTTGTTGGGCTTTCTATTAATTTTTGGAAATGATAATATATAGTAACAAGGCCTCGCTGGAAAAGTCCAAGCCTTTTTGGAAATGCTCAAGATTGCTCTAGCTCAGGACATGACCATAAACATCAAGTCATAAAAGAAAAGGCCACAGGTATAGTTTGGCTGCTTGCTTAAAAGATTATAATGTTTTAGAATAGAAAAGAGTAGAGGTATTTAGATTTGGAAGTAGATATACTGCTTTAGTTTACTTGCTCCTTGGTTGAAAGGGTTTTCACTATTGCTATTTCCTTGCTGCTATTTGTTCATTGTTTCCCTTTCTTTAAACAACATAGGATATTATGGGTATTTTTGTAAAATTAGAAAATGGGGTATATAGGATTTTAATAGAAGATTTATATTAACCAGCTTTACTGCCATTATCTTACTATTAATAGAGGTGTTTTTGCTGTTTAATAGTTAATTGTTGTAAATTGAGATTTTGTGGTTTCAGGTAAAGAAAAATATCAGGTTTTTCTCATGGTACTATTTTCAGAAATGTCAAACATGTTACTGTAACCCTTCCTATGTATTGTTTTATTGTCCAAAGAATTTACATTATACGTGAGACTTGTGGAACTTTGTTTTTGTTAGAGTGAGAATGTTAGGCCATTGAGGCAACAAGACTATGTACGGGACATTTAAGTATAAACCCTGTAATCGGAAACATTCTAGATGAATGCTTAGGGGAAAAACGTGGGGAAGAAATAGTGACGGAAGCACAAACCAATATCTGATGTAATATATGGTGACTTAAGGGGGAGGTAACATTCATTCTATAAAAACTGAGCTATCCTAAAAAAAAAAAAAAAAAAAAAAAAAAAACTACCTCTTCTATGCAACCGTCTGTGTGTGTGTGTCTGTCTGTCTTCTTTCTCACCGATGCCACTCATCCCTTCGGTACTCCTGGTCCTGCCAGGGCTGGACCGTGGCAGTAATATTTTTGTGTAAGCAAAATACATAATGCACCATTTGCAACTCCTAGTATTCTTTTTTTTTTCCCAATGGAATGAGAACTTAAATGCCTTTGTGAAGCATACTGAGTAAAGAATTTTTCTACTTTTTAAAAAATAATTTTCACCACCTTTGTAGTTTCACACTCTTACTTAATTTAACTGTAAGATAGTAATGTATCTTTGTCAAGAATTTCCAAAGCATTGAAATTAAATTTAATAGAAAAAGACTTTCTTAGTATATGCTATTTTACTTAATTAATTTGCATATTAATTACTTTATGTACTTGCAAAAGTTAAGGACAAAGAGCATGAAAGGTTAGAGAAGAGACACAAACCACTTTTAGCCTACTAATGAATGTAAATGGACAGAATTGTTGGGGGCAACGTAGGTAGGAGGTTATTAAACAGAAGTGTTTCAGGTGCTATGAAAACTAATCAGTATATTTTAGCGAGGGAATGGTAATCACTGGCTAATGCAATGAATCTGTAAATTGGACATCAATTAAGAGATTTTAGGGCTTGCCAGGTGGCTCAGTTGGTAAAGAACCACCGTCCCAATGCAGGAGACGTACAAGACATGGGTTCGACCCTGAACTAGGAAGAATTCCTGGAGAAGGGCACGGCAACCCATTCCAGTATTCTTGCTGGAGAATCCCCATGGACAGAGGAGCCTCTCAGGCTACAGTCCGTAGGGTCACAAAGAGTTGGTCACAGCTGAGGCAAATTAGTATGCATGTAAGAGACTTTATTCTCAGTCTTAGTGGCCATTGATTTTCAGGTGACTCCAGATATCCAGGGTGCATTTTCGGCTGTATAGTTCAAAAAATAAAATAAAATAACCCTAACTTCTTTTAAAAAATGCCTTTCCTTGGGTATGCTGATTCAAGTAGTATCTGTAGAATGTATCCCAAAAAACAATTGATGAGCTCTAGACTGGGTCCCGAGTGACTTTTGGTGAAATTATTATATCATTTTTCTATTCAAAATATTTTAAGATCAATATTGTCTCTTTATATCTGAACACCAGGCTTCCCTGTCCATCACCAACTCCTGGAGTTTACTCAAACCCACGTCCATTGAGTTGGTGATGCCATCCAACCATCTCATCCTCTGTCTTCCCCTTCTCTTCCTGCTCTCAATCTTTCCCAGCATCAAGGTCTTTTCAAATGAGTCAGCTTTTCACATCAGGTGGCCAAAATATTGGAGTTTCAGCTTCAAAGTCAGTCCTTCCAATGAACACCCAGGACTGATTTCCTTTAATATGGACTAATTGGATCTCCTTGCAGTCCAAGAGAATCTCAAGAGTCTTCTCCAGCACCACAGTTCAAAAACATCAATTCTTCTGTGCTCAGCTTTCTTTATAGTCCAACTTTCACATCCATACATGACCACTGGAAAAGCCATAGCCTTGACTAGACAGACCTTTGTTGGCAAAGTAATGTCTCTGCTTTTTAACATGCTGTCTAGGTTGGTCATAACTTTCTTTCCAAGGAGTAAGTGTCTTTTAATTTCATGGCCGCAATCACCATTTGCAGTGATTTTGGAGCCCAGAAAAATAAAGTCAGCCAGTTTCCACTGTTTCCCCATTTATTTGCCATTAAGTGATGGGATTGGATGCCATGATCTTAGTTTTCTGAATGTTGAGCTTTAAGCCAGCTTTTTCACTCTCCTCTTTCTTGATATATTAATTTAGTGCATCTGTTCAGCACACAGTTTTAATTTTCTTCCTTTGCTTCTAGTCCTTCATCTTGGCCTTTAGTCTATGCCTGAGCTCAAGAGATCTAAATGTGTAGACCATCTTTGTTTCTTCATCAATAATTATTTCTTTTGCTGTAAATGAAATTAGTTCATTCTTTTTAATGTGTGAACAATATTCCACTGTATATATGCACCTTGTTGTCTTTATCCATGCCTCTGCTAATGGACATTTTGGTTGCTTCCATGTCTTGGCTATTGTAAACAGTGCTGCAACAAACTTTGGGGTACATATATCCTTTCTGACCATGTTTATCTCTGGAAATATGCTCAGAAATGGGATTGTGGGATCACATGGTAGCTCTATTTTTAGTTTTTTAAGGAATCTCCATATTGTTCTCCAGAGTTGCTGTACCAATTTATATTCCCATCAACAGTGTATGAGGGTTCCCTTCTCTCCACACCCTCTCTAATATTTATTGGTTGTGGATTTTTTGAAGATAGCCATTTTGACTGGTGTGAGGTGACATCTCATTGTAATTTTGATTTGCATTTCTCTAGTAATTAGCATTGTTAAACATTCAGAAAACAAAGATCATGGCATCTGATCCCATCACTTCATGGCAAATAGATGGGGAAACAGTGGAAACAGTGACAGACTTTATTTTTCTGGGCTCCAAAATCACTGCAGATGGTGATTGCAGCCATGAAATTAAAAGACAATTACTCCTTGGAAGGAAAGTTATAACCAACCTAGACAGCATATTAAAAAGCAGAGATGTTACTTTGCCAACAAAGGTCTGTCTAGTCAAGGCTATGGTTTTTCCAGTGGTCATGTATGGATGTGAGAGTTGGACCATAAAGAAAGCTGAATGCCGAAGAACTGATGTTTTTGAACTGTGGTGTTGGAGAAGACTCCTGAGAGTTCCTTGGACTGCAAGGAGATCCAGCCAGTCTATCCTAAAGGAAATCAGTCCTGGGTGTTCATTGGAAGGACTGATGTTGAAGCTGAAACTCCAATCCTTTGGCCACCTCATGCGAAGAGCAGACTCTTTTGAAAAGACTCTGATGCTGGGAAAGATTGAGGGCAGGAGGTGAAGGGGAAGACAGAGGATGAGATCGTTGGATGGCATCACTGACACAATGGGCATGGGTTTGTGTGTACTCTGGGAGTTGGTGATGGACAGGGAGGCCTGGTGTGCTGCAGTTCATGGGGTTGCAAAGAGTCGGGCATGACTGAGTGACTGAACTGAAGTGAAACATCTTTTCATGTGCCTCTTTGCAGCAACTTGGATGGACCTAGAGATTGTCATACTGAGTGAAGTCAGACAAAGAGAAATATATCATATCACTTTTATGCAGAATCTAAACAGAAAGGATCCAAATGAACCTACAAAACAGAAGCAGACTCAGAGATTTAGAGAATGAACTTATAGTTAATGGAAGGATAGAGGGAAGAAATAGTTAGGGAGTGTGGGATTTGCATGTATGCACTGGTATATGTAAAATACATAAACAGGTGCTTCACTGGATATCCAGTGGATAAGACTCCACAGTTCTAATGCAAGGGGCATGGGTTCAATTCCTGGTCAGGGAACTAAGATCCAACTTGTTACACAGCCAAAATAAATAAGTAAAATAATTTCTGGATGCTTTAAAAAATAAAGGAAATGAAAAGATTAAAAAAATAAAATATCAACAAGGATATAGTGTATAGCACAAGGAATTCAACTGAATACTATGTAGTAACCTGAGAGGTAAAGGATTTGAAAAAAGGATAGATGCATGTATATGTATAATTAAATCACTTTGCTGTACACTTGAAACTATCACAATATTGTTGATCAACTATACTCCAATATAAGATAAAAATTAAAATATAATTATTCCTTTTGTATTATTTTTATACAAAATAAGTAAAATGAAACCCATGGAAATTATCAACTCAGGACACTGAGGCCAATCACTTTTATTTTTATGATCCACTAAGGAGTGCTTGCATCCTTGATTATCCCAAAGAAAAGAATCTGGTTCTTAATAAGAAGTTGTTGGCACTCATCCAATTATCCAAGAAATGCATTGCCTTTCTTCTAAGCAGTTCACTTTTTATGAGTTAAATTGGGAGTCTTCCAAGGCCTCTTTGTCCTCAAGTAACTTCAAGAATAAGTTCTTATCATTTCTGAAATGTTACGAGTCACAATAAAAAAAAATCCACAAATAAAATTATTTTGTTTATTGAGTAAGATTGAAATTGTTTGGATTTACATTTTTTTAATGAATAACAAGATAGGTACTTGTACTTACTAATTTCCAGGCTCCTATCTATAAGAAAAGGGTATGGACAGAATTGGCATTATCCCAGTTTCTTTGGATTTTCAGTAGGATTTTCCCACAATTATTTCCTAACTGAAGAAACTGGGCTAAAAATGTAGATACTTCCTTTCAAAATGGTTAAAAATTCCAATATCACTAAGTGTTTTCAAATGAAAATATCAATTTTTTATAAGTAAATGTGACCAATTATAGCAGCTTCCTTACTTATGCTTTATAACCAGTCTCACTGATTTGTAGATTTTGACCTGGCAATCCAAACTCTGTCAATGTAAGAATCTCTTTTTCATCAAGGGGTCACCCTTGGTTGAAACATCTGGATAGTATAGTTATCTGTTAAAGCCTTTCTAAACCAGACTCTTTACTTTTGTATAGAATTTTTTATTGTTGAAACAGAAAGACAATTCTTAATAGGGTTAATTGTGTTTTCCAGAGTTACACAGAAATCTATTTATTCTTGCAACTAGAACAAGTTCAGATTTATGGCATGTTCTCATGAGTATTTTCTTTTCAAAAAATTCTAATTATTCCGTCAACCATTTTTTATCTGATGTGATTTACAGATTTGCCACTGTTCTGACACTTCTACTCAATTCTGTTTTGTTGCCATAATTTTTGAAATATAATAAACATAATTTAATATGACATTGTAATTAGAATAATCCTAACATATGTAATGCCTATTCCTACTAATATCAGATGGTTTCTGGATAAAGTACTAATGGTGAATATCAATTATTTTAATTTTTATGCTGTCTTCTATAATATGGAAACTTTCCCATAGGTTTCTGTTATTTATTTTGAATGAAAAACAATGCAAGAAGAGATAATTCTTCATTGGTTTCCATGTTGTGCATAGTTTTACAGTCTTATAGTAGTTTTTCAGGTTTGATAACATTTCATTTAGAATAACTCTGAATGACTCAGAAGGTTACCTGGTTATATGCATTTAAAAGTTAGCAGTTGGGTCATATGGCAACCTAGATCCCCATCAGCAGACAAATGGATAAGAAAGCAATGGTACATATACACAATGGAATATTACTCAGCCATTAAAAAGAATATATTTGAATCAGTTTTAATGAGATGGATGAAACTGGAGCCCATTATACAGAGTGAAGTAAGCCAGAACAATAAACACCAACACAGTATACTAACACATATATATGGAATTTTAAAAGATGGTAACAATAACCCTATATGCAGGACAGAAAAAGAGACATAGATGTATAGAACAGAATTTTGGACTCTGTGGGAGAGGGCGAGAGTGGGATGATCTGAGAGAATAGCATTGAAACATGTATATTATCAAGTGTGACACAGATCACCAGCCCAGGTTGGATGCATGAGACAAGTGCTCAGGGCTGGTGCACTGGGAAGACCCAGAGGGATGGGATGGGAGGGAGGTGGGAGGGGGGATCGGGATGGGGAACACATGTAAATCCATGGCTGATTCATGTCAATGTATGGCAAAAACCACTACAATATTGTAAAGTAAATAGCCTCCAGCTAATAAAAATAAATGAAAAAATAAATAAATAAAAGTCAGTAGTTCTGGTTTGTATGAGAGACATATGGCTAAATGATATTCAAAATGGAGTCAATGTAGACGGAAGATAGAATATATTCCAGGACAGAGTTCTAGGGCTCTGTATAATTTGTATGTCACATGGACAAAGGTGGGGAAGGGAAATTTTTCTCAGTCCAGGAGCTACATGCAAACCATTAGTCATTATTCTGAAAATATTGATGAGGTAATTGCTGTAAGTTAGGCACAGTTCTAGTACACGGGGTACATTAAGTGAACCAAACAGGCAAAGCTCCTTGGTCCAGAGAGTCTACTCTTTTACAACATTGCTTCTTTACTCAACATCCTTTTCCTATTCAAAACTGTTTCAAACCTTCTCCACTTCCACAAATCCCATCAACATCCACCCTATGCCCTTGGAAGAAGCACTGGATACTAACTTCACAGAAGAAGCTGAAGCCATCAGATGGGAAATTTTCATCATCATACCTTGAAGAACACTTCCTTCCCCTTTCCTTTCTCCTTTCTTCAGTAAAAATGGTGTCTTGGAGGCTCTCCTTGGTTTCCTCAGATAGCACAGGTGCCGTGATTTACCGCGTTACAGCTCTGGACCATGTTATGTTGTAAATCTAGCTTGTTTTTCTTGAGGAAAAGGTCTGTGTCATCTTGCTCACTGTTCTAGCCCCAGAACCTAAGGCTTAGCATGTGGTGGTGCATGAGAACTTTGGATGTCAACGGATCAGAGAACTGAGGGATTTCTGGGGAAGAGGCCTGTACAGTGCATTCTGAGAGAGGAGCCATGTCTAGAGTGGGGCTTAAGAACATTCTAGTGATGGCTCTACCAGTCTTCAATTCAGCATCATAGAATGTTGTCTTCCACACAAGTTGGAGATTTAACCTTTCAGGAGAACTTCAGGCAGAACTGCCTGAACGTTTGAGGGGCCTTCCAGCCTGCCTTGCTTGAGGGATTCTTCCCATGATTCTCACATCTCTCTCAGACTTTTAGGACCGAGTTCAAAGGATGTACCTTTTTCCTGGGGCATCCTTGGAGCATAAGGCATTCAGAGACCTGATCACATCATTGTGTCTTCAGCAAGTGTGAACCTTTTTTGTAGGAACTCTATAGAGGTAATAATTATCATGATCTCTCTTTACTGAGGACTTACCAGTTGCCACTAGTGGTAAAACAAACAAACAAACAAAAAAAACACTGCCAATGCAGGAGACATGAGAGACTCAGGTATGACACCTGGTTTGGGAAGATCCCCTGGAGAAGGAAATGGCAACCCACTCCAGTGTTCTTGCCTGGAGGATCACATGGATGGAGGAGCCTGGCAGGCTAAGGTCCATAGGGTCACACAGAGTCCCCCACAGCTGAAGTGACAGCATGCACCATTTGTTCTCTACTGAGGATGCACCTCGAACTCACTTTCTGGCTTTGGGAAAGTAACTTAACTAAAGACCCAGCTTTCATCCATTTCAAGGGAATATGTTAGCTCATACAGTTGTCCTGAAGAATGGAATGAAAAATAAATTGCTTTGTATAGTTCCAGAGTTAAGGACTTGGCTAGGGGACTTGCTGTGGTCAACTATGCGTGTTTACCAAGTAGTCTGTCCAGCACTGTCTTAATTCCACAGGAGCCTAGTTCCCTGGAAATGTCAGGACTTCAGATGTCAGCTCAGTCTCTAAATTCAGGGGTGAATATCAAACACTCAGTGCCTGCTAATGATCATTTACTATTATTTGACACTAGCTATAGAAACATGAAATCTTTTCTTTCAGAATGCAGCAAAAATTTCGTGACAGGACATCTTTTGTTTTTTCTGAGAGGTGGGAAGAAAATGGAGTATTAGAGTTGTTACTGGTAAAGTAGTCCTCAGTCCTGTTAGTCTGGAGAGAGGGTGCTTGATTGTTTTTCTGGTTTGTATCCTTGTCTATTTTATGTTCGGACATGATTCAAAATGGTCATGGAATGTTTACTAATTACTGTTGTTGGTTTATAGATTTTTTAAAATACTTTGTAGATTTTTAAAAAATATTCAGTAGATGTCTTTAAATACTCTGTAGTACCATTATAGAAGTTCTTAGTCATATAGCTCTTAGTAGCTTTCAAAACCAGAATTTTTCTTCTCATATCTTTCCTTAGCTTTAACTTTTAAACCTATTCCTATCTTTCATTTTCCTTCCTATGTTTTCAGTTGATTTCCTTGAGGCAAAAAGCAACTGAAGCTAATATATCTTACATATAGCAAATTCTTAATATTTTGTATTTTATCAACAATAATAACAAAAATAAATGGAGAGGTATTGTTCTTGATACATTTATGTACTCTATTTTCCTTTAGAGAAATTCCTAGTTGAATATAATGCTTGATTGTTTTCCCTTTATCAACTATCTGTCCTCATTCTTTTTTCCCTATAGTTGGAATTCTCAACTATTTGCTTGTCCTTAAAGTATAATAACCTTTAATTTTACTGTAATATATAATATGTCCATTTTTCTGACATTAGACTTAATTTATATTATTTATTTAAGCAAAAAGTTGTCTCATTCTGAGTTGACATAATGTCTTGATTAAAAACTTTTTCCAGTATGAAAAACATAAATTTATGAATATGCACAGAGCTGTGTTTTCATTTCAGCTTAATATAGGCTACATTCTCCAATGTGCTTAATTATTCTTAAAGTTTAGGTTATTTAGATTTAAATGTGCTTTTGATTAAATGGTTCCATTGGCAGATATCCTTGGTGCTAAGTGAGAATTTAAACAAATTGACCCTCTAAGTCAACCAAAAGAGCATTAGAGTTGAGAACTGAAATATTATATATGATATTTATTGGGTCATAATAATGTAATAAAAAACATATCATCCAATCTTGTCAATCAGGGAGCAATCTTAAACATAGCTTATAAAACACATTTTTCAATTATATAACTTCATTAAAATAAAACCTAGGAAATGGAAGCAGCTTCTGGTTTGCCAGTTGCAGTTTACTTCTCTTGTACATAATATCAGACACCAGAACAAGTCCTGGGGAAGGTTCTTTGGCTTCATCTACAGCAATGTGCCTTGCTCATCTGGAGTTTATGCTGAGACAAGACTAATGTCCACATATGTTTTCTTCTAATATAAATGCCAAATTGCTTTCTCAAGGAAAAAAAGCTTCCAAAGTGAAGGAAGTCTTTATCTACTGGCTAAATATTTAGATAATGTACTGTTTTGCGCAACCTGGTGACAAGTTTTGTAAGGTTTACAAGCTATATATCTTGCTGGATTGAAGGCTAGAACAGGTGGGGAGTTTCCTGGGAACACTAACTCCAAGAGAAGTAAAACACTCATGAATATGGAAAGAGAAGGGTGAAAAATTATTTACGAGCACTTATCTCAAGGAGGATGTTTTATATACCAGACAGGAAGACTCTTGGGGTAAGGGATGAAGCAGTCAGTTACAGATGGTTGCTAAACTGCCTTCTAAGGAGGCTAAATCCAGCTAATTGCAGGCATTTTGTTTTATTATTGGCAAATGCCAGCTGAAGCAGTGTTACTATTATCTTCTGCTCATCGGCAAGCAAATCTCAACTTCTCTTTCAAATAAGTGTTAGTTATTTATGGATATAATTCAAAAGTGAGCCAAATTAATAATATGTCCTTTAAGTACGATTCTTACAATGTGTATGTGGAGGGGTAAAATGATCCCTAATTTTTCATGTGGCTGAGAATATGCTTTAATGCCCCTGAATTTATAGTATGCACATGATTGTAGATATGGGTTTTTCTTCTTTTTCATTAACATTCTGTAGTTAGTACTTGAAGCTACAGAAAAAGGTATTTTTTAAAAAATAATTTTTCCACTGTTTCTTTGAGACTTTATTTCTTAGAGTAGTTTTGGATACATAGCAAAATCAAGCAGAAGCTACCATTTCCATATATTCCCTGCCCCCACACTTTCACAGCCTTCCTCACAATCAGCAGCCCACACAGAAAAGCTTTATGCCAATCCGGAAGTCAGACATGAGCCCAGGAATTCATGTATTATTTTCCAGAGTAATTTTCCCAAGTCCTCTTTTCAGTCTTACTGGCATTTTCTGCTACTTTCTGGTCCCCTCTTTTTTGCTCATCCAGCTATACATTGAGGATTCTATTTATATTACTCTGCTGTGTGTTACCTGTGACTATGCCTGCATCCAGGGTTAAGTGGTATGGAGATGTGAGGAAAAAAGATATGTTAAACTCACTGCCAGTTTGGTGGTAAACTGGCTTTCAAATTCTGGCATTCTTTCCAAAGCTCCTTGTTATTTTCTTTTCAGAGTCCTAAAGTAGCTGCTCTGTGCACTCCAGGTATTATTGCTGTGTGTAATTGGGCTCAAATATAATCATATTAGGTGAAAAGAACTTCTGTATGCTACTGATTTTTAAAAATTTGTTGACATTTGCTTTAGAATTGAAATATCAATTTTGTGGTAGTTCTATATAAGATTGTGAAGAATTTATCTTCCCTAATATGTGTGTGCAGTTTCTCTGTATTTGTGATAAACCAAGATGTTACTTGTAGAGTTCAAATATGCTCCATGTCATTTGAGCTAGTAAATATTAAAGGTATATATTGAAATATCTCACTTTTTAGGCACAGTTTCAAAGTTTTCTCTGGATTTTATCTCCAGATCTTTATAAGGAGAGAGAGAGGAGACAGAAACATTCAGAATTATTTCTTCCTGATCAACTGAATAGTTTATAATTATGTTGACTCTTCTATAACTGATACTACTTTTGCATTAATCATATGTTTTGTGTTTTTCTCCCATTTTTAAAGAAGTTTCTTTTTATTGGGATATAGTTGGTTTATTTATTTATTTATTTTTGTGGGGATCTGTAATGTTTTTATTTTTTTTTTCCATTTATTATTATTAGTTGGAGGCTAATTACTTTATAATATTGTAGTGGTTTTTGTCACACAGTGACATGAATTGTTATATTAGTTTTATATGCACAACATGCTCAATATTTTTATAGATTATACTCCATTTAAAATTATTACAAAATAATGACTATATTTCCCTATGCTCTACAACATATTCCTGTTGCTTTTTTATACATAGTAGTTTGTATCTCAATCTCCCACCCTATTTTCCCCCTCTTTTCTTCCTTCTCCCCACTGGTAACCAGTAATTTGTTCTCTGTACCCATGAGTCTATTTCTGTTTTGCTATATTCATGCATTTATTTTTTTCTTTTTTTTAGAGTCCCCATTCATGGATTATTTGTCTTTTTCTGGCTGACTTATCTCACTAAGAATAATACTGTCTAGGTCAATCTACATTGTTGCACATGATAGAATTCCATTTTTATGACTGAGTCGTATTCCACTGTGTGTATATAATTTCATCTTCTTTATCCATTCATCAGTTGGTGGACACTTCGGGTGCTTCCATATGTTGGCTGTTGTAAATGATGCTGCTATGAACACTGGGTTGTGTGTATCTCTTCAATTTAGTGTTTTTGTTTCTTCAGCTATTTACCCAGAAGTGGAATTGCTATTTCTAGAAATTTCTTTATAAATTGTTTTTTAATATCTTTGCTTTCACTGCAGTAAGGGAGATGGCTATCTTGACAGTCATAGAAGTGCAGCAAAAAGTGAAAATCAGGGGTGTGACATACCATTTTGGGGACCCGGTTTAACATGCTTTTTCAATATGGAAACATCATAGAGATTGGACAAAACCATAATATAATACTTGGAGTTGGGTGCACACAGCAAAGTGACAATTTTGATGAGAGCATTTATAAGCAAACATCCATTTGTTAAGTCCAGTTCAGGAACTGATTGTTCTGAAAATGAAGAAGATGGTATCCTCGTGAGGGCAGGTTGAATAGTTTGTTGTTTGGATAAGCGAATATTCACAAAGTTCCTGAAATGAAACTAAAGTTATTTGCAACTTTATCTTACTGGACAAAAATGTCCTGGTTTTAGTAAGATAATGTTATTGCAGAATATAAAGCAAAATATAATCAAATTAATGTATGTTAAGTGTTTGGAGATAATTTTAATTCCCATTTTTATTATATTTTAGGAATATATTTTAGTTCTATTTTTCCATAGATTTCTCTTTTAGATTTATTCTTATCACTAGCAAGTTTATATTTGAATCCATTTTATTTTTGATTTTTTGTGGATTTTCTACTATTTTACCATTTTACCCCTTTTGTATATTTTGGGTACCTTTTGATTTTTTTCCTATTCATTGGATCTTTGCCTATTGTTGACTAAAGTGATAATCGCCATTTGTTTTTTTAACATTTTAAATTAGCCCTAAAGCCTTAGGTCTGAATTTCCAAGATCACCCTGTTCCATATTTTACCATTTGATCCATCTACACCTTTTCCTCAGGGTCACTTTATTTAAGATGCCATGGCTCCTGAGAATAGAAGTGATGTCCAATACTGTATATTAATTCCTTATTCTTTGGAATTCATTCTATATTTTTGAAACTAAAAATCTTATTTTCTTCATTGTTGACTAGGATGCAGTAGTTGTTTGAACTTGAAAACTGATATATGTGGTTTTAAATATTCCCCCTGAATACTCTACATCTCTTCATGAAACAGATTTATATTACAGCTGTTTAGTTTTGGTTCTCAGAATAAAGCATGCACTATCCAGGCAATCATGGAATTATTTTCATCCCAGAATTCAGAAAGTCTGCAGGGAAGTTTTTGTATTTTTGACACTATTTGAACAATTGCTATGCCTTTTATTTAAAGGATTTATGTTTCCTTACAATGTCAGCCATCCAGATGTTCATTTGGCATTGAGTTTCATCTAAATCAATGATTTTTATCTGGAAAATATATTAAGTACACAGTCCTGGATTAACACTCAAAAACAGGTTCATATCTACTGATTTGATTTATGAGCAATATCTAATTTGACTGATATTTTAATAGCTAAGTTTTAATTTTAAAAAATTGTAATTTTGTTCCCATACTGAGAAATACATTAAAGAGGGGTGCAAGTCATAATCCTAACATTTCTTAAACACTCTTTTCTATTTTCCCCTATTTCTTCACATCCCCCCAGTCTTAAATCTTTTTTGGCAAAACCATAACATATTCTGTAACCTTACACATTGGTTTGTTCTTCCTTTCTTTTTCAGTTCTTTATCATCTATATTGACTCAAATAATTACTTCTTGTGCTCCTCTTTTCTCTTCAGCCAAGCTCTCTCCTACTCTTTCTTTATATATGCATAATAAAATAATAAATTTTAGGAATATGTTCGGCACTATAAGGCAGTGGAAGATAAAACTAGATTGGTGATTTCAGACCATGAGATTTTGACCACTCCCATGATAAGATGACTGTCACATTTTGTGTGTGTGTGTGTTAGTTGATCAGTTGTGTCCAACTTTTTGAGACCCCATGGACTGTAGCCCTCCAAGCTCCTCTATCCATGGAATTCTTCAGGCAAGAATGGAGTGGGTAGCCACTCCCCTCCAGAGGATCTTTCTGACGCAGGAATTGAACCTGGGTCTCCTGCACTGTAGGCAGATTCTTTACCCTCTGAGCCACCAGGGAAGCTCCATGATAAGATTCCTGTCACATTTTGTATACTCTATGCCTAGATAAGAGAAAGATTGATCATCTAGTGTTGGTTTCCATTGCATCTCCTGAAGTCTTTTACAGCATTTAGATTTTTCTCTAACTAACTCGTATAAATCTCATTCATATCCTCAGTTTTTGCTTCTCCAGTCATGGGGTTTAGGAGGAATTCTCCTGTGATTTGTGATTCTGCCCACTTATTTCCCAATTTAATTTAGAATGAGATGGCCTCATCTTCCTTATACTTGTAAAACTTTCTAAACTTATTGGACTTGTTCATTATTGTTTTTTAATAGGTATTTTCAACTATATGTTCTCCTTCTTTGATTATTTCTATGCAAATTTAGAAAAGTCAGGAGTCGAATGTGTATAGCCAATCTCTATATTCAAAACTTCTCTGCAATAAAATTTTATATCACTCACTGAATTGCTGCATATACATTTTAATAGAGATAACCTAAAAATATGAGCAATCCAACAACATGTTTTGGAATTGATGGCAGTTTTTTCTTTCTCTATGATTATAAAGTCATTGGTTTAAATAGATTTATGGAAATTGATTCACTGGAGGCAAGCAAAAATTCATAAAACTATCCATTTTAATTTCCACCTAATAATAAACCCCTGCATCCTGTGATTTGCATCACAGAGCCTTTAGAATGCATGTGGAACATGAACAGACATACTTTAGGACCTGAAGATCTGTCTTTGTGAGTAAATAGAAAGAATGAAATAAGCACTATTAGGAATAGTCAAGAACACTCCTCTAATTGTATTTATGTTGGAGCCATTTCTTAAAAAGCCTATTTAATAGATAACTTTGACCCTTAAACTATCTATTGGGATTAGAGTGTTTGAATAACGCTGAACATTTGGATGACATATGAGGGGGAAAATATTGCAAAAATTCTACACGTATTTGGAACAGAGGAAAGAAAATGTCTGAACATTTGGTCAAACTCTTACCAATATTTATCTAATTGTTTGACATTCAAGAGTTATAGATAAGGCTGGTGGATTTATGGCACTTAAAAATAAGCATGTGCATGCTCAGTCATGTCCAACTCTTTGCAACTCCATGTACTGTAGCCTTCCAGGCTCCCCTGTCCTTGGAATTTTCCAGGCAAGAATACCAGAGTGTGTGGCTATTTCCTACTCCAGGGGATATTCCCAACCCAGGAATTGAACCCTGTCTCTTGAGTCTCCTGCATTGGCAGGTGGATTCTTTTCCACTGCACCATCTGGGAAGCAGCTAATTTGTCATATGTTAAAAAAAAAAAAAGATAAATCTTTGCTTTGAAGGTCACTCTTGCAAGGCACAACTGTGCAAAGTACCACATTATGGAAAAATATATATTAGACTCCCTGCAAACTGGAAAATAATGTCCAGTGCTTACTGAAGTCCCACATAAAGGTAGAAATAAAAAGACAGGGGAAATGGGTGGTGGCTTGTGTTTATAATACAGAGTGTGAAAATTTAGAAACATTTCAAAATTTCAAATGTCCTATCAATCTTGCCTAATATTCTCCTTTGTACTCCTTAAGACTATAGCCATTCCTCTCTTTTCTCCTTCTCTCTTCTAGAGCTATTTTTTCCTTCTATAGAATGAGATCTAAATTCCAACTTGGGTAGATACCCCCAATTGACCCGTGAAGACCGAATTTATTATTAAATTGCATTGCTTTGTCACTCAGCACAGCTTCAACTTTGTAAGCTTAAAACCTTGCATTAGGATCCCAGATTTCCTAATAAAATATGGGAACAATAATGTAATGCTGTCAAGAATAAGTGTAAAATAAATATTACCACAGTGATTTGCATAAAGTTTTTGATCAGAAAACAAAAGTCAATATTTGTTAAATGGATGAATTTGATACTTTTTCATAAAAATAAATTTACAGAAAAATCATCTAAATTTGTTTCAAAAATAATTATCTGAATAATTATCTGAATGAACAAGGAAAAATTCATATTTAAAATAACTTTTATGAATATTTCATAAAATTATAAGTATTGTAAAGCAATTATTTTATTGAAGTATAGTGGATTTACAATGCTGTGTTAATTTCTATTTTATAGCAGTGATTCAGCTATACACATATAAATTCTTATTCATAATCTTTTCCATTATTGTTTACCACACAATATTAAATATAGTTCCCTGTGCTATTCAGTAGGACCTTGATGATTGTCCATCCCCTATATACTAGTTCATATCTAAAGCAATTACTTTTCAAGGATCCCAGTTTGACCAATACACTGGCTATGTTAGACAAGTGACTTAAGGGTTCTTTTACAAAAAAAAAAAAAATATGGCCTTAGAGTTTGCAAAGTGTTCGTTGTCTCATGAACTTTAAAAAAATGACATTTAATGAGAAGCAAGTCTTAATCACTTGGAAACCCACAGTACATACAGCACTTTTTAAAAATTCCAAATATATTACTTTGTCCCGGTACCATTGGAGCAAATCTGTGCTTTTCATATGTGACTTATTGGGTGAAACGCTTAGGACAACTTTTATTTCTGTGCCATATTCTAGATCTATTGGACTAGAATCTTCTGGGCAGAGGTCTGAGGGAAAAACTTCTCCCATGCAATTCTGATGATGAACAAATTTTAAGAAACATTGGGCTAGATGATCCTTAAGGGCCCTTATAACTTCTGATTTCTGACAGCTTATTTTAGGAAAGAAATGTTCATTTTAATGTACCACATTTGTTTAAACTGAAAAAAAAAATTATGGCAATTAAGTAATCAAACTCTTTGCAAATTGAAAAAAATCATGTGGTAGCAGGAATAGCAGCAGAATTCTCCATTTAGTTAGACTCTGATCATACACTTTGGTACAGTAATCAAAGAAAAAATATGGAGATTTTTATTTTGTCTTTAAAGCTAATCTTTATATTCTTGAAAATGTGATTACAAATATGGATATACTTTCAATGTTAATCTGCTCTTTGAATTTTTTTCTCCTGAAATGTGAGAAGTGGTATATATATATATGGGACAATGCTGCTGCTGCTGCTAAGCGGCTTCAGTCATGTCCAACTCTTTGTGACCCTATGAACTGTAGCCTTCCAGGCTCCTCTGTCCATGGAATTCTCCAGGCAAGAATATTAGAGTGAGTTGCCGTTCCCTTCTCCAGAAGATCTTCCTGACCCAGGGATCATACCTGGGTCTCTTGTATTGCAGGCAGATTCTTTACCATCTGAGTTACCTGGGAAGCCCATATATGGGACAGTAACAGTTAACAGACCTAGACAGCATATTAAAAAGCAGAGACATTACTTTGCCAGCAAAGGTCCGTCTAGTCAAAGCTATGGTTTTTCCAGTAGTCATGTATGGATGTGAGAGTTGGACTATAAAGAAAGCTGAGCACTGAAGAATTGGTGCTTTTGAACTGTGGTGTTGGAGAAGACTCTTGAGAGTCCCTTGGACTGCAAGGAGACCAAACCAGTCAACAAAGGAAATCAGTCCTGAATATTCATTGGAAGGATTGATGCTGAAGCTCCAATACTTTGGCCACCTGATGTGAAGAACTGACTCATTTGAAAAGACCCTGATGCTGGGAAAGATTGAAGGCAGGAGGAAAAGGGAACAACAGATGGTGAGATGATTGGATGGCATCACTGACTCTATGGACATGAGTTTGAATAAACTCTGGGAGTTGGTGATGGACAGGTGGGCCTGGTGGGCTGCAGTTCATGGGGTCGCAAAGAGTCAGACATGACTGAGTGACTGAACTGACCTGAACTGAAGTCAATAAGTAATGCTTATTTGATAACCCCATAGCAATACACGTAATTGAATAGCTGAGTTCAAAATAAGAGTAAAAGTTATACCTTAGAATTTATATTTGGTTACCCCTGAAGTCATTATAATAATCAGCTACCAACAGAAGACATTTTTCCTCTTCTTTTAAGGAGAGTACCAGAATTCACATTCTCGTCATCAGAACGAAAACTTCTGTTCTCCACGGGTCGATTGCCAGCAGTGGAATAAAGGTTTCTATATCAATCAATATATAATATGTTCCATGATGTTCTTGCTTACTATGATAAGCCAGTAAACCAGGAAATAATTTCACCTCTGTCTTTAGGAACATCCCCCCAAATCCATTTATTCAAGCAACAAATTGCTCAACTAGGCTCTTGACACCACAGCACCTAGCTCGTTTGTGTAAATGGTTTTCCTTTCAGGAGAACTGGGCATACTTTCTCTCTGATCAAATAATGGTTTACTTATCAAAAGTGACTCAAAGTTCCCCCACTTCATGTGTCCACCAATGCTAGAGTATTATATTAAGGATTTCACTCAACAGGAAGTAGATTCCTGCTTTAAAAGATCTGTTTTACACCAGCACAACCCAGATCTTAAGTTTTCTGAGATACTCCTAAGAGTCAGTCAGAAAGTATTCTCCCGCTTCGTAGGTTGAGCAGTTGTTATAAGACTTCCTTCCTTTCTTTATCTTTATTCTTTTTGTGTGTTCTTCTGGGATGTGCAGCTGACAATCTTGTGTTTTATATTTTAAAAACAATTTTTATTCTTATTGATCATAATAATACTTTTACATGGGCTTATAAATTATCATATTACAGAAAAGAATACAATATATATTTTTAGTTTTTTGGTGCTTGGACAATATGCAAAACTATTATGGCAATTTATGGTTTATTCTTTTTTCAAATGATGAAGTAATTACACTAATTGTAAGAAACTAAAGGACTCAATAAAGGCACCAAAGACTAATAAATTGCAAACATTACTCTACCTTTAAGTAACCTATTGTACTTACTACACACACATAGATCAAAACAATAGTCAATATTCTGATTAGTTTTTAAAATAAGCAAAATAAAACATCTACAAAAACATTTGCATTATATAAATATACTTTGTTTTCCTTTGTGATTCTTTATACTTTTACAATTTTTAATTGTTTTAAAAGTTTATTTTTTATTTTTTTAAAGCTGGAGGTACAGGATGTTCTCAGGTCTATAAAAATAAGATTGTAAATAGTCTAAATAATTGAAATGAGCTTTTTTCATCTTTATGCATTTTGTATTTCATCATGTATTTGCAATGAAATAAATATGTATAAAGTCTTAGAAAATTATAAATATTTAAAGCAAACACATTTTAAAATGTACAAACCTAAAATAATATTTTAATGAGCAATTGAGATGTAATAAAACATGAAAATTATTTTTATGTGATAAAAAACAGAACAGTTGTAACTATTAATACAACATGAATTGGTGAGTAGATGAAGGTAATTTTTGCTCAATGTGGTATTTTTGAAAGGTTGTTGCTTGAATGAAAAGACGCCAGGATTCTTGGCCTCTGGAGGAGAAGAATTCAATCTGGGGCCAGAGACTAGGCTTGATCACTCAGAGCTTTTGTGTAATAAAGTTTTATTAAAATATAAAGGAGATAGAGAAAGCTTCAGAAGGGGGCAGAAAGAGTACCCCTCTGCTAGTCTTCAGCTGGATGTTATAATATAGTCACTAGCAGTCTGTTAATGAAAGAAAGGAATGTCTTAAAACCAGAATGGCACCAGGCCCCTCACCCATAAGATGCATTTTGGGATAATCTTGGCACCAAATGATTCATCCTAGGCCATAAAATTTGAATCTTGTTGAAGGGCAGATTGCCATACAAATAGTTTCGTTTACATAGATTAGGGGAACAATATCTGAGTACAACATACTGGTTTGTCAAGTAGGTTCTGAGCCATTAGGCAGAACCGACTTGAAGACAAAGTCTGGGATAAATACATAGTACATTAACATAGCTTAAGACAAACATTTCCATAAGAAAAATGCATTGGTTAACTCAAGGTTTGAGAATAGTTAGCTTCAGGTGAAACCAGGTGTCATTATGGGAACATAGTATTTTAAGAGAAACCTCCTTTTAAATTTGTATAGAGAAGGTAAAAAATATTGCTAATTTGTTTCCTCCTGCGGCTTAAGAGAGATAAAAATGTCTGGCACTTGCAGCCTATTTCCTCTGTTTGGAGACCCCTGGCCTTCCTGCCTGTTACCCTCTCATTTTCAATATTTTAACAAAAATCTTTGCAGTCTATAATAGAATATTTAAAAATTGATATACATACTGAAATATGAACCTAATAATTTAGTCATAATAGTAATGGAATAACATTTCATTACAGGGGGTTTTTACTTAAAATTGCTCATAATGCATTACTTTGGCAGTAGTATTAATGTATTAGAAAGTGATTCTGTTATGATAAGACCAAATCCCTGAATAGTTATGAATAATTGGTTTCCATACTAACAAATTTCTTTCAGAACAAAATGACACCATTATCATCTTTTTAAATTATATTAAGAATAAGAAAACTTACATACCACATTCATTCATTAAGTTAACACTATTAAGTTACTATTGTGCTCACTGTTCTAGACAGTTGGGAAACATGAGTAATATAATCAGTCACATCTTGGACACCATTGTCAATGAAAAATTAATCAGTCAATCAAAGAAAGAAATGGAAATTTTGTACAGGCCAAATTGAGGATTATAACCCCGGAACAGCATCTCAGAAATCTCTAAGAACTGTTCTGCTTGTTAGATGTCATGGTACAGTCATATGAATTTTTTGAGACAGAAGACTGTACATTAAATGTTGTATTATTGACAGTTTACGCAATCTAGATCTGCAAGTACAAAGTGGTGAATCACCATGGCAAAATCAAGAAGGCAAGTTATTTTTTTAGGAGTAGTCTTGATACTAGGAGAATGTTGCTCTTTATGGTTGAATAGGTATTTCTGCCAATGTGGGAGGTGGCAGTCAGTGCACAGTGGAGGGTGAGTGGAAGTCAAAAGGCAGAGGAAATTTCTTCATGTTTAAATTTTTCTTCTCTTGCCATAAAATATCAATTTTATTTCATATCATAGAGTATGAGACAGTAGAGAAAAAATTAACTTTAAAAAATTTATATATTTTGAATGGAAGATAATTGCTTTACAACATTGTGTTTGTTTCTGCCATATATCAGCATGAATCAGCCATAGGTACATGTATGTCCCCTCCCTCTTGAAGCTCCCTCCCACCTCCCACCCCACCCCAGAGAGCACCAGATTTGAGCTCCCTGCATCGTACAGAAAATTCCACTGTCTATCTAATTCTACATATAGTGATGTATATGCTTCAGTGCTACTCAGTCAGTTTGTCCCACCCTCTTCTTCCCCCTGTGTCTGTAGGGGAAGAATTAACTTTTTATGCAGTGTTTGCTATGTGTTATGTACTGTCCTGAGTGTTTTCCAAACATTAAACTCTGTATTCCTCATAATAACTTACAAAATAAGTACTCATCTTCTGTATTTTACGGTTGAGGAAACAGAGGCAGCAGCACAGAGTGTTTAAGAGATTTTGAGGTCACACATCTAGCGAGTGGTAGAGCTAGGATTCAAATGCTGAAGCAGGGTGCTTCCAAGTCTGTGCTCTAAAAGTTATGCCGAGTTGCCTAATTTTTCATAGCAAATAAGTGGTGGATTGGTGGTAAAGTTATTTTCTAAGTTAAATATTGTTCTTACCCTCAAATTATTTTAATAACTACTTTATTCTTTAAGCGGTTATGCTACAATCTTGAATCAAAACAAAAATGCAGACGTATATTTCCCTTATCTCTTTCATTGAAACTGAAAATTTTGTTGTGTGGTATCATTGAAACAGCTTTTTTTTCCCCCACTGATGTAATTTGCAAAGAATTTATTTTTCAAAATGACCCAGAAAATTGTATCTTCTTATATAACACTGTGTGGTAGTTTGATCATTCTTTGGCATTGCCTTTCTTTGGGATTGGAATGAAAACTGACCTTTTCCAGTCCTGTGGCCACCGCTGAGTTTTTCAAATTTGCTGGCATATTGAGGGCAGCACTTAGTGCCGAAGAGATCCCTCTAAATAATTTTCGAATGCCCTTTCCTCCACTGAAATTCTGGATGTGAATCATCTAATTAGGATCTCCATAATTTCAAATTGCTGTAGGTACCCTCAGTTCACTTCAGTTTAGTTGCTCAATTGTGTCCTACTCTTTGTGACCCCCATGGACTGTAGCACGCCAGGCTACACCATCTAGGTACACCGTCACCAACTAGGTACCCTACAACAATACATTTATTTTTAGAAAATAATCTAAATAGCACAGGTTCTCAAAAATATTGTTTGTGCCTGAAAATATGTTTTCTTTCTATTATATATATATATATTAAATATATATATAAATATATTTATATTTATATTAAATATATATATATATATTTAAAATTACCTTGATACATGAAATTTATTTTACTTGACTTCACCCTGTTTTCAACTTTTCTTTTGGCTAAGTTTTAATTAACTTTACATTGAAATGAAATTTTCAGAAGTACACTGCAACCAAATTCAAATGCCAAAATAAAAAGCAATTTTTAGTTACCCTCTCAGTAGTGATAAATAAGTGATAGTAAAAATAATTTATAAACTCACAACATTGAATACCAACCAAACAGATGGGTTCCAACTGTAGCAACATGCATGCTCTGTACAGGTACGTACCTAATAAAAGAGAGCCTTTGCAAAGATAGCGCATTAGATTTGCCAGGATTAGATGTAACTCCCTTTTCTGAGCAAGGCCTTCTTGGATTCTTTTAAATGTAATGAGGCAGTAGTCTCAGAAAAAATTAATATAGAAAAAAAGTCAGAGGACTTTTACTGTTTTTACTCTCAGTATTCATATTTTGCCTACACTCTTTCCAGCTCTCTGTTGTAGCATTGTTGTGAATATCTGAGGATTCTTAGATCCGTTAACTCTTATCACACAGATGGACACAGAAGAGACTGACCACAATTTACAGAGCAGCTCTGAAGACCAGCTTGGGGAGAGCTTTGCTGGATGAATTATACAACTACTGGGCAAAAATGATGAAATTCGAGGTTATCCAATGACAAAACTTTTAGCTTATTTTGGTTTTGGCAGATTGGTTTCTACTCTCTATTTAAAGAATTAAAAATAAGTAAACATAATTTCTGGACAAACAGAACTCATGGGGGTTTTACAGACAGTATATTTCCTTCCTTTATTGGGTTATATGACTTAACATTTGGGAAATGAACACACACATCTTGATATACTTTGATAGTCATGATGTATTGGTTTATCATTTTTTCTTCTCAAAACTGAGGTAAGTACTATGAATACCACAGTGGAAATCAAGGCCATATAGAAATTTAGCCAAAGGTAGCATTGGAGGTAAACATTGTGGGTGCGGAAATAGAAAGTTGTAGTTCCAAATAGTTTGATTCCTCTTAATTAATATTATAGTCAAAACTATAATGAGAAGTAAGAAGGAGCAGAAGATAAGGTTGACACAGTGCTTTTGAGAATGCACAAGCGGGGACCATCACTATCCTCTTCCGTATCAAAAAACAAAGGTTGAAAAATATGTACAAATCATGTGCGATAACAATGCAACAAATAAGCAGAGTAATGAGGGTATTGACAATGTTGAGGGCACTGTTTAAAAAAGAATTATGCATATTGTACACCTTGTAACAGTAAAATTGAGCTTTGACATGCTATAAATAGAAAGGTGGTGGTTAGAAAGAAATAGAAAGCAGAGTGGTTAAGAGCACAAGACCACTGCAGCCAGATGGCCTGGGAAGAATTCTAGCTTCACCACCAACAAGTTTTATGATTTTGAAGCAAGTTGGTTGATTTCTTTATACCTTATTTTCCTCATCTATAAAATGGAGATAAAAATAGAATAAATAAGAGATTAAGAAACCTCAAAGGATTGATGATGACAAAGTATTTAGAACAGAACCCGCCCAGTGTAAGAAGTATATAAAGGATTGTTTTGCTATTTTTTTTTTTTTAATTTGCTGAATACAGTGAAAAGTTCTGTACATTCTTCTTTAACTACCAAAAGTCAATAGTTATTTGGGTGGAATTAAATCTTACCCTTAAGGTTAAGATTGCTGCAGGGCTTGTTTTACATATTTGTTGCAGGGAATTGTGTTATACTCATCTTAAGTGTTATACTAGTCTTAAGTAGAAAATTATGACTGATAAGTAATATTTGTTGCAAGAAATTGAATTTACATGGTGTAAATTATAAAGTACACATCGGCATTGTTGTGATTAATTTTCTGTCTGTGCCCTCTAAAACACCCATTTCTATTTGTCACAATATTTTTCTTGTTTAGCAGAAAGCATCACATTATTTTTTTCTTGACAATCTCAGCTATCTGTCCAGTGGAAAAATAAACTGATTGCAACCTACTGAATCTTAAAAGAAGTGAAGCATGTTTTTTCAATATGAAGAAATAAAGATGAATGTAACTAGATTTTTGCCACCAATAAGCTTATCTTTAACCTAAGATTTAACCCCTACTACTACTACTACTTGTGTTTAGCCATGGCCTTAATAGCAATAAAGGGATCATATACCTCAATTTATGCCTGTTTTTTTCCCAGCATGATTAATATGTTCTTTTCTGCATATTTCAATGGTTTTCAAATGGAAGAGACACCTAGAAGCTTGTATCAACTATAAGCATAAACATAATAGCTTTTCTACATCCTGTGAATACTTATACAATTGTCAAGTTTGAAAGTGGAAACCCCAAAAAAATTCCTATGCCAGAAAAAAATTGCTATGAAGAACATTACTAGAATGATTGTTGAAACTGGAATATGAATTGAAAATTAGATAGAAGTATATCAGTGTTAAAATTTCAGAATTTAATTACTGTGATCAAGAGATTATCTTTGTTATTGTAAAACACACACTGAAGTAGTGTTGCCATGGAGCAAGATGACCACAACCTACTGTCAAAATTTTAAAAATATTTGTGTGTAGAAAGAAAAACACAGCAAATATGTCAAAATATTAAGAACTGGCTGATCTGAGTAAAAGGCATATGGGCATGCTTTGAATGTTTCTTGCAATTTTTCTGTAAGCTTAAAATTATATCAAAATATAAAATTAAAATAAAACCCCTGCAAAGGATTATGTACATAAATATGTGTATACTTGGTCTTCATTTATAACTTAATGTGAACTCATTAAGTTATTCTTATGAACCTGAGCTTTCTATATATCACATGAGGACTGCATTTAGTAAATAAACAGAAGGTAGAGAAACAGTTCAATCATTTAATAGACAATTAAATTTTGGACAGCTGGATGTTGACTATAAGGTGAAAATTGTCACTAAAAAGACTAACAGAAGGAGTGAAGAGAGATGGCAGTTGTCAGAATGGGTACGTGGTCTCTGCAAAGGTGGGTCAAAGATAAACTGGCAGACCCTGGGATGGAAACAAGGATTAACAGTCTAAGTTGACAGAAGACAATGTTGACTATACAGTTCTTAGTTAGGCATAGGTTTCAGAGAACATGATCAGAGACAATGATTCAGATATTCAGAATGGTGGTGTTTGAAAACCTAACGTGGGATACGGAATAGTTTTTCAGACAGGTAGCAAAACATATGTATAAGGAGTTGGGAACAGACAGCCTCAAAGGGATCCAAACTAAGTTGTAAGTGTCATATAAAGTTGGAATAAATTAACAGACATCCAAGGGTAATGAAAGCTAAAACCAACCATCAAAACAAAACAAAACAAAAAAAGGAAAGAGAGGCTGCACGCCCAAAAGTATCCGTTAGAAGGGAGAAGCATATTAGGACCTAAGTTAAGTTCAGCCGCTCAGTCGTGTCTGACTCTTTGGGACACCATGGACTGCAGAATGTCAGGCTTCCTTGTCCATCACCAACACCCAGTGCTTGCTCAGACTCATGTCCATCGAGTCAGTAATGCCATCCAACCATTTCATCCTCTATTGCCCTCTTCTTCTCCCACCTCCAATCATTCCCAGCATCAGGGTCTTTTCAAATGAATCAGTTCTTCACATCAGGTGGCCAAAGTATTGGAGTTTCAGCTTCAACATCAGTCCTTCCATGAACACCCAGGACTCATCTCCTTTAGGATGGACTGGTTGAATCTCCTTGCAGTCCAAGGGACTCTCAAGAGTCTTCTCCAATAGGACAGTTCAAAAGCATCAATTCTTCGGCATTCAGCTATTTTTATAGTCCAACTCTCACATCCATACAAGACTACTGGAAAAACCATAGCTTTGAATAGACAGACCTTTGTTGGCAAAGTAATGTCTCTGCTTTTCAATATGTTGTCTAGGTTGGTCATAACTTTTCTTCCAAGGTGGAAGTGTCTTTTAATTTCATGGCTGCAGTCACCATCAGTAGTGATGTTAGAGCCCCAAATTATAAAGTCTGTCACTGTTTCCATTGTTTCCCCATCTATTTGCCATGAACTGATGGGACCAGATGCCATGATCTTAGTTTCCTGAATGTTGAGCTTTAAGCCAACTGTCCTCTTTTCACTGTCCTCTTTCACTTTCATCAAGAGGTCTTTAGTTCTTTGCTTTCTGCCATAAGGGTGGTGTCATCTGCTTATCTGAGGTCATCAATATTTCTTCTGGCAATCTTGATTCCAGCTTGTGCTTCATCCAGTCCAGGATTTCTCATGATGTACTCTGCAAATAAGTTAAATAATCAGAGCAACAATGTACAGCTTTGACATACTCCTTTCCCAATTTAGAATCAGTCTGTTTTTTCCATGTCCAGTTCTAACTGTTGCTTCTGGACCTGCCTACAGATTTCTCAGGAGGGAGGTCAGGTGGTCTGGTATTCCGTCTCTTGAAGAATTTTCCATAGCTTGTTGTGATCCACACAGTCAAGGGTATTGGCATAGTCAGTAAACCAGAAGTAGATTTTTTTTCCCTGAAACTCTCTCACTATTTCAATGATCCAATGGATGTTTGGCAATTTGATCTCTGGTTCCTCTGCCTTTTCTAAATCCAGCTTGAACACCTGGAAGTTCACAGTTCGCATACTGCTGAAGACTGGCTTGGAGAATTTTGAGCATTATTTTGCTAGCATATGAGATAAGTGCAATCGTGTGGTAGCATGAGCATTCTTTGGCATTGCCTTTCTTGGGGATTGGAATGAAAACTGACATTTTCCAGTCCTGTGGCCACTGCTGAGTTTCTCAAATTTGCTGGCATATTGAGCACAGCTCTTTCACAGCATCATCTTTCAGGATTTGAAATAGCTCAACTGGAATTCCATCACCTCCCTAGCTTTGTTCATTGTGATGCTTCCTAAGGCCCATTTGACTTCGCATTCCAGGATGTCTGGCTCTAGCTGAGTGATCACACCATCGTGATTATCTGGGTCGTGAAGATCTTTTTTGTACAGTTCTTCTGTGTATTCTTGCCACCTCCTCTTAATATCTTCTGGGTCTGTTAAGGCCCTACCATTTCTGTCCTTTCTTGAGCCCATCTTTGCATGAAATGTTCCCTTGGTATCTCTAATTTTCTTGAAGAGACCTTTAGTCTTTCCCATTCTATTGTTTTCCTCTATTTGTTTGCACTGATAACTGAGGAAGGCTTTCTTATCGCTCCTTGCTATTCTTTGGAACTCTGTATTCAGATGGATATGTCTCTCCTTTTCTCCTTTGTCTTTCCCTTCATTTCTTTTCTCAGCTATTTGTAAGGCCTCCTCAAGCAAACAGTTTGCCTTTTTCCATCTCTTTTTCTTGGGGATGGTTTTGATCAGTGCCTCTGTACAATGTCATGAACCTCTGTCCATAGTTCTTCAGGCACTCTGTTTATCAGATCTAATCCCTTGAATCTCTTTTTCACCTCCACTGTATAAGTATAAGGGATTTGATTTAGGTCATACCTGAATTGTCTAGTGGTTTTCCCCACTTTCTTCAATTTAAGTTTGAATTTGGCAATAAGGAGTTCATGATCTGAGCCACAGTCAGCTCCTGGTCTTGTTTTTGCTGTCTGTATAGAGCTTCTCCATCTTTGGCTGTAAAGAATATAATCAATCTGATTTCGATGTTGACCATCTGATGATGTCCATGTGTAGAGTTTTCTCTTGTGTTGTTGGAAGAGCGTGTTTGCTATGACCAGTGTGTTCTATTGGCAAAACTCTCTTAGCCTTTGACCTGCTTTGATGTGTACTCCAAGGCCAAATTTGTCTGTTACTCCAGGTGTTTCTTGACTTCCTACTTTTGCATTCCAGTCCTCTATAATGAAAAGGACATCACTTTGGGGCATTAGTTCTAGAAGGTCTTGTAGATCTTCATAGAACTCATCAACTTCAGCTTCTTTGGCATTACTGGTCAGAGCATAGACTTGGATTACCATGATATTGAATGATTTGCCTTGGAAATGAACAGAGATCATTCTGTTGTTTTTGAGATTGCATCCAAGCCCTGCATTTTGGACTCTTTTGTTGACTATGATGGCTACTCCATTTCTTCTAAGGGATTCCTGCCCACAGTAGTAGATATAATGGTCATCTGAGTTCAATTCACCCATTCCAGTCTGTTTTAGTTTGCTGATTCCTAAAATGTTGATTTTCACTCTTGTCATCTCCTGTTTGACCACTTCCAATTTGCCTTGATTCATGGACTTACATTCCAGGTTCCTATGCAATACTGCTCTTTAGAGCATCAGACTTTACTTCCATCACCAGTCACATCCACAACTGGGTGTTGTTTTTGTTTTGGCTCTGTCTCTTCATTCTTTCTGGAGTTATTTCTCCACTGATCTCCAGTAGCATATTGGGCACCTACTGACCTGGGGAGTTCCTCTTTCAGTGTCCTATCTTTTTACCTTTTCATACTGTTCATGGGGTTCTCAAGGCAAGAATACTGAAGTGGCTTGCCATTCACTTCTCCAGTGGACCACGTTTTTTCAGAACTCTCCACCATTACCAGTCTGTCTTGGGTGGCCCTACACGGCATGGCTTATAGTTTCATTGAGTTAGACAAGGCTGCCATCCATATGATCAGATTGGTTAGTTTTCTGTGATTGTGGTTTTCATTCATGCCACTGGAGCAGTGGCAGCATGGTGCTGAAGCTACTTTGAGGAGATACCCCACATCCAAGGGCAAAGGATAAGCCCCAAGATGGTAGGAGAGGCAAAATCACATTTAGAATCAAACCCCATACCCACCAGAGACACTCAGAGGGCTCAAACAAAACCTTGAGTTCACCAGGACCCAGGAGAAAGGAGCAGTGACCCCATAAGAGGCTGACCCAGACTTGCCCGTGAGTGTCCAGGAGTCTCTGGTAGAGACGGGGGTCGGTGGTGGTCTGCAGCAGGTTTGGGGGCCCTGAGTGCAGCAGTGTATGCATTGGGACCTTTTGAGGGAGGTCGCCATTATCTTCATTACCTCCACTATAGTTTGGCTTCAGGTAAAATAACGGGGAGGAACACATCCCAGCCCATCAACAGAAAATTGGATTTAAGATTTGCTGAGCATAGACCTGTCCACCAGAACAAGACCCAGTTTCCGCCTCAATCAGTGTCTCCCATCAGGAAGCTTCCATAGCCCTTTATCCTTCTCCATTAGGACCCAGCGAAAAATCAGTGGGATAGATGGAAAGGAACTTAAGCAACTCAGTAATTAAGTTTATTAAGATACAGAAACCCAGGAGAGTTAATAATATGAAATCCTGAACAACCAACTGTTGGGCTACAGCTTTTTAAATAGTGGTGCCAGGTGCTGAGAAGGGGCAGAGTTTGCAGGTGGGAATTAAGTAGTCCCAGCTGGGAAAATTGGAGGGCTTCATGAAGAGAGTGCCAAGCAGTCAGTTGGCACTGACTTTTTCCAAATTTTTTTTTTCCAAAAAATCAATTCCTTTTCCCAAAATTTCTTCTGTGGCTGCCAAATTAAAGAGGTGCTAAAGAGGAATGTGGAAGAAAAATGCATTTGGGATTCATGTAGATTTGCATTTAAAACTTGTTTCTCCCACTTGCTGCTTATGTGTACTTTGATGTTGTTGTTGCTAAGTCGTATCTGTCTCTTTTGTGAACTCATGGACTGTAGCCTCCCAGGCTCCTCTGGCCATGAGATTCTCCAGGCAAGAATACTGGAGTGGGTTGCCATTCCCTTCTCCAGGGGATCTTGCTGACCCAGGGATCGAGCCCACGTCTCCTGCATTGCAGGCGGATTCTTTACCACTGAGCCACTAGGGAAGCTATGTGAACTTTATCAAACCTCATAATAGTATCTAATGAAAAGGACTAATTTTAGAAATAAAATAAGTAAAGCAAATATGTAAGTTTTTGGTCCAATGCTTGAAACAAAAATTGCACTTAGTAAATGATAGATTTAATTATTATGGATGGAACAAGAGTTTGTATAGTATTCTCTCTCTTGCTACCAACTGGTGATAGAAGAGGTAGGTGCACTGATTCCTAGCTTCACTGGCCAAAATTAGACAAACACACAAAAACAGCAAGTGAAACAAAAGTCTTCTTGTGATATAAAAGCTCTGCAGGGTGGTAGCCTGCTTCGGAAGTGTGTTTTCCCAGTGAGAGATGGGTTCCATACCTAATGTAGTTATAAGATCTACCAGGTGAACTGAGAGTTCAAGTTAGCTGGTGTTTCAGCTTTTGTGGGAAGAGTTAAATGCAAATGAGATCTTACATTCTGCAAATTTGAGGCCCACAGGCTACTAGGAGGAAAACATTAAGCTACATGATAGTGAAACTGTGTTGACGCTTCCAGTTTTAAATGCCAAAAAGTGTCATTCATATTTACACTGGGCCGAGAATCTCACCCAGCTGGGAATCTGACAGAAATAGGAATTATATGTAATTGAAATACGTAAACTGTGGCCTGAAAATAAGAGAATAGTGAAATGATTACAAAATTAATTCCATCCCAATTATATCACCATGTAAACAAAGTTTTATTTTTTTTTAAATATTAGCATTTTTCATTGTTGTTCTTCAACTCTTTATTTCCATATTTGTATTTGTATCCATATTGCATATTTGTATACCATGCATATTTGCAGTCATAAAGAAGGCAATCTATTAAAGCTGGAAAATATTTTTTGTTGATAATTTACTTTTGTTCACCTTATTTCATTTGACTTTTGCAGCAACTCTTTAAGTTTTGAAGGGCATATGATATTCCCATTTTATGCTAAAAACCTGAATCTCAGAGCGTTTTTAAGAATTGCCCAAGTTCATACAGCAGATAAGTCAAGATGTAGAACTGCAGTTTCTCACTCCAAAAGAAGCAGGGTTTCTGATCCATTATTCTAACAGCTCAAGGCCACCTCTCTAGGATGACCCTAGTCCCCTTACAGTGCTTGCGTGAGGAAACTCAAAGCTGCCAAAGGAACGGATTGCTTGTTTCAGAGGACACTGAAGAAGGTATCATCTCCTCTCCCAGTCTCCTGGGCAGAGTGGCAGTCTGACTTAGATAAATGCTGGTTAGCACATAGGGTGCACAGGGTCCAACATGACCTTCCTGCTTTTTGTAATTCTCACTTCCCTGACTTTACTGAAACTCCATCCACCCACCTCCCTGGGCCCTCATCCTTCCTCTGTAATGCCCGGTCTTCTCTTTACAGGTTGAAATTGAGTTCAGTCCGCACTGGGCAGTGTCTTCCCTATTGCCATAGTATCTTGTGGATTAAAATCTGTTCTTATATATACATATATATATATATAAATATATATAAATCTGTCTTATCACTCTAACGAGTGTTCGATGTGGTTTCTCTTTAACAATAACCACTAGTTTGAGAATAATTAAAGCTTTGAATAATACAAGCCTACCTGGTTTTGTTGTGGTTGTCTTTATCAAGTTTCAGATACTGATTTTTTCTTTTTTTTTTTTTTTTGCTTACTGAAGGCTTATGACAGTCCTGCATCAAACAACTCTATTGGTGCTATCTTCCCAAGAGCATTTGCTTACTTTATGTTTGTGTCATATTTTGATAACTCTCACTATATTTTAAATGTTTCATTAATATTATACTTATTATGGTGATCCATGGTAAGTAACCTTTGATTTGTTACCATGACTGGCTTAAGGTTCAGCAATTTTAGCAATAAGGTACTTTTTACTTAAGGTAGAAACCAAAAAGTTCATGTGTCTTGTTTTATGGCAGTATTCACTTTATTGCTGTGGTTTGAAATCTACTGAAATACCTTTCAGTAGGTATGCCTGTATTAAGTGTTGGTAAAGATAGGATCCTGAGAAAACTCTTCTATACTTCTGGCAGGACCATAATTTGTGTTATAAATTGGAGTAAAGCTGAAAGTGTTCTCACCCTGCAGCTCAGCATTTCTTCTCCTGTCCTTTTTGTGCATCCTTACCTGGATAATTATCTGCAAAGCACTGTTGCAAACATGTATCATGATTCTACATGTGTCAGAAATCTAGAATATAGACACAGGGAAGAGACAGAACGCCTGTGGTGTGCTCATAATAGTCATATACATGCATGCTCAGTCGTGTCTGACTCCTGGTGACCCCACTGATTGTATCCTGCCACGCTTCTCTGTAAGTGGAATTTTCCAGGCAAGAATACTGGAGTGGGTTGTCATTTTCTTTTCCAGGGGATCTTCCTGTCCCAGGGATCGAACCCACGTCTCTTGTATCTTATGCATTGGAAGGTGGATTCTTTATCATTGGGCCACCTGGAAAACCCATAATATTCACACAGTGGAATATTTTAAAATAATACAAATGAATGAACCACAGCTGCATTTATCAATATTAGTGAATCTCACAAGCATAATATTGCTTTATTTATACAATTCATGCAATATACCATTTGTATAAATTTTAAATTGCTTGCCAAATGAACAATAAAAATAAAAAAATAGGAGGAGGAGCCAAGATGGCAGAGGAGTAGGACAGGGAGACCACTTTCTCTCCTACAAATTCATCAAAAGAATAACTGAACGCAGAGCAAACTTCGCAAAACAACTTCTGATCGCTAGCTGAGGTCATCAGGCGCCCAGAAAAGCAGCCCATTGTCTTCGAAAGGAGGTAGGACAAAATATAAAAGATAAAAAGTGAGACAAAAGAGCTAAGGACGGAGATCCTTCCCGGGAAGGGAGTCTTAGGCGGCATTGCTTGGGGTAGGGTCCGGGCCTGAGTGCCCTGAGGACAATCGGAGGGAGCTTCTGTGAGTTGCCAACTTGAACTGTGGGAGACCAAAAGAGAGAGAGTAAATTAACCGGCCCGAACACACTGCCGGCTGTTCGCAGAACAAAGAGACCGAGCAAGTCCAGAGAAGAGCTCGCAGGCTGCGGACCGGCCCAGCCCCGCTGGAGGCAGGAGGCAGGGGGGAGGGGAAGGTCGCGGCGAGACACAGGGCGCGGGCACCCGACCGGCGCGGGCGGGGACTGGGGCTGGGGACGCGGAGGGCAGAGGGCGCGCGCACCCGACTGGCGCCAGCGGAAACTGAGACTGGGTCCGTGGAGGGGAGTGGGCGCGCCACACCTGGGGAGAGTGCGCCCACCAAGCCCCTGGCTGCCTGGACCGCTCTGACGGGGAAGGCACTGAGAGCGGGCGCAGCTTTTCCTTCCGCGCTTTTGTGGAACACCCGAGGGCTGGAACCTCGCGCAGCGCGGGGCGCGCTCCATATAGAACAGCCGGGAGCCTGAGCAGCGCAAACGGAGAAAACAGCGTCAGCCCCTCCCGGCAGCGCCAGCCCCGCCCCACAGCGCCGGCCCGTCCCCGCAGAGCGACGGAACTAGCTACCTAAATAAGATTCCACCTCCGCCCGCCTGTGTCAGGGCGGAAACGAGGCTCTGAAGAGACCGGCAAACAGAAGCCAAATAAACAAAGGGAACCGCTTCAGAAGGGACTGGTGCAACAGATTAAAATCCCTCTAGAAAACACCGACTACACCAGAAGGGGCCTTGAACGAGGAGCTATCTGAAACTGAGCCGAACCCACACTGACCGCAACAGCTCCAGAGAAACTCCTAGATATAATTTTACTTTTTTCTCTCTCTCTTTTTTTAATTTTTTCTTTTTTATTTTTTCTCTTTTATTTTCCTTTAAAATCCCCTATTACTCCCCCATTACTCCTTAACTTTCATTTCCATAGATTTTTACGATTTTTTCAATTAGGGAAAAAAAAAATTTTTTTTTCCTTTTTTTTTTTCCTTTTTTCTTCTTTCCTTTTTATCTTCTATTTTCTATTTTTCTTTTTCTCTTATTTCTTTTAAAGTCCTCTAGTACTCCTCTACTACTCCTTAATTTTCATTTTCAATACACTATAACCTTACAAAAAAAAAAAAAAAAAAAAAGAAGAGAAGCCCTATTTTTAAACCAAAGATTATTCTCTCCCAATCTTGACTCTCTGTTTTCTACCTCAGAACACCTCTATTTCCTCCTTTCCCCTTCTCTTCCCAATCCAATTCTGTGAATCTTTGTAGGTGACTGGGCTACGGAGAACACTCTGGGAACAGACAGCTGCGTAGATCTGTCCCTCTCCTCTTGAGTCCCCCTTTTTCTCCTCCTGCTCATCTCTATCTCCCTCCTCCCTCTCCTCTTCTTCATGTAACTCTGTGAACCTCTCTGGGTGTCCCTAAAAGGGGAGAATCTTTTTGCCATTAACCTAGAAGTTTTCTTATCAGTGCTGTATAGTTGGAGAAGTCCTGAGACTACAGGAAGAATAAAACTGAAATCCAGAGGCAGGAGACTTAAGCCCAAAACCTGAGAACACCAGAAAACTCCTGACTACATGGAACTTTAAGTAATAAGTGACTGTCCAAAAGCCTCCATACCTACACTGAAACCAACCACTACCCAAGAGCCAATAAGTTTTAGAGCAAGACATACCACGCAAATTCTCCAGCAACGCAGGAACATAGCCCTGAACATCAACATACAGGCTGCCCAAGGTCACACCTAACACATAGACCCATCTCAAATCTCATTACTGGGCACTCCATTGCTCTCCAAAGAGAAGAAATCAAGTTCCACGCACCAGAACACTGACGCAAGCTTCCCTAACCAGGAAACCTTGACAAGCCAATCGTCTAACCCCACCCACTGGGTAAATCCTCCACAATTAAAAAGGAACCACAGACCTCCAGAATACAGAAAGCCCACTCCAGACACAGCAATCTAAACAAGATGAAAAGGCAAAGAAATACCCAACAGGTAAAGGAACATGAAAAATGCCCACCAAGTTAAACAAAAGAGGAGGAGATAGGGAATCTACCTGAAAAAGAATTTAGAATAATGATAATAAAAATGATCCAAAATCTTGAAAACAAAATGGAGTTACAGATAAATAGCCTGGAAACAAAGATCAAAAAGATACAAGAAATGTTTAATAAAGACCTAGAAGAAATAAAAAAGTCAATTAAAAATGAATAATGCAATGAATGAGATCAAAAACACGTTGGAGGGAACCAAGAGTAGAATAACGGAGGCAGAAGATAGGATAAGTGAGGTAGAAAATAAAATGGTGGAAATAAATGAAGCAGAGAGGAAAAAAGAAAAAAGGATCAAAAGAAATGAGGACAACCTCAGGGACCTCTGGGACAATGTGAAACGCCCCAACATTCGAATCATAGGAGTTCCAGAAGAAGAAGACAAAAAGAAAGGCCATGAGAAAATACTCAAGGAGATAATAGCTGAAAACTTCCCTAAAATGGGGAAGGAAATAGCCACCCAAGTCCAAGAAACCCAGAGAGTCCCAAACAGGATAAACCCAAGGCGAAACACCCCAAGACACAAATTAATCAAATTAACAAAGATCAAACACAAAGAACAAATATTAAAAGCAGCAAGGGAGAAACAACAAATAACACACAAAGGGATTCCCATAAGGATAACAGCTGATCTATCAATAGAAACCCTCCAGGCCAGAAGGGAATGGCAGGACGTACTGAAAGTAATGAAAGAGAATAACCTACAACCTAGATTACTGTACCCAGCAAGGATCTCATTCAGATATGAAGGAGAATTCAAAAGCTTTACAGATAAGCAAAAGCTGAGAGAATTCAGCACCACCAAACCAGCTCTTCAACAAATGCTAAAGGATCTTCTCTAGACAGGAAGTGCAGAAAGGTTGTATAAACGTGAACCCAAAACAACAAAGTAAATGGCAACGGGACCACACCTATCAATAATTACCCTAAATGTAAATGGGTTGAATGCCCCAACCAAAAGACAAAGATTGACTGAATGGATACAAAAACAAGACCCCTATATATGCTGTCTACAAGAGACCCACCTCAAAACAAGAGACACATACAGACTAAAAGTGAAGGGCTGGAAAAAAATATTTCATGCAAATGGAGACCAAAAGAAAGCAGGAGTCGCAATACTCATATCAGATAAAATAGACTTTCAAATAAAGGATGTGAAAAGAGACAAAGAAGGACACTACATAATGATCAAAGGATCAATCCAAGAAGAAGATATAACAATTATAAATATATATGCACCCAACATAGGAGCACTGCAATATGTATGGCAAACACTAACGAGTATGAAAGAGGAAATTAATAGTAACACAATAATAGTGGGAGACTTTAATACCCCACTCACAACTATGGATAGATCAACTAAACAGAAAATTAACAAGGAAACACAAACCTTAAATGACACAATGGACCAGCTAGACCTAATTGATATCTATAGGACATTTCACCCCAAAACAATCAACTTCACCTTTTTCTCAAGTGCACATGGAACCTTCTCCAGAATAGATCACATCCTGGGCCATAAATCTGGTCTTGGAAAATTCAAAAAAAATTGAAATCATTCCAGTCATCTTTCTGACCACAGTGCAGTAAGATTAGATCTCAATTACAGGAAAAAAATTGTTAAAACTTCAAACATATGGAGGCTAAATAACACGCTTCTGAATAACCAACAAATCATAGAAGAAATCAAAAAAGAAATCAAAATATGTATAGAAATGAATGAAAATGAAAACACAACAACCCAAAACCTATGGGACACTGTAAAAGCAGTGCTAAGGGGAAGGTTCATAGCATTACAGGCTTACCTCAAGAAACAAGAAAAAAACCAAATAAATAACCTAACTCTACACCTAAAGCAATTAGAGAAGGAAGAAATGAAGAACCCCAGGGTTAGCAGAAGGAAAGAAATCTTAAAAATCAGGGCAGAAATAAATGCAAAAGAAACTAAAGAGACCATAGCAAAAATCAACAAAGCTAAAAGCTGTTTTTTTGAAAAAATAAACAAAATTGACAAACCATTAGCAAGACTCATTAAGAAACAGAGAAGAACCAAATTAACAAAATTAGAAATGAAAATGGAGAGATCACAACAGACAACACTGAAATACAAAGGATCATAAGAGACTACTACCAGCAGCTCTATGCCAATAAAATGGACAACTTGGATGAAATGGACAAATTCTTAGAAAAGTATAACTTTCCAAAACTGAACCAGGAAGAAATAGAATCTTAACAGACCCATCACAAGCAAGGAAATCGAAACTGTAATCAAAAATCTTCCAGCAAACAAAAGCCCAGGACCAGATGGCTTCACAGCTGAATTCTACCAAAAATTTAGAGAAGAGCTAACACCTATCTTACTCAAACTCTTCCAGAAAATTGCAGATGAAGGTAAGCTTCCAAACTCATTCTATGAGGCCACCATCACCCTAATTCCAAAACCAGACAAAGATGCCACAAAAAAAGAAAACTACAGGCCAATATCACTGATGAACATAGATGCAAAAATCCTTAACAAAATTCTAGCAAACAGAATCCAACAACATATTAAAAAAAATCATATACCATGACCAAGTGGGCTTTATCCCAGGAATGCAAGGATTCTTTAATATCCGCAAATCAATCAATGTAATACACCACATTAACAAATTGAAAGATAAAAACCATATGATTATCTCAATAGATGCAGAGAAAGCCTTTGACAAAATTCAATACTCATTTATGATTAAAACTCTCCAAAAAGCAGGAATAGAAGGAACATACCTCAACATAATAAAAGCTATATATGACAAACCCACAGCAAGCATCACCCTCAATGGTGAAAAATTGAAAGCATTTCCCCTGAAATCAGGAACAAGACAAGGATGCCCACTCTCACCAGTACTATTCAACATAGTGTTGGAAGTTTTGGCCACAGCAATCAGAGCAGAAAAAGAAGTAAAAGGAATCCAGATAGGAAAAGAAGAAGTGAAACTCTCACTGTTTGCAGATGACATGATCCTCTACATAGAAAACCCTAAAGACTCTACCAGAAAATTACTAGAGCTAATCAATGAATATAGTAAAGTTGCAGGATATAAAATTAACACAGAGAAATCCCTTGCATTCCTATATACTAACAATGAAAAAACAGAAAGAGAAATTAAGGAAACAATACCATTCACCATTGCAACAAAAAGAATAAAATACTTAGGAGTATATCTACCTAAAGAAACAAAGGACCTATACATAGAAAACTATAAAACACTGATGAAAGAAATCAAAAAGGACACAAACAGATGGAGAAACATACCGTGTTCATGGATTGGAAGAATCAATATTGTCAAAATGGCCATTCTACCCAAAGCAATCTATAGATTCAATGCAATCCCTATCAAGCTACCAACGGTATTTTTCACAGAACTAGACCAAAGAATTTCACAATTTGTATGGAAATACAAAAAACCTCAAATAGCCAAAGTAATCTTGAGAAAGAAGAATGGAACTGGAGGAATCAACCTGCCTGACTTCAGACTCTACTACAAAGCCACAGTCATCAAGACAGTATGGTACTGGCACAAAGACAGAAATATAGATCAATGGAACAGAATAGAAAGCCCAGAGATAAATCCACGAACCTATGGACACCTTATCTTTGACAAAGGAGGCAAGGATATACAATGGAAAAAAGACAACCTCTTTAACAAGTGGTGCTGGGAAAACTGGTCAACCACTTGTAAAAGAATGAAACTAGAACACTTTCTAACACCATACACAAAAATAAACTCAAAATGGATTAAAGATCTAAATGTAAGACCAGAAACTGTAAAACTCCTAGAGGAGAACATAGGCAAAACACTCTCCGACATAAATCACAGCAAGATCCTCTATGACCCACCTCCCAGAATATTGGAAATAAAAGCAAAACTAAACAAATGGGACCTAATGAAACTTAAAAGCTTTTGCACTACAAAGGAAACTATAAGTAAGGTGAAAAGACAGCCCTCAGATTGGGAGAAAATAATAGCAAATGAAGAAACAGACAAAGGATTAATCTCAAAAATATACAAGCAACTCCTGCAGCTCAATTCCAGAAAAATAAATGACCCAATCAAAAAATGGGCCAAAGAACTAAACAGACATTTCTCCAAAGAAGACATACAGATGGCTAACAAACACATGAAAAGATGCTCAACATCACTCATTATCAGAGAAATGCAAATCAAAACCACAATGAGGTACCATTACACGCCAGTCAGGATGGCTGCTATCCAAAAGTCTACAAGCAATAAATGCTGGAGAGGGTGTGGAGAAAAGGGAACCCTCTTACACTGTTGGTGGGAATGCAAACTAGTACAGCCGCTATGGAGAACAGTGTGGAGATTTCTTAAAAAACTGGAAATAGAACTGCCATATGACCCAGCAATCCCACTTCTGGGCATACACTGAGGAAAGCAGATCTGAAAGAGACACGTGCACCCCAATGTTCATCGCAGCACTGTTTATAATAGCCAGGACATGGAAGCAACCTAGATGCCCATCAGCAGATGAATGGATAAGGAAGCTGTGGTACATATACACCATGGAATATTACTCAGCCATTAAAAAGAATTCATTTGAACCAGTCCTAATGAGATGGATGAAACTGGAGCCCCTTATACAGAGTGAAGTAAGCCAGAAAGACAAAGAACATTACAGCATACTAACACATATATATGGAATTTAGAAAGATGGTAACGATAACCCTATATGCAAAACAGAAAAAGAGACACAGAAATACAGAACAGACTTTTGAACTCTGTGGGAGAATGTGAGGGTGGGATATTTCAAAAGAACAGCATGTATACTATCTATGGTGAAACAGATCACCAGCCCAGGTGGGATGCATGAGACAAGTGCTCAGGCCTGGTGCACTGGGAAGACCCAGAGGAATCGGGTGGAGAGGGAGGTGGGAGGGGGGATCGGGATGGGGAATACGTGTAAATCTATGGCTGATTCATATCAATGTATGACAAAACCCACTGAAATGTTGTGAAGTAATTAGCCTCCAACTAATATAAAAAAAATAAATTAAAAAAAATAAAAAATAAAATAAAAAAATAAAGTATGTAAAGAAAATACAGAAAGAACAAAAGGGAAAAGTGGAAAATAATTTTAGGATGCTGGTTCTCTTACGTCATGAGGAGGAATCCAAGAAGGGAAATATCTTCACCTGGGTGATAGGTACAGTAATCTATTAATATTTTTTTTAATAAATTGCATAATTTATGTGTGCTAAAAGTGAAATTGAAGTCATAGGTCATAAATTTGACTTTTGAAATTTAACCTAATATTCAGAAATAATGAAAATTGGTTATTTCTTATACACTTGAGTTTTTAAACTAAAGTCCACCCCCCTAACGTATCAGTTTTGAGCTCTCAACAAGTTCACAAAATCTTTGTAGTAAGCAGATTCTCTCCCTCCAACCACCCATCCTCACTGAAGAGAGAATGTTTATTCTCTGGAAAAGTTAGACAGGAAAGATTCTGGGCAGAGAGAGAGAATCTTGGTGAAAGCAGGAGGATTTAACAAAAATGGATACACTACACCCTGGGAGTCTAACTTAGAGAACAAGAATGGCTAGGCGCTCACTGTCTTTCATCCCAACTCCTGACAGGCAGAATTGAAGCTTCATTTAAAGAAAAACTGAACAGTATAAGAATGCACCTTACTAACAAGACCTTTCAGCAAATAAAAAGATCATCAAATGACCCTACAAGAAAGACCACAGAATTTGCAATAGTGGCTTACTCTTAAATATGAGGGAACAGTCAAGTATTTTCAGACTGTGGAGGAATTCTCTAACATTAATAAATGAGATTTTAAAAAGAAAGAAACCCTAAGTTTCTTCTCATAACAAAAGTTACGAGGTTGGGCAGAGGGAATGCTGAATCTAAGCTTATTTTTTCACAAAACAAAAGAAATAAAAGATTGAAATCTTGCAAACATGCATATATATATATATATGCATTTGTTCCAATATTTCTATCTTTTACTCAGGGATTAAAAAATCAGAAGACTTTGACTTTTAAAGAGTATTTTAAAAGTTTTCTCATTATTTTAAATCTTATTCATCTTGCCAATGAAACTGTGTGATTATGTTAGGAAATATTAATACCTTCATATAATACCAAATTTAGATTTATTTTAGATTATCTTATGTCTTAATATCTTTGCTATCCTCCTTGTCATCCAATTATTTTTCATATTCAAGTTCATATTTGTCTATTAGCCTTTAATGAATTTGGATTTCTAATTTGTGGAGGCCATGGACTGTAACCTACTGGGCTCCCTCCTCCATGGGATTTTCTGGGCAAGGGTACTGGAGTGGGTTGCCATTTCCTTCTCCACTTTTTCTTTTTCTTTCTATGCCTTCTTGCATCATAATGATGTACAGTTTTGAGGCACATTTTCTTTAGGTTCTTAATAATTAGTAGATAATAAATCATTCACTAATAAATAATCAGTAAATATTTAGTAAATGACTTGCAGGGCTTTCATTTGCTCTATGTCTCCAAGGTGCTGTTTCTTGCTTTGCCTTGTAGTAATTCCTCCAAGGCCTGTGGTTTATTTTTGGCTCTGTATCTGTTCTTCACAGCCACAGTGAGACACAGTGGCAGCTAAGCTTGGCATATTCTGCTATTCAGGTTGTTCAGATGAATTTTTGGTCAAGTGTTTTTAAATTTTTTTTCACAGTAAGCTTGTTTCACTTCTGTGTAAGGCTTGAAGCTGGACAGCATGTTGATACTCACGTGTGACCAAGTAGGACTTCATGTTCCTCTGAGGTTGGCTAAACTTTAAACAACCTTCTTCCTGACTTGGCTCCTGACCTCCTTTACTTTAGAAAGCTGTAATTTTAAATTCCCTTTGCCCCTTGGAGATATAATGTTTTTAAAGGCCTTGTGCCAATTTTACAGCTCACAAATGTCTTTTTAAGTAACTGGGAGCCATCTTTTGAAATGTAATAATCAAGAAAAACAGCCCCCTACTTCTTGAGAGGTACCTTGTTCATTGTTTGAAAAGTATCTCCTGTCATGAAAACATGAGAGCTCACTTCTCCTTAGGACAAGGCTAATTAGCAAACGTAGGTGGCCTATAATTCCCCTGTCCCACCCATCTGAAAATCTCACCTGAGCTTGGTTACACTGGATTGAGCTCATACCTCACTCCTTTATGGCAATAATAACTTTGGTGTAGTTTTTGCTTTGACAGGTGTTATGACTCACTTATGTGTAGAAAGATGATGCTGACTTTAGATGAGATGGTCACTTACTATTAATCTAACTATTTTAGTTGGTGCAGTGGTAAAGAAACCACCTGCTAATGCAGGAGATATAAGAGACACAGATTTGATACCTGGGTCAGGAAGATCCACTGGAGGAGGAAATGGCCACCCACTCCAGTATTCTTGCCTGGAAAATTCCATGGACAGTGGAGCTTGGTGGGCTACAGCCCCTGCGATTGCAAAGAGCTGGACATGATTGAGGACACACACACAGAGCTATGTGTCTAACTTGTTGCTGTTGTCCAGTTACTAAGTTGTGTCTGAATTTTTGTGACCCCATGAACTGCAGCACACTGGGCTTCCCTGTCCTTCTCCATCTCTTGGAGTTTGTTCACACTCATGTCCATTGAGTCTGTGGTGCCATCCAATCATCTTATCCTCTGTCACCCCCTTCTCCTCTTGCCATTAATCTTTCCCAGCATCAGGGTCTTTTCCAATGAGTCAGTTCTTTGCATCAGATGGCCAAAGTGTTCCAGCTTCAACTTCAGCATCAGTCCTTCCGGTGAATATTCAGGGTTGATTTCCTTTCGGATGGACTAGCTTGGTCTCCTTGCAGTCCAAGGGACTCTCAAGAGTCTTCTCTAACACCACAATTTGAAACCATCAATTCTTTGGCGCTCAGCCTTCTTTATGGTCCAACTCTCACATCCATACATGACTACTGGAACAACCATAGCTTTGACTATATACACCTTTGTCAACAAAGTGATGCTCTGCTCTTTAATTTGCTGTCTAATTTGTCATAGCAAGAAGTACGTGAAAAAACTCCCGTATACAGTGCCCCCAGGCTTTTATTTCTTGTTTCATTTTCCTCTCTTATTTCTTTTACTTTTGGCCTGTTTATACAACCAAAATATGCAAATAAATGAAATACAGCACTCAATCTTTTTCTCCCTTGTTATATAATCTCTGAGTATATGCAGAAGGAAGTATTAAATTAGGGAGAGAAAAATTCTGTAACTTCCTACTAAGCCTTTGTCTATGTAGTAAAAGGACAAAAAAATCTCAATTTTCTTTTCTTCTTTTTTCCTTAAAATTTTTTTTTTATTTTAATAAAGCATCCTTAAACAAAGGAAGAATTGCATATGCTTAGTCTCTAGGATATTCAAACATGGAGATTAACACATAACAAGTTATTCTCTGTCTTTGTAAGCATGCAGATCACTGCTTACAAATTATTAGAACTGAAAATGCTCTTGAGAGGTCCAACCGACTTACACTTACATTTAAATCAAAGAAAACTGAAATATTTCAAAGAAGGAAGCAGTATAGTAGTGGTTCCTGGCTAGGATCAGGAGATCATTTCAGATACCATTATAATTATGTGGTGAGATAATAAAGGCTTTAACTAGAGATTGGAAATGTGGCTGAATAAAATAAGATAGACTCAAGAGGCTTTTGGAAGTAGATTTGGCATGAATCTGTGATTAAGTTTGGTAGATAAAGAAGGAGGAGGGAATAATTATGTCTAAAGTTTCTAACTTGGGTCATGGTAGATAATCATGAGCAAAACAGAAGTCAGTATGTGGTATATTGGAAAGATAATTTGTTTCTGATCTTGGATCTGCCTCAACAAATTGTATGACCTTATAAAAGTCTATTAAAAGCTAGAGTCTGATTCTTCAGCCAAATTATCTCAAAATTCCTTTTCAGCACTAAAGATCTAGTGTTCTTGAGGTGAATCAATCATCTTCACCACAAATGATCTCTTTCAAATCATGATAATAGTCATTTGTCCTCAGTCACTATGTCATGTCCAACTCTGTGACCCTACGGACTATAGCCTGCCAGGCTCTTCTGTCCATGGGGTTTCCCAGGCAAGAATACTGGAGTGGGTTGCCATTTCCTCCTTCAAGGGATCTTCCCGACCCAGGGATCGAACCCACATCTCCTGCATTGGCAGACAGATTCTTTACCACTGAGCCACCTGGGAAGACCTAAAGAGGTTTTTATCAAGTATCTACTGTGGTTGCTATAACTCTAAGAATTAAGTGAGATGCAGAGTAAAGATGGTATGTGTTTAAAGGTGATGGAAGATGACTAGCACAATACATTTATAAAATAATAAATCTATATTATTTAAATTGCAGTATTTGTTATAAGAAGGTCAATACTATGAAAGCTTAATCACTGCAGAAAATTAACAAAGAGCTCATCTTCTACATAAAAATTACCTCATAACATGCAAAAAGACTGATTCATAGGTGCCCATTCCAAAGAGATTATTTAAGAACTGAGATATACAGAACAATCATAAGAAATTTTCTAATAAATAAATAAATAAATAAAAATTTAAAAAAGAAAATTTCTAAGTTTAGTGACTGCTAAAGAGAAGGCCGAGTTTTAATTCAGACATATCTGGTTTGAAAACTCGAGCTCTTCAAACCGTATGCTTGCTAGACCTTAGCATTACCCAGAGATTGTTGCTTTCTTACTTGTAGCATAACAAATACCTTGGCCCTAATCGAAAAATAATGTTCAGTTGCATGCAACCAATATTTCACACGAACTAATATATTACATCAAGATACTGTATTGTCATTAAAGTCTTTGAAATAGAAAAGAAAAAAAAAAAGGGAGCTGTATAAGAATTGAGTCATGCTGCCATCTAGTGGTCGTTTGGTTGCTGACATTCATCAAGTACCAAAAAAGGACTTGAAAGGAATTAAAGATTTATGTATATGCAGAAAGTAGTTAACAAAGATAATAAATAGTCTGCTGTGGATTTATGTGGTAAATCTCACATAAATTTAGATTAGGGCAAAAATATAAAATAATAAAAAATATTAATGAAAAATTTTAGTTTTAGAAAATATTTTCTTCTTGAAGGCAGAATTATTATCAGTTTACATAGAAAATTAAGTTCTTTAATAGATCTTCCAGATCTCTGCAGATGGTGACTGCAGCCATGAAATTAAAACGCGCTTTCTCTTTGGAAGAAAAGCTATGACCAACCTAGACAGCATATTAAAAAACAGAGACATTACTTTGCCAACAAATATCCATCTAGTCAAAGCTATGGTTTTTTCCAGTAGTCATGTATGGATGTGAGAGTTGGACCATAAAGAAGGCTGAGCACCAAAGAATTGATGCTTTTGAACTGTGGCATTGGAGAAGACTCTTGAGAGTCCCTTGGAGTGCAAGGAGGTCCAGCTAGTCCATCCTAAAGGAAATCAGTCCTGAATATTCATTGGAAGGACTGATGTTGAAGCTCAAACTCCAATACTTTGGCCACCTGATGCAAGGATATGACTCATCGGAAAAGACCCTGATGTTGGGAAAGATTGAGGGCAGGAGGAGACGGGGACGACAGAGGATGACATGGTTGGATGGCATCACTGACTCAATGGACATGAGTTTGAGCAAGCTCTGGGAGTTGGTGATGGACAGGGAAGCCTGGCATGCTGCAGTCCATGGGGTCGCAAAGAGTCGGACACGACTGAGCAACTGAACTGAACTGTAGAGCTTCCACACATTTTTAGTTTCTGGATTCTAGCTTTTTGTCTTATTATTTAAAATACATATTCTTCATAACTTACATGTTATATTTAGGGACTGACATAAATTTCCATCTAATCAGGAAGTAAGAATAAGAACTGAAGACAACTAAATGAAGAAAGGTGATCTCAGAAAGCTCATGGGAAGAAGCAGCAGCATAGAAAATGGAAAGCAGAAAAGATTTGCTCCTAATATCAGCTGAGCTCAGTATTTCCGGGAGTTTAACAATTGCTGAGGAAACAAAGAACACATTAAATGTTTACCAAGTAGAAGAGGTCTCAAAGCGTTGTACATTTTTATTGTACACAAAATAAATGTACAGGAGTTTAACTCCAAACAATCATATCTGAAAAAAATTTAGGCGTATTAGATATCGATTCTCATTTATGTGTGACTCTTACATAAAGATTCAGAGGCTTAAAGGCTTCAGGGTGAAGAGTATTAAGAACAGGAGAAAAAAAAACAGATTCTGCAGTTCGAAAATTCTTTCATTTCCTTGTTCAGAGAGTTGAAAATGGACTTAGGTAACATATGAGATGCTAAATCATGTATTGTTGTTTAGTCACTAAGTCGTGTCTGACTTTGCAATAGTCCGCCAGGCTCCTCAGTCCATGGGATTCTCTGGGCAATAACACTGGAGTTGGTTGCCACACCCTCCTCCAGGAGATCTTCCTGACCCAAGCAATGAACCCGAGTCTCCTGCACTAGCAAGCAGGTTCTTTACCACTGAGGAGCCAGGGAACCCTTTGTTATGTACTGTTATATACTAAATTCTCTCCACCCTTAAAGAATTTATAGTTAAGTGGCAGAGATATACACCTAGAAATGAGTGAATATGCTAACCATGGAGTGCGTAAGTAGAGGACAACTCTACAACATCTCTCTCCTCAATTCCTTAAGGACATTTTTGGCAAATCACAACTCTCTGGTAATATGGGGATATTAGAATAGCTTCATTGTCAGGTTTAAAATTTTACCTCAAGATATAAACTGATTGATGATTTAGTTGCTAAGTCATGTCTGACTTTTGCAAACCCATGGACTGCAGCCCACCAGGCTCCTCTGTCCGTGGGATTCTCCAGGCAAGGATCCTGGAGTGGGTTGCCATTTTCTTCTCCAAAGGATCTTCATGACGCGGGGATCGAAGCCACATCTGCATTGCAGGCCGTCTCCAGCATTGCAAGAGGATTCTGTACTGCTGAGCCATCATATAAGCTGAAGTTTAAGAGAACTGTCTCTTCAATTGACTTCTGCTGTTTCTTCTCTCTGTTGTGATAAACACTCAAATGATGGCATTGTATCACAGTGAACTTCCGGATACCTCAGCGACACCGTGCCACATTCTGTGATGCGCAAAACTGCCTTTTCCCTATGTGACTTTAAACATTTAATATCACTCATCCTGTTGGCTATAAATGTAGGGAATGTGCTATGCACAGGCCTGTACTGTAACTAACAGGGTCTCTGAAAAATAAAAATGACTTTCTCATCACCCCCAGGCGAAGGGCTGGGAGCAGTAAAAAGTACATCCTGAAAAGACATCTCCAAAACAGGATGTTGAAGTACTGATGTGACTGATGGAAAACCATTAGTGACTGTTCCTATAACCAGAGCCTTGAGGGAGTTGCTGAGAAAGGGTGTCACTAGCAAAAGGGCTAAACAAAGTCATGAAAGGCCTGAAGGTTTGACACTGGGGACTGTGCATGGTATATATTTATCCCGGATCTGAGATTGTGAAGAACAGATAACTCTAGAGCATGAATAAGGAAGTAGAAGTTAACAATAAAAGGCATGCAAGGATTAGGATCTGGGCTTTTGCTGCGAATGGCATCAGCCCCCTGATCCCCACTTTATTTCTGAGTCTTATTTTTCCTTATTCTTCTGCAGCACCGCTTCCTCAGGTCAATTCCTTGTTGGGCTGGTCCTGACAATAAGCTCTTTGAGGGCAGAGATAGAACATTCTGTCATTGCTAAATGTTGAGCACTAATGCTTATGTCTATGTTTGAACATTCTAAGAATCAGAGAATCATGACGGTTTAACTAGAAAATGTGAAACACACGCTTATTTTCATCTCATGCACGGTTACAGATTTTATGCATGTCTGTTTATGGATTTTGATATGCTAATTGGTCACGTCTTAGTTCTTTCTCCATCTCTGGAGCTTCACCTGCAAAATATGTCATGGAAGGTGAAAAAGTATGGCTTCCCATAAAAAAAACAAGGTCATCCTCTATGGTGGCTCCAGGAAAAATAATCTCAAATCAAGCTCAGGTTAAAATTCAGCTTATCATTTAGGAACTCTTGGGAGGGACAGGAGGACGTTTGGTTTGGTAAGGTCTCATTTTGACTCATTTTGTTCTGGAACATAACATGAATTTATGGCATTTTAAAAAAACTAACCACTTCCAACTAATTCTACCTACAAGAATCGCAAGAAAATATATTAAAAAAGAGGAAATATTTGGAGAAGAGAGATTGGCCTCTGCTCCACTGAACAGGTCTCTGAGGTCTAGTCCAGTAGCCAGAAGACACACGGGCTGCTGAGCATTAGAATGTAGCTTGTCTGAACTGCCAAAAACTAAGATCATGGCATCCTGCCCCACCATTGCATGGAAAATAGATGGGGACACAATGGAAACAGTGATAGACTTTATTTTTGGAGGCTCCAAAATCACTGCAGATGGTGAATGCAACCTTGAAATTAAAAGAAGCTTGCTTCTTGGAAAAAAATCTAAGATCAATCTAGACAGCATATTAAAAAGCAGGGACATTACTTTACCAACAAAAGTCTGTCTAGTCAAAGCTACGGTTTTCCAGTGATCACATATGGATGTGAGAGTTGGATCATAAAGAAAACTGAGCACCAAAGAATTGATGGTTTCAAACTGTTCTATTGGAGAAGACTCTTGAGAGTCCCTTGGACTGCAAGGAGATCAAACCAGTCCATTCTAAAGAAAATCAGTCCTGGATATTCATTAGAAGGACTGGTACTGAAGCTGAAGCTCCAATACTTTGGCCATTGTGATGTGAAGAACTGACTCATTGGAAAAGACTCTGATGCTGGGAAAGATTGAAGGCAGGAGGATAAGGGGATGACAGAGGAGATGGATGGATGGCATCACAGACTCCATGGACATGAGTTTGAGCAAGCTCTGGGAGTTGGAGATGGACAGGGAGACCTGGCATGCTATAGTCCACCAGGTTGAAAAGAGTCGGACAGGAGTGACTGAACTGAACTGATGCGTATGAAATACACAATGAAAAAAATAATAATAATAAAGTAAAATAAATAAAATACACAATGGATTTTGTACAAAAAGGTAAAATATTTCTGCAATGTTATTTGTAAAGATTATAGTTTAAAATAAGAATATTATATATACACACACACACACACACACACATATATATCCAGTGAAAATGTATTATTAAGTTAGTTTTACCTATCTCTTTTTATTTTTACTTATGTGTCTACTAGAAAATATAAACCAACATGTATTATATTTTTATTGGGTAGTACTGGTCTAGAAAATAATCTCCTGGTTTGAAAGAGCCAGAATTTTCAGCTTTTAGAGAAGAATTGTTTCCTATCATCTGACCTGGGGATTTCTCTGCCGTAGTGAAATGCTGTTTGCTCTCTCTGTTTCCCCTCCCCCTTCTTTAAGACCTCTGCTTTTTATCTTCCTTAAATTCACTCTAAATAATTACTCCTCAAGCCCAGGTTGCATGCAGTTATATATTAGAATGTGTATTTTAACTTTAAACTATTAAAGAAGTGCTTCTAACATGTGGACATCTGTATTTCTCAATATTTTTAATTCCTGCTTCTGGAAAAGAGATTATAGGAGGTTCAGGGGAGTCTTGACATATTAACATTTTCCATTCTTGACGTTGATGGAATTTACACCTACCTGAGACCAATGGAATGGAGTTTAGTTTTTCAAGCATTGCTTATAAGAATTCTGACCATTTGATACACTTCCTATACTAGATATATTTTTCAATTGCATTCCTTGGTAATGTTTTGCTTGTAAATGATAGTAAAAACTCTATCTAGTTGAAGTATTAATATAATATGAATTACAAAGATGTTCAGATGCTGTAGAACAACAAAGTTGTGTATAAGACAGGCACATAACAAAACCTCAGGAAGAATTAGAAGACTTGGAAATTCACTAAGTCTCCTCAGTTTTAATATTTAATTCTCTCTCTCTCTTATCTGTCTAATTTTTCTCTCTCTCGACTGATTTTCTCTAAACGGCAGAAAACTTGATGGCTAAGTCTTAGGGGGAAAATTTAGTTTGGTTCAATATTCTCCTAATATTCACCCAGCTTCAAAATGTCTTATTTATCTCTAAATATCCATGTACATTGCTTCTGTAATGTAATCAACCCAATGTTAATGTTTATTCTTGCAGTTCCAGGACTTCTCTGCTCTTTTCCAGACTCTGACTTTGCTTTCCACCTCCACTATTTTTCTTCTTCCTGTGTATTAGTTTTCAAATTTAAAATCTTCTAATGGCAATAAATGACTTCATTTGAAACTTCCTGCAATGAAAAATACAAAGTAGTTTACAGATTCAATGTAATCTGTATTAAAAACCCAATGGCATTTTTTTATAGAAAAAAAAATCCTAAAATTTGTAAGGAGCCACAAAAGACCCTGAATAACCAAATCAACTTTGAGCAAGAAAAATAAAGCTGGAGGCATCACATTTCCTGATTTCAAAGTCTATTACAAAGCCACACTAATCAAAACAGTAGGATACTGTCATAAAAACAGACATATAAACCAGTAGAATAGGAAAGAGTACCCAGAGATAAACCCATGTACACATATATACAATCTTTGACAGGCTGAGTTCAGTTCAGTTCAGTCGCTCAGTCATGTCCAACTCTGCGACCCCAAGAATCGCAGCACGCCAGGCCTCCCTGTCCATCACCAACTCCCGGAGTTTACTTAAATTCATGCCCATCGAGTTGGTGATGCCATCCAGCCACCTCATCCTCTGTCTTCCCCTTCTCCTCCTGCCCCATTCCCTCCCAGCATCAGGGTCTTTTCCAATGAGTCAACTCTTTGCATGAGGTGGCCAAAGTACTGGAGTTTCAGCTTTAGCATCAGTCCTTCCAATGAACACCCAGGACTGATCTCCTTCAGGGTGGACTGGTTGGATCTCCTTGCAGTCCAAGGGACTCTCAAGAGTCTTCTCCAACACCACAGTTCAAAAGCATCAACTCTTCAGTGTTCAGTTTTCTTTATAGTCTAACTCCCACATTCATACATAACCACTGGAAAAACCATAGCCTTGACCAGACAGACCTTTGTTGGCAAGGTAATGTCTCTGCTTTTTAATATGCTATACAGGTTGGTCATAACTTTCTTTCCAAGGAGTAAGCATCTTTTAATTTCATGGCTTCAATCACCATCTGCAGTGATTTTGGAGCCCCCCAAAATAAAGTCTGACACTGTTTCCACTGTCTCCCAATCTCTTTCCCATGAGGTGATGGGACCAGATGCCATGATCTTAGTTTTCTGAATGTTAAGTTTAAGCCAACTTTATCACTATCCTCTTTCACTTTCATCAAGAGGCTTTTTAGTTCCTCTTCACTCTCTGCCATAAGGGTGGTGTCATCTGCATATCTGAGGTTATTGATATTTCTCCCAGCAATCTTGATTCTAGCTTGTGCTTCATCCAGCCCAGCGTTTCTCATGATGCACTCTGCATATAAGTTAAATAAGCAGGGTGACAATATACAGCCTTGATGTACTCCGATTCCTATTTGGAACCAGTCTGTTGTTCCATGTCCAGTTCTAACTGTTGCTTCCTGACCTGCATACAGGTTTCTCAAGAGGCAGGTCAGGTGGTCTGGTATTCCCATCTCTTGAAGAATTTTCCACAGTTTATTGTGATCCACACAGTCAAAGGCTTTCGCGTAGTCAATAAAGCAGAAATAGATGTTTTTCTGGAATTCTCTTGCTTTTTTGATGATCCAGCGGATATGAGCAATTTGATCTCTGGTTCCTCTGCCTTTTCTAAAACCAGCTTGAACATCTGGAAGTTCACAGTTCACGTATTGCTGAAGCCTGGCTTGGAGAATTTTGAGCATTACTTTACTAGCGTGTGAGATGAGTGCAATTGTGCAGTAGTTTGAGCATTCTTTGGGATTGCCTTTCTTTGGGATTGGAATGAAAACTGACCTTTTCCAGTCCTGTGGCCACTGCTGAGTTTTCCAAATTTGCTGGCATAGTGAGTGCAGCACTTTCACAGCATCATCTTTCAGAATTTGAAATAGCTCAACTGGAATTCCATTCACATCCACTAGGTTTGCTCATAGTGATGCTTTCTAAGGCCCACCTGACTTCACATTCCAGGATGTCTGGCTCTAGGTGAATGATCGCACCATTGTGATTATCTGGGTCATTAAGATCTTTTTTGTACAGTTCTTTTGTGTATTCTTGCCACCTCTTCTTAATATCTTCTGCTTCTGTTGGGTCCATACCATTTCTGTCCTTTATTGATCCCATCTTTGTGTGAAATGTTCCCTTGATATCTCTAATATTCTTGAAGTGATCTCTAGTCTTTTCCATTCTGTCATTTTCCTTTATTTCTTTGCATTGATTGCTGAGGAAGGCTTTCTTTTCTCTCCTGGCTCTTCTTTGGAACTCTGCATTCAAATGGGAATATCTTTCCTTTTCTCCTTTGCTTTTTCCTTCTCTTCTTTTCACAGCTATTTGTAAGGCCTCCTCAGATAACCATTTTGCCTTTTTGCATTTCTTTTCCATGGGGATGGTTTTGATCCCTGTCTCCTGTACAATGTCACGAGCCTCCATCCATAGTTCATCAGGCACTCTGTCTATCAGATCTAGTCCCTTAAATCTATTTCTCACTTCCACTGTATAGTCATAAGGGATTTGATTTAGGTTCATACCTGAATGGTCTAGTGGTTTTCCCTACTTTCTTAAGTTTAAGTCTGAATTTGGCAATAAGGAGTTCATGATCTGAGCCACAGTCAGGTCCCAGTCTTGTTTTTGCTGACTCTATAGAGCTTCTCCATCTTTGGCTGCAAAGAATATAATCAATCTGATTTCGGTATTGACCATCTGGTGATGTCCATGTGTAGAGTCTTTTCTTGTGTTGTTGGAAGAGGGTGTTTGCTATGACCAGTACATTCTCTTGGCAAAACTCAATTAGCCTTTGCCCTCCTTCATTCCGTACTCCAAGGCCAAATTTGCCTGTTACTCCAGGTGTTTCTTGACTTCCTACTTTTGCATTCCAGTCTCCTATAATGAAAAGAACATCTTTTTTGGGTGTTAGTTCTAGCAGGTCTTTTAGGTCTTCATACAACCATTCAACTTCAGCTTCTTCAGTGTTACTGGTTGGGGCATAGGCTTGGATTATCGTGATATTGAATGGTTTGCCTTGGAAACAAACAGAGATCATTTTGTCATTTTTGAGATTGCATCCAAGTACTGCATTTTGGACTCTTTTGTTGACTATGATGGCTACTCCATTTCTTCTAAGGGATTCCTGCCCACAATAGTAGATATGATGGTCCTCTGAGTTAAATTCACCCATTCCAGTCCATTTTAGTTCCTTGGTTCCTAGAATGTCGACATTCACTCTTGCCATCTCCTGTTTGACCACTTCCAATTTGCCTTGATTCATGGACCTCACATTCCAGGTTCCTATGCAATATTGCTCTTTACAGCATCGGACCTTGCTTCTATCACCAGTCACATCCACAACTGGGTATTGTTTTTGCTTTGGCTCCATCCCTTCATTCTTTCTGGAGTTATTTCTCCACTGATCTCCAGTAGCATATTGGGCACCTACTGACCTGGGTGTTCCTCTTTCAGTATCCTATCATTTTGCCTTCTCATACTGTTCACGGGGTTCTCAAGGCAAGAATACTGAAGTGGTTTGCCATTCCCTTCTCCAGGGGACCACATTCTGTCAGACATCTCCACCATGACCCGTCCATCTTGGGTGGCCCCACATGGCATGGCTTAGTTTCATTGAGTTAGACATGGCTGTGGTCCTGTGATCAGATTGGCTGGTTTTCTGTGATTATGGTTTTAGTGTGTCTGCCCTCTGATGCCCTCTTGCAATACCTACTGTCTTACTTGGGTTTCTCTTACCTTGGACGTGGGGTGTCTCTTCACGGCTGCTCCAGCAAAGCACAGCCGCTGCTCCTTACCTTGGACAAGGGGTATCTTCTCACGGCCGCCCCTCCTGCCCTTGAATGTGGAGTCGCTCCTCTAGACCCTTCTGCGCCCGTGTAGCCGCGGCATGGGGTTGCTCCTCTCAGCCACCGCCCCTGACCTCGGACGTGGGAAAGCTCCTCTTGGACGGGGCCCCTGACCTCCGGGGTGGGGTAGTTCCTCTCGGCCGCCACTAAGAATGTGCAATAGGGAACAGATAGTTCCTTCACTGAATGACTCTAGGAAAACTGGACATACACAGACAAAAGAATAAAATTGGACCCTTATCTTACAACATGCACAAAAATTACCTCACAATATATTAAATATTTGAATTTAAGTTGTGAAACCATGAAATTCAAGTAAAAAAACACTGGAAGAAAGACTTTTGACATTCTTCTTGGCAATGATTTCTTGGATATGACACCAAAAGCTGAGACAACAAAAGCAAATATATACAAATGGAATGATATCAAACAAAAAAAATCTTCTGCACAGCAAAGAAAAAACAAAAAACAAAAAGGTGACCTACAGAATAGAAGAAAATATTCAGAAACTGTATATCTGATAAAAGGCTAATATTCAAAATATATAAGAAATTCTTGCAACTGAATAACAAAAAATCTGATTTAAAAATGGACAAGGAACTGAATAGAAATTTCTGAATAGAAAGAAGACATATAAATGTGCAACAGATACATGAAAAAATACCCAACATTACTAATCACCAGAGAACTGCAAATCAAAATCACAATGAAATATCACCTTGGGACTTCCCTGGTGGTCCGGTGGTTAAGACTCAGTGCTTCCAGCACAGAGGACACTGGTTCAATCGCTGGTGAGGGAAATAAGATCCCATGTGCACAGTAAGTTTAAAAAAATTTTAATTAAAAAATGTTTAAAAAAGAAATATGACTCATAGAAGTTAGCATATCACAAGCACACACACACACAAGATAACAAAATTTGGTGAGGGTGTAGAGAAAAGAGAACTCTTGTACACTACATGGGAGTGTAAAATGATGTAGCTACTAGGAAAAGCTGTACAGAAGTTCCTCAAAAAGTTGAAAGTAGAACTACCATAGGATCCAGCAATCAGAATTTGGTATACATACATACAATGGAACTGAGATCAGGACCATGAAGAGATATCTGCACTCCCATGTTCATATTCTCAACAGCCATGTGGAGGCAACCTAAATGTCCATCAACAGGTAAATGGATAAAGAAAAAGTGTTACATACACGCAGTGGAATAGCACTTAGCCTTAAACAAACAAAAAAAGATGTATGACAGTGTGAAGGAACCTAAAGAACTTTGCACTAAATAAAATAAGCCATGATTCTTCCTGCATGAATCCACTTTTATGAGGTACCTAAAAGAGTCAAATTCAGAAAGGCAGCTGCGAAGGGCTGGTGAGAGGAAAAAATGGGGAGTTATACATCTACAGATGTAAAACGTCCCAGTCGTGTGGGAGGAATAAATCCTAGAGGTCTCTGTACAGCATATGCCCATAATTAAAAACTGTTGTTGTTTTTCAGTCACTAAGCTGTGTCTGATTTTTTGCAATCCCAAGGACTGTAGCACTCTAGCCTCCCTGTCCCTTACCATCTCCCGAAGTTTGCCCAAGTTCATGTCCATTGCATCGGTGATGCCATCCAGCCATCTCAGACTCTGATGCTCTCTTCTAAATATTCGTTAAGAGTGTGGACCTATGTAAATAGTCTTATCACAAAATAAACTACAATAATACACAAATAAATATATAAATATAATAATATTAGTAAGAGTAAAGATATAGTGGGCAGGCAGAAACTTGGAGAGGATAAGACATGCTTATTGCAAAGATAGTGGTGATGATTTCATGAATATATGGTGGTGGTGATGGTTTAGTCACTAAGTCCAACTCTTGTGACCCCATGGACTATAACCTGCCAGGCTCCTCTGTCCATGGGAATCTCCAGGCAAGAATATTGGAGTGGGTTGCTGTTTCCTTCTCCAGGGGATCTTCCCAACCTGGGAATTGAACCCGGGTTTCCTGCATTGCAGGTAGATTCTTTACCAGTTGAGCTATAAGGGAAGCCCCATGAATGTATAGTTATTTTTAAACTCATTCCATTGAATATATTAAATGCAAATAGCTTTTTGTGTACCAATTATACCTCAATAAAGTGGTTAATAAAAAGATAAAAGAAAAATATAAACAAGTCACTGAAAGGAAAAAAATGTTGACTTTTGCAAAAGAAAAAGCAAGAAGCAATATTTTATGTTTGAGTTATATGAGTTTCATTATAAATGAAGTCAGCATTAATATAATCAAAATAAAAATGTATTTAAAGTCAATTGATTTCAGAATAAAATTTCCATGAGTATAAAGGCAAAATATTATTGAAACTAAGGCAAGCCTTTATTTATAAATGCAACTTCAAATATGTTTTCATCCAATCTGGTTGCAGCTCTGGGAGGTTGTTTGGTGACCTGTGCACACGCATGAAAAGCTAATGGAAAAGTGGAAACAGAATTCCTTTTTAAAAAGCTGCTGTTTAGAAAGATGGTAAGGATAACCCTGTATGTGAGACAGCAAAAGAGACACAGATGTATAGAACAGCCTTTTGGGCTCTGAGGGAGAAGGCGAGGGTGGGATGATTTGGGAGAATGGCATTGAAACATGTAAATTTTCATATGTGAAATGAATCGCCAGTCCAGGTTCGATACATGCGACAGGGTGCTCAGGGCTGGTGCACTGGGATGACCCAGAGGGATGGGATGAGGTGGGAGGGGAGTTCAGGATGGGGAACACATGTACACCTGTGGCTGATTCATGTCAATATATGGCAAAACCAATACAATGTTATAAAGTAATTAGCCTCCAACTAAAATAAACACATTTGTATTAAAAAAAAAAAAACCTAAAAATACACACACACAAAAAAGCTGCTAAAATGATATAGATACACAGGGGAAAAAGAACCAATGATTTACTTTATCTAAAGGTTTAAACTACCAATCTGGAGATAATAGCAGTTTTGTTGATATTGGTAACATTTTTCATCATATGTTCCGTGCATGATTTACCCTCCTTATTTTCCTTCAATGAGGTGAATTGCTTTTCTGATGAGGAGTGGTTAGGTAACACTTGCACAGTTTATCGTAAAATATAAATCTAATGATTAGAACTAATGTGCTAGCTGAATATAGTCAATATACGCAGACATTATTAGCTGAACAGAGAAAATGGCTTGACAGACTAGCTGCCTTTTGTATTATCTATAGCATCATGAGAATCTGCTTAAAATGTAAAACAGATGTCTTTGACAGAGTTTAGTTTTAGGTTCAGAAGAGAACAAATGCCTGTTCCACCACGTCCTAGAAGGTGAACTGGATGGGAAGATATTTACTCTGGGAGATGGCCATCCATCAGCTCAAATCAGGGGACTGGTTAGTTTGGAGCAAGATGATAGATATGATTTGGAGATTGATTTTAGGATACATTGTTCTTAAGAGAAGGGGTCAAATTGTGTTCACCTTCCTTTTTTCATATCATACCCAATCTTTGTCATTCAGATATATTTATCTTTATATAAATTAATATAAAATCCCTGTATCACTCACTTGATACAGTAAAGGCTTTTGAAATAACTAATAATCATTATTCTGAGAGATTTGATGTGGAAGAAGTTTGGTGAGAATTATTAGTATGAGCACTTTGATTGAGAGGATTATCATACTAGTAGGTTTTTGTGGTGGAGATCTTATTAAATTTCTAACCACTTAGCCTTTGATCCTCTGGTTCTCTCTGGACAATTCCCTACTTTAAAAATACCAGTAGAGGGGAAAAAATACCCCCCCTTCTATAGACACTAAAAATGCTAGCTATTCAACATCTAAACTCTCTTACTGCTGACATGGACCCAGTAACTTGTAAACAGGCAGTTCCCTTTCTCAGCGACTGAAAACAGTAGTAAATTATGAGAACAGAAATGTCCTTGCCTAAAGGAATGTTCTTCAGCAGACCAGTTCTGCAGTGTGGTTTTGTGCATTTTTCCTGGCGACTAATTTGGTAATTGGTTCTTTGGTATTTCCAATGATCCTGTTAATAAAGTCATTTTCTTCCTTTTTAGGTAGAACTGGCTTCTGTGGAATGAACTGAAAACCTGATTCGTTCCATTGCATACTTCCATTTCACTGTGACTGCCCTTCCTTTGAAACTTGTAGAGAATATGACCTTTGTACGTCTTTGTTTCTCTGTTTAATTATAAACTGCTTGATCATGGAGCCCTTGTTTCGTATATTCTTTGTATCATTCATAGTATTTGGCAAAATGATGTCTTTTGGACACATGAATGAACATGAGAATACATAGCGAACGCATATACCTGAGGAACACTGAAAACAAACGTTACTCTGCTAAAATCTTACTTTGTCTAAGCCACAGTATATCCCTTGGTCACAGATTCTTCACATGTAAAATAAAACATCCAGATACGTTTTATTGTTCCAAAAATTCATTTTGTATATTTTGTGTCTTAGCATGCTCTGGAAGTAGAGCAATAATAGCTCTAGAAGTTAAGGACCCTTTACTATGAGGCTCCTTTATAAAATTTCAGGAGCCTAACATAGACACATGGCCCAAATTTAATTCATGTTTCTTTTTATTTTTCTACCCATAAACTGAGGATTTGACTATACATGTACCAAAATAGGGGAAAAGAGTCAACTGGAATAGAACTACTTTCACTGTCACCTCCCTTTATTATCTGCATTTCTCCAGTTCTCCTGAGACTAAGAAACTCAACAGTTAGAGCAGCTTAGCATCCTCCGGATCTGACTTTCCTATAATTATTTTTCTGTCTCCAGGCCCCAGTTACCATTCCCTAGCTGCCTCTTTCTTCTTGTCTCTGCTCGGGGGTGAAATGAGTGACAGGCATATCCAGGCTCCGACTGTCAGTATCTCAGCGTCTGTCACTAATGAATCGCATCTCTCTTTCTCGCTGAGCCTGCATGCATTTGGCCAATCTTCAGAACACCACTCCAGGAAGTCAATACCAATTAGAGTTGGCGCAGTTTGGTGCAGACACTTTATATTAACTCACTCACCACTCACGTCAATGCGTTTGGGGCTTACTTTCTTGAACAACAGAGGCTGGCAACCCACAAGCTGCTTTTTCCAAATATCCTTTTAACTAACATGCAGGCATGGGAATTAGGATCTGCCAAGCAGATGCGCCTGCATGAAACCTTGGTGGGGAAATAAATGAAGCAGCTGCTGCATGGGAGTCTCGTGGGGCAACAAAGGTAGTGTTTCTATTTTCTACTGTGAAGGCAATGGCATGTTTTCCCATTGTAATATCCTCTCCATATTCCTATAATCTCTGTATTCTCTGTAATCTCTGTATTCCTCATGGTGTGATTGGCATTTTTCCTGGATATGTGGTTTTTCATGTATATCTCCTAAAAATGAAGGGCCCCGACTGAAAGGCCATCCCAACAATTCTATGTGATTTCCACTAATCAACATTTAATGAATAAGCCAGTTAAAGTAGTTTCGCTTGTCTTAGATTAAGAACTATGACCTATAAAAAGTGTAAATGTGCTTTTTGTCTCTGTCAGTTAGTAATGTATTTGTAACAGAACACTCAAAAAACCCATGGTTTAAACATGGAGCTTGTTTTGCACATGGTGGTCAAGGATGTCACCCAGAAACTATCTGCAGCATTTACTGTCTTCAGTAATTTTTGACTGCGTTGTTACAAGATGAATCCCTGTTTTGCCTGCACACCAGGTAGGAGGGAAGGGCTGATGGAAGTTTTCTTTTAGCATTCTTTCATTTGAGAAATGGTGTCATATCCTGGGGCTACTGTTGACATTTCAGTGGCTAGACCTGTGTGACACACCTTCCTGAAAGCATAGAGGCTGGGGTGTTGCATCATCCTATCCTTATAAAAGAGACAGGCTGGAAGCAGAGATCAGAAGTTGTGTTGAGCGAAACACCCTCCAGTGTTTGCCACATCATCACTGCCTTAGGTTCTGTTGTCATCTAGGACTCCTCTGGTTGGCTCCCACTGAAGCTCCTTCACACATTTAGATGAAATATTTTGCTTTTGACTTGATGGAATTAAACATACCAAAAGACCCATCTGTTCAAAAATGACTTTCCCAAAAACTTCTAATTTAAATTTTCTTCTTTTGGAGTCACATATCTGGATTAAGACATTTTCTATCCAGAGGATATATATGCTAGACCATCTATGTATTAGTCAGTAATAGCAACTCATTATCCCATCACCACTCATTATCTTGTTACTACAGATAAGATTATTAAATGGACAGGTATATCTTCCTGCAGAATAGAGCAGCATGGAAGCTTTGTGATGAAGGGAGGCCTGGGTGGACCATCCGGCAGCCTGAGCAAGTGGATCACAGGAATGATGACATGAACTAGAGACGAAAACAAGTCCAACCAAGCTTTCTCTCAATTGCAGCTTCAAGTGTCAATGTTAATTAGGAATGCATATTAAATTATTGTTTCATATAGAATTTTAGGAGGTTAAAACATAGCATCTTTCTTGTCTCTGTTTGAGATTAAAACAAAGAAAGAAATTGACAGATGGATGAACATTTCAATGTCAACTTTTTTCATGGCAATCTCTGTATTCTGTGAGTAAGTTTTTGTACAAGTAGGGTTGTAACTTTGACCCCTGAATTACACTCCTGAACTTAAGCTATTGCTGGCACAGTTGGACACCACTAGACCACACACAGGCACACGCAGCAGCAACCCCTTTTATTGCAGGTGAGAAAACTGAGGAGGAAACCAGGGTGTGCCAAGCCAACCACGACCGAAATTATCCCACTGGCCCAGCAGGTAAGTTGTTGCACTAACTTCAGAATGAGGGAGCAGATGAGCAGATGAAAGGCCAGGAGTGTTGCTATGGTGGACAGCCCTCTGCACAGAAACGTGAATAAAGGGGAATATATACTCTCCACTGATGAGTCCTCAGAGATAAGGCAGAGAGCTAGGGAAAAGAGAGATCAAGCCATCTCAGACAATAATACCATCACTGTTAATATTTCATCATCCTAAGGAAAGGACTGCTGGCTTTTTACATCAGATCTCTGAAGAATATGCTTTCTCCCACACAGATCTGATGAGACTGGCGTCTTTCTGTTCATCTCTTCTATCTGAAACCCGTAGAGGAAGCATCACACAGCCGTTCTACAGCAGACCCAGTGACTGGCTACTCTCAGGGTGAAGGTCCAAAGTCCCACCTCCTAAACTCTCTTGTTATGTCTTAATATTCTTGAGTTCTGGCTGAAGTTTGATATTCCAATTCTATAATTCTGTGGTATTTGCTACTCATTTGTGTGCGTGCTCAGTCATGTCCAACTCTTTGCAGACCCATGGGCCTGCCAGGCTCCTCTGTCCATGGGATTCTCCAGGCAAGCATACTGGAGTGGGTTGCCATTCCCTTCTCCAGGGGATCTTCCCCACCCAGGGATTGATCCTGGGTCTCCTGCACTGCGGGCAGATGCTTTACCTCTGAGCCACTGGGAAAGTTGTTACTTATTTAGAGATATGAATAAAAATGTAGACCTACAAACATCTGTATGAAATTTCTACAGAAATTTTTATTTTGATGTCCATGAAATATTAACATTTATTAGGGAAATATTGATTTCAAGTTTTATTTTTTCTGAAGCTTTACAATTTTACTAGAACCAAATTGAATGATGTGTAGTTAGTGTTTATTCATATAAATCAACATGTAATCCACTTCCTCATTTAGCAATGCCAAATAAATGATAAAATTGATATCTGTCAACTTAATCATTGCTAGAACCAATTATTTATTTGAACTTGTTTTTTTTCTCATTCATGCACAATTAATCATTCTTCAAATTGCTCAATCCTAGAGGTTTGACAAATATTGCGCATAGAAACAGCTTTGTTTTCCAAATTGCATTTTCTGCACTTCTCTTTTTTATTGCCAAGAATATTTGCGTAAAACAGTATCAAATTAAATAAGTTGCCAATTTCTGTTTAGTGGATCTGAAGTCCTCCTGAAATCATTACAAGTAAACTTGCTGGCTTTAGCATACATGTATTGAAGAGCAAAAACATCAAATTTCTGCCCAGCAGTAGCTCTGATAAAATACTGCTTTAGTCTATGGCTCTGTGAAAGAACCATAAAATATTGCCTAAAAACTACCTCAACTGACTAAGTTAGTTTCTGCAAGTGCAAAACAGAAGCATTTGGTTTCATGAAGATTAAAGTGAGCTTCTAGTAGATTCAGGCCACACCACCTCTCTGAGCATCACTGTGCAAAATCTTTTTCAGGTGAAGTATAAATATTACAAAGAGTAGTCACATGAAAGCATGATAAGAACATAACCGAGGCTGTTTTTATAGCTTCCATTTTTAAAATTTCTCTGGTCCTGTAATTTTTCATTTAGTTTTTACATAGCTTCTATTTACAACACCTCAGAATGGTCTCTGAACAATGCTTATTTATTCTTGTTGATATGTTATCATCTATTTCTTTATCTGCTTTGGCTGATAGAGACTTAAATATGCTGGGAAGTTATTTTTCTCAATTTGCTTATGAGGTAGACTTTTACTTTTGAAAGTATTATATTATAATTTTTCCACGTTTACAATCATTCTTATTAAAATAGATACCAGTACTGTAGTAGCAATGACAAAATGCTTAACTTTAGGTTTTTTTAATGGAGAAATAAAATCTTAGTTACAACATGTTCTTGAAGTCCTGACTTCTGATTTCACCCGTGGTCATCATCCCTGCTTTAGTCATCTACAGCCTGGGTTTGGCAGGATCCTTTCTGCTTCTTTTAAAGCTTCCAATTTCTCTTCTCTCCAAGAGGATCTGCACTAAGTTTACAAAATTATCTTATTAAAAATAGTTCTCTTACCCTGACAAAAATCTATAAAAGTCCTAATTATTTCCTAAAGTAGTTTCCCTGGAATTTATGTGCCTGTATTTTCCCTGCTAAGATGTAGATCTGACCTGGATTTGTTGGTGAATCCTTGTTTTCTTTCTTTCCTTTTTTTTTTTTTTACTCCTCTGTATCTTTTATTTTCATTTTTCAAGGTCAGAAACATTATATCACAAAGTTGTCTTGATTCTGAAAAATCTTCAATATCTTACCCCTTCATTTATTCCTCTCACAGGACATGATTTCTCAAAGTAAGTATTTCTAGTTTTAGGAAACAGACACTGCTTTTCTATGTTTTTCAGCTTTATTAAGGTATAATTGACATATAACATTGTTTACGTTCAAGGTGTACAATACAACGGCTTCATACCTGTATGTATTGCACAAGTTTACCACAGTGAGATTGGTTAACACAACCTTCACCTCACATACCACCATTTTGGCATCGATGTCCTTATGGTGAAAACATTAACGTTCTATTCTCCGAGCAACTTTTGAGTATACAGGATTATTAACTAAAGCTGCCATGTTGTACTTTAGATCCTAGAACTTACTCATCTTAGAAAGTTTGTACACTGACCAGCATCTCCCTACCCTCTCCCACCTTCAGTCCCTGGCAACCACCATTTTAACTTTGTCTCTACGAGTTCAATGCTTTTAGATTCCACATATACATAAGATTATAAAGGATATGTCTTTCTCCATTTGACTTAATTCCTGAGCATCTTTAAGATGCATCTGTGTTGTCATAAATAGCAGATTTACTTCTTTATTATGGCTAAATAGAGATAATGCTTTAGTTAATGATAATGGTAAGGATGAATTATAGGTAGATATAAATACAGGTCACATTTTCTTCTGTCCTTCGAAAGACACAACTTGTTTTCAGTCTTGGCTATTATGAATAATGCTGCAGTGAACATGGGAATGCAGATATCTCTTTGAGATAGTGATTTCATTTGCTTTGGCTATATACTTAGAAACAGGATTACTGGATCATATGGCAGTTCCATTTTTAGTTTTTTGAGGAACCTCCATATTGTTTTCCATATTGTCTGTACCAGTTCATATTCCTACCAACAGTGAATGAGGGTTTCCTTTTCTCCATATCCTTACTAACACCATTTATTTGCTGTCTTTTTGATAATTACCATTTAACAGGGGTGAAGTAATACTTCATTGTGGCTTTCATTTGTGGTTTCCCTGTTGATTAATGGTATTGAGCACCTTTTTCATGTATTACTTGGCCATTTATATATCTTCTTTGAAGAAATGTCTATTTAGATCCTCTGTCAATATTTTATTCAAATTGTTTATATTTTTGCTGTTGAGTTGTAAGAGTTGTTTATATTTTGGATAGGAACTATCAAACACATGGTTTGCAAAAATTTTCTCCCATTATACAGGTTGCATTTTCATTTTGTTGATTTTTCTCCTTTGCTGTGCAAAAAGAAAAAAAAAAAAAAAAAACACGTTAGCTTGCTGTAGTCTCGTGTAGAATTTTGCTTTTGACGCTTTGGCTTTTGTTGATATCGCTGAAACATAGCTGCTAAGAACAACGTCCAGGAGCCTTTTACAACATTTGCTTCTAGGCAGTTTCAGGTTTAAGGTTTTAACCTATTTAGAGTTAATTTTTATGAGTGGTGTAAGATAAGGGTCCAATTTCACTCCTTTGCATGTGAATATCCAATATTTCTAACACCGCTATTGAAGCAGATGTCTTTTCCCCACTGAGTATTTTTGGCTGCTTGTCAAATAGTAGGTGACCATACATGTGTGGATTTAATCCTGGGCTCTCTGTTCCCTTGGTGGATGTGTCTGGAAGCATACTTTGACTCTGATACAGTGGTACGGGGGCCTGAGGCATCTCAGTCCAGGGGTCCAGATGTCAGCTCACAGCACCGGGGTCCACAGCGCTGACATGCATGGTCTTTTGCACTGTGAGTGGCCCCACAGGGGCTGCTATAGCTTCTGGGCTCCTCAGCAGCACCTCACGATCGAGGAGCTGGGCACCAGAGCGGGCAGGGGTCATGGCCTGAGCTAGTGGTATGTACATACTTGGCTGCAGAGACAGCTCTGGCTGCCTTTGTAGTTGCAGAGGCTTGTAGGAGACAAACACAAAGTAGTGGAGTCAAGGGCAACTGCAGGTGTACTAAGAGTCCACCCACGGATGAATGGATAAAGCAAATGTGAGATATATACACATATAAATTCTGCATAATATTATTATTCTGGGCATTATTCAGTCATTTTGGGGTAAAACAATGTCAGAATACAGGAAAATGTCATTCTAATCTTTGATATTTTAATATGCATGCCATATGCCATATTTATAAGAATAGAATGCTATGTTGTTTGAAAGAGTGTGAACTCTGGAGCCTGACAAGTTATGATAAAATCCTTTATCTGTTATTTATTAGTAGTATTATCACCCTGGGCAAGTGACCTCTTCCCTTGGTATTTCAGTCCTCTCTATGGTAATCAGGGTTAGTTACACTGCCTATTCAAAGTGCCTATTCATCAGATACATACAAAGTCTACAGAAGAGTGACTTGTAAACCAATGTGCTATGCTGAAGGGCAGCTATTTATTATTATGATTATTATCATCATCATCAGTGGGTTTAAGTTTTCTTGTCCTATATGATGATCCCATAATATTTGAAAAGAACGATTCAGTACTTCTTTCCCCTGCCTTGGTGATTAAGGAGGCAAGTGTTGTGAGACCACTGAGCCGTCTCAGAGGAGAACTGCTACAGAGCATCTTCCAGACCTGTGGTATGGACTGTGTGTATGGACAGACAACTCATTTTTTTATGTACTAAGATATGGAAGCTGTTCTCATTCTATCATAACTTTGCATTTCTAATAGAAATGACCGTGTTGGCAAGTCAGTATAGCTTGTTAAAAACTGGCTATGTGCCTGTGTGCTAAGCTGCTTCAGTCACGTCCGACTCTGCAGCCCTATTATAGCCCACCAGGCTTCCCTGTCCATGGGGTTCTCCAGACAACGACACTGGAGTGAGTTGTGCTTTCCTACGCCAGGGTATCTTCCTGACCCAGGGATCGAACACGTGTCTCTTACATCTCTCTCATTGACAGGCGATTTCCTTACCACTAGTGCCACCTGGGAAGCCAAAAATTGGCTACAGTCTTCACCTATTTCTAGATATGTGGTCCTAGAAACTGTAAAGAATTATTGTAAGAGTAAAGAAACAAAAACTTTGTTAAAGGCCTCACACACATTTTAAAGTTTGCAATCATATATGTTATATATATATTATATTTACATATACATTATATATTAATATTATATATAACAAATATTGCATATAGTAATATATATCTATATATACCAATAATTATAAATAATATAATATATTTATATATAATAGAATATGTTATTATTATATATTATAATAATAACATTATTTTTATAATATAATTATTATATATTATAATATATATTATGCATTATTTTACTATATATAATTATATAATACTATATTATACATATATACTAATGATAATAATATAATATAATCATATATGTAATAATATATAATATATGATACATATAATAATATATAATAATAAAATAATATATAATATATATATTATATTAGTATATGTATATAATATTATTATATATAATCTATATTCTATATAAATTTTTAAATTTATATACATGCATAAATAAGTTTATATATATTATTTATATATAAATATATTAATTGTATATTAATTATATATACTTAATTATATGAATAATATATTATTTATATATAAATCTATACAATTTTCTATATATATTTAAATATTTTATTTAAATATATATTTTATATATACTATATATTAGGTGGGTATATATGATAAATATAATAAATAAATAATATATGTATTATTTATTCATATTTATATTTATTTACATATATTATATATTATGATATATAATATATATTATATTTATATTTGTCTTCATATTTTTATTTATTTATATTTATATTCATTTTATATTTTTATTTATTATTTACATTTATAAATAATATTATATTTATTATAGCTGTATTTATATTTATTTATTATTATATTTATTAAATATAAATAAATATATAAAATATTATGTATTATGTAATTATATATAATTATATAGTATACATATATTTATATATAAAATATATACTTATATGTATATATATATTTATATCTATTTTTATATTCACATGTATTTTTATATTTATAAAGAATATATTTATTCTATTTATATTTATTTTTATTATTATATCTATTAAATATAAATAAATATATAAGTGTATATATTTTTATATATTTGAAACATATATATTGGAAATTAAAGTTTATAATTATATATATAACATAATTATATATAATATATATACTATATATATTAGGTGGGTTTTTATAATGGGTTAATATTATTGAGAGTTTAATTAAAACTTTTTTAGACATACTGTCTTATCTGTAGCTGGTGGGAGTTGATGGGGCTGTAAAGTGTAATAATAGTTTCCATGGAGCAAAATTAGACAATACTTTTTCAGAATTAAAAATAATCATACCTGATAACCCACCATTTCTGCTTGTAGATACTTGCCCTCCATATAAACACACATGTGTTTGAAAATGCCTATATAGTACATAGATACTTGCTGAAATATTATTTGTGATATCAAAAGAAAGAAAAATAAACCTGACTAGTTAGTAAAAGGGAATTGGTTAAGTAAAGAATAATAAATTCATACTCTGAAATACTATCAGGAATTTTTTAAATGACGTAATCAATAATATAAAAATATCTCTAAAATGCACTGTTCAGCAAAATGTATAAAAGTGTGGAGAAAGCTTAATGTGTTTCTATTCATATCAATAAAAGATTTACATGCACAGAATAGGGAGAATGGAAGGATGAACAAACAAATAGTGATGCTATCTCTGGGAAAGACAGTTATATTTGGGGAGAAATAGTTGAATAAAGGATTTTTTTTCCATTATATTTTCTAATTGTTTTTTTTTTTTTTTTCAGTTTTACAATGTAAATAATATAAAATAGATAAACGGAAAGATGATATACCAGGCATACTTTTGTCATTATACTGTTGTTGTTGGTTAGTCGCTAAAGTCATGTCCAACTCTTGTGACTCCATGAACTGTAGCCGGCCAGGCTCCTCTGTCCGTGGGATGTTTAAGCAAGAATACTGGAGTGGGGTGGCATTTCCTTCTCCAGGGGATCTTCCCAACCCAGGGATCAAACCCGTTTCTCCTGTATTGGTAGGTGGATTCTTTACCACTGAGCCATCAGGGAAACCCTCATTATACTGCTAGTAAAGGGTCATTTATGAGTAAATGAATTGAGTGACATTGAAATGAGGTTTTTTGTTGTTGTTGTTTTTGTTAGTACATTTAAGGTTGTTTTTATATACAGAAAAGGCAATTTAGAAAAATTATTTTAAAGATTAAATATTAAAGTTAAAATATATTTTCCCTTGTGCTTTAGTTTATTTTACAAATTTTAATTCTAAGTTTATTGGATTCTGATGATTATGGCTAAGGAGGCTTTAAATAACGAGCACTCATCTCTAAATTTCGGAGAAGGCAATGGCACCCCACTCCAGTCCTCTTGCCTGGAAAATCCCATGGACGGAGGAGCCTGGTGGGCTGCAGTCCATGGGGTCGCGAAGAGTCGGACACGACTGAGCGACTTCACTTTCACTTTTCACTTTCATGCATTGGAGAAGGAAATGGCAACCCACTCCAGTGTTCTTGCCTGGAGAATCCCAGGGACGGGGAGCCTGGTGGGCTGCCGTCTATGGGGTCTCACAGAGTCGGACAGGACTGAAGCGGCTTAGCAGCCGCAGCGTCTCTAAATTTAATCACACATCCTTGAACTTTAAACAATCTTCTATTATTATATTAGATTTCTTTCTCAAATATTTGTTGTCTATATTAAAATATTTCTTAAGCATTTAAAACATTCTTTTAAGTCTAATAAATTAAACTTATATCACTAATTTAAAAATTTACTAAGGTTTCAACTTAAAGTCACTAATCCAAGTCAATTACTCAGTTACCTATTTTTTTTAAATTGTCTTTTAAAAGACTGTCACTCTAATAGCCAAGCTTTTTTAAACAATATGAATGCAAGAATACTAAAGCTTGCATGAGGTAGAATCTTGAGTAAGGTGGGTATTGACTTTACATATGCAGAGCAGTTAGGAATTTGACTAAAGTCATATAACTAGAAAATAGAAAAATAGGATCATGATTTGTTTAACTCCTTCACACTATATTACCTACTTTGCCACGTGCTAGAGACTAACAAAATTTTGTTAACCTCATGTATTTTAAAGTTCAAGAAGTAGGGCTAGCTTCTAATATAGTCGGCTATTGGGGCTCAGAAGATATCTTCATCATCTGTACTTTTTTAAAGTCCTCCTACTCCTTCATCTTTGCTTTTGTGTGTGCGTGTTAGCTCCATTTTTAGCTGCAAAAACAAGCCTTATATTTACCTACCATCTGATCAAATGCTGGTGTTTCATTTTTCTGAAATTCTCCAGCAAAGACCTCATCACATTCTATTTCTCTTGTTTTCACAATATTCACATTCCTGAAATATAATAACTAGCCAGGGAAATAAGATACACTGATTCATTTCGATAAATCAAGATCAAACTTTGGTCTGTGAGGTTCCATTTTACCAGCTCATGTGGATCGAGAGTGGTGAATAGGTGTATCTACATTAGAAATACTAGGGTGGTAGAGGCACAGGTGAGGAGGAAATATGTGACTGTAAAAGAAAATTCTGAAGTGAATCCTTCCTCTCTGCATATACTATGCTTGTTGTTTGAAGACTTTTTATAATGCTAGAATCATCCAGTAAAGTTGAAATATCTGCTTTCAACTTAATTACCCAACAAGTTTATTGTGATCTAGGGGGAGTAGGAGACAATGGCCTATTTTTTGGTAACACAAGCTTTCCAGAGTAAACAGCAGTGAGTTGGCAGATGGCTGGTATGAAGAGAGATTGGACAAAGGGTATAATAAAAAGTGAGATTTCCCTTAGCAGGCATCAGAGCCCCAGTTAAGCTGCCAGGTATTGAGCTGCCAGGTTCAAGGATAGGAGACTTAGATACTACTAAGAGGAAGTTGCTAGACCTGTGTAAGAGAAATTGGACATTGTGACTTGCTATTAAGACAGACAGTAAGGGCAGGGTTCTGAGTACCGGAATTCTGCGAGGCAATGACTAAGGCTTGGCTGGACACCAGCATAGGAGTCATAGCTAGAGTGGAGAGGGCTGAGTTCATAACAAGCAAGAACATTTGCTTTTCAGTCTCTTTTGCCTAAGGTCAGAATTAGTTCTGATAAAAAAAAGGCTCCTGGAAAGTGGCCTCAGACTTGGAGAAATGCATTTTGGGACAGTGGCACCTGAAAGCTTCCAGTCAAGGTACCACATGTCCTCAGGATCCTTCTTTAGATTCCTTCTTCTAGAACACAGCTTTCCTTCCTTTTCCCAAAACACCATTATGTATTCCATTTTTTGTCTTGAGGACTTTTTCCAGCTTTATTGAGATAAAATTAGCACACAAAAAAAATCGCATAGATGTAAGATGTATAATATGATAACTGATGTATTTGAAATGATCACCAGCTACGCATTCAAGGTAGCTGAGCCATCTGTCAGGTGACATAGCTACAATTTTTACGTGGTGAGAATATTAAAGATTTACAATCTTAGCAGATGACAAGTATCCAATGCAGTATTGCTAATGATAGCTACCATGCTGTCCATTAAAGCCTCAGAGCTCAGTCATCTTATGAGTGAAAGTTTGTACTTTTGACCAACATCTCCATATTTCTCTCACATCCAGCCCCCTCTGGCGACCACTAACCTACTCTTTGTTTCTGTGGTTTTGGCTTTTGTAGGTTGCCCATACAGTATTTGTCTTGTTTGTCTGACTTATTTCACTTAACCTAATTCCCTAAAGGAGATTCATCCATGCTGTCACAAACAGCAAGATTTCCTTCTGAGACGGTAACAGGCAGGAAGGCCAGGGGTCTCCAAATGGAGGAAAGAGGCTGCAAGTGCCAGACATTTTTATCTCTCTTAATCAGCAGGAGGAAACAAACCAGTGATATTTTTTCTTCTCTATACAAATTTAAAAGGAGGTTTCTCTTAGAATGCTGTGTTGCCATGACACCTGGTTTCACCTGAAGCTAACTACTCTCAAACCTTGAGTTAACCAATACATTTCTTTTTCTTATGGAAATGTTGTCTTAAACTATGACTCTATCTTCAAGTTGGTTCCGCCAAATGGCCCAACCTACTTACTCAGGTATTGTTCCCCTAATCTATGTAAATGAAACTATTTGTTGGTAATCTGCCCTTCTACAAGATTCAAGTCAATCGTTTTATGGCCAGGGATGAATTATCTGGTGCCATTCTAAGTTTTATGACATTCCTTTCTTTTCATTAACAGATTGTGTATCTGTTACAATTGTGTATCTGTAACAATAATGTATCCTGCCTGAGGACAGTGTTTGGATTAAACCTTCGGGCCAACTCTGTTATCTTAAAATGTAAATTATGGGAGTAGGTCTATTGAGGTCTTTACAACCTCCAGACATTCTTTGGATTCATTGGAGGGTATATAACTCCATTGCTAATACTAGCAAAGGGGGTACTCTTTTGCCCCCTTCTGATGCCTATGTCAGAAGCTTTCTCTATCTCCTTTATACTTTACTGTAATAAAACTTTATTACACAAAAGATCTGAGCGATCCAGCCTCATCTCTGGCCCCGGATTGAATTCGTCTCCTCCGGAGGCCAAGAATTCCGCATCTTATCGTTCAGCAACAATCTTTCACTTCCTTTTCTGATTGAAAAATATTCCATTAGATAAGTAATACATAAATATTGTTCTGCAGATATTTATTTATAGCTAGTAAGATCATCTTCATTTAAATAATGCACTACTTACATATACGATGTGCACAAAAGAAAAGGGAGCTGAGATGTACATTAGCATCTGGTAAGGGAGTTTATGTGGTGGCAACTTCACTGGAAAACTACATTATACATGCTATTTTAGATGGGGCTTTTTGATTGTGATCTTTGGTTAAAAAAAAAAAAAATGTCTCTCTAGGTGTCTTCATTATAAAAACGTCTCTTCAAGTCCTTTCCTGTCCTAAGAATTTAAATAATCAATTGAATATATAGGTTTGTGTTAATGTGTTTTTGTGTAAATTACCCTTGTTAGGGATTAGTTTAAGCCACCATAAACCAATGGAATAATATTGATGTTAAATAGTTAATTATCAAAGTATTAGAAATGTTAATATATAACCTAAATACTAGAAAATCCTTGGTCATACACAAATTAGTTTAAAAAGTAATTTAGATACCTATCCATTGCTGAAGATAATGAAGTTTACTCTACTATTTTATTTTTTAAATATTGCTCAAATTTTCAGATAGAGCCTGGAACATCTTATCATGGCAGGAAGTGATAAGGAAATAATGCAATGGGGAAAAAAAAATCCCACAATGAGAGTGATGGGATACAAAAATGGGTCACAGGAATCAGTTGCTAGAGCTCCCGATAGCAAACTCGGAATAATTCAAACAAAGAATACAGACATAAGACAAAAATGCAACTAGGTATATTGAAAAGAGTATTAGGCTTCTAATTCGCCAGTGCAGTATGGTCTTAAATCTGCCACTTCATAAAGCATAACTTCCTTACCTCTCAGACTTTCATACATGATTCACATGCGAAGCAGCTGCTTTTCCATTGCCCTGGTTTCCACAGAATGGGCCCTTTCCTTTAAACACTCCTAGCCTCCTGTCCTGCTCTTCTTGTGGCAGTGTTTCCTTGGTAGGTGATAGTCTTTAATTTATGATTCTTGATTGAATGGGGATAACCTACAAATGGTTCTAAATAGAAGACATTTGTTATGCTATCCTTTGTTTTCTACTCTGGACCAATGTTATACAGCTGAACAACTGAAGCATTTGCTGTTTGGACAACATGTTCTCTTGGGATTCATCATTTGTCTATCTGCTTTGTTGTTTTTCAGTCGCTAAGTCATATCCAACTCTTTGCAACCCCACGGACTGCAGCATGTCAGGATTCCCTGTCCTTCACTATCTCCTAGAGTTTGCTCAGATTCATGTCCTTTGAGTCGGTGACTTTGCTTAAAGAGTCACCAGCATGCTATATGTAAACTTAAGATTCTACCTTCTTATTCCTGAGAAAATAAGTTTTTTCAACTTTATAAACTCTCTAGAAGAGATTGAGTGTCTGATTTGATTGTTCTACAACCAGCCAGGAAGTGAATAGTATCATTTCGGTTTCACAATATGTCCTCCATACTAGTTTCTAATCAAACATACAGGAGATGCTTTGATTTGCCTTCTGCCTTTGACTTATTGCTCAATTGGTTCCTAACTTAGATGGGAAAAGGGAAGTGTTATTTGCTGAGACTCTCAAACCAACCTCAGCATTTAATAAAACCAAAAAAAAAAAAATCATTTATGCTTCTGATAACTTGAAAATTATGGGAAATAGATGGGGAAAAAGTGGAAACAATGTCAGACTTTATTTTTTGGGGCTCCAAAAACACTGCAGATGGTGATTGCAGCCATGAAATTGAAAGACGCTTACTCCTTGGAAGGAAAGTTATGACCAACCTAGACAGCATATTAAAAAGCAGAGACATTGCTTTGTCAACTAAGGTCCATCTAGTCAAGGCTGTGGTTTTTCCAGTGGTCACGTATGGGTGTGAGAGTTGGACTATAAAGAAAGCTGAGTGCTGAAGAATTGATGCTTTTGAACTGTGGTGTTGGAGAAGACTCTTGAGAGTCCCTTGGACTGCAAGGAGATCCAACCAGTCCATCCTCAAGGAGATAGGTCCTGGGGGTTCATTGGAAGGACTGATGCTGAAGATGAAACTCCAATACTTTGGTCACCTCATGTGAAGAGTTGACTCGTTGGAAAAGACCCTGATGCTGGGAGGGATTAGGGACAGGAGGAGAAGGGGACGACAGAGGATGGGATGGTTGGATGGCATCACCGACTCAATGGGCATGAGTTTGAGTAAACTCTGGGAGTTGGTGATGGACAGGGAGGCCTGGCGTGCTGTGATTCACGGGTCGCAAAGAGTCGGACACGACTGAGCGACTGAGCTGAACTGAACTGAACTTGAAAATAACAAATCATCATGTAAATTTAACTTGTTTTCATAGTAAAATGGAAGCTTTTGAAACTAACAGCCATAAGTGTTCCATACCTATGTAAAATTATTGAATTGTTACAATTTCTGATACTCTCCAAAATAAACAGGAAATTCTCAACTTGTTTCAAGTCTGGAACAGTCTTGCTTAGCTTTGTTGCCTGGACTCTGACACATCCCTAATTGCCAATTATTCCCCTCTCTTTTTGCCTCGTACACATTCAATATAAAACTATGCTTTTAATTAACTTCTGCTCAGTAAATAGGTATTCAGATGCACATTTTGTGCTTCAGAACCACAATTAAAGCTGTAGGGTTAGTTTTTGCAACATTATTCTAATTAAAATACTTTTAGCTGTATTTGGCATGCATTAAAATGTCAAATAATTGACAGCCCATAAGTGAAAAATTGATCCAATTATCAAACCAGCTAGAACTTTTTTCTTTTTTCAACTGCAAAGATTTATTATGGCCATTAGAATTACAGATGTTTATATGTTTGCTTTAAGTAATTGGAATTCATTTAACTTTGCCATGCCCTCGGTGTTGTTTCTGTTCTTTAGTGGGATAGACAATTCTTCAGTCTTTGAAGTGCACATTTAGAAAAAGCCTCCCAATTCCCTCTTCACATGGAGGAGATAATCATCCTTTCATTGGAGTTCGGGGAATAGATTTTTCTTTTCATGTCTCCAGATGGTCCTTTTCGTAATGAATCAAAGTAACACAGTTTATCCTAAGATATAGCCTCTCTACAACATCTTATTTTTTAAATTAATAATATAAATCTTTAACAAATTGCTTGATTTAAGACATGCACATGGAATAAAGCAAAAGAAAGTATAATAAATATTAACTTCTCATTGCAGCTATTTGGGTAATCTCTGCTGCCAAGTAATAAAAATATTTAATCCTCTCAATAAAAGTCAACCCCAAACCCTCTAAAATATCAATTCTATATAAGCATGAAAAGTGTTTAATTTAGAATGATTACTAATAAAACAGAAAAGGAAAAGATGGGGAGGTTTAATATTTACTCAATTAATTATATTAAGTTATTGGATTAGTACTATGGGAGAGCAATACATATTATTTATCAAGAATATTCATCAATAAATATTAGCCAACTAGTAAAAAAACAGTCACTTTAGAATATAGATTGTAGGTATTAAATTTAATTGGTATCTGGATCTAATAACTATAACCAGAATAAATACCAAACTGATTTATTTGTTACGGACGCCATAGATATATTATTCCACCGATGGCACTTTAAGTGGAGTTAATAGATATATCTAAATCCTAAACAAGATTTTCCTCACCCAAATCTTCATAATAACATTTGTCTCTTTAAAGTAAATGCAAGGTTCTGAGCTTAGGACTCAGTATCTTCCACCACTAGGCTGTGCTACCTCCATTCATTTCACCACATTCCTGAGGATCTTGATCTAGGCTGCCCAGCAACATCCAATACATCATGACCAGTCTCAGTTCCTTGCTGTTTCCTGTCCGATCTTCTTATTCCCCAGTGATCTTCACCTATCTATTCCAAAGTTCCAAGACCAGGCTAAAACTTACTTTCACCAAGACCACATCTCTTTGAACCTATCCCAGAAATAAATTTTTTCCAATTCTAAATTATACAATAGTCTTACAATATGTCCTTCACTATAAGAAAAGTGTTTAGGAACTTCCCTGTGGCTGACTCTGGGCTCCCAATGCAAAGGCTTCAATCCCTCATCAGGGAAGTGGATTCCACATGCCTCAACCAAGGACCCTGCATGCTGCAACCACAAAGATCTCTCGTGCCACAACTAAGACTTGGCGCAGCCAAAAAAAAGAAGAGAGAGGGAGGAGAAATGTCTTTAGAGTCAATTCTCGCTTCATGGCAGTGAAGTCACTACAAACACTGGATCTTGCTTCTTGGGAAATGAAGGTGAGTGACAGCGCCTCTGGAAGCCTCTGGTCATAACATTTTTCCTAACGGAGCAACAGATAATTTTGTTTTATATTTGCTTCTACTTTAGGACACCTTATTTAAAACATATTGTTGATTCATTAGTGTTGAACTCCCGGAAAACAACACTATACCTCATGAATGAATGAAACTTAACTAACACACCTATTTCTCATAAGACATATCACAGCCTCCTAGCAACTAGAAACACTGGACTGCGCTTAAGCACTAGGCTTTGGGGTCATTTTAAATGACAAAATTGCCAAGATAAAGCAAAAAAAAATGTGGAAAATGTGGCACTAAATAGAGCATGAAAAGAACACATTTTACAGTATGAAAGATGAAACAAGATGTCAGAGAGAAACCTTATTTGACCTCAGCTGAGAACGTGTTCATGGGGCAAATAAATCACTTTTTTTGCTACGTTGAGCACACACATGTCCATGAATGGAGTGACTGTGAAAGTCCTAGAATATTGATTTTAGGGTTACAAATAAATTTAAATTGCAAACTCATGACAATGGAATCACAGAATTCATGAATAATGAGGATCAACTGCATACTACTTACACATTTCTACTATCTTGTCTTATTTTCATAATTACATCTTCTCCCCAGTATTAATGAATCCATTATAATACCTTTAATAATACTTGTTGAATGTGAAAATAAATGTCACTTGATACAAATTGTATCATAAATGTAGCTACTGCTATGCACTTAATTTGACTATGTAATCTCTGGCCATACCTGGAAACATGGATTTAAAGTTCTCTGAGCAATTTTTTTTAAGAACTTTAAAATGTAAATATGAAGGGATACACTTAATTATATAAAGTGATAGCTTTACAGGCAAATATAATGTCAGACTTCTATTTCAGTCTTGACAATGCACCTCTAAAATAGCTCTTAAAACAGAGACTGCAATAGCAATGAGGAGGCTATTGAAAAGCTCTACTTTTGAGATGATGTGGGAGGTTGGATTAGGGCAGGTGCAATACAAAAGAGAGCCATTTGAAAAATGTACTTTTTAAAATTTGATTTTAAGCTTTTTCATACTACATTGTCTTTAGACACCAATTGCAAATAAAAATAATTTCTATTCCAGTCTATGCATATCATTTGATAGACCTTAAAAAGGAAGTAGAAGAAAAGACTATTCTGTGAATATAGTAAAATAGCATGAACCAAGACAACCAAAGATAACAGCAAAGCTGACATTTATTACTACTGAAAAAACAGGATAATATTTAATGGATTTAATTCCCATTTAACAAATTCAGAAGACTGAGGTTTCCATAAAGGAAAATGAATCACATTCAAAATGTTTTTTAAAGCATTTTACTGAATTTCTTGAATTTCTGCTTATAACTATGTCCTTCAGTTCAGTTCAATTCAGTTGCTCAGTCGTGTCCTACTCTTTGTGACCCTGTGAACCACAGCATGCCAGGCCTCCCTGTCCATCACCAACTCCCAGAGTCTGCCCAAACCCATGTCCATTACATTACATGTCCATTGAGTCGATGATGCCATCCAACCATCTCTTCCTCTGCCGTCCCCTTCTCCTCCTGCCCTCAATCTTTCCCAGCATCAGGGTCTTTTCAAATGAGTCAACTCTTTGCATGAGGTGGCCAAAGTATTGGAGTTTCAGCTTCAGCATCAGTCCTTCCAATGAACACCCAGGACTGATCTCCTTTAGGATGGACTGGTTGGATCTCCTTGCAGTTCAAGGGACTCTCAAGAGTCTTTTCCAACACCACAGTTCAAAAGCATCCATTCTTCAGTGCTCAGCTTTCTTTATAGTCCAACTCTCACATCCATACATGACCACTGGAAAAACCATAGCCTTGACTAGATGGACCTTTGTTGGCAAAGTAATGTCTCTGCTTTTTAATATGCTGTCTAGGTTGGTCATAACTTTCCTTCCAAGGAGTAAGCATCTTTTAATTTCATGCCTGCAGTCAACATCTGCAGTGATTTTGGAGGCCAGAAAAGTAAATTCAGCCACTGTTTCCACTGTTTCCCCATCTATTTGCCATTAAGTGATGGGACTGACTGCATGCCATGATCTTAGTTTTCTGAATGTTGAGCTTTAAGCCAACTTTTTCACTCTCCTCTTTCACTTTCATCAACTATGTCCTTAGGTAGTATAAATGGAAAGAGCAGATGTTAGTAAAAGTGACTATGACTTACCAAATTTCTCATACAGAAAAATCACAGAGTTCCCATATCCATAATAATTGCTTATTTGTGTGAAAAAAGATTCTGAATCATACATGCATCATCCTCCCGATTCTCTCTGAGCTAGAATGATCTTTTGTAGACACTAAAAGTTCAAGAGACTGACAAATTGAAAAAATGAATGATTTTTTGCTTTAATTTCCCCATGATTTGTGGGATTTTGGTTTTGTCTGTGCATAAACCAACGGACAAATTTAATGAGACTGTTCTCTATGTCTGCATCTTCACTGCTGCCCTGCAAATCGATTCACCGGTACCATTTTTCTATATTCTTTTAAGAATTTAACATATAGTACAACGTAAGGACCCTAGTAGACTTCCTTGTTGATAGTTGATGTTAGCTGGTTTGTTTTATAACAGGTATAAAAATGACGCTGATCACTTTTCAATTGCTTCTCTCTCCACTGGGAGGAGCCATTGCCCTTTAGGAAGAGATGAAAGTGCTGTTACAGAGAAAATTGTTTTCCACTTTGATCTGGTATCTTGTCTTTGTGGCTCTGGATCAAATTTTACTCTAGGAAACATGGGTGTTTCATTAATTCCTATATTATTTATAACTCTGTTCATAATAAACAACCCCACAAAGCTGTGGAGTTGCTTTTTCAGTGGAGGATGCCTAACACAACACATGTACAGTTTAACCGCTTCAGAAATAAAACAGCTACATTGATTTAGGTGGGTTTGGCTTTGTTTTTTGTTTACTTACCTGTTTTTTTTTTTATAATAACAGGGTAAAATGTATACTGGAAAACAATAGAACAAATTAGTCTTTAAGCTATATGTAAATCTTTTTCAGATTTCAGATACTTCTTCACATTTATAAATATTGAAACATTAAAGATACATTGAAGATATTCTCCTCTAGAAGAAAATTGTTTAAAAAATCCTTTAAATATTTGCTTGGTAACAAGGATTAAACTGAAATAAAAAAAAAAAGGATTATTTGAGAATCAGTCATATACTTAATGATTGGGCAAAATCTGAAAATACTGAATCTAGTTTGAAGTACTGAAATACCATACAATTAGAAATTTCGCCTTTTCCAGAAGACAAGGTAATAGAGTATTTGATGAAGAATTCAATGGGAAGTAATATAAAAAATACAGTTCTGGTTCCTAGACTGGCATGTAAGGACCTTGGAAACCATCACTCCCATCCTTACAAAAAAATGAAGCCTGATTGAAATGAAAGTCTACAGTTTCTCTTAGATCTAGAGAAATCAGGTCATAGGTAAACCGCTGTCTTAAGTTATAGCCGAGTGAATACCTAAACAAAAGCCCTGGGGCATAAACCACTTCTACAGCCAGTACTGGGGCACTGAAACAAACTATAATTGACAATTTGCTAGAGGCTCAGGGCAGGCAAGTGTGAGAGTTAAAAACACCAAGGTAATCTAAAATGTGCTGCCACAGTCTCATGCATTTTATCTCCATATATCTTACCAGGTTCTCATGGTGAAAAATTCTCACAGAGAGTGTTTTCTCATTCTTCTGGAATAGGAGGGAAATATTGCTATTTTGAGATAAATTCATAGCATTATATTTTCTTTACAAAGCATACTAGAAGACAAAAAAGACACAATTAAAAAACAAAGTTTGAAGAGACAGATGAAGCATTAGGACCAGATTTAGATACAGCAGAAGTATCCAGCAGAACCAGACTCATAATTATTAGAATAGGAATTTCAAACAGCTATCCTGTCTACTAATAGTTGTAATGGAAAAGGTGGATGGCATATAAGAATGGATGGATAATGTGAACAGAGAAATAAAAATGCTAAATATGGATCAAAAAGTAATGCTAGAAATAAAAAATACTGTGAAAGAAATGAAGAATGTCTTTGATGAGCTTCCCAATAGTTTGACACAGTTGAGAAAGGAATCAATGAATGAAGACAGAACTGTAAACAGAACTATCTAAAATTGAAATGCAAATATTTTTAAAAAAGTGAAAAATATGGAACAGAGTATTGAAGAACTGCGGGACAATTACAAAAGATATAACGTTAAAAAGGAAGAAAGAGCTAAAATCATTAATATAAACTTCCATCTAGAAAGAAGAGGTCACAAAGGAATCTTTTTCAGCAAAACAAAATACACTAATAACCCAGAATATACATTTGGAAGCTTTGAATTTTAGTTCTTAGTTAATGCCCTGGGCTTAATAATCTTGTGCATATACGATCGAACACTTTTGATTAAAGTACATATTTATGTTTAAGGTTTGTAATGTATAGTGTTGCCAGGGATTCAAGAAATAACACTGATGTTACATAAAGATGCTGATTTCCTTGCACTCATGTTAAAACAAAACACTTATTCTTTTATCAGTTGTCAATTTACAGAGGCAAAAACACTATTATAAAATTTTATTTTTCTGCAGAATAAGCAATCTAATTATGAACCACATATATATGGACAATACCAATTTAAGCTTCTAGAATAATATTTAAAATCTAAATCATTGTCACTCAAAATGTAGTTCACAGACTAGACCGGCAGCGTTAGTGTCATTTAGGAACTAGGGAGAATGCAAATGCAGATACTCCATCCTGCATCTGGGCAACCAGACTCTCTGGAGGAAAAAGCCAGAATCTGTTTTTTTTTCTTTTTTTTTCCATTTATTTTTATTAGTTGGAGGCTAATTACTTTACAATAGTGTAGTGGTTTCTGCCATACATTGACATGAATCAGCCATGGATTTACATGTGTTTCCCATCCCGATCCCCCCTCCCACCTCCCTCTCCACCCGATCCCTCTGGGTCTTCCCAGTGCTCCAGGCCTGAGCACTTGTCTCATGCATCCAACCTGGGCTGGTGATCTGTTTCACTCTTGATAATATACATGTTTCGATGCTCTTCTCTCTAAACATCCCACCCTCGCCTTCTCCCACAGAGTCCAAAAGTCTGTTCTGTACATCTGTGTCTCTTTTTCTGTTTTGCATATAGAATCCGTTTTAATTTGTTTTCATGTTCATTCAGTTTGAGAAGCATCCATTTGCACCTTATACCTCAAGCAGTCTTACACTTAAAAACTTAATATGAAATGTCCACGCCTCTTCTCTTTTGTCCTAAAGAATCTAGTGTCATACAGTAAATATCTGGTCTGAATGGTTTCCATTCCCTTCTCAGTCTTTGTTTTACCCCCACACACTGACAGGAGAAGGCAATGGAACCCCACTCCAGTACTCTTGCCTGGAATGTCCTATGGCCGGAGGAGCCTGGTGGGCTGCAGTCCATGGGGCTGCTAAGAGTCGGACACGACTAAAGTGACTTAGTAGCAGCAGCAGCAGCATACACTGATACGTGTAACTTCACTTCTTTTTCTATGTTAAATATTTAGCCTAGGTGTGCAAGTGCATTTTTCACTATATGTCTGGAAATCTGTCAATATTTTCACGTATGTTTTAACTTCTTGGTCAGTTTTCTTCAAGTGTGCCTTTGCTTGTAATCATTTTAAATGTCTGGGTTTCTGTGTAAGTGCTATCTAATGTGCTTAGACAGATTCTTATGCTTTATTTTACATATGTTCCTTTCTCCAAATGATGGGTTACATTTGTATTTAGCACCATCTAATATTTTAATGAATTTTTCTTTATTATATCACATGTAAATTTTACTTATGGCTTTCAATTTGGAGTTTTCTGCTTCCTTTGTCATTTCATGTATCCCTATTTGCATCTCTGTTATCTTAAGACTGTTTATAGCAATTAATTAATTATTAATTGAAGTTTTCTGATTCATTATTTTTGTTTTGCATTTCATTATTTTATTGGTCTTTTCAGTTATTAATAATACATTTTAAAATAACAAAATACAAATAAGGAGTCTGTAATTTCTCGTTATTGCATTATTGAAGCTTTCAAAATAGTTTTTACAAATGCAGTTAAAATCAAGTATTACAAACTCTTAACAGGAGCCTAAAAATATCTCTAATCACTTCAATGTCAGTCAGCATCCTGAGAGAGAAGTCGGAGTGAAAAGATGTAATGATCTTAACCAATTGCAGTTAAAATAACTACTTTTGAAAGTTTCACAGTAATACTTTGTATCATGAATACATTGCCAGGGACCTTCCCATTGTCTTCAACAATAACCATACAAGTGAGGAGTACAGGATTTTAAGCTTCAGTTAAATTTTAAATTTACTTTCAATCAAGATTCTTTAATGTACCTGATTGTGTCATTTCACTGTTTTGCCCATAGATTGTCTGTGGTTTCACAAACCCTATGTAAGATCTTTCTATGTGCTTAACTTTTTAAGAATGTTATAGGAAAGAATGCTAGATCTAGCTCCGTTTCTTTCTCTCCCACCCATCCTCAGGGAACGGTCACAGGCTCTACTTCTATAGTACAGATGAAAGGTGAAAAATGAAGGACAGAAAATTAGCTCTACTAACACTTGCCAAACACATATAGAAATAAACGTCATCATATGAGAGAATTATATTATTGATGCTGTAGCTGTTTTGGAAACAAATGTCTCTAACAGTCATTTATGATCCATCTGGTCCCGTTTCTCTCTCATCATATTTATCTATCTTTTCATCTACCTTTCTCTCTAATATCTCACTGGATTATTACTAAAGACTTTTTGAAGATGACAATTATGGGAGGACAAAGCTCAGCAAAAATATTTATTATATTTATTTATATAAATTTATTACATAAGCAATTTATTATAAAAGTCTGTATGTATGGAACTATCAAGAATGCAATTCTGACACGATCCTTCAGTACCTAACCAAAGATTTAGTGTCAACTCTCAAGGCAACCCTGGCACTCAATATGCAATTGCAATGTTGAAGATAAATAATTTCAACTCAAACCCTCAAGTTGTTTTTGCTGTAACAAGGAATCTGAAACCATTCTCAGCTATCTCCTTGTAATTCTCAAGAAAGAGGTGCTGACTTTTCTATTCACATATATATTAAAAACAAAAGCAAACAGATCATAGTGAGCTCAGTTTAGGTACATAAACCAAATTAAACTTCTATGTAGCTCAGCAAAATCAAGAGGTTTTGAAGTTTGAACATTTTTATATTAGAAACTATGTCCTCTCTCAGGCCACCGTTTCTAATTGGTTACTCTGTTGTGCTCAGGCACTCAGTCGTGTCAGACTGCTTGTGACCCCACAGAATGTAGCTCCCCAGGCTCCTCTGTCCACGGGATTGTCCAGACAAGAATACTGGAGTGGGGTGCCATTTCCTTCTCCAGGGGATCTCCCCGACTCAGAGATTGAACCTGTGTCTCCTACTTCTGCCCTGGCAGGTAGATCCTTTACCACTAGCGCCATCTGGGACCTTCCCTACTAATTGTTAATAATTAAAAAAAAAAAAAAATGACACCTCTTATTTGCCTAGCCCCAGATATATTTCTCTGAAAGTTATCTGCAATTTCTTTTCCACAAAGATGACTTTTTTCCTATTTCTAATCCCTCTTCCTTTGTATCCATTGTTCAAACTCCTGCCAAATTAATCTATCTAGACAGTTATTTATAATATTACCTTATAAATAAAAAAAATGTTCAGTCATTTTTTGTTACTACTATGTAAATGCTAATTTCATATTGCTAGAATTTTAGGCTTTAACCTATAATTACCATCAGATATGCTAATCTGTTCCTATATATGAGACAGAAAATATATCTGTGTATGTCCAATGTTGATTCAGTAGATATCTAATTTGGTCTTTCTCCAAAATAATTCACACATTTCTTGTAGCCAGACCTCAACTTTTATTTGGAGAGTTGCCATCCCAAAGTCTATATGTTTCTAACGTACCTAACCCTAGTCCTGGTTTCGTTATTGGGATGGCAACTTAACTTTCTGAGCTACAATCCCTTTCTCCAAAGCAGGGATGAATATGCTAGTCAGAATTCAAGGTGAGTGTCAGGCTTGTGAAAGCCCTATCAAATATTTTTGCTTTTTGTTTGTTGGAAAGGGCTTTTTCTATTAAGATAGTCAAGCCAATAGTTAAAGAACTAATAGTCAATAAGCTTCCAGTGGATAAGAACCAAAGAAAATAAGGCCACAGAAAGGATGAGTAATTGCAGAATCAGTCACTTTGGGGTAGAATCTGGCTCAATCTCATTTGAAATTCAAAGGGCAAGTTAAACTGGCTCACACATAAACTATACCTATTGTGTCTCAATGCTTCCATTCACTGATGCTCAGTCGTACCTGGCTGTTGGAGCCCCTATGGACCGTAGTCTGCCATGCTCCTCTGTCCATGGGATTTGCCAGGCAAGAACATTGAAGTGGGCTGCCATTAACCTCAAAGAGGATCTTCCTGACCCAAGATTAGAACCTGCATTTCCTGCATCTCCTGTATGGGCAGGTGGATTCTTTACCACTGAGTCACCTGCGAAGCTCTCCATCTATCTATATGTTACCTCGAATTTACTTTATCAGATCCTTTCAACACATTTATACATGTCTACTACTTTTCCATACTTGAAGATTTAACTCAGATTCATCTCTTCTGTAAAGTTGTCCAGATTTCTTTAACTTCACTTATGTCCCTCTTCTCTTCCCCCACAGTATTTTACATATATGTGTCTTGTATCACTTTTAGCATTCTACTATGCATTATGATTATTTTTTCTGCCATTTATAGCACAGCAAAGATAGTGCTTTTTGTGGCATTTTCTGCAAGTTGAAATTTAGGTTATTCTCATTGCTTATTGTTTAACCCTGGATACAATACCTAATTTCTCTGAACTTCAGTTTTATGGTGATTAAATGAATATGAGAAAATATTTAATTCTAGAACTATAATAGAGACAATTGTGCAACATAGGTACACAATATTTTATTCAATAATTGAATAACTATTTGTTAAATATTTCATGGTGACTCAGTGATAAAGAATCTACCTGTCAATGCGGAAGACACAAGCCCCATCCCTGGGTTGGGAAGATCCCCTGGAGAAGGAAATGGCACCCCACTCCAGTATTCTAGCCTGGAAAACCCCATGGACAGAGCAGCCTGGTGGACTACAGTCCATAGGATTGTAGAGTTGGGCATGACTTAGCAACTAAACAACAATTATTTATTATATACAAAGCATTGAGTTAAGTACATCATTGTGACTAACATATAATTGGTTCTGTCCAATCAAGGTTTTTAAAAGACACTTATCACGTCCCCAGTTAGAATGAAAGTACTAGAAGGAAGGGTTCATAACTCTCCATCAAAATACTTACTACATTGCTCTTATCATTTTCAATGATATTTTAATAAAGTTTTAGAATATAATTAGAGGTGAAATATTTAGTCAGAAAAATTGCCATCCAGTTAACTGTGCAAAAAGAAAGGCAAGTACCAGATTTCTTTCTATACTGCTTGATGTAAAGAATTATTTTAATGTACTTATCACTAATAAGGTCTTCCCAGGTGGCTCAGTGGTTAAAGAATTTGTCTGCCAATGCAGGAGACTTGGGTTCGATCCCTGGTTTGGGAAGATCCCCTGGTGTGGGAAATGGCAACCCACTCCAGAATTCTTGCCTGGGAAATCCCATGGACAGAGGAGCCTGGCGGGCTACAGGTTAGGGGGTGGCAAACAGTCGGACATGACTGAGCAACTGGGCTAGAGCTGGATGACTAATAAAGAAAATGAATCTTTAGGGAATGGCTACACAATGCCAAAATATCTGTGAGAAGATGCCACTTTCCTTCTGTTTAGAGGAATTGGGTTTAATAAAGTGTATAGTTTCAACAAATTTCATAAGAAATATTTTCATTCTATATAATGTTCCTATATGGCAGTTTTAAATTTTATATCAATAGAACATCTCTTGAACCACTAGAGTTTTAGGAAAACATCTTCATTAGACTTCTCATTTCTCTACCATTAAAAATGGTCATGGCAACAACTGTCAACTGCTTTGACTTTGTTAAAAAAAAAAAAAAATGGCCCAAAGGGTGACTTTCTTTCCCTGGAAACTTTGCAAATAAATGGAAGGAGACGGGAGGGAAGCAGGTTGTTGTAAATACAGAATGGTGTATATTCGCAGGGCTTTTTTGTAATGGCCATGGTCATTTCTGAAGATACTTTCAAGATAATAGATTTTTTTTCCCCAAAAATTTATGCCTTTTATCTTTTAGGTATCTGGTATTCTAAGGTATAAACATTTTTAGCATCACTTACATTACTGAATTATTTTAAAACATCTACTTAAAAGTGTATTTTAATTATTAATATTTTTATTTCTCATATTAACATCTTATTGAAAACAGATATGTATTATCTCTATGAAAATGTTATTTCATAAAATTACTACCATAGATTCAATGTCATTACTTAAACAGACTTATATCTTTATAAATTTAGATATATAAACAATAGGATGTCTAAAGCAATACATCTATATAAACAAAATATAGTATTGATAACATTTATTACTATTTATAGCATACAGTATGTACAGTGCATGCTACATATATGAACCAATTATTTGTTTTACAATATATACATGTATATATAAATATATATGTACATATACACACATATACCTGCACACACAAAGTTTACATTCCTGGCATACTCTTCCCTGAGAAGCACAATTCTGATCCTGTAAGTTAAAATTAACGAAATAAAGTTTCTCAAATACTTTTCATATATTCTGTGGTCAAGAATATCAGTATGATTGAGAGATTCACCTGTAGGTTTAAACTGCATAGCATTTGTAAGACAGTTTCAGAAGTACTCTAGACAGAGACATTTGAAAAGGTCATGGTGTGTTTAATGTACTCCACTGCAGAAGTCAAGACCACACTATTGATTTAAAATGGAATTTGGCTAATAGCTCCTTATATAGCTCTGCTCAACATTCCAAATTCATTAGAATTTAGGCTAACTTTAAATATCTAGGTAGATTTAAAACAATAGAGTTCATGAAACCAAGTGCTATTAGCTAACTGAAAGCAGCTATCTGGAAGAACTTTCATTCATTATTGCACAGAAAATCTTGACCATGATAAATACTTGGCTAAGCATTCCACCATAGAATATTCAGAATATTTCTTATAAAATCAATACCACCTAACTACACAAAGGTAATTATTTCACTAATATTCTATCATCAGTTATTTGACTCATAGAATCAGTATTTGTAATAAACACAATTTGTGCAATCATCTTTCTATTCTAAGTAAAAAAACACAAGAGTGTCCTTTAGTCCAAACCTCTATTTTGTACATGGGAAGGGAAAATTCTCAGAGAATAAATAAGCATAACCTAGTTCATACGTAGTCAAGAATATTCTTGAAAGTGACTGGTCCAAAAGTAAAGTACTATAGACAAGGAGATGAAAAATCTCCAGTTGTAACATTTCTATGACATATAATTTTTTATACACTAGCTTGAGTCAGAGTTTCCAATTAACAAAAAATTATAATTGAACAAATCCCCAAAACAAAGGTAAATGCTTTTTATTGGCAACACTGAAATGGAAAAATTTTTTAAAATTAAAGGATGAAAGAAAAAAGAAAGAAATGCTTTTGAGAAAATGCTGCGGAGTGAGGGAATGAGGGGGGAGAAACAACCAACCAAAAAGAAAAGGAAGAGCATAGCTGTGAAAATAATCTACTGCAAAATCTAGAGAAAAGGTCAGAGACATTTTTATTTGTACCCTGAAAATAATTTAGAATGGTTTGACCTGTATATAATGACGAAAATATTAGGACAGAAAACATTAAGAAATTCTTTATTTAAGATGAATTGAAAAGTTAACAAGATGCTTCAGAATGAGTCAGAAAAGGAATTTGAATGTTGCAAGAATATCACCAAACACAATGCCAAAATTAAATCCTCCCTGAAATCAATACATTACCATGTGTAAAATAGATAGCTAGTGGGAAGTTGCTCTATAACTCAGGGAGCTCAGCCTGGTGCTCTGTAACTGTCTAGAGAGATGAGATGGAAGGAAGGGAGACCCAAAACAGAGGGGATATAAGTGTACTCATATTTGATTCACGTTGTTGAGTGGAAGAAACCAATACAATGTTGTAAATCAGTTATCCTCCAATTAAGAATAAAAATGGAAAATGTTTAAAATAACATTTACAATAAACATTTAAGGTAACATTTGCATTGAAAAATCAAATCACCTATAGGTCAAACTTGAAAAGTCCTTCAAGATTGCAAAGGAAGGAGAACAAGAGATAAAGTGGGAGATCACATTAAACACGGGAAAAAATAGACAGGAGAGAAAACATTCTTAGAAGACATAAAATGAGTAAACATTAAAATCTAGGTAACATGAATTCAACAGTTTTGAAATTAGATAGGATCTGTGTATTCAGACTGAATTCAGTCTGTATATTCAGACTGTTCTAAACCTTATTTAGAACAAAATCAAAGAAAAAATAATAAAACAAAACTTTAAAAGGAAACTCTCATTTACTTTTTTAAAGTTTTCCTATGTAGGAATAAATTTCAGATTGGTTTAGGGTACTTATTTGAAGAAGACAAAAGGGAAACAGCTAAGGAAGAAAGATTCTCAGATAAAATTTTTATTCACGGCAGAAATATACCTTCAGAATTGGAGAAAAAACAAAACAAAACAAAAACACTGTAAATCCTTCGATTCATCCAACATCTAAAGTGAGACCAAATTAACAGTATAGAATTTTTCAAAAAAGCTTCTCTTTGACTTCTTTCACCAGAGTTCTGTAGTTCTTCTCATGTAGATCTTGTTTATATTTTGTTAGATTTATACCTAAGTATTCATTGGAAAAGACCCTGATGCTGGGAGAGATTGGGGGCAGGAGGAGAAGAGGACGACAGAGGATGAGATGGCTGGATGGCATCACCGACTCGATGAACATGAGTGTGAGTCAACTCCAGGAGTTGGTGATGGACAGGGAGGCCTGGCTGCTGCGATTCATGGGGTCGCAAAGAGTTGGACATGACTGAACGACTGAACTGAACTGAACTGATTTCATTTGAGAGTAAGTTATAAGAGCTCTTTTAAAAGTATATGAACAAGATGGGAATTCGCCCATCTTCATGACAGGAAGCATGGCAGGCTTCCCTCTTCTTCACTATCTCCCTGAGTTTGCTCAAATTCACGTCCATTGTGTCAGTGATGCTATCTAACCATCTCATCCTCTGTGCCCTCTTCTCTGCATAGAGAAAACTAAAGAAGGGAAGGGAGGGAGGGATGGAAGGAAACGGGATAGAATTGTGGTGAATAGGAGGCAAAAATGAGATCACCATGGACATGTTAAAGGGAAAAGTAATAGCAAAGTTCTCAGAGCTGCCCACTGCTTTACATTCCTTTTTTAACATACTGGTTTAAGAATGCATAAGCTTACACTTGGAATAATAGCTTACTATATTACCGTTAAAATTTTCTTAATTGCTTTTGCCTTCTTCCTCAAGTAGTCTCACTTGAGACCTTCAAATTCAGCATAAAATTTCTTAAGTGACTCCCTTATACAAGCATACACATCCTCTACACTGATTTTGAAAACTAAATTTCTTCAAAAGTAAATATCCTTAGCGTGGTATTTGTACTGCACCACTTTAAGGTTAAATGGGGTTTTGATGTAATTGATTAGGGGGATTTATCCCCAGAATATCTTTGAGTCTTTATACTGATTTTAAAATATAATTGAAAAATATTAGAGAGCAACGTCAATAAATTGATCAATTATAAGACCGTTTCAAGTTTTAGGGAAAATGTGAAAGAGTTAGAAATGAGAGCTGATGGAATGAAAAATGGGAGAAAGCACACGAAAAACTGAGCTTCTGAACATTTCGCACACTTTTAGATATTAAAATTTTAAAAATCTTAAATGACACTGATTCTTGTGTATATTCAACCTATATCAACTTGCATCAGTGTAGAAACTAGATTTTTTTCATATAAATTTAACTGTGGCTCAGAACTGAACATATGTTAGTGCACCATGAGAATAAATTACTTCATGTAAGTGCTCATTTCTTTTAAATGCATTCACTGAAGTAAACTTACATGAGTTTATGAAATATTAAATTATCTGTTTTTCTTTTAGCTATATATATATTTTAAAAGAGTAGAAAACTCCTAGGAAATGTGTCTTAATTGGGCATTTTTCTTTATAGTAGTTCATGAATGAAAAGAGCGCAGCTTTTAGCAGTGAAGAACACTGATGTATTAACTCTTGATAGCTTGTGAAAACTATTTCAAACAAAGTTTATTGATAAATATATAAACTTTTTCCTTCCATTGAGATAATTTCTCATGAGTTACACTTATAAGTAGAAAAGAATAAGACACAATGATCTTTTGGCTGTTTTGGAGGGAAAGAAAGCTTTCTCTCTCCACCAACTGCATCCCCACCTTCAGCCCTCAGTTGCATAACTGAGTGGTCATCATTCTGAACTCTTAAGGTGGTGTTGTCATTCACTCACTTAGCTGTGTCCGACTCTTTGTGAACCCGTGGACTGCAGCACTCCAGGCTCTTCTTTCCTTCATTATCTCTCAGAGTTTCCTCAAATTCATGTCCTTTGAGTTGATGACCATCTCAACTATTTCTCCTTCTGCTTCCCCCTTCTTCTTTTGCCTTCAATCTAAGTTACACATCCAGTTAATTACATCACAACTGACCTGCTGGTCAGTTCTCCACTTGTACTTACCAACCTGCAGCAGTAATTTTCTACTAGCAGACAATTTGCATTTTGTGCTTCTTCACTGTGATGCAGGGGAAAAAAAAAAAAAAAAAGCTAAAGAACCCAAATGTTACAAATTATTCTAGAAAACACACATTTTATGAGAAATCTTGACAAATTTCAAGTGTGAGAAACCAAAGGAGGGCTCATGCAGAGAACTTAGAAATGGAATTCTAAGGGAATCTGGTAAATGATATTCTACTTATGAAATAAGACATGAACAAAGTGAGACAGTGCTGCTTACAATAACCCCCTAAAGAAGTCAGTATATTTGAGCTGGATAATGTTCTGGCAACTAACTAAATCCATAGCAAGAAGCAGAGCTCTATTTCAGAGTTTCACTAAGGGGATACTCCTGAGTATTGTTTTATATTTTTAAGTAATAACCTTATATGATTGTAAGGAAATACCTGGGGGCTCAGCAGGAAAGAATCTGCCAGCAGTGCAGGAGATATGTAGGAGATGCGGGTTTGACCCTTGGATTGGGAAAATCCCCTGGAGTAGGAAATAGCAACCCACTCCAGTGTTTTCGCCTGGAAGATTCCATGGACAGAGGAGCTTGACCGACTACAGTCCATGCAGTCTTAAAAGAATCAGACATGACTGAGCAACTAAATAACAAGAAAATACATACACATATTTAAAATTTGGATGCTATTATGAAAGACAAAGCAAGAAGAACAACAGTGCAAATTAATTATGTCAGTATAAACACAATTATTTATTTTTGGTTTTATCAAGATCATAGTCACTTTATATACATTTTTGTATTTGTTTTTAAATTTATGTGGGCCTTTATCCATTTTTGTTTTCCTTTGAACACATGCTGTTTACATCCCTGCTCATGTTTTAATCCCTCTCACATGGATATGCCATGTGATAGCAATGAGCATAATATCTGAATTATAGTAAGCTCTCAGGAATTATCAACTATGGGTTCCACGAGCATTTTGATTGTTCAAAATTGTCTATTATAAATAATACTTTGATCAAAATTACAAATATAAATGTCTGAATCTCTAATTCTGTGAGATAAATTATCAAAAAGAATTTATTGGATGTGATCTATTTAAAACTTTCAATATTGAAAGTTTATGATTCTGTGTCCCACCACACTTTACTGACATTACTTCTCTGTGTCTAAATTAATCTATAAAATTAAAGAAAAAATATAACATTGTCCAAAGCCTTTGACTGTGTGGATCACAATAAACTGTGGAAAATTCTTCAAGAGATGGGAATACCAGACCACCTGACCCACCTCTTGAGAAACCTATATGCAGGTCAGGAAGCAACAGTTAGAACTGGACATAGAACAACAGACTGGTTCCAAATAGGAAAAGGAGTACATCAAGGCTGTATATTGTCACCCTGCTTATTTAACTTACATGCGGAGTACATTATGAGAAACGCAGGGCTGGAATAAGCACAAGCTGGAATCAAGATTGCCAGGAGAAATATCAATAACCTCAGATATGCAGATGACACAGCCCTTATGGCAGAGAGTGAAGAGAAACTGAAAAGCCTCTTGAAGAAAGTGAAAGAGGAGAGTGAAAAAGTTGGCTTAAAGCTTAATACTCAGAAAACTTAAGATCATGGCATCTGGTCCAGTCACCTCATGGGAAATAGATGGGGAGACAGTGGAAACAGTGTCAGACTTTATTTTTTTCGGCTCCAAAATCACTGTGGATGGTGACTGTAGCCATGAAATTAAAAGATGCTTACTCCTTGGAAGGAAAGTTATGACCAACCTAGATAGCATATTAAAAAGCAGAGCCATTACTTTGCCAACAAAGGTCTGTCTGGTCAAGGCTATGGTTTTTCCCGTGGTCATGTGTGGATGTGAGAGTTGGACTGGAAGAAAGCTGAGCACTGAAAAATTGATGCTTTTGAACTGTGGTGTTGGAGAAGACTCTTGAGAATCCCTTGGACTGCAAGGAGATCCAACCAATCCATCCTAAAGGAGATCAGTCCTGGGAGTCCAATGGAAGGATTGATGCTGAAGCTGAAACTCCAATACTTTGGCCACCTCATGCGAAGAGTTGACTCACTGGAAAAGACCCTGATGCTGGGAGGGATTGGGGGCAGGAGGAGAAGGGGAAGACAGAGGATGAGATGGCTGGATGACATCACTGACTTGATGGGCATGAGTTTGAGTAAACTCCAAGAGTTGGTGATGGACAGGGAGGCCTGGCATGCTGCGATTCATGGGGTCACAAAGAGTCGGACATGACTGAGAGACTGAACTGAATTGAACTGAACTGAATTGATTACTAATTTGTAATGGTTCTATACATTTTTAACAAATTAACACTGTATCCTTTTTTTTAATTTAATGTTATTTATTTATTTGACTGTGCCAGGTCTTAGTTGTGGCATGTGGTATCTAGCTCCCTGATCAAGGATCAAACTGGGGCCCCTTGCATTAGGTGTATGGCGTCTTAGCCACTGGACCACCAGGGAAGTCTCCTAACTCTGTATTCTTTATAAATGTTTCCTAGGCTATGTTTAGTCATGTTCAATGTTTTGCAATGACAAGAAATTGTTATTTTTAGATAGTAAAATGTATGAATTCATTTTATTCATAGTAACGAAAAACATACAATAGATTTATAAAATGAGATCATTCAAAAGAAAAGCACAAAACATTGACAAAGGATATTAGAAAAAAAAATAGTCTTGAATGAAAGGAGATGAAGAGTATGTTTATGCGTGCAGATAACAACTGTTGTGTCTGAAGTCAGGTTCTCCTGGAAGACTTGTTCAGGCAATTATTTTGGTAACAACTCCAAAACACCATAGTGAGGAAAGGGAAGCAGAGTTAGGTAGAGGATTAGTGCAAGACATTCCCATGGGGAGCTCTGGAACTGGGGTGGTCCTTTAGAGATTTCTTGAACTGAGGCAAGGAATCTGACTCCTGGTTCCTCCACATTAATCAGTCCCTGTGAATAGGTTCTCTGGTGAAGTGTGAAGTGGTTTAACCTTGAACAACTTTTAGGGGAGGAACTCTGGGGTAAAATGTCAGCAGCTGGTATTCCCCAAAGATTGCATAGTGAGAGCCTCCCTCTGAGAGGGGATCTGGGCTGCAGAGCCTAACACCCACTCTACTGTCAGGTATTAATCACTCTCTGACAGTGCTGTCAGACAAGGCTGTGGTCCATGTGATCAGATTGGTTAGTTTCCCGTGACTGTGGTTTTCAGTCTGTCTGCTCTCTGATGGAAATGGAAACCCACTCCAGTGTTCTTGCCTGGAGAACCTCAGGGATGGGGGAGCCTGGTGGGCTGTCATCTATGGGGTCGCACAGAGTCGGACATGACTAAAGCGATGCAGCAGCAGCAGCCCTCTGATGGAGAAGGGTAAGAGGCTTCTGGAAGCTTCCTGATGGGAGAGACTGACTGAGGGGGGAATTGGGTCTTGTTCTAATGAAAGTGAAAGTGAAGTCGCTCAGTCGTGTCCAACTCTTTGTGACCCCACGGACTGAAGCCCACTAAGCTCCTCCATCCATGGAATTCTCCAGTCAAGAATGCTGGAGTGGGTTGCCATTTCCTTCTCCAGGAGATCTTCCCAACCCAGGGATTGAACCCAGGTCTCCCACATTGTAGGCAGAGGCTTTACAGTCTGAGCCACCAAGGAAGCTTGTTCTGATGGGTGGGGCCATATTCAGTAAATCTTTAACCCAATTTTCTGTTGATGGGTGGGGCTCTGTTCCCTCCTTGTTATTTACCTGGGGCCAAACTATCAGACTGGTTCCAAATAGAAGAGGAGTAGCCAAGGCTGTATATTGTCACCCTGCTTATTTAACTTCTATGCAGAGTACATCATGAGAAACGCTGGGCTGGAAGAAGCACAAGCTGGAATCAAGATTGCTGGGAGAAATATCAATAACCTCAGATATGCAGATGACACCACCCTTATGGCAGAAAGTGAAGAGGAACTAAAAAGCCTCTTGATGAAAGTGAAAGAGGAGAGTGAAAAAGTTGGCTTAAAGCTCAACATTCAGAAAACAAAGATCATGGCATCTGGTCCCATCACTTCATGGGAACTAGATGGGAAAACAGTGGAAACAGTGTCAGAGTTTATTTTTTGGGGCTCCAAAATCACTGCAGATGGTGATTGCAGCCATGAAATTAAAAGGCACTTACTCCTTGGAAGGAAAGTTATGACCAACCTAGACAGCATATTGTAAAAGCAGAGACATTACTTTGCCAACAAAGGTCATCTAGTCAAAGCTATGGTTTTTCCAGTGGTCATGTATGGATGTGAGAGTTGGACTGTAAAGAAAGCTGAGCACCAAAGAATTGATGCTTTTGAACTGTGGTGTCGGAGAAGACTCTTGAGAGTCCCTTGGACTGCAAGGAGATCCAACCAGTCCATCCTAAAGGAGATCAGTCCTGGGTGTTCATTGGTAGAACTGATGTTCAAGCTGAAACTCCAATACTTTGGCCACCTGATGTGAAGAGCTGACTCATTTGAAAAGACCCTGATGCTTGGAGGGGTTGGGGGCAGGAGGAGAAGGGGATGACAAAAGATGAGATGGCTGGATGGCATCACGGACTCGATGGACATGAGTTTGAGTAAACTCCGGGAGTTGGTGATAGACAGGGAGGCCTGACATGATGCAGTCCATGGGCTTGCAAAGAGTCAGACACTACTGGGTGACTGAACTGAATTGATAGTGCTGTTGCCAGTATAAATAAGTATAAATTTTGTATGAAGAAATTTTGGTCATGTAAATCAAAATTTTTTTCAATTTGTTTCTAGAACTACTATTATTATTTTTTTCATTTATTTTTATTAGTTGGAGACTAATTACTTTACAATATTGTAGTGATTTTTGCCATACATTCTAGAACTATTTTTAATAAAACAATCAAATATAAGATAAAGATTTATAGGCAACTATGTAAGATTTAGGCTTCCTTGTTGGCTCAGTGGTAAAGAATCCACCTGCAATGCAGGAGCCCTGGGTTCGATCCCTGGGTTGGGAAGATCCCCTGGAGAAGGGAAAGGTTACCCACTCCAGTATTCTGGCCTGGAGAATTCTGGACTGGATAGTTCATGGGTTCAAAAAGTCAGACACTATTGAGCAACTTTCACTTTTCATATTTATATACACACATGTTTTTCTCCAGTTGGAAGTATGTTGTCCTTTTTTGTTCTCAAGTGATAGAAGAATAATATACTAATGCACTAATGTGTTGTAGACAAGTTTTCATACCACAAAATTGTAGATTTCCTGCACTCAATGTCCAATGATCCAAGATGAAGGCAAAGGATCATATATTGAGGACATGGAAAGCTGACAAAAACCTTCATTAACAGCAATTTACATGGAATTATGGCAAGCACAGTGCTACCTGAAAATGTATTTTGCTATATCAAGGAGTTAAATCTGTGATTTCCCCTTAGTAATTGTTTAGCAAAGGCATGAACCAATTTTATCATGGTTTTATTCTCTTTTCATTTGAAGCTATATATGACTAAATCAGAAGCATAGTCTTGTCATTCAATGTGAGTGGTTATGTCTGTTTTACAAAAGTAATCATTGAGAAACTCTGTATAATAGCATTATTGTATTTCTTCAATCATTGCGCCAGATGCTTTAGCCTTTTCAGTCTGGAAACCATTTAAAATGGAAAGATAACCTATTAAGCAATTTCACAGAGTCCTTGTGATGGAGATTAGTAAAGCAGTCCTCTTCAATTAAATCTGAGAGCTAGCGAAATGAAAGGGCACCTGATTCATTCATTTCTGTCTACCCTTTGACTACAGCATGAACAAATAAATTGTCAACAAAGGGAGAGTACATATTATAGTTGCTTTGTTAATAATGTTAAATAGTGAAAAGCAATTATTTTTTCATAATCCTTCTGGAAATAGATGAGAACTCTACTTAGATTTCCACTTTATTTTCAAAGTAGCTCTTAATTTAATGTGTTGCATAATGTATTTTAATTTTCATGAAAATTTTCTATACCAAAACAGTAATACAACTGCTGTTTCATTTGTTTCTTCCTCATGGTTTAAGGTTTAAGGGTTAGTATATGCTAAATTAATCAAGTGGCTTTGTATTTTCAACTATATACCATAGATTTGTCAGATATTCAAAAAAATCTTCTTTTTTAGTTCTTGACATGTAACAGTTTATTGAAAAAGAAATATAATTGGACTGAGAATCAAAAGAGACAGGCTTGAGTCCAGGCTCATTTCTTGTTTGTATAATCTTGATTAAACCACTTGGTCCTCTAGGCTGCACATATATTTACTTATAAAACATGGTAAAATTATCTTTCAGGTTTCTTTTTTCTTTTTCCCCCTATCAGTTATGCTAAAAATATATCATTTGGTGATCTATTGTCTTTCAGGAAACAGCATTATTTCCTGGGTATAATCAGAATCTTCTGGAGTTGACTCGCATATAGAAACTCTATTTAGGAAACATCCACTTCTCTCAGACTATTCGATCAGATGCAGTTATAAACAGGCAGCAGAGATACAGAAGAGGTGGCAAGAATACACAGAAGAACTATATCAAAAAGTCTTAATGACCCAGATGCCCACAATGGAGTCCCTCACCTAGAGTCAGACATCCTGGAATATGAAGTCAAGTGGGCATTAAGAAGCATTACTATGAACAAAGCTAGTGGAGGTGACAGAATTTAAGCTGAGCTCTTTAAAATCCTAGAATATAATTCTGTTAAAGTGCTCCACTCAATATATTAACAAATTTAGAAAACTCAGCAGTGGCCCCAATACTGGAAAAGGTCAGTTTTCATTTCAGTCCCAAAGAAGGGCAATGCCAAAGAATGTTCAAACTGTTGTACTCAAACTGTTCTCATTTCACATGCTAGCAAGGCTATGCTCAAAATCCTTCAAGCTAGTCTTTAGCAGTACATAAATCAAGAAATTCCAGATGTACAAGCTGTGTTTCAAAGAGGCAGAGGAACAAGAGATCAAATTGCCAACATTCATTGGATCATAGAGAAAGTAAGGGAGTTCCAGAAAAACATCTACTTCTGCTTCATTGACTATGCCAAAGTCTTTGACTGTGTGGATCACAACAAACTGTGGAAAATTTTTAGAGATGGAAGTACCAGACCACCTTACATTCCTGAGAAATCTGTATGCGGGCCAAGAAGCAACAGTCAGAACCCGAAATGGATAAATGGACTGGCTTAAAGCTGGGAAAAGAGTAAGACAAGGCTATATATAGACATTCTGTTTATTTAACTTATATGCAGAGTACATCATACAAAATGGTGGGCTGGATGATTCACAAGCTGGAATCAAGATTGCCAGGAGAAATATCAACAACCTCAGGACAGGAGCAGAAAGGAATGGCAGAGGATAAGATGGTTGGATGGCATCACTGACACAATGGACATGAATTTGAGCAAACTCCAGGAGAGAGTGGAGGACAAAGGAGCCTGGTGTGCTGCAGTCCATGAGATCGCAAAGAGCAGAAGACAACTTAGTAACTGAACAACAGCAGATATATATCTCACATCAATATTAAATTTTTGTTGTTGCTGGGGACCTTTCTCTTTTGGTTATACTATGTGAAAATTTGAGAACTAGGAAAGCTATATAGATAAGTGAGAGGTTTTCATTTATTACTATTCATTTCCTTTGTTATGGAACAAATGACAGCAGAAATAAAGGAATTAGAGAAACATAATTAGTGTATCTATTCCCGGGTCTCTGATTTGGAAATCAGGAAAATTCACTGATCCTTAAGCTCTAACTCCCATAGAAAACATTTTTTTTTTTTTTACTTAATGTTTCTAAAAATTCTCTTTAAGCACCCTTAAAATATAATTTAATTATCTATAGATTTTTAAATGGAAACTACAAAAATATTATAACCTTCTTAATTAAGTTTTCTTTGGATATGAGTCAACTTATACAAAAAGTCTCACTCAGCCAAGTTGTGCACTGTGGGGGAAGGAGTAGCAGAGTATGCATTTGAAGACCTGGAACTGACCTCAAACTTGAGTCTAATAGTCAGGGACACTGATGCTTTTTCAGGGAGATTGGTATAGAAACTTTGGGTGTTGTGTGCTAAGTCACTTCAGTTGTGTCTGACTCTTTGCAACTCCATGGACTATAGTCCTCTAGGCACCTCTGACCATGAGATTCACCAGGCAAGAACACTGGAGTGGGCTGCCATGTCCTCCTCTAGATGGGAGGTTTGGTCGCTAAGTTGTGTCCAACTCTTGTGATCCCATGGTCTGTAGCCTGCCAGGCTCCTCTGTCCATGGGATTTTACAGGTGAGAATACTGGAGTGGGTTGCCATTTCCTTCTCCAGGGGATCGTCTTGATCCAGGAATTGAACCCAGGTCTCCTGCATTGCAGGCAAATTCTTTACCGACTGAGCTATAAGGGAAGCCTCCTCTAGGGGGTCTTCCCAACCCAGTGATCTAACCCACATCCCTTATATCTCCTGCATTGGCAGACAGATTTTTAACAACAGCACCACCTGGGAAGCCCGATATAATCTTTACAACAATGTTTCTATAAACGTTAAGTAATATAACTTACTTTTAAGTAATATAACTTAAGTTATAAGTTACTTTAATTACTTTTAAAAGTAGTAACCTACTTTTTAAGTAATATAACTTACTTTTTATCATGTTTTATCATGTTTTTCAATTTAATGTAAGCTATGGAATATCTTACCAATGACAGATACTGTTTTAACAAATTTAATATATAATTCAGGGCAAACCATATGTGACCAAATAGTAGATCCAACATGTATCTTCTGATCTGCATAATTCTAGAAACAGAACAGGAAGGCATTTATTACATTGCCTTTGTGTTTCATGTCATATCATGTCAAACTAATCTTTTGGCCTGTGGGAAAAATCTATTTCTTAAGCAATTGTGGGCATATTTTTACATGCAAATATAGACCTTAAGGATAATGATGCTAGTGAAGGTAACAAATTAAAAAATGAGATGTGAAACTGTACTGTAAAATTTAAAAAAACAAAAAAATAGGAAAAATAAATATACAAAGTCTGAAAGTACTTAAAGGCAAGGATGTTAAGAGAAAAAGGTTTGGAAAAGAGCTCTTGGTGGCAGAGCATGTTTTGATGTATGTTAAACTATACCAAGGGAATATTTTATGCTAAGATGGGCACAATAAAGGACAGAAATGGTAGGGACCTAACAGAAGCAGAAGATATTAAGAAGAGGTGGCAAGAATACACAGAAGAACTGTACAAAAAAGATTTTCACAGCCCAGATAATCACGATGGTGTGATCACTCACCTAGAGCCAGACATCCAGGAATGTGAAGTCAAGTGGGCCTTAGGAAGCATCACTACGAACAAAGCTAGTGGAGGTGATGGAATTCCAGTTGAGCTATTTCAAATCCTAAAAGATGATGCCGTGAAAGTGCTGCACTCAATATGCCAGCAAATTTGGAAAACTCAGCAGTGGCCATGGGACCAGAAAAGGTCAATTTTCATTCCAATCCCAAAGAAAGGCAATGACAAAGAATGCTCAAACTACTGCACAATTACACTCATCTCAAATGCTAGCAAAGTAATGCTCAAAATTCTGCAAGCCAGGCTTCAGCAATATGTGAAACGTGAACTTCCAGATGTTCAAGCTGGTTTTAGAAAAAGCAGAGGAACCAGAGATCAAGTTGCCAATATCTTCTGGGTCATCAAAAAAGCAAGAGAGTTCCAGAAAAACATCTATTTCTGCTTTACTGACTATGCCAAAGCATTTGACTGTGTGGATCACAACAAACTGTGGAAAATTCTTCAAGAGATGGGAATACCAGACCACCTGACCTGCCTCCTAAGAAATCTGTATGCAGGTCAGGAAGCAACAGTTAGAACTGGACATGGAACAACAGACTGGTTCCAAATAGGAAAAGGAGTATATTGTCACCCTGCTTATTTAACTTATATGCAGAGTACATCATGAGAAACACTGGGCTGGAAGAAGCACAAGCTGGAATCAAGATTGCTGGGAGAAATAACAATAAGCTCAAATATGCAGATGGCACCACCCTTATGGCAGAAAGCAAAGAAGAACTAGCCTCTTGATGAAAGTGAAAGAGAGTGAAAAAGTTGCCTTAAAGTTCAACATTCAGAAACTAAGATCATGGCATCTGGTCCCATCACTTCATCGAAAATAGATGGGGAAACAGTGGCTGAATATTTTTTTGGGCTCCAAAATTAGTGCAGATGGTGACTGCAGCCATGAAATTAAAAGACACTTTCTCCTTGGAAGAAAAGTTATGACCAACCTAGACAGCATATTAAAAAGCAGAGACATTACTTTGCCAACAAAGGTCCATCTAGTCAAGCCATGGTTTTTCCAGTAGTCATGTATGGATGTGAGAGTTGGACTGTAAAGAAAGCTGAGCACCGAAGAATTGATGCTTTTGAACTGTGGTGTTGGAGAAGACTCTTGAGAGTCCCTTGGACTGCAAAGAGATCCAACTAGTCCATCCTAAAGATCAGCCCTGGGCGTTCATTGGAAGGACTGATGCTGAAGCTCCAATCCCTTGGCCACCTGACGTGAAGAGCTGACTCATTTGAAAAGACTCTGATGCTGGGAAAGATTGAGCGTGGAGGAGAAGGGGATGAGATGGTTGGATGGCATCACTGGCTTAGTGGACATGAATTTGAATAAACTCTGGGAGTTGGTGATGGACAGGGAAGACTGGCGCGCTGCAGTCCATAGGGTCGCAAACAGTCGGACATGACTGAGTGGTTGAACTGAACTGAACTGGAACTATAGAATTCACTGGGAGAGAATTACTTTGTTATTTAAATACAATGAAAAGCAGCTTAGAATTTGTTTATTTGTATAGAAGCAGATCAGAATGACATGGGGGAAAGTTTTAGAAAGAACAGGTGAGCAAAATTCTGAGGAGCATAGGAAGTGCCAAGTTAACAAAATGTTAAATCCAGATGAAATATCACTCTGGGGTGTAAGAATGACATGGAACCAGCAGTGGGATAATTAAGCCATCTTATGATGAGTTATGACTGTTGCCCAGAAAATAGAGTCCTCACATCTTAAAATCAGACTCCATAAGCTACTGTACATAGGAATTAATAAAAGAAATTTTTATCCTATTTCCTTGTTGGTGTTGTTCAGTCGCTAAGTTGTGTCTGACTCTTTTTCTACCCCATGGACTGTAGCCCACCAGACTCCTCTGTCCATGGGATTTTCCAGGAAAGAATACTGGAGTGGGTTGCCATTTCCTTCTCCAGGGGAATTTTCCTGACCTGGGGATCCAATACTGGTCTCCTGCATTGGCAGGAGGAGTCTCTACCACTGAGCCACCAGGGAAGTCCTTTCTATTTCTTTACCTTTGTGTGATTTGCACTCAGTTTTCCCCCAGAGTCTAAATAATTTACTTTCACTACTGCAGATTGTTTTGAAGAAGCTGGTGACTTCTTGAAGAGAACACAAGAAAGGAGTGCAATCTGAAGGCTTTGATTTTTAGAGAAGAGAGCTTTTCTATATCCATGTCACCTGTTTCTTTCAGTAGTTGTAACACCACTGAGAAGAGCCAGGGGCTGTTTTTCAGATGTGAGGTGCATCAATATAGTGCCATCATCACTATAGTTTTGGTTTAATAGCTTGGGGATTAAACGGTGTTGCAAAGATAGGATCTATAATAATCCAGCTTGATTTTATAAACTGACAAGCCATTTCGCATTGACCTCCTGGGTTTTTTTTTTTTTTTTTTTTTAAAGCTTGGGATTTATTTCTGTTGTTGCTTGTGGTTTTCTTTCAGGTTGAACAAATTCAATTCCTTACATATCATTTGTTACTTCATAAAGTTTTCAAAAATATTTTCTCCACTAAATTCTCTAAATTCAGGAGCTCTTGATGAATCGTTCAGTTAGTACAGTTCAGTTCAGTCACTCAGTCATGTCCGACTCTTTGTGAGCCCACGGACTGCAACACACCAGGCCGCCCTGCCCATCATCAACTCCTGGAGTTTATCCAAACTCATGTCCACTGAGTCAGTGATGCCATAGAACCATCTCATCTTCTGTCGTCCCCTTCTGTTCCTGCCCTCAGTCTTTCCCAGCATCAGGGTCTTTTCAAATTAGTCAGCTCTTTGCATCAGGTGGCCAAAGGATTGGAGTTTTAGCTTCAGCATCAGTCCTTCCAATGAATATTCAGGACTGATTTCCTTTAGAATGGACTGGTTGGATCTCCTTGCTGTCTAAGGGACTCTCAAGAGTCTTCTCCAACACCACAGTTCAAAAGCAGCAATTCTTCGGCACTCAGCGTTCTTTACAGTCCAATTTTCATATCCATACATGACTACTGGAAAAACCATAGCTTTGACTAGACAGACCTTTCTTGGCAAAGTAATGTCTCTGCTTTTACAATATGCTGTCTAGGTTGGTCATAACTTTCCTTCCAAGGAATAAACGTCTTTTAATTTCATGGCTGCAGCCACCATCTGCAGTGATTTTGGAACCCCAAAAAATAAAGTCAGCCACTGTTTGCACTGTTTCCCCATATATTTGCCATGAAGTGATGGGATCAGATGCCATAATCTTAGTTTTCCGAATGTTGAATTTTAAGTCAACAGTTTCACTCTCCTCCTTCACTTTCATCAAGAGGCTCTTTAGTTCTTCTTTGCTTTCTGCCATAAGGGTGGTGTCATCTGCATATCTGAGGTTGTTGATATTTCTCCCAGCAATCTTGTTTCCAGCTTGTGCTTCATCCTATCCAGCATGTCTCATGATGTGCTCTGCATATAAGTTAAATAAGCAGGGTGACAATATACAGCCTTGATGTACTCCTTTTCCTATTTGGAACCAGTCTGTTGTTCTATGTCCAGTTCTAACTGTTGCTTCCTGACCTGCATACAGATTTCTCAAGAGACAAATCAGGTGGTTTGGTATTCCCACCTTCAATATTCTCTTGAAGAATATTCCCTTTTTGTTGTGATCAGCACAGTCAAAGACTTTGGCGTAGTCAATAAAGCAGAAATAGGTGTTTTTCCTGGAACTTCCTTGCTTTTTTGATGATACAGATGATATTGGCAATTTAATCTCTGGTTCCTTTACCTTTTCTAAATCCAGCTTGAACATCTAGAAGTTCTTGGTTCACAGGTTGCTGAAGCCTGGCTTGGAGAATTTTGAGCATTACTTTACTAGCATGTGAGATGAGTGCAATTGTGCAGTAGTTTGAACATCCTTTGGGATTGCCTTTTTTTGGGATTGGAATGAAAACTGACCTTCTCCAGTCCTGTGACCACTGCTGAGCTTCCAAATTTGCTAGCATACTAAGCACAGCATTTTCATAGCATTTTTTAGGATTTGAAATAGCTCAACTGGAATCCCATCACCTCCACTAGCTTTGTTCGTAGTGATGCTTCCTAAGGCCCCCTTGGCTTCGCATTCCAGGATGTCTGGCTCTAGGTGAGTGATCACACCATCGTGATTATCTGGATTGTGAAGATCATTTTTGTACAGTTCTTCTGTGTATTCTTGCCACATGTTCTTAATATCTTCTGCTTCTGTTAGGTCCATACCATTTCTGTTTTTTATTATGCCCATCTTAGCATGAAATGTTCCGTTGGTATTTCTCATTTTCTTGAAGAGATCTCTAGTCTTTCCCATTCTGTTGCTTTCCTCTATTTCTTTGCACTGATCACTGAGGAAGGCTTTCTTATCTCTTCTTGCTCTTCTTTGGAACTCTGCATTCAAATGGGTATATCTTAACTTTTCTCCTTTGCCTTTCACTTCTCTTCTATTCACAGCTATTTGTCAGGCCTCCTCAGACAGCCATTTTGCCTTTTTGCATTTATTTTTCTTGGGGATGGTGTTGATCCCTAGCTCCTGTACAATGTCAGGAACCTGTGTCCATAGTTCTTTAGGCTCTCTGTCTATTAGATCTAATCCCTTGAATCTCTTTGTTGCTTCCACTGTATAATCGTAAGGGATGAATCGTTAACTAATCAAATAAAACTAGCAGAAAACAATACTGATCTTAAACCTCTGTTGTTTTATACTTCATAAATCCTAATTTTTAGGTCCAGAGAGGCTGCAAAATGGTAAATCCTTATGTATTGGAAGGAAGTGTTTGATTTTTATCATTTTAAAGTACTAATACATAATTTTAAATCTGATACAGTATTTTATATTGTACTGGTTACAGCTTATTATAAAGCCTAGTTTAAATTCTTATTCCCAAAATCTTACATAATTGAACATTCATGATGACTTGTAAAATTAGCCTGGAAAAATATCTAATGAATGGTACATTATTTACATTGTAATCATTCTTTGGAGAATTTACATTTTCCAGCAAGCCCAGGTAATTAGTCATGATGGCAGAAAGGATTATTTTAGATGTCTATCTTTCCTGTTTGTGTCTTGAATTAATGTATGCCAAGAGAAAGAACTAATTGCAATAAGTTTACTGTTTTGAGAAGGAATAAAAGAGCTCACAAAATATCATTATAGATGTAGCTGCAAAAATTTCTATCTATATTGTACTTAGAACCAAGTATATAGAATACTATTGTACTGACAACTGGGTACTTTGATTGTCTTGCTGGTCAAAGTTTAGAATGTTCTTCTTGTGTAATTTTTACTCTGAGTTCTTAACTTTCTATTTGCCTTGAGGTCAACAAATAATCTAATTTGTACATGGCAGTCTTAATGTTTACCTTTATTTCATAATCTAGTGTATCAGGATAAGTTTAAAAAATATATTAACTTATAATTTTCATAAATATTTTCTTGTTCTACCTCAAGCTGGAAGTTGTGCCTTGACCTTCCTTGCCTTCATTACAGCAAGGTGGAGATCAAAGATTGCTTGAGGTCATTGCCTTTTCCTTTCTTAGTAAAGGGTTTAAATGGTTATGGTCAGTATCTAAAACAATAAACATACAGGTGTGCAAATCTCTGCTCAGCACAATACTAAGTGCATTACATACATTTTTCCTTTTTTTCCCATCACTCTTATAAGACAGGTCAGCACCAATATTAACTCTTTTCGAAGATGAGAAAATTGACGTTAAGTACAAAGGCACAAGCTAGTGAGTGGCTGAGCTGGGATTGGACTCAAGCAATAATTCCAGTTCCTTGGCTGTAACTGCTGTGTGTGTGTTAGTTGCTCAGCGGTGTCCAACTCTCTGCAGCCCCATGGACTGTAGCCTTCCAGGTTCCTCTGTCCATGGGATTCTCCAGGCAAGAACACTGGAGTTGATTGCCATTCCCTTCTCCACAGGGTCTTCCTGACCCAGGGTTCAAACCCTGGTCTCCTGCATTGCAGGCAGATTCTTTACCCTTTGAGCTACAGGGAAGTCCTATAGAAGTAACTTCTATATTTAACTTTAATATACTAGATCGTATAGAAGCCTAGATTGGAAAGGCAGAAATGGAGGATGAGGTTGTTCATAACACTGTGTATAGCTGTTGGAAGAACCCCATGTGACAAGACCTCCAATACAAGCACTTTGACTCAACAAAGATTCTAGTGTTTCTGTTTATCATTGGAGCAGAGTGTAGCTAGTGGGGACTCATTGACCCTACCAGGCATAGGGCCACTCTGAGTTGTTGATTTCCAAAGTAGAATAACAGAGGAGAGAAAGATTAAGGTTTAGTTGAATATAAAACATGGATAGATTAATAGTACTAATAAATAGGAGACTCAGGATTATATTTTTTGAGAATAAATGAAGACATGATTCTCACCATTTTCATCCTTCCCAAAAACTTCAGAGAAATTGGAGATTACACTGTTGATATGACATCTGCATGAAAATGTCAAACAGAAAGTTGAATATTCTCAGACATATGGGATATTTTAAGAATGGCATTATGATTTGGGGAATCTTCTCCACATAGATGAAGATGAAGGTGAGCTATTACCTTACAAAACTTATGGTATATATCTTATTCAGTAGTTGAAAAATCAAGGCTTTCTGCTTTACCACACATGGAAAAACTAGATAAATATGGCTTGGAGAGTAAAAAAAATCTCATGAACTGCAGTTAATTTTATATCTAGAAAGTCAATATGATCAATTGAATATCTATTAAAAATTAATCATCAATGTTAGAAATGGGCCTGGCTATGTGATTTCTTCTTGTTTTACATAAATGCAATCATATTTTGAATATTTACACACTAAAATAAAATATATATAAGAAGACTCATCCAAATGTTAACGCAGGTTGCCTTTATGTTAGTAGTATTAGTTGCTCAGTCATGTCTGACTCTTTGCGACCCCATGGACCGTAGTTCGCCAGATTCCTCTGTCCATGGAATTCTCTAGGCAAGAATACTGGAATGGGTTGCCATTTCTTACTTCAGGGGATCTTCCTGACTCAAGGATTGAACCTGGATCTCCTACATTGCAGGCAGATTTTTTACCATGTGAACCTCCAGGGAAGCCAAGTGAGAAAATGTAAGAGGAGAGTTTTCAGTTTATTTTTTATAATCTATATAAAGTTTGAATTTTTAAAAATTAAAAAATGTATTGCTTCATTTAAAGAATGTAAAACAAAAGTAGATTTGGGGAAAAGTTACAACTAAATTTATCTAGAACACTGGTCACCTAGATTTAAAATGCTGAATACTAATTTTGTCTCACCACCTCTGTGCCCTAATATCCACCTGCTTTATCAGAATTTGTCAGGATGGACCCCAAGAATCTGTGTTTTTAAAGATACCTATTTATTTTATTTTTTAATGTTTTATTTTTGTTTATTTATTTTAAATTTTTTTGGCTATGCTGCACGTGACATGTGAAATCTCAGTTACCTACCAGGGATGGAACCCATACCTACTGCATTGAAAGTGTGGAGGCTTAAACACTGGAACACCAGGGAAGTCCTCAAGAATCTAGTTTTAACAAACTTTCTCCTTGGTTTTTACACACACTAAATTAGGAAATAACTAGCTTAGAGGGTAATTTCAGTACAGATCTAGAGTCAAATATCAATTTGCATTAGGGGAAGGAGTGAATAAAAGATGCAAATATTGAAGAAGAAAGTAAAATGTAATGTGAAAAAATTTTGAAGGAAAGAGCAAAAAGATTGGCAGTTGCTGTTAGGCTAGTAACTGCAAATTGTATTCAAAAATCTTTCATTCATTAATGAAGAAAGCAAAATTATTAGAAAATTTTTTCACTTAGGATTTTTGTTTTAATTCTGATTTTGTGCAAATGGTTGAATGAATCTAAAGTGGAAAATCAAAGGAATAATAGTTTGAGTTATACTGTGATATAAACACCAGGATATATTTTATCTCTTTATTTCATTGCTGCAATAGAAGACACATTTTCACATTGTCCACTCTGTCTATATCTTTGACCTCTTTTATATAAGTGGCAATATATGTATTTTTTATCACTAATAATTTACGAAAGCTTGATATTTTTGCTCTTTTCAATATATGGTGGAATTCCTGACTTTTAATAAATCAGAACTGTGCCGATCCTCTTTCGACAGCTGGCATCCGTGTTTACAGCCTTAAAGGGAATGTGTGAACATCTGCGTTTGATGAATAACTCCATGTGTATTGTAGTTCCTTCAACAGAAATTGTTCAGAGGTTCAGAGAGCTGGTGATAAATAATTAATGAGCACAGAAGCAATAATCTCACTTTATTGCCAGACTTAGAGGAAATACACAGTACAAGCTGTAAACCAGGCTTTCCTTTCTCTTTTGTCTTCCTTTTGACTAGTCATTTAGTTGATTGCAGGCTCAGCCATTCAGAAGACCTCCAGGCTTATAACATATCTTCATTTTATCTTGTCTTTAATTCATTTTGTCAAAGGGATATCATGAATATTGAAAGCTTCTGTCCTTCAAATGCCACTGAGACATGACTTCTAAGGCAATGCTTAACTTGGATATGGTAGGTATGAGCACATTGACTTTTTTTTTTTAATTTAAAATTATTTTCTGATTTTGTAAAGCTTTTTATGACATTAAGAGAAATGGAAAAGTAATAAATTATAGAAATTAATGAAATAATTGTATCAGTTATGTACAAATCTTAGAATCAAACTATGAATTTATCTAGTAACACAACAGTCCCACAAATTGGTTCAAATTTGATATCCTTACCAAGGTAAAATAGTTGAAATTTAATATAGGCCTTTATGGATACAATGATACAAGCCTTGATGAAGAGATAATTTATTACGAGGTAAAATCTGCCAAAGGATTCTCTATATTAACAAATAGGTAAGTGAAAGTCACTCTGTCGTCTCTGACTCTTTGCAACCTCATGGACTGTAGCCTGTCAGGCTCCTCTGTCCATGAAATTCTCCAGGCCAGAATACTGGAGTGGGTAGCCATTCTCTTCTCTGGGGATCTTCTCAACCCAGGGACTTAACCCAGATCTTCTGCTTTGCAGGTGGATTCTTCACTGTCTGAGCCACCAGGGAAGCCCGATTACATAAGTAAAATCCACAAAAAGAATTCTTCTCTGGGCTTTTGTATAATTTTATTATTAACTAAAAAGATGAGCTTCCCAGGTAGCACGGTGGTAAGGAATCCACTTGCCAATGCAGGAAATGTACAAGAGACACAAGTTCGATCCCTGGGTTGGGAAGATCCCTAGAGTTCTTGCCTGGAAGATTCCATGAATAGAGTCTGGGAGGCTGTGGTCTTTGAGGCTGTACAGAGTCAGACACGACTGAGCATACAATAGCAAAAAGATAAATTCTGATGTTAATTATGTCTTTAAAGCTTATATTGTTTTAAAGTTTGAACCCAGCACATCTCCCAAAAATGACAGTCATTAAGACTAAAAAATACAGATTAGAAAATAAGCATATATATCCTAATGCCTGGCATAAGGATATATTTTCATTTAACTCTCCTAATAACCTATATAAAAGATAACTGTATCTGTTTTATAGATAAAGGCAATGTGGCTCAATTATATGCCTATTTTCAGTTCTCATAAACTGTGAGTGTCAAAACTGGTTTTAACATCTGGGATTATTTTCCTCAAAAGCTCATATTCATTCCATTGTACTATTTTACAGAATACTTGATTTCACCTTACATGATATTAATAGTATACACTTGATGACACAAGACTATTTCTTGGCATCATATACTCTAAAGCAATGATAGCTTACTGTGAACAATGTTGGATTTGTGATCTCTGAAGAAGATTTAGCTTCAGGACCAGGGACCAGGCTTGATCACTCAAGAGCTTTTCGTGTAGCAGAGTTTTATTAAACTATGAAAGTGACAGAGAAAGCTTCTGACACAGACATCAGAAGGGGGATGGAGAGTGCCCACCTTACTAGTCTTAGAAAGGGAGTTATATACTTTTTCAGTTGGTTATTACAATGAATCAAAAGAATTTCTCAAGGTTGTAAAGGTCTTACCAGACCCATTCCCATAATACTACATTTTAAGATGACAGAATTTGTCAAAAGGTTCTCAAGAAGGAGAAATATGTCATCAAGCAGGATACATTGTTGTCGTTAGTACAGAGTTTAAGGGAAAACATATCCTTGAGCAAGATGAGTTGTTTTGTTGTGCAATCATCAGCTCTGGGTTTAAAGAGAAAAACATTTGTCCTTTTCTCCTCCTTGAGAACTCCAGACCCCTCTCTCCTCTTCGGGCACCCCGGAAGCCCTTCTCTTCCTAAGGGACTTCTGACTTCTTATCAACCTACCTAGCAATTGACTCTCTCAGCAGCATTCTCTGGTCCACAGGAAGGAACTGACAATGCTGCACATGTTATGGTGCTAGTGTTATAGTTAGCCCAGTGACTTTAACTCTCTCCTATTTTTTACTGGTCTGCCATCTTTCCTTCCTTTCTTTGTTTCATTATCTATTAATCTGTTATCACTCACTATCTTCTGCTCCCTCTTCCTCTCCCTTGCCCCCACTCCCCATTCATCTATCTGTCTACCAAGTTTTTATGTAGCTTCCTGTCTTCCTAACTATTATTGCCCTTGTAATGAGAGCAAGGATCATATTACATTTATTCTTGCTCCTAGCACAGTGGCATTACAATGTGTTCAGTAGAAAAAAACATAATCCTTTAGTTATGACAGAATTATATTGGAAGGCAAATTGATGCCCAAGAGTGTTGTAAATCAATGAAGCAACAGAGGAATCAGGATTAAAAGGAATTTGCTGGTTCAATTTTCAATACATTGACATTTTGTACTTCAAAAGGGTGAATTACACATGAAGAAGAAGAGCTATCTGGCAGAGGAGAAATCATGATCTTTGTGATTTATTTTTTCAGGTGAGTCATCCTTTAAACAATGGTTTCTGTTAATATTGACTAATTCTCAATAACACAAAACTGTTAACTTCATGATTCACACAGCTGACAAATCATATTTGTTCTCTGCCTCTTCAACCAGCTTCATTGTCTTTTTCTTTATAAGTGAAAGTACATGGTGATGTGAACGGAAAAGGAAGGAGCCAGGAATAAGAAATCCAAGTTCTACTTCTGGCTACTCTAATTAGTAAATCTAAATTTGCGACTTCTCTATAAAATGTTTTAATTTGCTGAAAATTAATGATATATCAAGAAGAGTAGTATATGCTCTTTTTAAAAGTAATTTAGTAGTCACAAAAAAGTCATGTGATATGTTTCTTCCCATTTTATGTTGGATTAAGTTGAGCTTTAGAAAAGCAAAGTAATTGATGTAAACTCATGCAAATACAACTGATATTTGTACACAAGTATTATTCCAAAGTCAATGTTCTTCTTCTACACATAATTAGTAAATTGATTTTTATTTTGTGTTGTTTTGGTATTTAGTATGCTAATACAATTGAAAATAGCACACAATTCTCCAAATGAAAATGAAAACTGGTTTTCTATGGAAATGTGTGCTGGAAGTTTTCTCATAGAAGTTTTAATTTGTTCTTTGAATTTCTTTGTTGATGCTGGTTGGATTGCTTAAAAGGTCATTCATAGCTTTCTAGAGCCTCACAAAAAGCATAGACAAATACAATCTGACCATAGTCTAATGCTCTGATACCTTCCCAAACACACCACAGAGCTGCCTGTCTAATTTATAAATATTTCCATGTTTAGGAAGTTGTTTTCTTCCTAAAGACAACTGGATTTGTAAAGGTTTATGTTGTGAAAATTGGTTCCTTGTTGTTGCCATGTATATCTCCTCCATCTTTGAATGTTTGTTTTACAGAGTAACACAGAATAAGCCTTGGAGAAGGAAATGGCAACCCACTCCAGTATTCTTGCCTGGGAAATTCCATGGATAGAGGAGCCTGGCAGGCTACGGACCATGGGGTTGCAAAAAGTTGGGCACAACTGAGTGACTGAGTACGCACGCACACACAAAATAAGCCTATACTTGTTGCACATGAAATCGTTACATATTTCAAGATAAATATTTCATAATCCCTTTATCGTCATGCCTAAACATTCAACATCTATTCAGTGGGCTCTCATATTACAAGAATTGAGGGTCCTTCACCAGTTTAGTAACTCTTCTTTCTGTGTTTCTTTTTGTTACTTGCCTGAATGTGAGTCCAAGCTTTGCCCAGCAGAGTTGGAGCAGGTCTATCACTTCATATTTTCTTAACATATTAGCCTGCAATTAAGTATGCGTGCGTCCTAAGTCACTTAAATTATGTCTGACTCTGTGCTACTCTGTGGACTGCAACCTGCCAGGCCCTTCTGCCCATAGGACTCTCCAGGCAAGAATACTGGAGTAGGTTACAATGGTTACAATGCTCTCCTCCAGATCGAACCCACATCTCTTACATCTATTTGCATTGGCAGGTGGGTTGATTTATTTATTTTAATTGGAGGCTAATTACTTTACAATATTGTAGCAATTTTTGCCATATACTGACATGAATCAGCCATGGGTCTACATGTGTCCCTCATCTCGAAGCCTCCTCCCACCTCCCTCCCTATACCATCCCTCTGGGTTGTACCAGTACACTGACTTTGAGTGCCCTGTTTCATGTATTGAATGTGGACTGGTCATCTATTTCACATATGGTAATATACATGTTTCAATGCTATTCTCTCAAATTATCCCACCCTTGCCTTCTCCCACAGACTCCAAAAGTCTGTGTCTCTTTTGCTGTGTCGCATACAGGGTCATTGTTACCATCTTTCTAAATTCCATATATACAAAACAAGACTGGGAGTCAGCAAAAACAAGACTGGGAGCTGACTGCGGCTCAGATCATGAACTCTTTATTGCCAAATTCAGACTTAAATTGAAGAAAGTAGGGAAAACCACCAGACCATTCATGTATGAACTAAATCAAATCCCTTATGCTTATACAGTGGAAGTGACAAATAGATTTAAGGGACGAGACCTGATAGAGTGCTGGATGAACGATGGGTGGAAGTTCGTGACATTGTACAGGAGACAGGGAGCAAGACCATCCCCAAAAAAAGGAAATGCAAAAAAGCAAAATGGCTGCCTGAGGAGGCCTGACAAATAGCTGTGAAAGGAGAGAAGTGAAAAGCAAAGAAGAAAAGGAAAGATAGACCCTTTGAATGCAGACCATTTGAATGCAGAGTTCCAACTTATAGCAAGGAGAGATAAGAAAGCCTTCCTCAGTGATCAATGCAAAGAAATAGAGGGAAACAACACAATGGGAAAGACTAGAGATCTCTTCAAGAAAATGAGAAATACCAACAGAACATTTCATGCAAAGATGGGCTCAATAAAGAAATGGTATGGACCTAACAGAAGCAGAAGATATTAAGAAGAGGTGGCAAGAATACACAGAAGAACTGTACAAAAATGATCTTCACAATCCAGATAATCACGATGGTGTGATCACTCACCTAGAGCCAGACATCCTGGAGTGCAAATTCAAGTGGGCCTTGGGAAGCATCACTATGAACAAAGCTAGTGGAGGTGATGTGATACCAGTTGAGCTATTTCAAATCCTAGAAGATGATGCTGTGAAAGTGCTGCACTCACTATGCCAGCAAATTTGGAAAACTCAGCGGTGGCCACGGGACTGGAAAAGGTCAGTTTTTATTTCAATCTCAAAGAAAGGCAATGCCAAAGAATGCTCAAACTACCGCACAATTGCACTCATCTCACAAGCTAGTAAAATAATGCTCAAAATTCTCTAACCTAGGTTTCAGCAATATGTGAACCATGAACTTCCAGATGTTCAAGGTGGATTGAGAAAAAGCAGAGGAACCAGAGATCAAATTGCCAACATCCGCTGGATCATCAAAAAAGCATGCGAGTTCCAGAGAAACATCTATGTCTGCTTTATTGACTATGCCAAAGCCTTTGACTGTGTGGATCACAATAATACGTGGAAAATTCTTCAAGAGATGGGAATACCAGACCATCTGACCTGCCTCCTGAGAAATCTGTATGCAGGTCAGGAAGCAACAGTTAGAACTGGACATGGAACAACAGACTGGTTCCAAATCAGGGAAAGAGTACCTCAAGGCTGTATATTGTCACCCTGCTTATTTAACTTATATGCAGAGTACATCATGAGAAACGCTGAATAAAGCACAAGCTGGAATCAGGACTGCTGGGAGAAATAGCAATAACCTCAGATTTGCAGATGACACCACCCTTATGGCAGAAAACAAAGAACAACTAAAGAGCCTCTTGAAAGTGATAGAGGAGAGTTAAAAAAAGTTGGCTTAAAGCTCAACATTCAGAAAACTAAGATCATGGCATCTGGTCCCATCACTTCATGGGAAATAGATGGGGAAACAGTGGAAACAGTGGCTGACTTTATTTTTTTGGGCTCCAAAATCACTGCAGATGGTGATTGCAGCCATGAAATTAAAAGACGCTTACTCCTTGAAAGTTATGACCAACCTAGATAGCATATTAAAAAGCAGAGACATTACTTTGCCAACAAAGGTCCGTTTAGTCAAGGCTATGGTTTTTCCAGTGGTCATGTATGGATGTGAGAGTTGGACTGTGAAGAAAGCTGAGCACTGAAGAATTGATGCTTTTGAACTGTGGTGTAGGAGAAAACTCTTGAGAGTCCCTTCGGCTGCAAGGAGATCCAACCAGTCCATGCTAAAGGAGATCAGTCCTGGGTGTTCATTGGAAGGACTGATGTTGAAGCTGAACTCCAATCCTTTGGCCACCTGATGTGAAGAGCTGACTCATTTGAAGAGACCCTTAAGCTGGGAAAGATAGAGGGCAGGAGGAGAAGCGGACGACAGAGGCTGAGATGGTTGGGTGGCATAACTGACTCAATGGACACGAGTTTGGGTAAACTCCAGGAACTGGTGATGGACAGTGAGGCCTGGTGTGCTACGGTCCATGGGGTTGCAAAGAGTTGGACACGACTGAGCGGCTGAACTGAACTGAATTGATGTGTTAATATACCGTATTGTTGTTTTTCTTTCTGACTTACTTCACTTTGTATACTAGGTTCCAGTTTCATCCACCTCAGTAGAACTGATTCAAATATGTTCTTTTTAATAGCTGAGTAATATTCCATTGTGTATATATACCACAGCTTTCTTATCTATTGTCTGCCAATGGACATCTAGGTTGCTTCCATGTCCTAGCTATTGTTAACAGTGCTGCGATGAACATTGGGGTACATGTGTCTCTTTCAATTCTGGTTTCTTCTATGTGTATGCCCAGAAGTGGGATTGCTGGGTCATATGGCAGTTCTATTTTCAGATTTTTAAGAAATCTCCACACTGTTCTCCATAGTGGCTGTACTAGTTTGCATTCCCACCAACAGTGTATGAGGGTTCCCTTTTCTTCAGACCCTCTCCAGCATTTATTGTTTGTGGACTTTTTGATAGCAGCCATTCTGACCAGCATGTGATTGTACTTCATTGTGGTTTTGATTTGCATTTCTCTGATAATGAGTGATGTTGATCATCTTTTCATGTGTTTTTTAGCCATCTGCATGTCTTCTTTGGAAAAATGTCTGTTTAGTCCTTTGGCCCATCTTTTGATTGGGTCATTTATTTTTCTGGTATTGAGTTGCATGAGCTGTTTGTATATTTTTGAGATTAATTCTTTGTCAGTTGCTTCATTTGCTATTATTTTCTCCCATTCTGAAGGCTGTCTTTTCACCTTGCTTATAGTTTCTTCATTGTGCAAAAGCTTTTAATTATGTCCCATTTGTTTGTTTTTGCTTTTATTTCCATTACTCTGGGAGGTGGGTCATAGAGGATCTTGCTGTGATTTATGTCATAGACTGTTCTGCCTATGTTTTCCTCTAGGAGTTTTACAGTTTCTTGTCTTACATTTAGATCTATAACCCATTTTGAGTTTATTATTTTGTGTGTGGTGTAAGAAAATGTTCTAGTTTCATTCTTTTACAGGTGGGTGACCAGTTTTCCCAGCACCACTTGTTTAAAAGATTGTCTTTTCCCCATTGCATATTCTTGCTTCCTTTGTCAAAGATAAGATGTCCCTAGGTGTGTGGATTTATCTCTGGGCTTTCTATTTTGTTCCACTGATTTATATTTCTGTCTTTGTGCCAGGCTTGATGACTGTAGCTTTGTAGTATAGTCTGTAGAAGTCAGACAGTTTGATTTCTCCAGTTCCGTTCTTCTTTCTCAAGGTTGCTTTTTGGCTATTCAAGGTTTTTTGTGTTTTCATACAAACTGTGAAATTATTTGTTCTAGTTCTTTGAAAAATACCGTTGGTAGCTTGATAGGGATTGCATTGAATCTATAGATCACTTTGGGTAGTATAGTCATTTTCACTATGCTGATTCTTCTGATACATGAACATGGTATATTTCTCCATCTATGCATGTCATCTTTGATTTCTTTCATTGCTGTTATATAGTTTTCTACATATAGGTCTTTTGTTTCTTTAGGTAGATTTATTCTTACCTAAAATAAAGTATTCTAGAGAATAAAAAGTATGTTATTCTTTTCATTGCAATGGTAAATAGGGTTGTTTCCTTAATTTCTCTTTCTGTTTTCTATTTGTTAGTGTATAGGAATGCAAGAGATTTCTGTGTATTAATTTTATATCCTGCAACTTTACTATATTCATTGATTAGCTCCAGTAATTTTCTGGCAGTGTCTTTAGGGTTTTCTATGTAGAGGATCATGCCATCTGCAAACAGTGAGAGCTTTACTTCTTTTCCAATCTGGATTCCTTTTATTTCTTTTCCTTCTCTGATTGTTGTGGCAAAAATTTCCAAAACTATGCTGAATAGTACTGGTGAGAGTGGGCACCCTTGTCTTGTTCCTGACTTTACAGGAAATGCTTTAATTTTTCACCATTGAGGATTATGTTTGCTATAGGTTTATCATATATGGCTTTTATTATGTTGAGGTATGTTCCTTCTGTGCCTGTTTTCTGGAAAGTTTTTATCATAAATGGGTGTGGAATTTTTGTCAAAGGCTTTCTCTGCATCTATTGATATAATCGTATGGTTTTTATCTTTCAATTTGTTAATGTGGTGTATCACGTTGATTGATTTGTGAATATTGAAGAATCCTTACATCCCACTTGGTCATGATGATCTTTTTAATATGTTGTTGGATTCTGTTCGCTAGAATTTTGTGGAAGATTTTTGCATTTATGTTCATAGATAATATTAGGATGATGGTGGCTTCATCAAATGAGTTTGGGAGTTTACCTTCTTCTGCAATGGCAGGTGGGTTCTTTACTAGTATCACCACCTGGGAAGCCTGTAATGAAGTGCAGAAATGACTTAAATTTAAGACAATGGTTTTATACAATTGACTCTTATTAAAGATAACAAATCATGTTTCCTGATTTGTTTTCCATACAAATTGTACCTTCAATTTTTTGCTTGTCAGTTTATTTTTAAATCTAGTTTCAGAACTGCATATTTATCCATATATCCATTCTTTTTAGATTTACTCCATATTCAAACTCTATATGCTTATTTTTATCCTCTCCAAATTGTTTGTTGTTCTTCCTAAACTATATCTTCTAGATGATTAAGAATAGGCATTTCTTGATATGATCAGGTATCATTTATATACTTAATATAAATACATTATTTCATCATCTTTTGGAGGCAGTATTCCACCATTTAGGAATTCTTCTAACTTTATGCCAAGTTTAAATTTCTCTGTTAATATCCACATGATATTTCAATAGACATTGGTAAAATTCTTCATAAAATCCAAATTATAATTACAGACACCAAGCCAACAGATGGAGTCAGAAATCCTAATAGATACATAATCTGGACTCTGAGGGTTTAGAAAAAAACAGAAATTCAGTGACTACATGCACTTTCCACCTTCCATAGGCCTCTGTTGTTATTTAGTTGCTTAGTCATGCCTGATTCTTTGCAACCCCATGGACAGCAGCACACCAGATTCCTCTGTCCTCCACTATCTCCCAGAGTTTTCTCAAATTCATATCCACTGAATCAGTGATGTCATCGAACCATCTCATCCTCTGTTACCCGCTTCTCCTCCTGCCCTCAATCTTTCCCAGCATCAGGGTCTTTTCCAATAAGTCGGTTCTTTGTGTCAGGTGTCCATAGTGTTGGAGCTTCAGCATTATCAACAGTCCTTCCAAGGAATACTCAGGGTTGATTTCCTTTAGGATTTAGGCCTCTGTGCTCTTTATTGATTTATGTCTACTCCTTCATACAATTATGTTTCTGATTTGAGCCCTCAAAGTATTTGAGTTTGAGGCCCCTGTATGATTCCCCACATCTACCAGCTTTTACCCATAACGTATCCATAATAGCCAGTTTATGATCTGGCTTGTAGGGTTTGCCAGTTACCCTCATTTTAAGTATACACAGAACACTGTTAGAAAATTAATTCTTGACTGTTTCCCTGGTTAAATATTAGTTACATGTACACTTCATTAAATGTTATTAATTGTGCATCTAATGTCTCTACCTTCTTGAAAGGTATGGCTCTATTTTTTCATCTCTAATCTTCACATGATTATGAACATATTGTGGTTCACGGTAGTAACTTATCATGTGAAATTTTTCCAATTCTTTGGGATTTTATTTCTCAAAACAAGAAAACTTAAACTTCATTTAGAACATGTAGGAGCAAACCTAAAATCCTGTACCCATCTTGGGATTCAATTCCATCTGAATAGCATTTCCTTAGTATGTCCTTATTCCTGAGAAAGAAAAAGGTACATATCAGGAGATGAAAAGTGGTACTTTGGTTATTATTAATCATTAGTTCCCACTGGCCAAGATAGCTTTAGAATCCTTTGCTTCACTAAATTTTAGACAAGTTTCTTCCTGACAAAAGACCCCTGACTTCCCTTTTCTTAGAGCTTTTACTTTAGAAAACTTGCAACTGTAAATTTTCTCTCTCCCTTTGAGATGTAAATCTTCAAGCCGCAGGCCTGTTTTGCAACACAGGAATGTCTTTCTCAAGGACCTGGGAGCCATTCCTTTGAAATGTAATCATCAAGAAAGATAGTACCCCTGTCTCCCAAGCTCCAAAGCAGGAACCTAACTTCAAAAAGCACCAATTAGCAAATACATATGACTTATTCACTGTGACCAAACTCCCTGCTAATATGGGCTAGTATTTTTCCACTTGTTCAACCTAGCATAAAACACTCTCTGCCTTTTGTTTCAGGAGAGCCAAATTGAATTCCTTTCCCCTACTGCAACAGTATTGAATAATATCTTCCTTGCCTATTTGACTTATCTGGTACAATTTTTCTTTGACATCATTAATAACTAACCCAGCTATAACTACCTAACTATAAAAAGTTAAAGTATTTTTTTTTTCAAGAGTAGTAACATTGTGTATTGTTTGTCAGTCTGTACTTCTATCCTCTTCATAATAAAACCAAAGGAAAGGTCCTGGCATTGCCCCTGATTGTGAAGATCAGCAAACTAAACTCAGAGAGTTTGCTCATTTGTTTGAGATTAAGTGTGTTAGTCACTCACTCATGTCTGACTCTGCGACTTCATGGGCGGTGGTGCAAAAGGCTCCTCTGTCCATGAAACTCTCCAGGGAAGCATAGTGGAGTGGGTTGCCAGTAGCAAAAGGCAAAGAACGTAAGCTCTTCCATGGTGGCTCAGATGGTAATGAATCCACTTGCAATGCAGGAGATATGGGTTCAATCACTGGGTTGGGAAGATCCCTTGGAGGAAGGCGTGGCAATCCACTCCAGTGTTCTTGCCTGGAGAATCTCCATGGACAGAGGAGCCTGGCAGGCTACAGTCCACAGGGTCGCAAACAGTTGGATATGAATGAATGAATAAGCACAGCACAGCCAACCTAAGCATTCAACTCCAAAATTCATGCATTGCACTGTTAGGCTAATATGCCTAGTTTTAAATAATATTTAATACTGCAGATTATTCTTCAAATCAGCCTTCCTTATTAAAATAATGATATTTCTCTTCTAGCTTTGTTTGTCTTTATCTCCAATAATTTGGCCACCTGATGTGAAGAGCTGACTCATTAGAAAAGACCTTGATGCTGGGAAAGATCTTCTTTCCCAGGAGAAAGAGGGGATGAAGAAGGGGATAACAGAGGATGATATGGTTGGGTGGCATCACTGCTTCAGTGGACATGAGTTTGAGCAAGCTCCAGGAGATGGTGAAGGACAGGGAAGCCTGGCATTCTGCAGTCCATGGGGTTGCAAAGAGTCAGACACGACTGACCGACTGAACAACAACAACAATTCCTATTTTTAAAATTATGCTTTTTAAAAATCTGAACTCAATGGAACTATCAGTTATACTTCAACTACTTTCATTCCAATAGTTTGATATTCCTCTGAGCATCTCAGTACTATCTGTGTTCTCAACTTTTATATTCTATCTTTCTCAGGTTTGAAATATATTTATTACATTCACTCTTGGAGCTATCACTAACTTGAAAGTGACATAGTCTCTTTTTCCAAAGGTTAAACAACATGTGTTCATTTTCTAAATAATGTAATGAGGCATAAAAGGTAAACTGCAGTAGCAATAGCAGCAAGATCAGATTGCTGATAGGAGAAGTGTTTAGAGGTATTATTGATGACACTGTCTGTAGAATTTATTCTTTATTGGGGATGACAAAAAGAATAGACTCACAGCAATCCACTAGACCATCACAGACATCCGTAGTGTGTAACTTGACCATCACCCACCCTTGGGCATTCAAAACAGTAGATTGCTATGTTTTTTGCTTCATTACCTTGTTAAATCTTTCTGTTTTTAGTAACAATGGTTCTTTTCAAAATGTATCTTAATTTCAAATATGATATTATTTTATAAAATAAATTATAATTGATATTTTGATTTGTGTGCTATTCACTTAAAATGCCTCACATGATGATGTTTGTTACATGAATTTCTTTGGAAAAAAGTTTGGCTATTTCTCTATATTCTTCAAAAACATCTATCAACTGGAATATGAATAATTTATATATTAACTGGACTTGTGACTTACAGATAAATATTTTTATAACTTTTGGCAAATACCAGTCAGTTAACAAAGACACAGAGCTATACACACACACACACACACGCACACTTTACTATATACAACCTAAGAGCTACCTATCTATCACTACCAGAGAGACAAGCTGACTTTGTTAATACACACTGTCCCATGTTAAATCTTTTGTTACCTTTCAGGAAATCTTAGCAAAACATTAATTTACAAAGTAAAAAATGTGAAAAATCAAATGAATTTTATGTTAGTACAACTATAAGTTAAAATATAATTTGTAAGGGGAGCATGAAGTTTCATTTGAAGACAGGAAACTTCCTTCTCTCTGAAAATGCAAGATACGTTTTCTTCTGTGGAATTTAATAAGCTGATATGGATCAGTATCTTAGCATTCAGCTCAGAAGTGGAAAGCAAAATTATCTTTCTGGACAAAATGGTGACACATAATTACTCATTCTCCAAAGAAATCATTAGCACTACAGCACTTTTCAGTGCACATTTGCCTAGACATGATATCTATCTTGAAAAGTATTATTTAATGCAGAATATTCTGTCACCCTTTGGAATTTAACTGAATGTGCAAGTAACCAGAAACCAAACTCTGAGTAGACGGTCAGTATATTTATTATGCTTATGACAATGTCATGTATAATATGAGATACGGAAGATCACTGGATATAAAATACAATAATCCAGCCCAAATATTTCTCATTTAATTTTTTTTTAATTTAAAATGCAATTGCATGTCTTTTACCTTTTATACCCACTGAATTGGCTTATAATATAGGCAATATATTCTGCAGGAAAAAAAGAAAACTTGTCATTGACCTAAATTAAAAATATTTGAAAGAAAAGATATGTGGATATGAACAAGTCAAGGTCTATAAGGATGATATTTTGAATTCTATACTAACTAAAGTTACAAACTTTTCTACAATTAAGTGTAAGAAAAATTCATCATTTGGTGACCTACATTAATATTCTGCAAATTTGCCTGCTTGTTTTAGTCATCTCTGCTTGATTCCCAACTGGATTCAAGGTATTTTAATAAATGTTTCAGACCATAGCTTATGAGAGTATTCTTATTTGAAATACCATCTCATTATGAAATTAGTGGTATGTTTCATTTAACATTAATAAAGCAGAAATTAACTATGATGAGGAATCTTGATTATTCAAGTTGTAGTGAGCTGTAATAATCTATCATTATGGGTTTTTTTTTTTTCCTGTTTTGCAGACATAGGTCACAAATTTCTGACTAACTCAATGTTAAAGCTTATCCCAAATATATTTATTAGTATTTCAACATAAAAAAATCTAGCTTTTGCCATGGATATTTTAGTCCTCACTAATGTGTAGGTGCATGAAGTATGAAAGAAAGCTTATGAAAAATCTCTAATTAGACAAATGCACCATTAAAAAAAGAAGACTTGGAAGTGAGTTAATTCACTACATCATTTGAGAAAAGAGTAAGATGAAGAAAGCAAAGGCATTTTTTAGAGTAAGAAATTTATACTTAATTTGAGAGATATTTAGTATCTTACTCCAAGTTTCATGTTATTAATTTGTATTGGAATTAATTGTCAGTGTTTCATGAGTTTTTGTGTGTGTAAGTGCATGCATGCATGCCTAGTTGTGTGTGACTCCATAGGCTATAACCAGACTCCTCTGTCCATGGAATTTTCCAGGCAAGAATACTTGAGTTGGTTGTCATTTCCTTTTTTCTTTTTCTTTTTTTTGTCATTTTTCTTTTTCTGTGTGGGGGTATGCTTATAATTTTTCTTGTTAACGTCTATATAACTGCCTCACATTAAGAGAATTATCTCATCAGTTGGGGAAAGCCTAATATCCACAGGTTTTTGAAGAATCCAAAGGATTAACATTGCAGTTTACTGGCAGGAATTCCACAAATGTTCACTCCTGCATGATAAAATAATATTTTGTTAGAGCTGGTGATTGGAGTGGGAAATAAACTGGTGGTGGAAAGCATGCAAACCATTGATGCAGGACCATTTACAGAACTTACTTTAGAGCAACAATTCATTCAGTCTATTGAAATGAGCTCAAAATTCATAGATCAAGTAATTATCATGAAAGCATTTGTAAAGAAAACTTTTAAATTGATTCTTAGTCAAGTCATGATAATGATAATGACTACAGAGTAAATAATTTAAACAAAGGTCCCTTATATTGCTAAAAGTGAAACATCCCCAGAACTTATTTAGAAGTATTTTATCTTCCATTCAATCATTTATTGGTTTTATTCATTGTTGAAAATGTACTGACATTGTACTAAGCTGCTAATTGTATTCATTAATTATAATTTCTGCAACACCCCTATGAGGCATTGATTGATATGAAGCCCATTTTAAGGTGCACAATTGGAGCACAGAAAAATAACTTGTCAAAGAAACAGCTAGGAAGTGATGGAATCAGAATACAGACCCCTTTGGTTTCATTCGAGAAAATACTCTTAACTGACCTGCTAAGTTGTAGCTGGACATTCAGCAATTAATTGTATTCCTATGTTTGGAAGAAACACTTCCTTCTTTCATTGAATTACAAACTACCTAGAATGTTAAACCATGTATTAAAACAGGCATATAAAAAGAGTATTGTATAAAATGATTTCTGCCTGAAGATACATATGCAATCATTAAAAGTAAAAACATTTTTTTTTAGGTTTAAAAAATGGGTGCAATTTTAATAGACAGGAACTAGCAAAGAAGGAAATGACAGTGCACTCCAGTCCTCTTGTCTGGTAAATCCCATGGACAGAAGAGCCTGGCAGGCTATAGTCCATGGGGTCACAGAGTCAGACTCGATTAGTGACTGAGAACAAGCACTATTGACAAAGAGGATACTTCAGAACAGACAGAGTCAAGAGCATGGGAGAAAAAAATATATATGTAGTATACTTGGGGAATAATGCAATGTTCTGTTTTTCCAAAGAGTAGAGAGTAGAGTGTTTGGTGAATACTCATAAGAGATAAAACTTAAAGGGGTTTGGGTTCAAATCTTGTAAACATATTTTAGAAAATGGGATGTGGATCTTTAGAGAATGGGAGATGTTTGTACTTTTGATGAGAAGAGTAAGAAGCATGATTTCAATGGATGATTTGTGAATATTATTCAGTAGGATGTGCTGTGTGTGCTAAGTTGTTCCAGTCGTGTCCGACTCTGTGCAACCCTGTGAACTGTAGCCCACCAGGCTCCTCTGTCCATGGGATTCTCCAGGCAAGAATACTGGAGTAGACTGCCATCATCTTCTCCAGGGGATCTTCCCAGCCCAGGGATCAAATGAGTGTGTCTTATGTCTGGCCTGCGTTGGCAGGCGGGTTCTTTACCACTAGTGCCACCTAGGAAGCCCATTCAGTAGGATACTAAAGTATACTTGTCATGTAGGAGAGAGATTAGTTGAGAAAATAGATAGTTCAAAACCAAATTCTCTATTGTGTAATTTTAAAATATATAAATAATTATGAAATAAAAGGTCAAGGTTTTGAAAGTAGAAATTTGTATGGAACTTGCCATTTTAAAATATTTTTTAAAATTTTATAGTCTTTGAGTAAAGTAGAATAAACATTAGGGAATGCTTATTAACAACTAATTTATCAGAAAATTTAGTAATTTTTATAAATATGTTGCATTTCTAGGAGACTTTCATGCTTCATGGAAAGAATATTAACAATGTTATTCCTCTGAATAGATAATGATTTAGTCATTAAGGAAGAGGTTTTTTGATATAATTAAGGTATTGCATTCAAAAGCATTTTTTCATCTCTATAAGTTGTTTTTAGGTAATTAATAATAATCTGAGCAATTAGATGTAAACACTCTAGAGCAAACGTTCCATTATGTTGCATACATTTTATTTCTTAGAATAAAATTTAAATTCTTTTAAATACAAATGTCTGTAAAACACACAGAAGAAATTCATAGCGTCTTTTCAATTGTTCTCATTCTTGAAATTATTTATTCCTTAGGATTCAGAGTTCCGTGAGTTTTACAATTTCCCCCAGTGCTTAGTATTAGGTAGTTGAGATGGTCGCTGCAAACCACCGTGTGAGAATGCAGTAAGTATTCTGTACATGAATGAGTCCCTGCCTGAGAGCAGATCTGCAAGTCCAGCAAGGTTAGCTCAGGTCCCCCACTAACGTAACTGGCTGCATAGCAGTGATCTGTAACAGGTTTTAATAGTTTTCACACAAATGATACATTAAAAAAAAAAAAACACACAAAAAATAAACAGTTTAATCTTACAGTGCAGTACGTTGAAAAGTACACTGCAGTACCTTCAAAATGTACAACGGCTGGCACCCAGGGGCTGGCCTCGAGGGAACAGGCAGGAAGCATCGCTGGGCGCAGGAGAGAGAGGCGGCAGGCGATGGCGGGGCTGCGGGACCGTCAGCAACCGGAGACAGGGCAGGCGGCAGGTCACTCACGCGGAGAGCTCTGGTGCTTACGGGTTCAATTCGATCTACCCTCTGGAAAAAAGGATTCGGAGATGCCTGGGTAGCAGCTCTGTGTCTCTCCTCGTAGATGACACGGTAGCCCTGGGTGGCGCTCTGAACAGCTGCCGTGACCTTCCTGTCCTGTTCTGTGTTTGGGTCTGGCTCAGAGGTTAAAGCGTCTGCCTGCAATGAGGGAGAACTAGGTTCCATCCCTGGGTCGGGAAGATCCGCTGGAGAAGGAAATGGCAACCCACTCCAGTATTCTTGCCTGGAGAATCCCATGGAGGGAGGAGCCTGGTGGGCCCACGGGGTCGCAAAGAGTCCGACAGGACTGAGCGACTTCACTTTCACTCAAAAACTAACAGTGCCTCCTCATAAAGAAAACCCCTTGCCATTTCCTGTGTCATGAATCTCTCCAGTTCTCCAGTTGAAGAACTTGACTCTTTTGGACTCTCTTGGTCCTTTCTCTGAATCTGCAACTCCATCAGGTCTTCATTAATCAGCTCCTTGTACTTCATTAATGAGCAAGGAGTTCAGTGAAGTCATCCTCCTGCAGATCCAGCTCCAGCACCTGACTGAGGATCACCAAGTTGCTGAAGACCCCTCTGGACTCCTCATCCACCTTCTCAAGTCCACCAAAATCATGAAGAAACTGTGGGCAAAGGTCCTTCCAAACCCCACCCATAATGATGGCTGTAACCCAATACCAAGGAAAATCAGTTTTTTTTTATGAGTTTGTAGGAGTTTTAGTTCTTCCCAAATTGTCACAAGATTACTCCTGATTCATCACTTGCCTTTGCTGCCTGACAAAAGTGTAACAGAAATAATATTTCTTGAGAGTTGCTGTAGCTTGCTGGCCCATAAGGTTGGATGAGTGACATAGTATTCTGTGGCACATAGTATTCTGTGGCAGATGAAAGTCATAAATGCAGGTAGCCCAGAGCACTGTCAAACATCAAAAGAATGTTGAATGAGACATCTTTCTCCAAGAAATATTTCTCTACTTCTGGGATGAAGTGGAGGGGAAGAAAATCCTGAAAATGGCCTGTGTAAGGCAGATTTTGGGTTTACTCTTCTATACAACAGGAAGACAACCCTCGGGCATGTTTCTAAGGGCTCTGGGTTCTTTAAATGATAAACTAACAGGGGCTTCAGCTTTCTACCCCTGAAGCATTGTTACCAAACAACAAAGTTAGCCGATCCTTTGCTGCTTTATAGGCCAACATCAGCTTCTCCTCCATACTGACCTAACTTCCATCTGGCCTCCTCTTCCAATACAATCCTGCCTCATCTACATTAAAGACCTACTCGTGTCAATATTTCCTTTATCAACAATTTTTCAAAGCATTTCAGGAAATTCTGGGCAGCTACTGTATCTGTACTCACTGCCTCACCACTGACTTTTATGCTGTGAAAGTTGGCTCTAGCTTTGAACTGATGAAACCAGCCATGGCTGGCCTCCGAAGATATGTCCTTGATTCCTTACTGTGTTTCTTCTTCATGTCTTCATAAAGGCTTATAGCTTTCTCTTGAATCAGCTAAGCCGGACACTGATGCTGATCCTGCAGCCACACACTGAAATGTTTCTCCATCTCCTCCATCACTCTTCCAGGCTTCTTCAATATTATTTATTGTCAACATCTTCAGGACAGCTGACTTCATCTGTTCCATGATCTTGTCCTTGTTCCTTAGAATTGTGCTGATGGTTAAACAATTCATGTTATTAGAATGAGTGATGTCTACCATCTTTTCTCTTCTCCTTGCCCCACTGTCTCAATTATTTTCACTTTTGTCTCCATCATTATCAGCTTGGTGCTGCTTTGCAGTACCAGTTATATCACTGTTGGTTTCAAGCTTGCTTCCAGATATCTAGGCTTGAAATAAAGATACTACTCTATACAGTACTGTACAGTAAGTACACAAAAACACCACAATTTGTAGGGGATGCATGCACATGATGCTATATGACAGGCATGTGAACTAACTGGCTGGACATGTGAACGCATGTTTGCATCTTTGCAAGTTCAGAACTTGAAGGTTTCATGTAGGTTTTATTGTATTCCCAATTTCACAAGAGGTAACTATGAGAGTTCTTGAAGTCCTATCACCACCTTCCAAAACCTGGAGTCCACAAAAATTGGGTTTCTCAAATATATTACCAGAGTTTCTCAAAATATAGGATTGAACAAAGACTCTTGAAAAGACTTGTTCTGAGTTCCAGCATATGAATTTGCACTATTGAATGCAATAGGTTGTTGCGTCTGTAATTTGGCTTCTCTAGGTTAACTGTCTTTTCTCTTCAGCCCACCATTCTGTATCTATTTTCACACTAGAGCAGGTCTTTCTGTCCATTAGTCTCCAAAACAATTTCGAACACCTTCAGAAATTTCCAGAGGCTAAAAATCATACTTAGACCTCAATAAATGTATGCTGAATGGATAAACGAGATGGTTCCTGGTTGAAAAACAAGCACAGGTGAGAAAAGCAGGGTCGATGAGCTAGGAGTAATGTACTTTTCAATATCTGTTGGTTTTACCAGGAATCACAGAAAGGCCACAGACAACTTTATTAGCTAGTGAAGAAGTCTATTGCTGAAACAATATTTTCTCAATCTTATGCTGCTGTTTTATTGAATTTTTCTACAAAATCTGTGTTCAGGAAGCTTTGCCTCTGGCTTGAGTTCCAGATGCTTTGTCTGTGGTAACAAAGACAAGCTGCAATAGCTCCTCTGCCTCTTGGGTTTCCCTGATAGCTCAGCTGGTAAAGAATCTGCCTGCAATGCAGGAGACCTGGGTTTGATCCCTGGGTCGGGAAGATCCTCTGGAGAAGGGATAGGCTACCCACTCCAGTATTCTTGGGCTTCCCTTGTGGCTCAGCTGGTAAAAAAATCCACTTGCAATGCAGGAGACCTGGGTTTGATCCCTGGGTTGGGAAGATGCCCTGGAGAGGAGAACAGCTACCCACTGCAGGATTCTGGCCTGGAGAATTCCATGGACTATGCAGTCCATGTATAGTCTATGTACAGTCCATGTACAGGGTCGCAAAGAGTCGGACATGACTGAGAGACTTTCACTTTGCTCCACTTCACTGCCTGCCCTTTCAGGTTCCACTTTCACCCTCACTCATGACTGAGGACCCCACAATTCTCCAGGACCTCCATGCACTCAAAAGCCGCAGGGTTCCTTCTCAAACACTACTTCAGTTTCCCAAGGCAACAATATATTATAGGTATTAAGATAGTGCTAGGGGATCATGTCAGGTTTGTTAAGATAGGAGGATATTTCTTGGAAAATGAAGCCACCACCTGCCTGTGTGGAGTATGTGAGTAAAGAAGACATGAAAATACAGAAACCAGATTATTAACGCTGGGAGTCAGTGAGACGAGAAGCAAACAATAATTGACCTAAAGATACAGGGATGGCATAATAGCACCTTTGACCTTTCGCCTTATCCCACAAGGTCCCCAAAGCTAAGGCTAGAATATAATAAGGCTTTAGTCTCGAATTCTAGTGCAGAGCCCTAGTCTATGAAAACTGACTGAATAGGATTGCCTTTTGTCTTTGCTGGAGGCAGTCCTGTGTTGCTCAGTCGTATCCAACTCTTTTGTGACCCCAAGGACTTGTAGCCCACCAGACTCCTCTGTCCATGGGATTTCCCAGGCAAGAATACTGGGGTGGGTTGCCATTTCCTCTTCCAGGGGATTTTCCTGACCCAGGGATCAAACCCAGGTCTCCTGCATTGCAGGCAGATTCTTTACTATCAGAGCCACTTTGCTAGTATCAGGGACACCTTTTAACCAGGGAGCTCTCTATAAGGCCCCAAGCAGAGCTGATTTCATCTTAGATCTTAGTCAGGCATTTCCAGGACTGTAACATGAGATTTTGTGCATAGCTTAAAAGAATCTCAAAGAAGAAATTAATGACTGTTTTTCCTCCTCTAGACTGAATTCCTCTCTTTGATTGCCTTAGCCACAGGGAAAATTTGAGAGAACGGTTATAATAGCTCTTTGCTCAGGCTTACTGGATACAGTGAAAGTTCTGCCCACATTTGCTCCTGAGTATAAAATATGATTGGATAGCCTTTAATGTACTTCACCTAGAACACTAAGATAATATTATGCAGACTGTAAAACAATTACAGCTTCAAAGTGTCAAATTTAAAAAAATGCACAATGTGAGAGTTGCAGGTTAAGTTTTATTGGGGACAAAAATGAGGACTGCAGCGCAGAAGACAGCAGCCCAGATAGCTCTGAAACTGCTGCAGAGTGGCGGGGGGGGCGGGGCGGGTGGGGGCGGGGAGCGGTCAGTATGCATGTGATTTTGGTGAGGGGGTAGTAAATACAATTGAGAACATATTTTTCCAGGAGGTTTCTATTAGTTTCATGAAGTTTGCTAGTCATGAGTAACAGTTGTCACCATGAAGGATTTTAGTGTTTTTCTAGATAACAGGCCATACAAGAATTGGGTTCATAAAATCATCTCCTAAAAACACCTAACTCTCTGAAGACCTGTCCTGCCAGTTGTTTCCTGGGCACAGAGTGCCTAAATTCCTGTTCTCCATCCACCCTGAGCTCTGTTCAGGGGGTGTTGAAGGTCAGCAGCCGAAGCAGCACTGGTTTAATCCTTGTAGAGGTAGGTGGCAAGTGTCCATGGCTAGTGCCAATTTGTAGTTGACAAAAGTTAGGTTACAACAGGACAGGGTCTTGAAGTTAAAGACTCTTTTAGAATAATAAATCCATAGAAACCTAACAATATGTTATGCTTAGTCTGTAGAACAAGTCAGAGGACAATGCACATTGTGGCAAAATGGATGTTTAACAATAAAGGGAAAATAATAAAGCTCAAAAATGTTTACCTTATAAGATACTGAAACACAGTCTATGGAAATTGTGTTGGTTTGATGGCTGAAGAATTTTGAAGATCTATATTATACTTCTGCATATGTTTACCTTACACCAAAGCTATGCCCTCTTGATTATTATAGCCCTAGTCAGGAAGATCCCCTGGAGAAGGAAATGGCAGCCCACTCCAGTATTCTTGCCTGGAAAATTCCAAGGACAGAGGAGCCTGGGGGGCTACAGTCCATAGGATTGCAACGCGATACAACCCAGTGGCTGAGTACACACACACAAGGCAAGCCCGGGATTTGATACATTGAGTCTTTGGTTTTCATCTTTCTCCAAATTGTTTCTGCAAAGTCATTTGCATAGACATTTATGAAGTTTATAGACAATGTCAAGAGTACAGAAGATGGGTGAGGATGCTTTCCTCTATGGGAGCAGCAAGGACCCGTTAGTGCTCCTGAAAATACTGTTCTTTAGCGCCTGGCTCTTCACAAGATCAAATGCATTGATAGTCATGCTTACCATGAGGATAATGATAACATCTTTTCTCAGTTGAGGAAAGATGTAGTTTAATTTTTGGTTTCTATTTCCAAAGTAGCAACATACAGCAGGAATGAGAACATAATGCAATTTGAAAAACATGACATTAGGAAATGGATGAAAACTCAAATGGCAATTCTCGAGTTGTTGCCTTGCCTTATTTGATTTTCTACAGATGCTGTTTGTTCTCAGCAAAATGTACTGCCACCCAGCAATAATTGATGTGCAAGTTTCTACTACTGGAGACTTTTTTTTTTTCCTGAGTCCTCACTGATTCTGTAGATCAACAAAATGTTATAACCAAGGGCCTATATCTTTTCCATGACTAGCATTCTTTTTGCACCAGAAATCTTTTTTATAGATAGTGCTGAATAAATATTGGCAATAATTAAAAGTGAAAATACACTTAATCATAAAAGTAATAGAATTTATATATTTTTATGTACGGAGCATGTCTTCAACTTCCAATTGTTCGTGACAATGGTGAATAGATAGTTGATGAGCCTAAATATTGACAAGTAAGATACAAATGGCTTTATATCTAAATAAACCAATTCCCTTCCCTATAATTTTTTCCCAAACTACTAAAAATATCAAACAGTTGAGGCAAGTTGTCAATAAAAGTAAGTAAGTACTGGATATATTGTAATTCATTGGAAGGACTGATGCTGAAGCTGAAACTCCAATACTTTGGCCACCTGATGCAGAGAACTAACTTATTGGAAAAGACCCTCATCCTGGGAAAGATTGAAGGCAGGAGGAGAAGGGATGACAGAGAATGAGTTGGTTGGATGGTGTCACTGATGTGATGGACATGAGTTTGAGTAGGCTCTGGGGGTTGGTGATAGACAGGGAGGTCTGGCATGCGGCAGACCATGGGGTCACAAAGAGTTGGACACAACTGAGCGACTGAACTGAACTGAACTGAACCGATGACATTTCCTGTGAAGTGATGATTACTTAAGATGTGAGTAAAAGGTAATCAGAGAGAGAGATGGAGAAATGAAATTTCTACAAAGAAGAATCAGCCCCAAAAGAGCAAAACAATAGTTACCTCAGCTAGGTCTTCATTTAAGATTTCCTTTTATTTTTGTTGAGTAATCTTTACTCAGTTACTGATTTTGTGGTGGAAAATTGGAGTGACAGGACAGAACTCTCAGTGAATCCAAGAGGGCTTCCTTGCCTGACTGCGTTCCTTAGGGTATCATTGTATTCCTTATTCAGGTATTTTCTGCAGTTCTTCAAAGCCTGTTTCCAAACTTGTGTGCTTTCTCCTATTTTTGCAGCTGATTCTATGCTTGCTGCTTTGTGGACTAAAGACAACAACACTTCCGTACTATATGATTTTTGGTCATTTCTTAACTTCTCTGTTAATCCTTTCCTCATCTTGTGGGCTTAATGAAACAATAGATATAAAGTGTTTAGAACTGTTAACCAATGTTTCAGAAACAGTGACCTGATTGAAATAAAGAGGCATTATTTGGGGGTTTGTTGGGACTGCAGCTCAGGAGACAGATTCAAGAATTGCTTGAATTGTGTTCCCCTGGACTATATAACAGCAAGGCTTACAAAGGAAAAAAACCCACAAGGTTACATAAATTGATTGTCAAGAATTAGGATTTGAGCTGACAAGAAGAGTGTTTGTTAAGCAAGAATTGATTGTGGTCTGGAATGATTACATAGTTGCAGAGCAGGGAGGAACTTTGAAACAAGTTGCAGCTAGAAGTACATTTTTTTTTGATTGTGTCCTTGAGTTTGATACAGTTCACAGAATACTCAAATTCTCAGTGATTCAGGAATGTGTGTCAAACTACACCCACAATGACCACCAGGTTCCATTTTGCATGCTTGAACCATGATGAGTTACTTCATTTTAATTTTTAAATAATTTTAACTATTTCATCAGAGCAATCCCTGAAATACTGTAATAGCTAATATGTTAGTTGCTGTGTTACTAATATTTTTATATCTCTACACCAACATTTGTTGACCCTCTCAAAATTTCTTCTAAATTTTCATCCATATTCTGTTTTGCTGTTGTCACCTAAAATAATACGTGCAACCTAAAAATTAAAAGGTATGTTTTATTTGGCAGAATTTTTTAAGGATTTAAGCCTGGGAGGTAGCCTCTTAAGTAATCCCGAGAGAACTGCTACAAGGAGGTGGGGAAACCAGCCAGGTTATATAGGAGTTTTGCCATCCTGACTTCCCCACTGAATGCAACTAATCTCTTGGACAATATGCATGAAGTTCTTTGCTGCAGACTGTGCCAAGTTAATGCTAACAGGTAGACTGGGGGCTCAGAGTACTGGTGTCCTCTTGGTGTTGTAATGAAAACGAAAATAAAAGGAGTGAGTTTTTTTCGTTTTTCCTTTCCCTTTCCTGAGAAGAAAGAACATAAAGAGAATAGTGAGCAGGCCTGAATATTCTGTTTTTGTTTTTTTTGTTTTTTTTTTAACTTTAACTGCTCCTAACTCTGCATGTCTGTAAGCAAGTTTGCTTTTCTGCCCTCTAACTCTGAATGTCTGTAACTTAGTTTGCTTTTCTGCCCCCTAACTCTGCAGGAGCTATGCTATCTTCCTTTGACTCTGCACTAAATACATCCTTGTATAGGTGCTTGCCCTTACAACATTCTTCCCCTCATTGGTCTCTTTTTTTCCCAAGTCAGAAAGAAGACTTCAAGGCACTGAACTGCCAGACTCCGTTACTGAGTTACTGAGACAGCCTATGACTGTCTCTGAAACAATGCAAGAGGAAGAAATCAAGATCCTAACACCTTTGTTCCTCATCACTGATTCCAGACTGTGAGTCCTCATCTTCCATATCTTGGACATCTTCCAAGCAAAATGCCCTCATTCTGCTTTTTTGTACAGTCTTTGTAGCATCTCATGATTTTATTGGATACATCAATTGTGCAGAGCATTTGATTGTGTATGGGCAAACACGGCTGGACAGTTTCTCTGGTTTATCTTCTGTGTGATGTATCCTTTAAGCAGCCTCATAAACACACCTGGCCATTTCCCCAGCTTGTCCTCCCTCTGCAGGAGCAGGCTGAGGGGAAAATGTACAAAATCCTTTTTCAAACAATTTTACTCACTCCGAGGACTAGATGGGCAATTACTTCCCCTTTTTAAATGTTTTGCATTGTGTTCAGTGCTGCTTGATACTTACATAATCTCTTCAGTTACCTAGTCTTTAAATCCAGGAATTAAGTCCAAGCTCCTGAAAAAGTCCCACTAGCCTATTATACTTGGCCTTGCTTTGAATATCCCCGGTTTTAATTTCATGAACATCTGTGTGAGAATTACTATATCCAGGTAGGAAAATCTTGGCCACCTGATTCATGGAGGGCACACAACCTCCTGATCAACTGAGTTTTCTGGAAAGCTGAAGACAAGCATTTATGAGCAGCAAAGCCTTGAAATTAATTTTGAATAGACATCATTTAAAAATGTGTTATGTTTTTCTTATGCATGATTCTAAGATACTAAAATAGAAGCATGTGGGGGGCATAAAAAGATTACTAATACCACTACTGGAGAGATTTAACGATTTTTTTCAGGATCCTTTTTCCTTCAAAATTGTCATAATATGGGCAAAATCACCTTGGGAGTAACTAAGACTCCCAAATATTCCTGTGGGATTTTTTTGAATCAGACTCTCCCAGAAAGCACTCGACTGTTTAGGTGGAAAGGGGAGGGGAGCTGCATGGGTTCGCCCTAATGCAAAATGGTGATCACTGATCCGATTTTATAGTTCTCACAGCTACCTTTCGGGTTTCCCAGGTGGCGCAGTGGTAAAAATATCCACCTGTGAAAGCAGGCGATGCAGGAGACAGATTCGATCTCTGTGGGGAAGATCCCTTGGAGTAGAATACGGCAACAAATTGCAGTGTTCTTGCCTGGAAAATTCCATGGACAGAGGAGCCTGGTGGGTTACAGTCCAAGGGGTCCAGCACGCCGCCCTGCCGCCTTTTCCTGCGAGCTGTTTGCCCCTTGCTCAGAGGCGGGCAGCCACCTGCCCTTTCCCATTGCTCAGTGCAGCGGCCAGTAGCAGCCCTCCCCCGCTGTCTAATGCAGCCACAGTCTAAAAAAGGATAAATATGGTTGAAGATGGTACATTTCTTTGCAAAAGAAAAGTAAATATTCTCTAACTGTAGGCCCAAGGGGCTCTCTTGTGCATATTTTACCAACTTACGTGATGGGCTGGGAACAGCTTTATTTTTTCTCCCCGTTGCCTTAACCATACTCTTTGGAAGTCCTCTTTCAGTCTTTGGATGGTATTTCAGGTTATACTATAATTTAGGAATCGCTTTCTGATTCTAAAAGATCCCATTCAATCTAAATCAAAACTCTGAGCATGCATTCAGTTTGAAGCTTTCACCTCTCACCAGGTGAAGCACCAGTGTGCTATAGGTCCAGCAGAGAGGAAGAGGGGTGAAGGGATGCAACCTGGTCTGTTATTTCACTCTCTTTATTCCAAATGACTCTTCTCTCATCCCCACTGCAATAATTTCCTATTTGCATCTCTCCGTTGATTTTGCTCAGCAGTGAAAGAACCCACCTGCCAATGCAGGAGACCCAGGTTCAATCCCTGGGTCAGGAAGATCCGCTGGAGAAGGGACAGGCTACCCACTCCAGTATTCTTGCCTGGGAAATCCAATGGACAGAGAAACCTGGCAGGCTTCTGTGACCATGAGTTCACAGAGTCAGACACAACTGAGAGATTAAACCACAACTTGAATTTGGCAGGTGTCTATATTTATTTCCCAGAAGATATTAGTGGTTTCTTTGGAGAACACCAACAATGCATCTTATCTTTTTGTGGGGGATTTATTTTCTAGGAGATCTCACATCACCTTCACAAGCTTCTTCCCTCACTCTTGGAAGGGAACCTTTGCAGACAAGGGTTCATTTGCCTTGGGAGGCAACCCTTTTGGGTAACTTCCATGGCTTCCTCTAGGACCATTGGAAAACTCACAAACCCTTTTCCCACAAAACATGGGAACTTCAGGTCTGCTAACACTCCAGCCCTTCCACCTTTCCTCCTTCCTTCCCAATACAGCTTTGTTTGGCCAGCTTGTGATTCGCAGCTTCTTCCAGAGAAGAAGCTGTCCTTTCTTCCCTTGCAAACTTATAGTAACAAATGGCAAGTGTTTTCCCTGAGTACACATTCAAGTTTCTGCAACTCAGCTGCATCTTTTCTATGGAGACAACTCTAAACTCTATGAGCAGTTTTTTCTTGGGGTGGTGGTGGTGGGGGCTCTACCTTTTTGACCTGTAGAGGAAGGACTCCTTTCTACCTTCCTAGGAGAACCACATGCATGCTTAGTTGTGTCCGACTCTTTAGCAACCCCATGGACTGTAGCCCACTAGGCTCTTCTGTCCATGGAATTCTCCAGGCAAGAATACTGGAGTGAGCTGCCAGTCCCTTCTCCAGGGATCTTCCCAACCCAGGGATAGAACCCACATCTCCCGTGTCTCCTGCATTGCAGGCAGATTCTTCCCACTGCACCATCTAGGAAGTCACTCCTAGGAAAGGGAGGAAGGAAAATGCCATAATAGTTTCCATCTCTAATGTTCTCTACCCCCTCCCCATTTTTTTTCCAGTTTAAAGAGTTTATTTCTAAAACTTTCAAAGCCTGTTGAGTTTCTATCATATCACATTAACCTTTCTCTCCAGAAGAAACAAATTTTTAAACTTGTATTTGTATTTTCTTTATAATTTTATCACATAACCTTTTCAAACATCACCTGGAGAGACCTGGGCTTCCCTGGTGCCTCAAATGGTAAAGAATCCATCTGCAAAGTAGAGAGCTGGGTTCAGTCTCTGGGTTTGGAAGATTCCCCTGGAGAAGGGAATGGCAACCCACTCCAGTAATCTTGCCCGGGGAATTCCTTGGACAGAGGAGCCTGGCGGGGTGTAGTCCATGGGGTTGCAGAGTGGGGCTGAGTGACTAATCACAGCTCACAGGAGACTAGATGAGCGCTGATGAGGACCAGTTTGCCACCTCTTAATAGGTCCTCTGGCAGGGGGCCCCTCTCTTTAGAGTGCAGACCTGTACTTATGGCTTGTCCTGAGGTTTGCAGCCTCGGGCAGTCCTTCTGGACAATAGGAAAAGTCCCATTGGACACTCAGTTACAAGTATGTTGTGTGAACTGAGGAGCAATTACTTGGTATTATTTGTCTCAGTTGCCAGGAGCCTTTTTCATTTTGTTTTATTTTACATCCTGGTGTACTTTAGATTTTCAAACCTGCAGTGCTGAAATATTTCTAGCGTTTGTTAAGTAATGTGTAGGCTGCCCTGTGTCATTATTTTTTAATGTTTCAGATTTATGTCTCATCCCCCAAGCTAATTATAAGTGACTTACTGAATTCTTAAAATTTCTTATATTGTAATCAAATACATGTATATTAAGTTTCAGCATTGTTTGAAAAAGGCATTCAATATATATTTGTTTATTAATCATATGAGTTTTTCCTACATAAAGTTTTCTTTCTTCAACATGGCACCTTTTCAAGACCAATACTTTGCTATTCTCTGTGTTAAAGAGGAAAGAGATTGGAGTTTGGGTTAGATAGTCAAATGCTGCTTGACCACTTAACTAGATATGAGATTTGCAGAAAGATCTTCTACTTCAGCCTCAGTTTTCATTTTTTAAAGAATAACACCTAATTTGCCTATTCTTAAGAATGAAATTCTGCCATTTTGCAGAGATGTGAATGGACCTAGAGACTGTCAGAAGGAGTTAAGTAGGTCAGAAAGAGAAAAGCAAATATCGTATATTAATGCATATGTGTGTAATCTAGAAAAATGATACAGCTGAACCTGTTTGCAAGGCAGAAATAGAGACACAGATGCAGAAAATAGATGTGTGGACCCCTTAGGGTAGGAGGACAAGGTGGGGGGGAATGGAGTGGGACTAATATATACAGACTACTATGTATAAGATAGATAACTCCTGAGAACCTCCTATATAGCACAGGCAACTCTAGTCAATGCTCTCTAGTACCTAAATGAGAAGGAAATCCCCCAAAAGGGAAGAGATAAATGTATATATATGGCTGATTCACTTTACAGTACACCTGTAAATAACACATCAGTATAAAGCAACTATACTTCAATAAAAAAATTTTTGTTAAAGAATTATATGTTGCAATGAATATACATCTTCTGGAACTCAGCAGATTTATATGCGTTAGTACCCTTCACTCATCCTTCAATTACTCTTGTCTTTCTTAAGATGTTCTACTCTATCTTCTCTAAATTAGTGATGGCAATTTCTTACTCTCAGAATAATTAATCTTTCAGAATCTGTACCACAAAATGTACAGATCAGCTACACCAGCCGCCCTTCACTCATTGTATTATATTACCCTCAGAGTCCTTAGAGAACTATAAAAAATATATGCACTTGCCAGGGGCACTATTGTTGCTTTTTCTGATTCCTTCTGAATTCTATGATGTAATTAATCTAGGCTTGGTGCTCTGTCAACTTCAATAATCCTGATAACCTTATTACACTCTCCAGTGGAGAGATAAGTATGAGGCAAGCACCTGAGGGAATTAGATTCTCCTGTCACCGTGACCAGCCAATGTTTTTGGAAACCACTTCACCCCCTAGTGTATATGAGAAATTGTATATTAAACTGAGGATGAATAGAGCTGTTGTGTTTGCTGACTTGTTTTCATAACTGGGGGCTGGGTGGGGGCGGAGAGCTGGTGAGGATTCTAATAAGGAAGAAGAAAATTAAACTGCATCTGTGTAGGTAAAACCAAGAGTCTATTTTCATTATTAAAGCTGTTTGTCATCGCAACAACCACTGGTTGTTGTCTCAGGGAAGTATTGTACGTGCCTGCAGTTTCAGAAAACAGCTTCTCAATTTCACTTTGCTGTTTTTGACTTGATTGTTGGGATGGCAGTGTGATCGGATACCTGAATAATAATAAATTTTGGCATGCAGATTTGAACAGTGAAGGAAAAAGATGAGGAAAATAATGGAGGTGGCTTAAGCCCATGTTAAATTTATGCAAAAATATGGTTAGCCAAATGATGAACAGATGCAGCTGAGTATTTCCATCATTTTTGTTAAATATCCTGCAAATGATTCTGGCTGGTTATACAGGAAAATTGCATCAAAATGAAGTGTGTACATGAGTAAAATATTAACGACTGATCTCATTCAATCGACTATAGAAAATGCAGCTGTTTTTAGCTTCCAGCTGTGGAAACATAACTTACTTTTTCTGCAGGGGAAGGAGAAGCAGACATCCCATTTTATTTCCATATTATTTCCTATTTACCTATTTTTTTTTCTTCCCTTAGATTTCTGCCACCTCTTTCTTATAAGAGTATCTCCAACACCCTCACAATCTTCCTGAGTAATATGAATCAGCACTTGTAAACTTTATTTAGACTTCTGGTAATGTGTGTTAATCATGAGCGGTGGGCATGTTGGGAAAGAACCTATTAGGGTCCCAGTCTCAAGTAACTCTTCTGATGGAAGGCCTTCTAAGTTAAAGCTGCCATAAGGCCAAGAGTAGGCGGGAAACTAGGGACTGTCCTCACTTCTTATAAAAGCTTAGCCAAACTTGGGTGGTAATGATTAAATTCAGACTGCCATTTTCAGAGACAAATAAAGGCATATAAGCAGTAGGGTAGGATGAGGATAGGCAGAAGGCTAAAAATGAACAGAAAAGTTAGTAAGTAAAATCTGTGAGGCAGAGGTGGTTGAAAATAAACAGAAAGCTCAAGTGGAGCAAAAGAGAAGAGAGAGAAGTGAATTGCTAATTATCATAGTGGCATAGACATATGCAGCCAGAAACTGAAGATCATTTCATATGCCACCTCATTCAGTTATCACAGCAATCCTACAAGTATTCTAGAGTCCGTCTAAGTCCTACGCATATGGAAAACTGAAGTTCAGGAACATTAAAGTATTTATATATATGTATATATACACACCCAAGATCATATCGTTGGTTGAATCCTACACTTTGGCTCCAGAGCCCATGCTCTTCAGCACTGTGTTACTGAGTTGCTTTCAGTCACATGTGTGGGAGTGAGAGAAAACCTGGAAAGTAATCAAGTTGTCATTGTGTCAGAAAAGGAGAGAGTAAGTAGCAGTTACCTTCACTGAGATCAGTTCTATTTCAGAGTCTTTTCCTTAATCCTGCCATAATTCTGGTTATGAAACTTACCCTTTTCTCCTATGATGCCTGGCTGGCTGGTACTGAGACCTCCAGCATCCTTACTGATTGAAGTATTCTAAAATAATATGAAAGGAAAGGAAAGGAAAGTGAAGTCGCTCAATTGTGTCCGACTCTTTGCGACCCCATGGTCTGCAGCCTCCCAGGCTCCTCTGAAGATAGGCCTAAAGGAGATGTGAAGATGTGGGAACAGAGTCCAGGCAAAGACGTGAACATGGATAAGTGCCCTGAAATAGAATCAAGTCTAGCTGGTTCTACTCTAAGCAAGAAGTCCAGTTTAGCTCTATTTTAACAGATTATTTCTGTGCTACTTCAAATGTCCTAAAACTTCGAACCATAAGAGTGATTGATACACTGGAAGGGCTTAACAACCACTTGTTAAAAGAATAACTACATGAATAAAACTGAACAATATTTAGGCACTGGGTATTGATGAATAGGAATCAAATAGTACCAAAATGGTAACAGGAGGGGAAAAACAGTTCAAGCATGTAACATGATAACACTTCTTAAATTCACTAATCTGCTCTTGATTTGGGCTTCCTTGGTGGCTTGGATGGTAACGAATCTGCCTGCAATGCGGGAGACCCAGGTTTGGTCCCTGGGTTGGGAAGGTCCCCTGGAGGAGGGAAAGGCAACCCACTCCAGCGTTCTTGCCGGGAGAATCCCATGGACAGAGGAGCCTGGTGGGGTGCAGTCAATGGGGTTGCCTCTTTGTTCACGTTCAATGTTTCATTGTACCCAACAGCCTCATGCTGTTTACTTGGCTTCAGAGACTTTGTGTTTTTCCAAACAAACATACTGCTCATTAAAAAAGCCATTTCTAGGGATCGGGTAGAGAGGGAGGTGGGAGGGGGGATCGGGATGGGGAATACATGTAAATCCATGGCTGATTCATGTCAATGCATGACAAAAACCACTACAGTATTGTAAAGTAATTAGCCTCCAACTAATAAAAATAAATGAAAAAAAAAAAAAAAAAAAGCCATTTCTAGCTTTTCATGTATGGGGAATAATGCCAATATTTGACAATTTCCTTTTATCAGACTGTTCATCTGTGTAAATTTATTAGGATCATTCATTTCTAAATATCTTCTGAATTGATTGCTAAGTCAAAATCAGATCCTTGCCAAATTGGCTTCAGGTACATGTGAGTAACTTCAGTGTTCCTCACTACTAATTCTACAGACATGCTCTTTGACCAACTCAAGTTTTATGTTAGATAATAATCCATCTTCAATATAAACTGCAATTGTATGTAATTGTGCTCTCTAGCATATTAGAACTAGGGAATTCATAGACATCCACTTTGTCTTCTCTTTTGATGCGTCTCATTTTCTCCCTTATTCTAGTCATGTGTCTGTATTTCTTCAGTGCATAGTGTGCGATTCACTTGGTGTTCTGAGTTCAGCATCTAGGTCTGCTCCTGGTGTTAAATCTGTCAGATGTTGGCACAAAATATGGTTAAAAAATCATTTTTATTCACTCTTATTTTTCAGTGCCATTAATGAACATTGGTCATAATTCTATAAGAGCCTGGCAGTACTCATCTGAGTGATAAGCACCAGGCTATACTGAAAATCCTCCACCCTTCAAATGTTTGAGTTATCAACCTTAAACCAAATCTCTCAGTTTCAATATATAATTGTATTAGTTTGTAGGGACCACCATAACAAAATACTACAGACTGGGTGGCTTAAACAACAGAAATGCAGCAGTGCATTTTCTCACACTCTGGCACTTGGAAGTCCGAGATGGGAAGGTTTGATTTATTCTGGGGCCTCTCTCCTTGGCTTGCAGAAGGCCGTCATGCAGACGTCCTCACGTGGTCGCGCCTCTTCTGAGTCTGTGTCGTGGTCTCTTCTTCTACAACCCCAGTCATATTGGACTAGGGCCCACCTGTCCCGCCCACGGGGACCTCACTGTGTCTTCATTACCTCTTTTTTTTTTTTTTTTTCATTACCTCTTTAAAGGCCATGTCCTCAAGTATTATCACCTCCTGAGGTACTGCAGTTAGGACTTCAACACAGGAGTCTTGAGAGGACGTAGTTCAGCCTAACGATGGTATTCCCTCACGAAATATCTTCTAGAACAGGTGGACTGGTACCTCCTGTCAAGTCAGCGGTGGCATTAAATTAGAAATAAAGTACACAATAAATGCAATTCACTTGAATCATCCTGAAACCATCCCCGCCCTCCTCCTTGGCCCATGGGAAAAGTTCTTCCACAAAACTGGTCCCTGATGCCGAAAATGTTTAGGGACTACTGTTCTAGAAGAATCTCGATGGCCTTGCTCTATTAAGTATCTGGACATATCCAGGTAGCTCACACTGAAAAAATGCCTCTCCTGCAAGCAGAGGACTCTGGTGGTTTTCAGAGGCTAAAGGGAAGAAATCATTGAGTAGATAATTTTGCTGCTCTAGAGGGTAGACATATGTTAAGTTTTAATAAACTCATTATACAATAAGTATGTTTGAGTGCATGTATGTGTGTGAAAATGTGATTTTTTTTTAACCACAAAAAAATTTTATGTTATAAACCCCACTGTAAACATAAAAATATAAAGGCTTAGAAAAGTCAGGATGGGGAACAGATGTGCACCCATGGCTGATTCATGTCAAAGTATGACAAAACCCACTACAATATTGTAAAGTAATTAGCCTCCACTTAAAATAAATTAATTAAAAAAAAAAGTCATCTGATGTGAAAAATGGCAAGATGCTATTTCATAGGGCTGGAGTTAAAAACCGGATTTCTGTAATTTCAAAACCCTCACACTGTTGCTGTCGCACAGGAAGATCTCTCTGAAGGCTAAACTCAGTTTTGACCAAACTCATGAGAAAATTATTAAATGAGACTTTCAGAAATGTTCTTTTCTTCTTTCATATTTGTAGGCAGTAACCTAGTGCTTTTGTTAAACTAACGGAGGTGATTCCATTGAGAAATTCAGTTCAAGTAGGCTGATAGTCAAAAGAGATTTTAAGACTTAAAATCTCACCAAGGGAACAGCAAGTAAAATGCCTGTGCTTACTACTGATGATAATAGCAGGCTTGTCCTGCATCTTAAAGCTGCACTAATTTAGAACCATTCAACTAAAATAAGATGTCTATTACAAATGAAGCTTGTGTCCATTTGTCTGTAAATCACATCTGGTAAAAACAGCCAGATGATATCCCCCAAAACTGGAAAGTACATTTGCCATGGCTCAGTATACATAAATTCATGTTGAGATGTACAGAGAGGTCTCAAAGGATGAGATAGTTATGCTGCAGTGTAAGAAAAATATAGAGATGGTAAGACTGCCCATACAAAGAGACATGTCAGACTTACTAAAATGCTACAAATAACTAATCATCATTTTATCTAGAATCCCCCAGTCAATCATCATCATGACATATTCTTAAAAATACTATTTTCATGACTCAAATTGAGAAGTTAAAATCACTTCTTATTTGGGCAAAGATATTTGTAGCATGAGAGGTATAATTAATAAGAGCTGTCAATTCTAATTCTGTTGAATAAGCCAAAAGTTTTAAATAAAAGGATATGCTTTGGAATTCTTTCACCATGTATTGTATTCATAACCAAGTATCCTGCACTGATACAAAAGCAATCCTGATAATTGGAAGAAACCCTGTTAAGACAAAGCAGAAAGAATGACTTCTAAGTAAAAATAAATAAATAAAAAACAAGAAATTACTTGCAAATTAGTGAACATGTAATAAAAATCATGATGTTTCAGAAAAATAACATGTATTTCAGTGTACAATCTTCAGTGAGAAACTCTAACCCTGGGATATGTATATCCTAAGGTTTTCCTCCATTTAAACTTTAGCATGAATGATTAAAAGTTCTGTGACTGTCCCCTAAAAGGTACAAGACTAGTGAAATAAAATTTGCTTTTGAGAGATATCTCAGAGGTGTATAATAACTGCAATATTTAAAATTATAAAATTGCAGTAATAATATGCAGTATTTAAATGGATTAATTGAAATGTACATGTATGTATGCTTGCTCAGTCACTCAGTTGTGTCTGACTCTGAGACCCTATGGATAGTAGCCTCCAGGCTTCATGGGATCCTCCGGGCAAGGATACTGGAGTGGATTGCCACGCCATCCTCTAGGAGATCTTTCTGACCCAGAGATCAAACCTGAGTCTCTATATGTGTCTTGCATTGGCATGCAGACTCTTTACCACCCAGCCACCTAGGAAGCAAACTGTACATGCAGAAAACCACTATTTTTTAGCTTTCCAAAATATAGTTTGTACATTTACAGATTTTGGTTACAAGAGATCACCCATTTATATTGCTAAGTGATAATGGAATGGATTATTGGTAAGAGGAATCATTACACAACTCGAGTCCACAGAGAAAAAGAGAAGTACAGAAGAGGGAATCTACATAAATTATGTAATTGTATTTTTCCCATGTTTAAAAAATATATGGACAAAAATTATTTTGAAAGGGGAAGTCAAATTGTTACATTTTATTGAAATTTGTATTATTTTGAATTAGATACTTAGAGCAGCAGAAATACTGGCAATCTTGTGACAACAATGGAATTACCCTTTAGAATAAGCAAAGTACTTAATGAAGAAAAGGTAAAGGTTAAAGGGCTTGAGTAAGCTCTCATTGTCACAAGCTATACTCTTCACATGTCACACTCTAAGGATTATTTTATAATATCTACACTTCTATACATACTTTAAAAATATTTTAAGAGCAAAATGAATTGTCAGTTACTCTCTGAAAGATTCTCCTGTTGAACAGTCTCACAATGAAATCACTGCAGTGCATGGATACATGTCTAAGTCATCAAAGAAAGAAATAATTCACTCCAGAGAGATGATCTTGTTTTCTTCCAGAAAACTATCATTGTTATGTAACCTTTGAACATGATTAAAATTCAATGACAGACAACATCACATTAAATAAAGGGCAATTAGTTAAGGTTCCGACAGATCTCTCCCACTGAAGGTATTAGTGAACAGCTGTAATATTCATGTACATTGGCTGGTCTGAGCCAAATAGCAAGAATAAGGCGTGCTGCAGTCCCGTCATGCCCGCGTCCTTAATTAATTCTGACATCACTGTGAGGGTGAAAGGGTTGAAGTCATTATCCCTCTTTCAGAAGTGAGAAAACCTGAGTCTGAGAGAAGTCATGCCAAAGGTCAGAATGCTCCCCCTGACTGCCACCCGCTCCTTTCTACTCTGGAGTTTTCACTCAAACTCAAAACCGTGCTTGGAAATAATGTAATAAATTGATTAGATCTCTCTGTGTGATTGTACTTGAATTCTTTTTTTTAGATTAGTCTCTTCGTTAAATGACACTCAGAAGCCATTTTGCTGACTCTCAAGCTGAACTCTTCAGTAATTGGTTGATCTGTGGCAGAACCACAGAATTAAAAACAAAGAACAAAATCATTGGGGAAAAACAGGGCATTTAAAATGGTAGCCTAAGTGATTTGTTCTCAAGTCTAAGAAATAATGTTTCCAATGTGTGAACACTTTTGAAATGTAATTGCTTAAAAAATAATAATCAAAACTGACATTTATAGGCACATGAAATTATCTGTTGCTCTAAAGAGACCTGAGATTTGACCACTACTGTTTGGTCACTCAGTTTCCATAATGGCAAGAAAAGGAAACACTGGGGTTGATAAAATCTTAGAATTAGACTAACTTTAGCAAGCACAACAGTAAAATTAAACAGTAGGATATATGAACAAGGGAGATCAATGAAGAAATATTTTAAAGCAGAGTTTTGGTTTTTTTCTGTTCCAGTGGTAAAATTTAATTGTAACTCTCTAAGATTTGTTAGATGCTTTTGTTGTGGTGGTATATGTTTTGTTATAAACTTTTCTTTTGTTGTATTACTCTACCAAGTCAAAAATTTGTGTTTCTATGTAAAATTAAAACAACAATTTGTGACTAAATCATATAATAGTCCACCATTGCAATCTAGCATTTTTAGCTTTCACAAAAGTTGTGGTGATCTCATTAATGTTGTCCCTAAAAAAGAAACTAAATTAATCAAACTTTAATTGCCAAGGTACTTCTTAGAAAATGAAAGCTACGAGATGAATAGTAATCTATCACATTTGCATTTTGTAACCAAACAGAAAATCTCCACGTTTTACTGTTTAAACTCACAATGTATTAAGCTATACTTCCTAAAAATAATTTTAAAGTGTCATGATTTTTAAGGGAGACTGAATTTGTTTAAAAGTGTGAAATCTTACCTTTGTAAAAAAGAAAGTAGATTGGAAAGAAAAAAAACCTAATTCTTGAGTTCTGCAGAATAAAAGCCAGGAATACACAAATATCTAAAAAGAAGATTTTATAATTGAAATAATGACAAAACAATTTTGTTCCTCCTTGACAAGAACAAAAGAACATTGTTTTATTCTGGGAACTAACAGAACAGAATATTGTTCAGTTCAATATTCACTTTTTATTCTATCATTTATTCTATCAATATGTATTAAACATCCATTATTTGCCAAATATTGTGCTGGGCAGTATATGAGACAACAATCGCCAGTTGTCATGAAACTTACATTCCAATAGAAAAGCCTACAGTTTGTAAGGAGTTATGCTTGATCTCTTCATCTCCATTAGTAATGGGGGAAGTGGGAGTGATGGTGAGACCTGAGACCGGGTCGGTGGAGCCGTGGGATCGTGGGCAGGGAGTGACGTTTCCAAAGGGCCCAAGAGAGTGCCACAAACGGGGCACTGCCATTCTCTGGTGCCATTCACATCTCACATGTTACTGAGAAATTCTGCTATGAATGGAAATGAAAGTCCCCGACCAAGAACTCTGAATGACGCTTCTGTCAGAACAAAGCTGCAGGTCCTTGACATAACACTGCGTTTCTGTAGACACATACACCCTCTGGAGGACGCCACAGTTTGGCAGACAGGGGCTTTTTGTGTATTCACACTGAGCTTGTGGAGCCCTGCTCCCTGAAGACCACACACCAGAGCAAGCAGGAGACGCCATCCTCAGAAGCTCCATCCTTGTCCTCGGAGCAGCAGAGCCTCCAGGGCGCTGAGGGGTGGAGGGAAAGCACAGTCTGCAGACAGCGGGCTTCTAGACTTTATGGCCCCCTGGTCTAGACAACCTGTGTAACCAGACCCTCGAAGGAGTGAGGCGTTGCTGTGAAAGCCATGGTATATCACTCCTATGACTAAGCTACTTGTTGGCTTGAGTTCGTAAAAGGAAGACGACCTTGCGTGAGCCTCACCTAGCCATGTCAGTCCTTAACAGAGAGTGAAGCAGAAGAGATGTTCTTTTGTTGACTGCAAGATTTTTTGTTGTGAGAGAAGGGGAAGGTGGGCTCTAGAAGCTGAGAGCCCCTTGGGTGGAGCAGAGTGACAAAAGGCTGACCCCACATCTCTATTTGCAGGACACCCAATTACCTCTGAAGTAGCCTGGACTTCCCCTGCATCCTCACAGTTATCCATAGCTCTAGATATTGAGCCTTACCACCTTTGTTGAACATTTTATTCAAGAACAAATCTACAGTATTTTATGTCCATCAATGATAATGTTTAAGGCCTCGAACATTATCTTCATCCAAGTACCATGACTAACTATAAACAGAATATAACACGCCATTCTGAATTACACCTGCCTACGCTCAGACTGTAAGGCGTCTGTCTACAATGTGGGAGACCCGGGTTCGATCCCTGGGTCGGGAAGATCCCCTGGAGAAGGAAATGGCAATCCACTCCAGTACTATTGCCTGGAAAACCCCATGGACAGAGGAGCCTGGTAGGCTACAGTCCATGGGGTTGCAAAGAGTCGGACACAACTGAGCGACTTCACTTCACTCACACTCTTGTTTAATGACACTGCCTGCCAATACCTGCGAGTTGCTAAATGTTGCCTACTACGAAGCATTGTTTACGAGTATTACTGCAGAGTAAGTGATTTGGCCCCATATTGCAAACTGCCTGTGGTTTTCCCTCCTAGATGAAGTAAAGCTTGAAGTCTGGACAGTTTGCTTTCCCTTGTGAATGCTTCTTATGGGACTCCCAGAACATATAATAATGGCTTATTGCTTCATTTTTCCCACTCGTCTCTGTCCATTCTTAACTCCAACTCACATCAAGCAGGTAAGAACCAGCTACAGATATCTTTAACCACTTGATTTTCTCATATATTTCAAATGACCCCATTAGCTAATCCACAGTACAGTTTTGACAGCATGGTAATGCAGTTCATACCTTTATTTCTAACCTCTGATTGGTTACAGACTATTTTCAAACATCATATTGCAAGTAAACAATACTTTGAAGATTTGGTCTCACAATCTTCATCACAGTTTGGCCTTTGATCTCTTTTAAAAACCTCTCTCAATTCTTCTGTGAGTTATAACTAGGGTAACCATATATATTATTTTGGTTAATAATTTATCACCCTGAGCTCAACACTTTCAAAAGGACAGAGGGACAATATCAATAACAATTGAATAACAGTTGTAAATCAAGACTCTCCCAGGAAAACCAGGATGAATGATTATTCTTTGGGTCTTGTTAAGGCAGAAAGTCTAATAAATACTTGCATACATCCACAAGATAAAGTAGCTTAATTATTGTTTTCCACCTGAACCTAGTGAATGTCTCTAATATACCACTTTCTGGCTCTGAGTTTCCCTCTCAGGCCTAGTTCATAGCTTTCCCAATAGTAAAAACTGTAACTGTTATAAACGAGATTGCATTACTTTCATGGAGGTTGGGGATTTTGAACTATATCATGGATTATTCTTTCCCTTGCTAATAATAAACAACTTATAATTAATACTAGATAAACCAGTTGGAGTTTTTACTTTTTTACGTACTCTCTGGGAGTAGAATATCACCCTAACAGAGATGGTTTTATTAAACTACTGATTTTGTGGCCTGTTGTCAATACTCAAGGAAAGAGTTGTTACAGCTAATGTTGCTGATAAATTGATGATGAGAAGAATCAAAGTCTTAAAATTTTATGAAGAGTCATTGAATCTATGGGGGCAAATTTCTGACCAAACTCTTGAATTAAAAATTTAGCTGAATGAGAAGTAGAAAAAATATTAATACTCAAGAGACTGGGAAATAATATATGAGAAAAGTTTAAAAATACTTTAATTGTTAAGCAACTGAGCAGTTCATTACAGGCATTCATTCTGAAGTAATAAAATAATAAGCTGAATTAATTCACATTTTCCATTTATCTTTTTACACTGCCGTTTTTTGACCACAATGTAGAGCTCTCTTAAATGAACATTAAACTCATTAGCAAAAGAATGGATCCTTCACAACTAATCTAAAGATATGTAAACAGAAGATTAGTGACATCAACATCTATTGGAACATATAGGGCTTCACCAATGGCTCAAGTGGTAAAAATCCTCTGCAATGCAAGAGACACAGGGGAAGTGGGTTCAGTCCCTGGGTGGGGAAGATCCCCTGGAGGAGGAAATGGCAACCCACTCCAGTATTCTTGCCTGGAAAGTCCCATGGACAGAGAAGCCTGGTGGGCCACAGTCCATGGGGTTGCAAAGAGTTGGACACGACTGATCATACCACACTACTGGAATATGTATTGCCTTTAAATGCTCAGGGGCAGAAGGATGATATAGTTTTCTTATCATTCCAGAGACAAAAAAATCGCAGGGCTATAATTTAAGGAATAAATAATTCTAAAACATAACTCTTTATAAAGGCATTACAATAAGCCTGACATCATGTCTTTAAATAGTCACACTTTTAAACCAAATAGTTCATATACACAAGAGTTAGCAAAAAAAAAAAAAAAAAAAATCCAGCGTCCCAAACATTCTAGGATGGGCTACTGGAGATTAAAAGAGAGGATGAATGCAGACTTATTTTCTGCTTTCTCTCTAGGGCAATAGTTCTCAACATTTAGAATGCATCAAATTCACTGGGGCATGTGTTGAAAATTCAGCTTCTCAGAACTCACTTTGCATAAGATGAAACATGAGATGCCTGTGGGACACACAGTTGGAAATGTCAAATATGTCCTCGATCAGGTAGACCTGAAGAAGAGATGTGAGCCGGGCTTAGAAATGACATGTTTCTAGGTGATGGGGAGATCTAGAGCCAAGCTGTAGAACAATTTACAAAATATTACATGGACTCATGTGAAGGCACCCATAAACTAACTGTGCAAAATTCTCTGCATTTAGATGGTAAAACTGGTCTTGGGAATACAATGGCTTGGGTAAGTTATTTTCCTATGCTTTAGCTCATAGAATCAGAGAGTGCCACAGGTGGAATGGAACCAAGAAATCATTTCATTCAAGCTTATTAATTTAGCAGCGAAGAAACTTCCCCAGAGATGAAGTGACAGAATCAGGGGCTACAGAGTTTGTTGTAGAGTCAAGACGTTGCACTTTTTCTTCCAATCTATTATATAACATCTAAACCAACTTTTGAATCACTGTTGGCTCCAATACTTAAGCAGAAATAACACAAGCACACTTAATTCCAAAAGCAAATTTAGCTGTAAGGGAAGTACTTAAGAGGCCAACACCGTCTTCCTTCAAACTACAGAAGTGATTTCTCTGCAAATAAGGTCTTGAACTGTAATAATTCACACAGCAGTAAGAGCAGAAGCATCTTAGCTAACTTTCTCTGAACTGGGCTTTATTTAAAGTTATAACTCTTGTTTGTGTACGTGGGTATGTGCATGCATGTGTGTGTATGTCTAAAAACAGAAAATGCTGGGGGATAAGAACGCAGTTGGAAAACAGTCATTTTAGGTGACAAAAACACGTTAGAAGTGTACAGATCACCTTGTATTCTTGCCAACCTAAGGTTAAACTTGCAGGTAAAAGGTGTTATTATATTGATGTGAGTTTGTTTTCTTAGAGCTCTGTGGAATTATATCCCTAAATATGATTTATCTATGTACTTGATGGAATACAAGTAGGGGGTTTATGCCAATAATAAAGGTCACCACCTAAAGGCATAATCCTTTCTAAGTTTGGATTGGTTTATGACTGTATTCGTCTTCTGTTGCTGCTTAACTACTTATCACAAATCTAGCTGCCTAAGACAGTCCTCACTTAGGAATCTCCCAGTACTCTAGGTCAGAAATCATGCTGGGATGAGCCTCTACTGAGGGCCTCACAGGCCAAAGTTTAAGCCAGCCTGGGCTCTTACCTGGAGGCTCTGAGAAGAATCAGTTTCTGAGCTCATCCAGGCTGTTTGCAGAATTGTTTCTGTGGCTGTGGGTCTGACACACTGTTTCCTCGCTAGCCATCAGCCGAAGGCTACTCTCAGCTTCAAGGATCACTCCCCACATTCCTTCTTACTTGCCCCCTTCATCTTCAAAGCCAGCCACATCAAATCTTGCTCACACTTCAGGTCTCTGTGATGTCTTCTACTACCAGATGGAAAACAATGAGGTTTTTAAAGTCCTCACCTGACTAGGGAGCAGGTCAAATCTAGCTAATTAATCTCCAAATCTTACGGTCAATCAACCTGAGATTTAATTACATCTCCCAAATCCCTCCAGAGCAATATTTAGATTTCTGTTTAACTGAATAACCAGAAGACAAGAGTCTCAGGAGACCGTCTTTAAAATTCTGCCTGCCACATAGCATTTTTACCTACAGCACAAAATAGCAAAACTGAGAGTATTCTTTGGACTCATGATATTCTGAAAAATTTTTTGCAGTATCCTTTAATGCTAAGTTTACTGGCAGTTTGACTTCCTCTGAAACTTCTTTGTCCTTTTTATGACAACCAGTTTCCTCATTTGTGTTGGTAATCCCACCTTTGTTAAGTTCCTCTAGAATGCTGGCAGTGTCAACCACTCTGAGGATCAGCGGTCTTCTAATTACATCAGTTACATCTTAACTGCTGCTGCTGCTGCTAAGTCGCTTCAGTTGTGTCCGACTCTGTGCGACCCCATAGACGGCAGCCCACCAGGCTCCGCTGTCCCTGGGATTCTCCAGGCAAGAACACTGGAGTGGGCTGCCATTTCCTTCTCCAACATCTAACTACAGTGCCAACAAAATTAGAACTCCTGGGACTTCCCTGGCAGTCCAGTGGTTAGGAATTTGTGCTTCCATTTCAGGGGGCATGGGTTTGATCCTTGGTCAGGGAACTAAGATGCTACATACCATGTAGTGCAACCAAAAAATAGATAAGAATGAATGAAAAAATTAGAACTCCTTTCTTGTAAAAACAATGATTAGATGCAGAATATGATAGCAGTTAAGAGAACTTAAAAAAAAAAAAAAAAACAGATGCTACTTTTATAGCAAGTTTGTATTTTGTGAGAACGTGTTTATATTTTGAGAGAATGTGAGGAACCTGAATACTATTAAGTAGCCAAGAAGTGTATTATCTTGGGCACATTATATAATCTTCAGGCAGAGGTTTCTCTAACAGGGTAGGGTGACAATGTGAAAGCAAGGGTGTAAGTATCAATTTCCAAAGGAAATGATGATGATGATGATGTTATTATTTTAATTAGTTTATTTAACCTCAGGCTATGGCAGAGGCTTTTTTAACTGTTGTTTCTAAAATCAGAAAGATCCCTGTTTTTATTTTACTCTGTTCATTCTTTCACTAAGGATGTAAAGATTATTTTAGGTATCTTGTATTTAAGGGGGGCATAATGAATGGTCTCAATTTGTGATGATCAAAGTATAATCTCCTATTCCCATGTGGAAGTTCCTGGGTTCTGTATGTCCTCCAGTGCAGTCCCATTTTCTGTTTTTGCTTGTCTTTGGTTGTGTATGTGTGTGTTGGGGGGGGGGGGGGGGAACGTGCACACATACGTGTAATAGGAAGAGAGCTGAATATTTCCCATACTTTTTTGGGAGGATAACAAGACAGTTGATAGTATCTTTGTGGCAATTTATTCAGCATCCAGGTTCTTTTTGCATCAAGAAGTCTTTCTCCAATATCCAGACCATGATACACATAGAACTGGAAGTCTAGTTCACATTTTTGGTATAAATTTTATTACAGAGGTACATATCCCTAAACACAATATAGCATTGTTTTGCATACTGTTTCAAATAAAAGGTATCAAATTATATGATCAAATGTTTTATGAAGTATTTTATTTGTGCAATCCTGTTATTTTCACCTTTGCATTTGACTTTTTTTAAAATGGATATTTATATCTCTTTCAATTTTTTCATAGTAGAAAGCAATGCTGCAAGAGGTGGAAATATCGGGATATTGGTTATTCACATCAACTGCAGTAGATATTCCCCAATTGCTTTCCAAAAATTTTTTTTATCATTTAACAGTCTGCAATGCACAAGACTTTTAACTGTTCCATATACCTGTCAGAGTTGATATCATCACACTTTTTTAGATTAAGTGGTATAAATTGGTATTTAATTTGCTATTAGTTTTTATTTCTCTGAAACTAAGTGAACTTTTCACATCTTTTTTTTTCTGTCATTTGGCTTTCTTATTCTATAAATGAGCTGTTCTTTTATTTTGTCCATTTGTCAATTATATAATTATTTTGTTAACAATCTTTTTTTAGTTCTAAGAATTTTAAGACTCCTACTAGCATGTTATGGTATCTTGTCATTGTGTGTGTGTTTCTGGTATGATGGTGCATAGATAGTTTTATTGTGGTCCAACATATCCATCTTTTGTTTGGTATTTTATTACTTATTTTTCCTTACCTACAATTATGAACATAGCCTTCTGTATTTCCCTCTAAAGATTTGATGTTTTACTTTTTCACAATGTCTTAAATCCTCATGGGAATTAATTTTTGTGTCTAGAGTAGTTTTAATATTTATGGCTAATCTATTCCAGAACGTGACAGTTCATAATCTACTGACTACAATACCAATTCAGTCACACATCAGGATGACATAAATGTGTTTGTTTTCCCATCTAATTCTGAACTCTCTTCTATTGTTTCTGCACTGCAATCTCACTATGTATAAGATCCATTTGTCAATATGATCTTGTCTATTCTTGTGCCTTGATTTTCATATAAATCTTAAAATTAACATGGAAACATCTATTTGGATTTTAATCAAGATTACTTCCAACTCATATAATTGGAGTGATGATACTGACCTTCCTACCCACGAACATCCCATCATTCTCCATTTATTTTGGTGTCTTATGATCATTTATTTGAGTTTTAACATTCCAGATGAAAATTTTTTTTCATTAAAACCTTACACTTCTTGTTATATTAGTACTACATAGGACTGTATATACTTTTGTTGCATTACATTATAAATGCAACATTTACAATGTTTCATTGTTCTGATTTTGGATTCTTACAACTAGCAACTTAACTGCATCCTATTATCACTTCCAATGGATGTTCCTAGAATCTATACAACTATCTATTTAGATATCATCTGAGAAGGAGAGTTTTGTTTCTTCCATTCCTGCTTTCAAAGAGAAAGCTTCCAAGTATTTGACCACTAAGCAAAGCAATTGTAGATTCCGATACATAAATTATCAGTGTATGGAAGTTCTTTAGTCCTTGTTTCTATATAACTAGTATTTTTAAAGCCAATAATTGGCACTGAATTTTGCAAACTGTTGTTCCGTATTGAAATTTCACATGGATTTTCTCTAATGGTGATGATTTTCTGAATCAAAATCTTTCCTGGGATTAACATGACTTGACAAAGTTTGGAGTTGGTTTGCTAACATCTTCCTGAGTTTATAATGATTTTGTTTTTGCTATACTGTCTGTAAAACTCTATGAGTCTAGTATTTTTATGTGTATTTGGGTAGAAACAGGATCTTTTTAAAGTTCTAAATGTAAATTACTACATTTATTAAGATTAAAAATAAAAATTCCTTGTGAGTCACTTTTGTTAAATACATTTTCCACTTTTTCAATGTTTTCATTCATTGTCTTAAAGTTTTCATTAGCATCACATATTCATTCTACTTTAAAGGTAATTTATCTTTTAAAAAACTAGTCCTTTCAGTTAGTAAATTCTCTTGCTTAAACAAAGTGCTCTGGCCTTGCACTAGCATTGTTTTTGTTTCTGTAATTTTGTCTTTGAATTGTGGGCAAGTCACTGCTGCTGAATACATTTTCTCACCTCTGAAGGGACTATTTCCTTTTCAGCTCACATATGTTCAATTAGGTTCAAGTAACAAGGATCAAAATTTTCAAAATGGAAAAATCAAAACCAAGAAATCTACAGGTTTTTCTTTCTGAGCCAGTGCATCACATATTTTCTCTGGAAAATGTGTTAAGAATCAGAAAGCTTGTGCCCTCCACAACAGATTAAAACTTTCAAAGTCTGACATTATCTCTGAGAACCAGCAATTCACTATCCATAATTGAAGACTAATATTAAAATATATTTAAAGAAATCTATTTCTGAATCCTTTACTACTTGGGCATTTCTCATTTTCTGTCAACATCAATAAATCATTTATTTGGTTCCTGACCTCATGTTACATGCCACAGTTAAAACATAGTATTTAAGGAGTTAAAGGGTATGTACTTTTTTTTAAAAGTATAAAGATTAGTTAGAAAACATGAACAGAAATAAACTTGTATGTCCCGCCATCAAGTAATTTAGTAGAGGTCTTGCAAATACCTCATTTCAGAAAAGTAGGTTAGCAAGAAATATATTAATTCAAATCTAAACATACAAAATAAGATACAAAGATATTTGAGGCAGCTGCATGAGTATTAGGTGACTCAATACATGTCACATGTCAGTAAGGTCCCCTGAGATATCTGCTTCAACAGGTTTCCTCTGGTCCCGTTCCTGATACATTTTATTCATCTAAATACTATTTATGCTTTTGGGCTGTTTAAAGACCTAGAACATTCAGCAAACAAGTGATTTTGATCAATATTAAGGAGCAATTGGTACAGTTTCTAGGGAAAGTGCTCTAACTTTGGAATATGAACTGGAATAAATTTTTAAAAAATCTCTGAATTAATCTAAAAAACAAAATTACAGACCTAAACACTTGGAGTAAAATGAAAAGTATTAGAAAAAAACTAACTTTTAGAAAGGCTGACTCATTATTGCTATGACTTATTTGCCTCTCGAGAGCAAGAATATGTATATATTAAGATACCTCTAGCACCATTTAAACTGAACTATCCTTCACACTGGACTTATTTAGTGACAGGACTGGATTATATTTTACCACCTTCTTACTTATTATCATAAAAGGAAGATTGTATAGCTTCTCTCTCTTACTGGCTGTTGCAGAAAGCTAAATCTGAACTATCAGATGAAGAAATAAAATTCCTCTCTTCTGATAAAACTCCTATTCAGAAGAAAGTGACTAAGGGTCAAGGGTCAACAGTGGTTCAACATTTATTTCACTATGTGAAAACCCAAGAAACATGTATAATCTTAAAAGATGAATATAGAGTCCAAATAAAATCATTTTTAAAATCTTGTTTATTGTCATCATTTACCAATGAGGAGATGCAGTTTATTTACACCAGCAGCCATAGGGGCAAGGGGAATACACAGTTAGTTAGCAATCTGTATAGGATGGACTACTTATGCAAAAATAAGACTCTCCAAAACAGAGGACAATGAGTTTCACTATACTTCCCCAATGATCCCAGCATGCGACAATGCCAGGCAATGGCCCCTGGGCATGCGGTGGTGGGAACTAATGTATGGAAGAAAAAGCCACAAATCACAGAAATTTGTAAAGAACCCCTCCCCCCCCCCCCCCCATACATACACACTCAGATACATAATAGAATTACAGGGTGAGCAATACACTTAATTGAGGAGATTAGGACAGGAATTTTGCTGTTAAGAGGAAAGATAGGTAGGGAAAGGGAGAGTTCCTAACCACTGTCAACTATATGCTAGGGAGAATTCTCTCCCTCAAAATGAAAATAGTCTATCCCCTCAGGGCACCTGTTAGACCTAGCCCACCTCATACTCAATCAGGGGGCCACTGCCCTAATAATGGGGGGCAAAAAAACAAAAATACAAACCAAGAGGGAGGTAATGTGAACCAACCACTACTCAAAACTATTTCCAATTCTTCCTCCTCTAACCAGGAGAAAAGGCCAGAGAGGAAACAGCAATGTCACAATCTGAGCTCCCTCTCTGAAGTAAGAGTGGACCATAACCTTAAGTTTAGCCTGTTTCCCAGACATTATTGTAGGTAGGCCAGAGTCTCTTAGACCCTCCTTGCCTTCTGCATCTCCTTAGAAGGAGATGTCTGTACAAAAGTCAAGGGCAGGTAACCCCAAATTATTTTAGTTCTTGCCAAGGTCTGACTTTATTACAATTCTTGAAGCCCAATCTATAGCTAGGACCTGACGCTGAGCAGGACAACTCTAGAGGGAGAATGCAATAATAAGCAGCCTCAAGGCCCATTACTATGCTTCCCTTACCCCTGCACAGTATGTAACCTAAAGCAGTCCAAGAAAGAGTCCGAACAGTTCCTTCTGGGATCAGGAAGGATATGTGCACAGCAGAGGTGAGAGGAAATGGATCAGGACCTACTCCACTCCTGCGCATCAGTCCTTCAATGCTCTTCTGCTTGGGTCCTAGAGGCAGTACCCAAGTGGAGGGGGCAGATAAACCTTCTCAGAAAGTGAGACACAGCAGGAAGGCATATTAGCAAGGCAGTCCTACAGGGGAAATGCTTAGGTATGACACTGTTTATCACATACAAAAAAAATTACTTTCTCCTCCCATCCCAATCCCAATAGAGGGAGCCATAAGACAGATTCTGCTCTCTCTCACAAACACAAGAAAACAAAACAAACTTAAAAGAAGTCAAGGAAAGGGAAACTGGGCAGGCTTCAGAAGCAGGAGAATCAAGAGAGAGAAATTAGAACTGGTCAGCGTGAATGAAGAGTGGCAGGCAGCACCCGGGGTGATGAGCTGCACCAGACAGGCAGTGGGGCAGGGACTGGAGGACATGGGGCCAAGCCAGGAAAATGAGGCTGGGCCCCTTACTGCGGCACAGATGAGGTAAGAAAACATTTCAAAGAAAGCAGCACCGTTCCCGCTCACCTTGGGGGCTCCCACCCCTCTACACAGCATAAACTTCAATCAGGGAGTCAAGTGGAGAGTAGCTTTGATACACAGCTCACAGTTCCCATCATCCCCTACCCCATTCTCTAAAACCAGGGGGTTTCTGGGGGTCCTTTCCTTGAAAGGTCCTGTCCTTCACGCAACAAAACGACAGCTTGTGTTGTCAAGAAAGTTCAAAGGGGACTGACTGGAGGGCACTGCCCCGAGTGAGGGGCAGGTGGGGACCATCTAGATGTTCGCCATCACAAAACCCTGTGACTGCCCAACCCAAGGAGCAGGGGTGTGTGACAGGATACTGCAGTCAGATGAGAGATGACCCAGGATTGCTCCTTGGTTCCCACAACATTGCTGACTACAGGTGGAAAAGGTCCCCTCTGGGCTCAACTTTGAAAGTTCAGCCTCCTGGCTAGCCATGATGCTCTTCCATAGTTTTCTGCCCTGAAAGTGGGAGGCAGGTAGTGACCTGGCATAATAACCAAGTTAGACCCACAGACTGGCAAGGTAACTAGTGACTCGAGAGTAGGAAAATGCCCCACTAAACTGCTGTCCACAGCATAAGACATCCAGTTAAGAATCTTGCAGTTTGAAAGATCGTGCATAGTTGCAGAAGGCCCTGCTACCTCCCCAAGGGATCATTACTCAATCCTCAGCCTGCTTGGATAACCAAGTTGTCCATCTGCTTAAGCCTATGTCACCAGATGCGGTGCAAGAAAGAGGGCCCTGTTGAGCAAGATGCTAGCCCAAGTCCCCAAGTCCGTTGATGTCATTTTTAAATGCTGGACCTTTGGGAAACTGGTGACTTTGAGCTTTTCTTCTCCTTGCAGTCAAGACCACAGAGCTTCTCCTACAGATTCGGCCAGGAATTCTTTTTCATGGTTTTACTAGACTGGAATGCCTAATATCCAGCTCTCCTCACTGACTTTCATGTGTCTTGGAGAAACCCAAGGCTGAGAGATCAGAGGTGTTGTCCCACTGTGGCCCAACGATAAAGGCCTGTCCATCAGTTATGTCCAAACTGTCAGTTACCCAGAAAGCCCTTGACATCAGGCAGACAGAAAGGCTGAGGAACCAAAGAACTTTATATGCTGGGTGCACAGCTGCTCACCTGCGCACTGGGGACAGTATGGGGTTCTTGCGCACTAGAAATCAGCCGCGGCAGGGCGCGCTGGATCCATAGTACAGCTCCTCCTGCTCAGGATTTCAAAGCTGACCCAACGCAATACACTTATACAAGCATCTGAATTCCTAAATTCTCCACTTCGGGTTTTTAAAGGGTAGGATCTTCAGTGGGAATTGGGACTTTTGTCTGATTTTTTTTTTTTTTTTTTTCTACTTAGCTACCTAACTTCTCAAAACCACAGGACTGGTCTATGTCATTGACCTGGTCACCCTCAGACTCTCACGTGGCGGCTACTGGAACTCCGGAGGTGAGCGTTGCAGCTGCTGGTCAGGCCCATTCCCAGATTCTCCAGGAAGGGAGCAAAGCGGGAGGCGACACGCTCCTTTATCTTCAACTGGCTGAATGCCAAAATCCTTCACGTTACCAGTCTCTGCGAATTCCAGGTAGAAGTAGCCACACTTGACTGCCCGGTGCACCTCAAAGCAGAAGCCCAAACAAGAATCCTCTATCAGGTCTACGTATATCTCCTGAGCGATGGCCTCCAGCTTGTTAGTATCCAGGTTAGCCAAGGAAATTTCCTCCATTTTAATCTGTAAACGGCCGTGGAGTGGGCGCTTGGATTACTCACAGCTGCACGGCGGCAACACGTCGGGCTCGGAGGGCCGCGCCTAGGCCTCTAGGCCTGTCAGGGCCGCGTCTTCAGCGGTGAGTGCGGAAGCGTCCGCCGCGGCAACGGCAGGGAAGCAGCAGTCAGCGGCGACTGCTCCGGAATCCCAGGTCCTTCCGTTTTTCCTGGCGTTTCCCCGGGGCTGGGACTTGCAGCTCTGGCTGCCCGGGACTCACCGCCGCCAAGCGCTGTGGGTGCCGCTCTCCGCCGCCGCGGCCTCTTCCGCTCGCTGGTCCCGGCTTAGCCCCGCCTCCCCACTTCCGCTCCTCAGCTCGCCTGCGCACGGGCGGCGCGCAGACGCGCGGGGCTCGTCCCTGCGCGCAGCTGCCTGGCGAGCGTTGGAGCTCAGGGAAACGGGTGGGAAGAAAGTAAAATATGTTAGACTTTCATTTCTGTAATGGGAAAAAGATGCTAAGGATGCTATTTTATGTTATTTTGTTTACAAATGTAAACATTCGCTATTGAATTGAGCACCCATGCTGATCAATTCCCTCTTAAAAAAGACAGAAGACAACTATGTCCATGTTTGAGGTATGAGCTGAAGTAGTTTTAGCATTTGTTCTCCAGATGTTTGAAAGTTTGACGTGTAATTGACTTATAATCATTTATACCACTGCCGCAGTTGTCATTTAAATCCACTAGATGGTGCAAGGAAGCAAAGTACAGTATAATTTTTATCTTTCAGTTTTTTTTTTTTTGAATGAAAAACTAGGCACTAGAAACATAATTCGTATGTATTGATTACATGAACCTAAGGCATTTGTCTCATTTATAAGACCATTAAGCCAGTGATTGTAAGTAAATCATCATATCTCTAAAATAATCCAAAGAGAAAATTAATGAATATTCTCTATTGAAGAGGGAGGAAACCTGATCTACCTTGAATACTGGGAGGGAGGTAAAGGAAGCCTTTCCTAAAATTCTGCAGCATGAAATAATAGGATCTTGAACCAGTATGAAAAGTGAAAGTATTCGTGGCTCAGTCCTGTCAGACTCTTGCCAATGTCATGGACCGTAGCCTGCCAGTCTGCTTTGTCAATGGGATTCTCCAGTTAAGAATACTGAAGTGGGTTGCCATGCCCTTTTCCAAGAGACCCTTACAACCCAAGGAGCAAACCCTGAACTCCTGCATTGCAGGCAGATTCTTTACCATATGAGCCACCGGGGAAGCCCTGCCTATCTGGGTTTAAATCTTAGATCCAACATTTACCAATTCTGTGTCCTCATCGGAATAAAGCTAGCTCCTATTTCATGGCTAAAATTAAATGATAGTTAAAAAATCTTCTTGTGACAACTTCTTACATGTAAGCAAGTATTCAATAAGTGTCAGCTGTTTTAATCATAGTTATAACCATTAGTTACGAACTTGAATATATTACAAGAAAAATTTCCTGTATCTTGTTAGTCTTTTGTACCCACCCCCCCCACTTATCACTGTGAAATAGAGTGGCATCTTGTACCTTTATACTTTATCAAAATGCAGCTGTAGCCAAAGAAACAAAAACTTTAAAATCATCTATTTGTATCTGTCAGATTCTATAATTCCCTTTCCAGAATAAAGGAAAATATAGATATGTATCTTTCCAGACAGGTACAAATAAGGATTTTCTAATGTATGTAGACAGTATAATGTATATATTGTATACATATATATGTATATACATATTGTATATATTATATATATAGTATATATTGTATACATTATAATGTATATAATCATCAGACTACTATTAAATAGTTTTAGAATTCATTCATAGAATCACACTGTATATTTTTATGAGCAGAGGGTTAAGTACTAGTTTAACTATTAGTTGATGAGTATTTAGCCAGTACTTGTCCCCATCCAAATTTTCTGATTGTGTGTTCTATCACCTTAAGAAGCACAAATTGGCAGATATAGAGGATTTTGAAAGCCTAAGCTATTTAAGACCCATGCATGACAAAAGTTTTTTCCTTTATCTAGGATGGAATTTTTTTCCATTGTAGCCTTTGTGCAATTTATACATTTGTCATTCATAAATTGGTACCATGCATTGATATAAGTTGGAATCTGCATATTATGTGCTAAGCCATAAAATATAATGATTAAGTGCATACATTCTTGAGTCAGATGGCCTCCCTTCTACTAGTTACTATTTTTGTGAACTTACCTTATTTACTTAACTTCTGTAAATCACAGTTTTCTCATTGTAAAATGTCAATAACATTTTCATCATACAAGGTTGTGGTGAGATTTAAACTTGACAATGAATTTAAAAGTCTTCACAAAGTGTCTGACAAATAGTATATAATATTGTTTACCTACCAATTACATGCCTAGTTAGGTAAGAAAATACAGATAAAAATACAATCATTTCCACTCCCTCCTGACCCATGCTTTCTCCAAATTTCACTTAAATCAATGATTCTCAGAAAATCCTCAGGTGTAAATAAACCACTCAGAGATCCTTTTAAAATATAGATTATGATTTGTTAGTTCTGAAGTAGTACCTGGGTTTCTGCATTTCTAACATACTTTGATGCTGCTGGTTCCTGAACTACACTTGGGTAACAAGAAATGTAAAGAGCTTGATTGTGTACTATTCTTCATATTGTTTTACTCCCATATAATTTTTCTCACCAAATTATTGTGAGAACCTTTGCATACTTGATTTTGACAGAAGAAGTGATTGTTTTTCTGCCTCTTAAATCCTCCTTATATTGTAAAAGAACTCAAATTCTCTATTTAATGAAAAAATAAAGTTTATTCAGAACAAATGTGAGACCATCGTATTAATTAGAATACAAATAATCAGGACTAGGACTAGACTTATATTTCTTGTCAGTGTTTTATTATATTTACTCTTAGAAAAAGAACACTCTTATGATGCTGAAAATTTATGCTCATAACCACCTTGTCACCTCCTTCTATTTGTATCATTTAAAATTGCCTTGCCTGCCTGCCTGCCTGCTAAGTCGCTTCAGTCGTATTCAGCTCTTTTCTAAGCTATGAACTGTAGCCCACCAGGCTCCTCTGTCCATGCGATTCTCCAGGCAAGAATACTGGACTGGGTTGTCATGCCTTTCTCCAGGTGATCTTCCCAAGCTAGGGGTTGAACATCTCCTGCACTGGCACGTGGGTTCTTTACCACTAGCGCCACCTGAGAAGCCCCTTAAATTCCCTTATGTCTTGTTAAAATGTACTGAAATTCTTCATGTTAAATCACTGACATGTCACAAAAAAGATATTAGGAAGAATTTTGTTCCATTCCAATTAATAGGGTTGAAGGCATTTAAACCTTTGGTGTACAAATATTTTTAAAAGTAGAAACTCTCCATTATCTAAATCATTTTTCTCAATACAAAGCAAGTAACAGGGATTTGATTCTTCATAAATGAGTGATCTTCAAAGAATATATACATCATATATGATTAAAATATTTAGAGTACAAATTAAGGGGAGTAAAAATATATTGAAATTTAATTGTCTTTGATTATTCTTTTGCCATTCAATAATCATAATATATACCCTGGGAGAATCAGCTCTTGCAAAGAGGAGCATGTTTTAAATTATTTAAAGCTTTCTCTTGGAGACTGAAATTTCCTGCTTTTGTGTGTGTTCACATAAAACAAAATAGTGACACAGTAGAGTGCACTCAGGGATACACCTGGGAGCCAAAAGACCTGACTTATCAGATGACATTTGGTCAGAAGGTGAATTCACATTTGTCAAAAATAGACACCTGGACTTAGGTTTTCTGACTGGTCCTTTGAAAACTAAATTTCTGCGAATCAAGTATTCTGAGGAAACAGGTTTCACCAAATTAAGAGTCAAGTCAATTCTTCTTTGTTAGTTACAAAGTTCAAATGTTGGATCCTGGGTGTTTTCTTACCACAGACTAATCTGTTCAACTTCCTAGGGCGTCTGGAAGCACCCCACCGTCTTTGGGTTAAGAGCATTATTTGTCTTCAGAGCTCCAAGTGGGTGTTGTCATTATCTTGCCTAACATCTGGAGATGTAGCCTGTACATGGTCATTTTTAGTTGAAAATATTGTGACTCCCATCAAATCCATTTTCACCTATAAAATATTAGTTAAAACTTTACTTGCTTTTCTGTACCTACCTAGGTTTTTAAGGTAATTGAAGAGTAAATCAGAGAGAGAGGTAACATTTGACCATATTGTCTTCTTTTATTACTAGGACCATGCTTTATGTCAGAAATAAACTATATAGTATGATGCCTTTTTGTCTATAATTTTCTGAAAGAAATATATGTGTGTCATAACTCAACTGTAAACATTCACATGTCCTTCCAGGCATGACCAGCTTGAAGTTTCAAATTCATCCTCTGCTGAAATCCATTTTTCAGGATTTGCATTTAAAACCTGATTATCATGCCTTGCATGAGATTCTCAGATGCTGAAATTTGATATGAGATAAGAGTGTCATGTTAAAATTGCAATGTCAAAAGTAAATTTACGATTTTAATCTGCCCTACTAAACTGTGATATCAAGGTGACTTAGTGAATTTTGGCATTTATAGCAACTATGGTTTACTATCTACTAAGGAAAAAAAAAACAACAAAAAAACTGTAATCCTGAGCTAACTCCAGTTGGTAAGCAGTATAGTATGCTAATGTGAAAGAACAATTTCAGTATTTAGCGTAACAGTCTTTCTTTAAAAATGATATTTTGATAGATCAATTGTCAGCATCAGTTTGAACTATGTGAAGAGGCTCTCTGGAATTATTTCCACATATTTGCATGTACAGGCAAATGTTAAACATATTTTTCAAGTGTTTATGACACTGCCGTTGAAGATTATAAACTATTTTTTAAATAAAAATAATTATTGCTGGCCCCTCCTTTTGTGAGAGAGTCTGCATGGTAGTGCAGAAAAGGCTATTTGTTTACCTTATATGTAAATATAAGGATGGGCTCAGAAAAATGTAAACTCAAACAATGAAGATAATTTCTGTTTAGGCAATACCATTGTGATATGGCAACAATTAACAGAGACTTTAAAAAAAACCTTATTTAATAGAATTTCAAATTTACAGAAGTGTCGTGAGGCTATTGCAAATAATTTCTATATAACGACTCTTCACTCGAGTTTAATTAACATTTTGCTCCTTTTACTTTATCTCTCTGCTGTTTTCTGCATCCCTACCTTACTGCTGCTGCTGTCCCCTCCTCACTGTCCCCAGTCACAAACTACTCTGCGCTATTGTTTTTCCTAATCTATTTTGTCCGTACATTGCAGACATCATGCCTTGCGTGCATGCTAAGTTGCTTCAGTTGTGTTGGACTCTTTTTGACCCTACAGACTATAACCCACAGGGTCCTCTGTTCATGGGGATTCTCCAGGCAAGAATACTGGAGTGGGTTGCATGCTTTCCTCCAAGGGATCTTCCTGGCCCAGGGATTGCACCCGCATCTCATATCTCCTGCATTGGCAGGCGGGTTCTTTACCAACTGAGCTATCAGGGAAAGGAAGAAAGTGAAGTTGCTCAGTCGTGTCCGACTCTTTGCGACCCCATGGACTGTAGCCTACCAGGTTCCTCCGTCCATGGGATTTTCCAGGCAAGAGTACTGGAATGGGGTGCCATTGCCTTCTCCAGGAGATCTTCCTGACCCAGGGGTTGAGCTCCGGTCTCCCTCATTGTAGGCAGACGCTTTACCGTCTGAGCCACCAGGGAAGCCCTAATAATTGAATATGTGTGTGCCTTAAAAACAGGCATTCTTTTATATCACCCCAATACAGTGATCAAATTTAGGATTTTGACTTGTTTAGGAAGTGACTATTGTTTTAAGTCTAAAATAAAATTCATATTCAAATATTGTCAAATGTGCTAATAATATCCTTTATAGTATTTTACCCTCTAGATCTAATCCAGTGTTATATATTGCCTTTACTTACTGTGTCTATTCAGTCCCCTCTAATCTGTAACAGTTATATAGCAGAAAACCTTGAGAATAAAAGAATATTGTACACCAGTTCAAAGACATTCCATTTCAACTTATGATAATAAAAATATATTTAAAGATATGCCATTTCCCTAATTATACCTTGATTATGGTAATAATGTGACTTAACAGGTTAGGACTCTGTAGCTATGTTGCTTGAAAATGAAGATGATAATGAAGGAAGTTTATCTACCAGACTAAGTTTGCCATGCTGACATATTATTATTATTATTATTTTTTAATAGATGCCTTTTGGAACTTCTGTTACATTCATTTTTTAGATATATTTAAGGACAGTAGTATTGATTTCATTCCTTCTCTGCTAACATATGTACTTCAGGAGATCTTGAATTTGCTAACTCTAGTTTTGTCAAGCACAAAACTTTTCAGAAATATAACCCTCAAGGTTGAAGAGTTTCTGTTATGATGTAAACTGTTGCTTGGGCCTGTCCTGATTAGTAAAACATGTATTTTGGTTGCTAGTACACATGAGAGTAAACCAATAGAAAGTAACATCTAAACATAGGAATTACTGAAAAACAATGGCTCTCTTTCTTTAACCAATCTAAGAGAAAAAGGAAGAAATTATAATAATGTATTAAAGTCTGATTTAAACAAAAACAACAGCTAAGGCCAGAGATGTTAAATGAATTGTCCAACTAATTGTTGGCAGAATTAGAACTAGATGTTAAATCTTCTAACTTCAAGTTTTCTCTCTTACACAATGGTATCTCTAATATGTACTTTTTAATTTCAAACTGTCAGTAATGACTACTTCCTATAATGCGTTTTGTAAAACACTTTAGAGTCAGCATTAATATGTAATACAGCAGAATCTTATTGCCAGGTGTAGCATGCACCAGTGGCCAAAAACAAAAAATTAAAAAAAAATTTTTTTTTTGCTTATGCACAAGGTGCTAAAACTCATAAAGTGATGCTCTACACAATGTATTTTTTAATATTTTTATGTTAGAACTCCAAAAGGAGTATATTTGAGATTAATAAACCATGCATTCCACAAAATGATCATAAACTTAATTTAGAAACATATTTTGAGAGTTTTAAAAATCAGAAATTCACAGGAAAGTTTTTACTGCCTAAAAGTAATGTTATTTTTAGAAGTTTTCCAACAAATTGATTTTAAATTATTCAGTGCAGCATTGTTTCTTTCTTCTTCCATAATTCTTTGGAACATAGTTCTAGTTTTCAAGCTATAGAGAAGTTTTCATGTTATTAATTGAGCATACTTTTCCCCTAACGACTAATGTCCATTAGGTTTATTTTTGTTTATCTTTTCCCATCAAGAGCTGTCTCATATTTTCTTAAGTCAAGCTGTTAGACTGGTGGGTGGGATGTCTTTACTTCTTATAGTCCACAGACAGGCATCTGGCAATTGCCACCAAGCGAGAGATTAATTTTCTTGCAAATATCCTAGTAAGGGTAAAACTAAAGACAAATTTAAGTACTAACATGAGGGTATCTCAGAATCTTTCACAAATTAAGTAAAGATTTTTTATTATTATTATTATTAAAGTAACTCTGGTTTCTCTTTTTGGACTTAAATTTATTTTATATTACCTCTCTTTTTTTTTTTTTTCTTTGTTTATCTGAAACTACTCTTTGGTTTTCAGTTCTCAAAGGACTTCCAGCAGTTTGATTTGTCCCTATTGCCAGAGATTATTAGCTGTTTCTAGACCCACTTTTTTATATTTGCTGAAAATTAACTCTTACATGTTCTCACCCTGACAGCACCGGGCCTCACCCCTTATGGGCATCACCATCTACTTGTGCTACTCACTTCCTTAGCAGCTCCCAGTGCCAATCAGTCAACTGCAAATAGATTCCTAACATGACCCGCAAACATTTTTCTCTTACTTCCTGAGTTGTGTGGTTCTCATGTAAGTGCCTAGGCCTTGTAATTTGGAGAAAAATACAAACATAGATGTGTGTACCATCACTGGCGTTTGGTCAAATGCGATGTGTATGATAGGCTTCCCTGATAGCTTAGTTGGTAAAAATCCACCTGCAATGCAGGAGACTCTGGTTCAATTCCTGGATCAGGAAGATCCATTGGAGAAGGGATAGGCTACCTACTCCAGTATTCTTGGGCTTCCCTTGTGGCTCAGCTGGCCAAGAATCCGCCTGCAATGTGAGAGACCTGGGTTCAATCCCTGGGTTGGGAAGATCCCCTGGAGAAGGGAAAGGCTACCCACTCCAGCATTCTGGTCTGGACAGTTCCATGGACTGAGAATTTCATGGACTGGATAGTCCATGGGGTCACAAAGAGTTGGACATGACTGAGTGACTTTCACTTTCACTTTATATAGTAGATCCTTAATACTTTATACACCACCAGAATCTACTGCACAAATTTTAGAATTCAATTTCATTTTTCAGTATTACTATTAGTTAAATTGATATTTCATAACTCAGGTTTTTGCCTTAGGATTCCTCAAAGAACAAAGTGAAAATTTAATTCTTTAAAATAGAATAAAGCTCATTCTGTCTTATGGATCCATTGGACATATGTCCAAATCTAAGCTACATTATAGGATCTTGGTGATCTCATTTTTTTCTCTATTTTTTAATGTTTTTATATTTCATCATTATAAGGGCTATTTCATCAATAGTTATTAATTGTCCTTAGTTAAGTTTTATAATATAAAAATAAAAAGAAGAATGATGGAATAATCTAGATTCGTAGGGGTATGAGAATCATTGAGTTTTTGTGAAAAAAGTTGCGTTAGAACACAGTCACATATGTGTATGTATTATACATAACTGCTTTTGCTTAAATAGCGGAGTTGAGTGAGTAGTTGCACCTGAGACCATATGGCTTGAAAGCCTAAAATATTTACTATATAACCCTTTAAGAAAAAGTTTACTTATGCTATGTTTCTTGTGAAAGTGAAAGTTGCTCAGCCGGGTCTGACTCTTTGCGACCCCATGGACTATCCAGTCCATGAAATTCTCCAGTCCATGGAATTCTCCAGGCCAGGATAGTGGAGAGGGTAGCTGTTCCCTTCCCCAGGTAATCTTCCCAACCTAGGGATTGAGCCCAGGTCTCCTGCATTGCAGGCGGATTCTTTACCAGCTGAGCCACAAGGGAAGCCCATGTTTCTCTTAGAAGGACAAAATGATAGTGAAGGAATTACTGTTATCCTTCACTTTTGTTATTTTGTTACCAACTATCACATTATCTTTCTAGAAGATATGAGAGAAACCTGGAGATACCATCTCTATAACCTGCTTTTAGCTTTTGTTGCTGTTGTTTAGTTGTTCAATCATATCCACCTCTGTTGTGACTCCATGGACTGTATGTAGCTCACTAGGCTCCTTTTTCCATGGGATTTCCCAAGCAAAATTACTGGAATGGGCTGCCATTTCCTTCTCCAGGGGATCCTCCAGACCCAGGAAATGAATCCACGTCTCCTGTGTCTCCTGCATTGCAGGCAGATTCTTTACCTCTGAGCCACTTTTTACTGAACACAACCAAGAAATCAGAATTTTTCATTTTCTAAACTTAATAGCATAGAGAAGAAAATTGACAGAGGAGGATATTTCACAATTATTAGGTGAATTGGAAGATAAATTCTAACAGACAGATAACAGTACTCTAATGTTGATGGTGAAATGGATCATGGATGTGAAATGGATTGTCTAAGTGGAATCTTAGACAAGGAGACAATAAGTGTTCAAATGACAATATTTAGATGAATTTTCTAGAATATCTGTGTGAACAATATATTTCCCAGAACAAAGGGAGTAGGTGATTTAATCCAGTTGTTATTAAATAGGAAAAACTTGATCAGAAAATGTTTTGCAGTAAGGACTTAGGCTATTCTGTTTTGCTAAAATTAGGTGTTTTCATCTTTATTCATCTTTATGATGTTTGTGTGCCAAAATTTACTTGTTACAGAAAAATTTGTAATGTTTAAATTTGTTTTAAAATTTAGAATATAGTTATTTTTGACTATCTTTTTATTTTTGCCTCTGTGAATTATTTATTAAAGGACAAAATTATTTTTCAGGTCCATTGGATCCAGACAATAACTGGTACTGACAATTTTTTTGATGCACTGAGAGTTAAATATTAATGACAAAAAGAAGACACAAAAAGGAGTGAACTTAGGAAAGTTAGATTTAGTGGTTTTAATTCATAGTTTTTAAAAAAACTATGTGATATTTAGTGTGATATTAGTGTGATATTTCTGTACTTTAAGCATTTGTCTTTCTCTGGGAGATAGCCTGCCTGTATCCCAAGCAAAATCTCAAGCATTCAACTATAAGTAAATTTATTAGCTTTTATAATAAAGCTTTCTTTTAAAACATACAAGTGGCATATCCCCCTGAAATAATTCTGTGCAGTGAGATTCTCTTCTGGTCAAACATAAATGCTGTCATCAACCTTCTTTAGATCAGAGGTCAGCTTCCCAGAGTTACTTTGTTTTGTAGTTTTTCCTTTGTGTACCTGCCTTTTCCCCTTATTTTTAATCTGAGCAGATATTTCTGTAGATATGTTTTCATGTACTTACTTTTGGTTCTTGGTAAGTTTTCCTCATGACTTTTAGGTATATTGTAAGGCAGCTTTTTTCCTTAGCCCTCAAATACTTGCTCCTATAAATCCCACATATATAAACAAAGTACAGCATAGAATACAAGAAAAAATATATATATACCCTTAAATTATAATGAGCTATAAGAAAAAGTTACATTATTTTTTAAACTTCTGTTCTTATACCTGAAATAATAAAGCCAACTTTTTGACACTATATATTGACAATTGTTGACGTGGGGGAGACAAGTCAAGTGAATAGTGTCAGGCTTAAAGTAGGCAGTTTACAAGTTGACAAACTCTGGGAGTTTGGGCAAACTCCAGGACATACTGAGGAACAGGGAGGCCTGGCGTTGCTGCAGTCCATGGGGTCGCCAGGAGTCGGACACGACTTAGTGGCTGAACAACAAGCTGACAAAGATTTACTCACTTTTTACAACTTTTCAATGCACGGAATCCATTATAATTCTATACAAATTTCACTGTATAATTTTTTTTTTAAGGGAACAACAACACTGAAGAAGACAAGAAATATGAGAAAGGTAGGAGAAAGCTAACTGGTTTCTAATTTGATGCCAATAATTGTTTGTGTTAAGGTTGCAAAAGATTAAATTCATTACATCTACTCTCTAGTGTCTTTAAGTTATAAATTTTTCCATATTCATTTTTGCATAAATGGCAGTTAAATTGAGGGACTTTGACGTTGCAGCCTGGGCTACTTACTATTTACACAACCCTGCACAATTTTAGTAACAGCTCAGACTTAGTTACTTCATCTGTAAAATGGACATTAATATAGTGCTTTCCTTATAAGGAATTGTAAAAGTAAAATAAAATATAAATTGTTTAAAAGAATGTTGGGCATTAAGTAAGTATTCAGTAAACATAACCTATTTGTATAGTGATAATCATTTTTTTCACAGCACTAGCTAAAACTTTTAGTGGCCAAAATCCTATAAACCTTTACAGACAACTGCCCTATATGAAATCCAGGTCTTTGACTCATTTACTGTTAGAGGAATCCAGCTATGCCTGGCATGAGCTTAAAAATACTGAGATCTCTTTCTCATATCCCACATTTTGGGCCCGTATATGCATTGACATTAGATCTGCTGCATCTGTTCATGCATTTAAATGGAAGTTAAAGACTTTCTCTTTTGATCAAGTTTTAGGGTTTTCATAATTTATATGCACCACACTATTCTACAAGACTTTGTTTGAGCAATTTTCTCTGTTTTATCTGTCATTGGTATTTTTATGCCTCTTATTCTGCAGCCTTTAAGATGTGATGTGAATAAAAACAGCTTTCTAAATAAAGATTGATTGTCTGGTAACAGTTACACAATAAACAACAGGCTTCATATGAGACTTTTAAAACACATACGTTAAATGATAGAATGGCACATATCATAATTTATGGAATTGTACATAAAGAATATCCTCATGTAGATGTTAAAGTTAAATTGGGAATTTTTAAAGAAAAATTTTTACAGATGCTTTGTTCAAATTTCCAAAAACATCTGTGTATAGTGTTTTCTTAATATAGACATTGGAACCACCATTTTTTCCTTATGAAGTTTGATTCTGTCCTACTGAGAGGAATATCTTTTGTTGGGATTGAATGAACCATTCCCAAGCAAGTCCACAGGTCAAAAATCATTAAATTTGCTTCCATTAATCTTTTGACAATCTTTCTAACACTTTTTCAGTCCACTGGAATAAAGTAGAATGTTTAGAAAAAAATTTTTCTAGTTTTTCCTATATAAGGGGTTTGTTGGATTTATATTTGCATTATTTCATTAAAAATATGATGTGACAACCTAGAGGGATGGGATGGGGTGGGGGTGGGAGGGAGGTTCATGAGGGAGAGAACATACATATACAAATGGCTTATTCATGTTGATATATGGCAAAAAGCCCCACAATATTGTAAAGCAATTAAAAAAGCAATTAAAAAGACTAAAAAATATGACATGCATTTCAAGAAGAGATTATTTTTATTGATCCTCAGTGAAAAGTGAACTTATGTCTGTAAGATACAGTGTTCAGTTCGGTAGCTCAGTCGTGTCTGACTCTTTGCGATCATATGGACCGCAGCATGCCAAGGCTTCCCTGTCCATCACCAATTCCCAGAGCTTGCTCAAACTCATGCTCATCGAGGTGGTGGTGCCATCCAACCATCTCATCCTCCATCATCCCCTTCTCCTCCTGCCTTTAATCTTTCCAAGCATCAGGATCTTTTCTAAGGATGAAGTTCTTTACATCAGGTGGCCAAAGTATTGGAGCTTCAGCTTCAACATCAGTCCTTCCAATGACTATTCAGGACTGATTTCTTTTAGCACTGGTTTGATCTCCTCGCAGCCCAAGGGACTTTTAAGAGTCTTCTCCAACACCGCAGTTCAAAAGCATCAATTCTTAAGCTTTCTTTACGGTCCAACTCTCACATCCATACATGACTACTGGAAAAACCATAGCTCTGACTAAATGGACCTTTTTTATTATCCAACTCTCACATCCATACATGACTACTGGAAAAACCATAGCTTTGACTAAATGGACCTTTGTTGGCAAAGTAATGTCTCTGCTTTATAATATGTTGTCTAGGTTGGTCATAGCTTTTCTACCAAGGAGCAAGTGTCTTTTAATTTCATGGCTGCAGTCACCATCTGCAGTGGTTTTGGAGCCCAGGAAAATAAAGTCAGCCACTGTTTCTACTGTTTCCCCTTGTATTTGCCATGAAGTGATGGGACCAGATGCCATGACTTAGTTTTTTGAATGCTGAGTTTTAAACCAGCTTTTCCACTCTCCTCTTCCACTTTCATCAATAGGCTCTTTAGTTCTTCTTCACTTTCTGCCATAAGGGTGGTGTCATCTGTGTAACTGAGATTATTGATATTTTTCCCAGCAAGCTTGATTCCAGCTTGTGCTTCCTCCAGCTCAGCATTTCGTATGATGTACTCTGCATAGAAATTAAATAGGCAGGGTTACAATATTCAGCCTTGATGTACTCCTTTCCTGATTTGGAACCAGTCTGTTGTTCCATAACTGTTGCTTCCTGACCTGCATACAGATTTCTGAAGTGGCAGGTGAGGTGGTCTGGTATTCCCCTCTCTTTAAGAATTTTCCACAGTTTTTTGTGATCCACACAGTTAAAGGCGTTGGCATAGTCAATAAAGCAGAAATAGATGTTTTTTTGGAACTCTCTTGCTTTTTCAATGATCCAACGGATGTTGGCAATTTGATCTCTGGTTCCTCTGTCTTTTCTAAATCCAGCTTGAACATCTGGAAGTTCTCGGTTCACGTATTGCTGAAGCCTGACTTGGAGAATTTTGAGCATTACTTTGCTAGCATGTGAGATGAGTGCAATGGTGCGGTAGTTTGAGCATTCTTTGGCATTGCTTTTGTTTGGGCATGCTTAATTATCATTCTTAATTTTTTATAAACCCAGTTTAAAAAATTGTTTTTAATTTAATTAAAAATGCATTAAGAATGACCATGCTTAATTTTTTAAAAACCCAGTTTTTATCTGGAACTCTTTTGCTTTCTGTTTATGTATTATCCTTTATCCCCTCATTAGAACATAAGTACCATTAGTTTAGATGCTTCATTTTGGTAATTGTTTTATCTTTACTTCATACTTAATTAATTTTTCGGCTTTCATCTTTTCTTTTAATACTCTAACATAGGAGTCAGACATGCAGGATGTGTGAAGCATGTATAGATACTTTGGGATTATTGCCTTTATATTGCTCTGAGACCTTAAGAACATCAGTTACATCAATTTACCTTATTTCTTCATTTTGAGTAATGTAGATATGATTGCTTGAGAGATGAAAACTTAACGTTTGTTTCAAAGTTATGGAAAAAGTAGTATATCTAAAATGTTGAATATATATGGGGAAAGTTGACTAGTAACATAATGATTAAAGGTCTATTAAAATGCATGTAGTTTTAAAAAGCTGACTAAAGTCCAGAAAGATTATCATTCAACTTTTTCTTCATGAGAAATGAGAAATAAAGAAAATGAAATACTAATTTTTTTTAAGAATACAAAACTTCATCAAATAAATTGTGTATTAAACCCCATGGTTCGTTGGCTCTTTATAGAGAATGCTAACAACTCTGTAGGTTCATATTTCTCCTTCCAGCACAAAGATTTGTTCCAATTATGATTTTTAAAGTATTTTATTAACCAACTCCTACTCCCAAATTTAGTGTTTTATTTCTGTTTTAAAAATTGCTGTCTTTGAGAATTTCTTTCCATTTAAATAATTTGTTGAAAGTGGGGCTCTCATCTTGGGCATCATTGCCTTAATCATCATGACTCATAATTTAAAGAAGTTATTTTCTCTGTGGGTTAAAAGTCGATCCACAAGCAGATATGTATATCCACTCTTTGAAACATAGACTTAACGTGTATAAACTTTCAACAGAAGTTCATCTAGATCTGCATCTCCTGATCACTTCTTCCCATATCAAGTTTCCAATGTTCAGCCTTAAGGTTCCACCTGCAATGCAGGAGACATAGGCAGACATGGGTTCAATTCCTGGATAGGGAAGAGCCCCTGGAGGAGGAAGTGGCAACCCACTCCAGTAATCTTGCCTGAAAAGTCCCACGGACAGAGGAGGCTCGCAGTCTACAGCTTATGGGATCGCAAGAGTCAGACATGGCTAAGCTCATGTGCAGCAGCAGCAGCTTCAAGGTTCAAGAGAGGAGCAGTACCAGTTGAAAGGAGTCACTGCAGAATTCAAAGAGTCTTTCATTCAATTAAAACAAGACAAGCCCAAAAAGTGCAATTCCTTTTGGAGAAACTGTCAAGGAAATCATTTTTTGACTATCCTAGTAACTTAAGAGGGATGCTCTAATAAAATTTTAGGTTGGGGCTTATTATGGTGGCAACTTGAAATATTGAGCTAAACTTGTAAGCTTAAATTTATTATCTGTAAATATAGCTGGAAATGTAACACGGACTAATGGAAATACATTTAATTTCAGAACGGAAATGGCAGCTGTAACATTATTATGTAGGAGAGGGACAATTCTAGATAAATCTCTTCAAAGAGTGGCAATAACTTTATTTAAATTTGATTTAGTTATGCCTTATTCATAGTAATGTGGTAAATGTTAGATGCAGAATATAGAACAAAATTTGTATGCTTTAATGTACTATATAGTAGACAATTTTACCTTGGACTAGTTAAGAAAGCAAAAACAAAGCTAATGGCTTGCTGCTCATGTAATTTGGGGTTACATTTTTCTTCCTCTCTTCTCTAATTTTCTTGACCTGTAGAAGTGTGTGAGAACAGGGAGACCCATGGCTGCTTATTGGGAAAAGCGCGCTCTTCACTTGCCTACTTATTGGTGTACCAGGCAGTCTTACATATGTGGCTCTGAGCCTTCAGTCGTCAGGAAAGAAAATGAGAGCCTCCTTGGGACTTCAGAGTGAGACTGTCCATGGGGATGCTCTGTCCTGGTTTGTCTAACCTGAAGAGGAGAATAGATTTCTCAAGGTGGGTAAGAACTAGAACCCAAGGTTAGACTTTTAGTTCAGAATGGGTGGTTGTATATTCCCTATTTGCCCAAATACCAATTTGCTATTGTGTTAGAGGATTTTTATTTATTTTTAGTGAGTTCGTGTGGGCGCACTCTCAGCCCCTATCTATGCTTTATATTTTTCACCAACTTTCTTTAATATAATCCTCATATGTGGTGGTGCGACTAAATACACTCTAAGGAAGAATTTAATTTTTACTAGTGTTATTTGAAATTATGATATACAAATGCTTATTAAATGAACAGGGAATTATTGGCCGAGTTAGTTAAGGTGAGAGAGAGAGCAATATAATATCCATAGAAGCAACTGTTCCTCTTATTTCCTGGAAACGTGTCTCTTTGAATGGAAATTATATATTATCTACTTCAGGATACATATCATGAAGTATATCCATGTTTATATTATGTGTACTCTAAAATAATCTCTCCTAGTTGTTTCTTTGTTTTGCACATATATTTTCTTAAACTAAGCCAAATCATTTCTGGGATGATTGTGTTAAAATGTTAGATCATGTCACTCCTCCAGAGAAAACTTCGAGTGCCTTCCTACCTAGGAAGAAAGCTAAAATTCTTTTTTTTTTTTTTTGCTAAAATTCTTACTTTGTACTTTAACACCTGGCAGCAAGTAGCCACTGTCATATCTCTGAATTTATCACTCACTGATTTCTCTCGCTTGCTCTCTTTAAGTCACACTGTTCTGGTTGCGGTTCTTTGAACATGAACAGACTCACTTTTGACTTACCATCTTTTCATTGGCTGTTCCTTCTTCCCTAGAGATCCATGTTATTAACCTTTTAATTTCCTTGAATTTTTTGTTCCAATGTGTCCTCCATGAGTTCTAATTGATTGCCCTATGTAGACTTAAAATCTGCTTCCGCCTACCATAGACTTAGATTCCTAAAGCTGCACATCAGCAGATTATTGCCCCCAGTTATATTAATATTACTCTTTCTCTTGTGTGATCAGTTTTGTCTGACTCTGTGACCCCATGGGCTGTTGCCCACCAGTCCCCTCTGTCAATCAGATTTCCCAAGCAAGAATACTGGAATGGGCTGCCATTTCCTGCTCCAGGGGATCGTCCTGACTCAGCGATCAAACCCAGGTCTCCTGTGTCTCCTGCATTGCAGGTGGATTCTTTACCACTGAGTCACCAGGAAAGACCCAATTATATTACGAGATGCATTTAATTCTGCTTTTCTGAGTCACTTTGATATACTTATTTCATTTATGCTTTCTCACTATAGTGCATCTATTGCTAAACCTAAGTTCTTCTGTCCATCAAATAAGAGAGGTCTTTACTGAATCACCAGTGTGGGTAAACCCTCAGTTTTCTGACTCTATAGTACCTTCAACTTTCCATTTTTGCACACTTCATCAATTTTCCTTTTGATGTCTGGTTAGAAACTATACACTTTCAAATTTATGACTACCCATAAAATCCAAAATGAGCATTATTTCATCACCCGTAGATGAATAAAGCAGTGATTCTTCTTTAGCAGTAGAGAATAATTTTGACAATCAAATTATATTACCGTCTTTCAGTTTAAAATAGTGAGTTTTAGGACTAATGTGATTCCCTCCTATTCTTTTTTCTCAAGTTTCCAAAGCCCACCTAATTCCAGGATGGTGGTAGGTAGGTAATCTTAAGGAAAGGGCATTTGTTTTGGGGCTGCTCTCACAGCCATGGTGTGATTCGTCTATACTGCGGCCACTTGCTGCTCTTGCTGCATATTCCTTTTAGCTTAATATATTTTCGAAAACATTTAATTTTGAATAGTTTTAGATTTACAGAAAAGTTGCAGCAATAGTACAGGGAGTTTCTACATACCCCAAACCCGGTTTCCCCTATTAACGTCGTACATTAGCATGTTATATTTGTCATAATTAATGAACCAAATTACTTGTGGACTCTTACCGATTCTGCTAGTCTTGGTTTTGGTTTTTGTCAAGATAGGTCTACCTGATTTTACCCTTAATTAGAGGGTGTTGCCTTTATTCCCTGGTAGCTCAGCTGGTGAAGAGTCCACCGGCAATGCAGGAGACCCTGGTTCAATTCCTGGGTTAGGAAGATCCCCTGGATAAGGGATAGGCTACCCACTCCAGTATCCTTGGGTTTCTCTGGTGGCTCAGCTGGTAAAGAACTCACCTGCAATGCAGGAGACCCGGTTTGATCCCTGGGTTGGGAAGAGCCCCTGGAGGAGGGTATGGTCACCCACTCCAGTATTCTTGCCTGGAGAATCCCGTGGACAGAGGAGCCTGGCAGGCTACAGTCTATGGGCTCGCAAAGAGTTGGACACGACTGAGTGACTAAGCACAGAACAGGCTTTATTCCAAAGGAATGTCCTTGCTGGTCTCTCAGTTGAATGTCTAAAATCATTAGCAATGTGTGTTCTCTCCAAATGGGCTGTAATTGCAATATTTTCTATCCTCGGGCGAACACTGTTATCTCCATTCAATTTAGTCCAACTCTACCTTCTTTCTGCTAAGGCTAGTCGGGTCTTTCTGTGAGCATACAGGACTTGTCTCTCAGCCAAAAGCTCATGGTGAACCATCACAGAAACTTCTCTGGCCCCTTCATTCAACTTCTTCCTTTCCAGGAACCTGCCTTGAAAATTCCATCCCCTTCAGCACTCTAGATTCTGATCTCTGCTTCCCAGCTTGGCAATGTATTGCATCACTTGGGCCCCACTTCCCTGATACAAGTAAAGAAAGTATCTGTCCTCAGAGCCCTGCAGTGCCCTTTCTCTTAAAAATCATACCACTGCTTTGTCTGTTGCTCCATGCAGTAAAAGATCTTCATATATTTTGTCTGATTTTATAGTTATTTATAGTTGGAGATCACATAAGATACCAGTTACTTTTTGATGGTTGGAAATTGAATTGTCACATAAATTGACTTTTATTATTATTTCAATGTTGGAAATTTGTGAATGGCTAAAAATTAAATTTGTTGTTTAACTATTAATTTATCACTCTAAAACTTTTATAGCCAATAATATTTCCAGGTATATTTATGACCCATTTTTAGAATGTAATTCTGCTCTTGCTAAACTTTTTGAGAAGCTCTGGTATATAAACTTTTGGTTATATTTTGTTGGAGATTTGTTTTTGATATTCTAAGCCAAACTTTTAGAATACCAAACAGTTATTATATTTTTTCAAATATCTGATCCCAGAATTTAAGTGGTCATCTATAGTGAACAAAAGTCTAGGAAGGTGAGCAGGTTTTCAAGACTGTTTTGGACTTTATGACCAATAAATTAATACTATTTTTGTTATATTTTTTTAATAAGGAAACATCACCTCAAAATCTAGTTTAAATTCAAAAAGGAACACATAGCTCACAATATTACTGAGAAAAAAATACACAGGAGAATAAATCACAATATTATCCAGTAAACTAACCTCTTCTCTAGGTGTAATGTATGCCATGGGTATTTTATGCACAGAACACCATCTGAGACTAACATTAATTCTTCTTAGAGTCCTGGAATACATCTTCAGGAATATTCTTCTTTGTATTATCTTTTCTAAACAGGAAACAATGATCTTGAGGAAGTAAAACTAATTTAATGTCTGTCACACAAACTTCCATCTATGTCTCAATACAAATATACTTGGGTAATTTTAGTATAAGAAGAAAGAATCCTATGGATTCAGCTAGCAGAGTAATAAAAAAAGTACTTTAGAAAGGAGAGTATGGAGGCTCCTGAAGAAACTAGGAGAGCTACCGTATGGCCCTGCGATCCCTCCTGGAGAAAGCATGATAGAAGAGATGCATGCGCCCCAGTGTTGACGGCAGCACTGCTTATAATAGCCAGGACATGGGAGGAACCTAGATGTCCACCGCAGAGGCACAGATAAAGAAGATGTGGTGCATGCATACAATGGGACGTTACTCAGTCATTAAGGAGAATGAAGCAACGCCATTTGCAGCATCATGGACGGACCTAGAGATTGTCATCCTGAGTAAAGCAAGTCGGACGGAGAGGAGAGACATTGTGTGGCATCCCTTATCTGTGGACCCTAAACATAAATGATACAAGCGACCTCACAGAACAGAGACTCACAGACTTCCAGAATCAACTTTTGCTTTTGAGGGGGAGGAGTAGGGGAAGATAGTTAGGGAGTCTGCGAGGACATGTATGTGTACACTGCTGTGTTTAAACTAGGTAGCCAACAAGGACCTTCTGTGCTGCACACGGAACTCTGCACAGGATTATTGGCAGTCTAAATGAGAGGAGTTTGGGGGAGAATGGGTACATGCATATGTGTGACTGGGTCCCTTTCTGCTCACCTGAAACTATCGCAACATTGTTTGTTAATCAGCTGTACCCCAACACAAATTTGTTTTTTAAGTACCTCAGAAAAAAGTAAGCAAAAGTTCTTAAACTATCAAACCTTTAGAAGGTTAAAGCTTCATCCTGCAGTAAGGATTGTGCTGGTCACACTGAGAACAGAGCATCTTGGTGACGTGGTGATGCATTTCCCCGCCTCAGTTTCACTGTGTATTGTGTGATTATTCCAAAAGACATGCTAGGTTTGGACATGGCTTTGTTTTTTTTTCTGGTAAATATATTTCAGAAAAATGAGTTTTGTGTTGGCTTCCTTTTGTAATATGATTTTTCTAACATCAATATCAAGAACTGAGTCAGCATAACACACTGAGAGGAGATAAGATTCCTAACGTTGACACGTTGTGCATCTGACCCAATTCATCATAGGTTGTGATGTGAGTATGGTGTGACATTTAAGTGTTTTGATGATGATTTTTTTTTAATTAGAGGTGAAAAGGAGGCCTGATTTCCCAGTACAATATTGGCTCTCTGCTTGTTATAATTCAAATTACTATGCTTTGGAGAAGATAGATGTACAAATGTTATCAGAATCTTATAACAAACTAAGCTTTGATTTATTTTTGTCTTTATTGCAAGCCTACTTCAATGAATAACTGACAATATGTTAACTAATGAGGACGGTTTTAGGAGGTTCTGTAGGTCAGTGAAGTTTGTTGCATTCGAAATGACATGAAGCTAATCATGTAATTATCACATATGACCTTATATTATGAATACATTTATGAATGCTTTTATATGCTAATAATCAGATAATCAAGCAAATTTGTGTTATAAGATTTCTGGTATTAGGGATATGAGGAGAAGATTAATTAAATGAAATATGATATACAAATGGAATATCCAATTTAACTATGAAGTAAAAGAAACTAGGAACTGCCTTATAAATATGAAACCTGACATCATTATCATCATGTATTTTATGGAAACCTACTTCACAGATCTGACATGGAAGCATTTATTTGTGTCTTTCATCAAGAAGTCAGAGTGAGCTAGTTCTGGGATTGTATGGCAGTTTAGTAACATCTGGAGTTTAGTACCCTCCTGCCATCCTGGCCTCCCGTTTTTGTGTGTGTGAACTTTCATCTTTGTAGAGTCGGTGTTGATGCTGTCCTTCCATATATTGCATTTGCTTTTCAAGCAGGAAGACGTGAGGAGTGAAAGAGCTGATGGCTAATGTGCCATTTCATCTCCCTGAGGAGCTTTCCGGGAAGAAGTTCCACCAACATGCTGATTTTTTAATCTCATGGTGAGCACTGGGTCATATAGTAAGCCCTAACTGCATGAGGATTTGGGAAGGTTAGTATTTACATTTCCACCTAGTTAAGGAAGGCAAGAGAGAAAGGAAGTGTCTAGTGTCAGAGTTGAAAGTTCACACTACCTGTCATCACTAGTATGAGCAAACCATGGGATTAAGATTCATGGAGGCAGGGCCACCTATCCCCAGAAATAAAAAGTTGAAAATATTTAATAAATGCTACATCTGGTAGAAAATTGCTTTTATGGAGAAATATATATATATATATATATATATATTTTTTTTTTTTTCTAGCATTAGGTGTGTCTGTATGTGGATGACAAGGGGGAAAATCACTACTCTGTGTGAGAGGAAGTTTTTGACTTTCTAAAGAGCTAAGAGTTAGAGATATATCAGAGTATAAACCCTGAAAAAGGTGACCTGCCTGTAAATCTTCAAGCTTTGAGTAAAGTTGCTAAATTCACAAAATGCTTATTGCAATTTAATTTTTTTTTTAAACTGCAGAGAAGTTGTATTTTACATACTGTCTGACATTAGAAAAAAGTAGGAGGAGCATGTGAGACAGGGCAAGAGAAGAAATCAGTCTTTAAGACAGTATTATAAAGAGAAATCTGACTGTCTCTAAAGGCATGCGGCATTTCCCGCAAGTTAAGATTTTTTTTTTTTTAAGAACTGTCAGGGCAGGGAAAACCCAGCTGACCTATAGGCTACATATAGAAGACTTCAACTAATGAATAACTAGCAAGTCAAGATTGTTGCAGAAATTCATGCATATGTAACTATGTAGTAGATGAAAAAGAGAGATAGAGAGTGTGTGTGTGTGTGTATGTGTGTGTGTACGCGCGCACTGAGTGTGTGGTTTAAAAACCTTTGATGCTGGATTTTCTTTTCAAGTTATCATCTTTGTTGTTGTATGTTAAAAAGAAAACTTTTCCAGAGGGAACCTTTTTCTTAGCCATTTTTTCATTGCATTCTGTCAGATAACAAACTGAAAGTGAAGTGTTCACTAAGTCCTTAAAAAAAATTTTCTTGAATTTGTTTTCTAATGAGATTTTTGAATCACGGTATAAACACCATTTAAGATAGTTACATAGTATCTAAAGTACCTTTATATTATAATTTATAAAATCAGTTATATGTTCATGCACATTAGGTTCTTTCCAACTTTTTATGAGAAATTGTACAGTTTGTTGCATATCTTTTTGTACCAATCTGTTCTCCTTTGGTGTATACTCCTGGGGTGAGTTCACTGGATCAAAAATTATACGCAGTTTATATTTTTATATAAGCTGAAAAAACAACTACCAGTAAGACTATACTAATTTCTGCTAACAAGTTTTATTTGCTTTTATTGGAGTATCAGCAACAGTGAATATCTTTACATGTTTGTTAGCTAATTGATTTAATTTAGAAGTTTTCTATCTTATCCTTTGCCCATTTTTGTCAGTTTTTAAATTAAGTTCATAATTTATTTGTAAAAATGGTGTATGAGAATTTTAATGCTTTCTTTGATACACACAAATATCAAAAAAAGTATGAGTAATAACAAAATACAAATATATGTGAAAAATACATACAAATATCAAAGAAAGCATTAAAATTTTCATACAGAGTTTTCACAAATAAATCATCGGAAGGACTAATGCTGAAGCTGAAGCTCTAGTTCTTTGGCCACCTGATGCAAACAGCCAATCATTGGTAAAAACCTTGATGTTGGGAAAGACTGAGGTCAAGAGGAGAAGGGGACAACAGAGGATGAGATGATTAGATGACATCACTGACTCAATGGACATGAGTTTGAGCAAACTCTGGGAGATAGTGAAGGACAGGGAAACCTGATATGCTGCAGTTCATGGGGTTGCAAAGAGTTTTGGACATGACTTAGTGATTGAACAACAACAAATTAAGTCAATTAGCTAAAAAGCATGAAAAGATTCGCTGTTGCTATTATTCATATAAAAGCAGATAAAATTTGTTAGCAGAGAGGCTAATGATTAATATTTTACTTATATATGTTTTATTTATTGTGACAAAATCTTTTCATTTAGACTGTCAAATATATTGGCTTTCAACTATATTATTTCAGGTTCTATTTTGGAGTTTTTAGTATTCTATCAATACAAACATGTTCAACATTTTCTTGTGGTGTTCTCTTATTATTATTGTCATTTTAATGAATGTGAAATTTATTTTAAACTGAACAGTAAACTGTGAATCTAGATTTAATTTTCAAAGTAGCCAGCTCATTGTAGTAACAATAAATAATAATATACTTAAAGATTTTAAGTATAACTCCATTATATACAAAATGTCCTTGAAATATTTTTGATTTCTGAGCTCTCTATCCTGTTTATTTAAAACGCATCATGGATGGTCCAAGTAATTTTTCACTAATAGCAGAAGAAATGGTTCCCTGGAAGGAAAAATTGAAGTATATTATACGGGCTTCCCTGGTAGCTCAGCTGGTAAACAACCCACCTACAATGCAAGAGATCCCAGTTCGATTCCTGGGTCGGGAAGATCCCCTGGAGAAGGGAGAGGCTACCCACTCCAACATTCTTGGGCTTCTCTAGTGGCTCAGACAGTAAAGAATCCACCTGCAATACAGGAGACCTGGGTTCTATCCCTGGGTATTCTGTTTATTTAATGTACATCATGGATGGTCCAAGTAATTTTTTACTAGTAACAGAAGAAATGGTTCCTTGGGAGGAACAATTAAAGTATATTATACAGTGTATGTTTAATTATATAAAGTCTATTATACTGCAAGAAGGTTATAATAGTTTAAAGAGAGGACACACATGCCATTATTATCTTAGTCCTGGATTTCATACTGGGAATTTTCATTTAGGAGTTTAGTGGTGAAGACCTGGTTGAACTGTATCTACAATGTGGGGCTTTATGGGAAGGTCAAAGAGATAAACAATGTGTTTTATGAATCTCACCTGCTGCCTTGAAACTGCAGTCTTGAAACAAGTCCATTACTTGAACTTAACATTTCCCACTCCAACCTCAAATAGCAGGGCTCTATTTTGCCAAGTTCTGTATTCCCCAAGACAGTTATATCATAACTGGGAATGTTTCCTATTACACGTTTTAAAAGTCTCTCTTGTTACTTCAAACCATAACAAAATTTAACACGTGTTGTTTGGTTAACCAATAATCATAACTTCTATTGTACACACACATATTTGACACTTGCTTTTTATTAGGGCAGGATTCTCCCACAAATAACTTTTTAAGGTCTTGTTCATATATTCTTACTCTACATTTCTATTTAGACCCCACAATTTAACTACAGTAGTGCTACTCTTGTATTTGAGGACTTTGGCATCATTGCTTATTTATTCTTTCCAGAGAAAAGAGTGAACCAAAAATTTTACATATAACAAAATTATTCTTCAAAAATAAGGAATGCTATTTTGCAAAATACTTTTTTACTGCTAAATGTAAACTTAACTTACATCTCTGATTTAATTTCTAGAACCGTACTCAAAATAAATGAAAGTATTTATTCACACACACTTGAATAATAAAAGTTGTAAGCATCTGAATGTTTATCAACTGGGGAAGTGGCTAAGAAAAAGATATATATCCATACAGTAGAATATTGCAGTTCAGTTCAGTTGCTCAGTCGTGTCCGACCCTTTGTGACCCCATGGACTGCAGCACACCTGTCCATCACCAACTCCTGGAGCTTGCTCAAACTCATGTCCATCGAGTCAGTGATGCCATCCAACCATCTCATCCTCTGTTGTCCCTTCTCCCTCTTCTTCAACCTTTCCCAGCATCAGGGTCTTGTCCAGTGAGTCAGTTTGTCATATCAGGTGGCCAAAATATTGGTGCTTCAGCTTCAGCATCAGTCCTTCCAGTGAACACCCAGGACTGATCTCCTTTAGGATGGACTGGTTTTATCTCCTCATGTTTAAGGGACTCTCAAGAGTCTTCTCCAATACCACAGTTCAAAAACATCAATTCTTCAGCGCTCAGCTTTCTTTATTGTCCGACTCTCACATCCATACACGACTACTGGAACAACCATAGCTTTGACTAGATGGACCTTTGTCAGAAAAGTAATGTCTCTAGTTTTTAATATGCTGTCTAGGTTTGCCATAGTTTTTCTTCCAAGGAGCAAGCATCTTTTAATTTCATGGGTGCATTCACCATCTGCAGTGATTTTTGAGCCCAAGAAAATAAACTCTGTCATTGTTTTCATTGTTTCCCCATCCACTTGCCATAAAGTGATGAGACCAGATGTCATGATCTTAGTTTTTTGAATGTTGAGTTTCAAACCAGCTTTTTCACTCTCCTCCCCCACCTTCATCAAGAAGCTGTTTAGTTCCTCTGTTTCTGCCATAAGGGTGGTACCATCTGCATGTCTGAGGTATAATATTTTTTATAATAGAATGTTACTTTATTCCATATATAATATAATACTTTATATATATTATTCTATAATATTATTTTGTTCTATTATATATAGAATAAATATGTATATAGAATATTACAGTAGAATATTATTTATAAATAAAAACAGAGCAAAATAATGTTCTTGTTACAACACAGAAGAATCTCAAAAATAGTATGGCAAGTAAAAGTAGTCACATGCAAAGGATTGCATATTGTATGATCCAGTTATATAAAAATGTCCAGCATTTATTATTTATAGACAGATGATGACCATCTAATGTGTGTGAAGTGATACCTCATTGTAGTCTTGATTTGCATTTCTATAATAATTACTGATGTTGAGCATCTTTTTTATGTGCCTGTTGGCCATTTGTATGTCTTCTTTAGAGAAATATCTAGTTAGGTCTTCTGTTTATTTTTTGATTAAGTTGTTTTATGTTATTGAGCTGTTATGAACTATTTGTGTATTTTGTAAATGAAACCCTTGTCAGCTACATCGTTGCAAATAATTTTCCCTGGTTGTCTTTTCATTTTGCTTATGGTTTCCTTTGCTGTGCAAAAGATTGTAAGTTTTATTAGGTTCCATTTATTTATTTTTATTTATATTCCTATTGCCTTGGGAGACTGACCTATGAAAAATTACCGCAATTTATGTCAGAGAATATTTTGTCTATGTTCTATTCTAGGAATTTTATGGTGTCATGTTTTACATTAAGGTCATTTATTTCCATTTTGAGTTTACTTTTGTGTATGGTGTAGAGAGTATTCTACTTCGTTGATTTACTCTTCTACTTTTCCAACACCTCTTGCTGAAGAGACTGTCTGTTCTCCATCATCAAAAAGTCTAAAAATAATAAATGCTGGAGAGTGTGTAGAGAAAAGGAAACCTTCATACACTGTTGATGAGAATGTAAACTGGTGCAGTCACTATGGAGAACAGTATGGGGGTTCAACTAGCATATGATCCAGCATTCCCACTCCTGGGCATATATCTGGAAAAGACAAAAATTCTAATTTGAAAATATACATTCACCCCAGTGCTCACAGCAGCCCTGTTTACAATAGACAAGATGTGGAAGCAACCTAAGTGTTCATCAACAGATGAATGGATAAAGAAGATGTGGTTTGTATACACACACACACACACACACTCACAACACATACACACAATGGAATACTACTCAGCTGTAAAAAGGAATGAAATAATGCCATTTGGAGCAACATGGATGGACCTAGAGATTATCATACTAAGGGAAGTAAGTCAGACAGAGAAAAAGACAAATATAAAATCACTTATTTGTGGAAACTAAAAAAAAATGATACAAATGAATTTGTTTACAAAACAGAAATAGACTCACAGACATAGAACACAGTCTCATGGTTACCAAAAGGGAAGAGGGGGCAAGGGATAAATTAGGAATTTGGGATTAACAGATATACACTACTATATATATACAGAAAATAGATAAATAAGGACCTACTGTATAGCACAGGCAACTATATCAATATCTTGTAATCACCTAACATTGAAAAGAATCTGAAAAATAATACATATATGTATAACTGAATCACTTTGCTATAAAACTGAAACTAACACTCATTGTAAATCAACTATACTTCAACAAAAAATTAAAAAGTACATATATATACATATATACATACATATACACACATATATATTCCTGAAGAAGAACAAACAAGTAGGGTATGATGTGTAGTGTCCAGTATATCTGATTATTTAAGAGATTATCAGTCTTTCTTAATTTAAATGTTTTGTATTCTTTATTACAGGCAATCAAAATGAAAATCTCCCTGTACCAACAAAGGGAAATCCTCATAAAACAACCTTGTATATTTGGAATAAGATTTACAAACTCACTGGAACATCATTTTTATTGATTCTGATTATAGGTTCTTATATTTAAAATAATGAAAGTATCTTATAGGCATTATCAGTCATAATAAATTGAGTTGTTCATGTTACAAAAAATTAAAAAAAATAAAATGTACAGAAAATGCAGATTTATAGAGACAGAAAACAGCCCAGTGTTTGCATGGAGTTGAGACAGGGGTAGGAATTGACCACAAGTTCAAGGGAATTTTAGAGGGGCAGGATAAAAATGTTTTCAAATTGGATTTTTTCTGGTGGTTGAAAACCTCTGTAAATTTGGTAAAAAATCTTAAATTATACATTCACTTGCAATAGGTAAAATTTATGTTATGTGAATTACACCTTAACAAGTTGTATATAAAAAGGAAGGGAAAAAAGAAGAATTGATGCCATAATTAATTACTGGCTGTACATTTCATTTCACATATTTTAAAGTATATTTCAAGTATTATTTTGTACAAGTAGAATTATAAGGTAAAAATTGTGTTTTAAATTTTTATATAGTGTTAAATTCCTTTTTGTAGGAACTGTAGCAATTTTCACTCCCACTTATAAAATCTAAGAATGCCTGATTCCCCAAGCTTTCCATGTTATCATACTTGGATTTTTTACATTCTAGTAGTCTGTATATACTTTTTGGTTTCATTTGCCATTATATAAGTGAGGATGAAAATCTTTTCATATATTTAAAAACTATTTGTTATTCTCTGCACATTCTGTTGATGTCTCTTGTTTTCATATTGTGTTTTGTCTACTGTTGATTTTTAAGAACTCTTTAAAAATAAGAAAGTTTAGCCCTTTATTTGTTCTTCAGTTGAAAGACATTTTTTCTACTTATGCACATCTCTTTGACTTTTGACTAAATGTATTTCATTAGAAGTTCCAGGTTTGTTTTCATCTTTCTCTTTTAACTGTGTGATCCAGTCTCTTTCAATTTTTACAAATGAAAAACAACTATTGTACAAATCTGCCATCAGTTTTGGAGGGTGTGTGTGTGTGTGTGCATGCTCAGTCGTGTCTGACTCTTTGTGACCCCATGAACTGTAGCCTGCCAGTCTCCTCTGTCCATGGAATTTTAAAGGCAAGAATACTGGAGAGCATACAAAATGATTTTTTAAATCTATTTTCACTGTTCTATTATTTTTTCTGTAGAATTTTTAATACAATTTATGCTATGATTTTGTGTTTATGAATATTTATCTATGGCACATATCTGGCTGTTTTTTTGCTTCCACATACATGGTTTTTCCAGTAGTTATGTATGAATGTGAGAGTTGGACCATAAAGAAGGTTGAGTGCAGAATTGATGCTTTTGAATTGTGATGCTGTAGAAGACTCTTGAGAGTCCCTTGGACTGCAAGGAGATCAAACCAGTCAATCCTAAAGGAAACCAACCCTGACTATTCATTGGACAGTAGCTGAAACTTCAATTCTTTGGCCACCTGATGGGATGCACCAACTGATTTGAAAAGACCCTGATGTTAGGAAAGATCGAAGGCAGGAGGAGAAGGGGGTGACAGAGGATGAGATGGTTGGATGGCATCAGTGACTCAATGGACATGAGTTTGAGCAGGCTCTGGGAGATACTGAAGGACAGGGGAGCCTAGTGTGCTGTAGTACATGGGGTCACTAAGAGTCAGACAGCTTAGTGACTGAACAACAACTAAATGATGAGCAAGTATATATTCAGTTCAGTTCAGTCACTCAGTCCTGCCCGACTCTTTGTGACAGCCCCTTAATTCCCTCCATCCTAGTTTCTATTTATTGAATTTTTTCTTAGTTCTTGATTTTTTAAAAAAGATTTAGTTTTGATGACAGGAAGTTTTGTCTTATTCATGAGAGTTTTCCTTCTCAATTTCTTTCTGACTTTCTTGCATCTCCATTATTTGTCCTTGTTTTGGAGAAAAATATTCCTCTGTCACTAGTTAATTGCAAATTAGGAGGAGAGGTATCCCCTTCTGAGAAGCTGATTTAATGATTTAACAGTAGGCTTATTGCATTCCCCTCTTTTCTTGTTGGTTTGCTTCTAAACCCTATCATTCTTCTAAGGAATCCTGTGATGGGAGAAAAATGATGGTGCTTGACTCAAGTCTTACATCATTGCTGCTGCCCCTTCTCATCTGTGAGAATATAGTTGTTGTTTTTCCTTAAACTAGGAATTTTCCCTGCCTGCTTCAAATTACCACTTTCAAGTTATATCAGTTACTCATTTACTGTTATAGTGCTTGAAAAGAAAATATTTATTGTTGATTCCTCATGGCCCCTTTTAATTTGGTCAATAGTGTATCAGTTTTGGCTGATATTTCTGCACTGTATGCATACTTGAGATTCTCCCTCCCTCTCTCTTTCTCTCTCATTCTTTCTCTTCTGTCCTGTGGTTTCTATTCTCACTTTGATATAATAACCAACTTATTTCCTGTAAGAAAATGTATCACTTTACTAGAAAAGGCCTGACTTCCCAGTAGGCTTCAAGAATAACAAACTCTCCAAGAAATAAACTTTCTGGGAACTAGTGCATTTCATCACATTAAAACATTTTTGACTGTAGCTACAGAACTGGGACCAAAGGGACATTACAATACAGCAAAGACTGTCAGCTATCAATGTACCAAGAGCATGCCGCAGAAATTGGAAGACATGCTCTTTGTACTTTTAACCTATTACTTTCTATTAAATGTGTATTATAAGAGCAACTCAGATGTTTTGAAAGAGGAAAGAAGAATATGAATGGGAGAAACATGATGAATTATAATGAAGAAATATCTAAACTGAGAAGAAAGTTGTTTTTTTTAGTAGACATTGTGTCTAAAATTTACCTACAATGACTTTCTATGTTAAAATTTTATGATCAGTGTTTATTTAATATCAGTCACAACTTTACGCTGTATGGAGAGTGAGCCTATTACTCAGTGTAAGGACGTGCCTGAATTCCAATTTATGAAAGTGGCAGAAAAGAGATACACTTACATCTTGAATCTCACTTATTTTGCTCCACTAATTGTGACACCAAGACTGCAATTCCAGGTGAGAATGGAAGGGAAGACGTTTTGAGAAATTAGAAAGTCACATTCTCCCCTGGTTTCCTTTCTTACATACAATCAGTCACTGGGAAATAACATTCAATTGAAGAAAGTTAATTTCTGTTAACTCTCTTACCCAGAGAACCCTTTCCTAAAAAAAAAAAAAAAAAAAACACTCTATCAGGAAGTTTCCTATCACTCACACCCCCTGTAATAACACTGTGAAAACTTCTCTTGGAGCACTGATTACACTCTTCAACTGCCAATTGAAGGCCATGATGTACTGTTTGGCTTCAAGATCCTGAGATCATCACGGTTTTGCTTCCTTTCATGTCAGAAGCTGCTCATTTTTCTCACCATGGGCATGCAGTAAACATTAGCTGAATTAAGAAAAGAACACAAAATTTACTCTTCCGCTCTTGTGAACCCAGAAATAAACACCCAAGGCATAGCTGCACAAATATGAGGGTGCATATGGTAAATACTGTGTGCACAAGCTCAGTAGCTTAGTCGTGTCCGCCTCTTTGTGACCCGGTGGACTGTAGCTATTTGCTGTCTGCATCACCTCTGGCATGCATTGCTCTCCTTCTGAATGATACCCTGCTTTCCTGCATGTGGATTTCTTCTTCCCTCTGTGTCTGATCTAGGAGAGGCTCTCTGTGAAGAAAAAAAGAGGTAGAGACACAAAAATGGAGAAAAACAAAGTGCATATAGTGCATATAAAAGAGGCAGCTCCAGTCACCCAGAATGCTGAGGCTGGCTGCCTTTTATGAACCTAGTTCTTAAGCCACCTTTTTGATTGAGCCGCAGGTTTCTTTTTAGCTAAGGTAGACACAGTTGATTTCCACTGCTTGCAACAGAAGTAGTTCAATGAATATACATGGAGGTGTAGTTAGTTTTAATATAACACACAAAAAGTTATCCATTTATCAACAGTTGACCTAAAAACTAGAGAGGAATTAAAATGGAAAACAAAGAGAATAATGAATGTGTATAATTTTTCAGTGTCACCCGAGTCAGTTCTAATGGCATGAGTTAAATTTTTCCTTGTAGGGCAGTTCCAGATATCAAATTATACTCATATTCATCTGTAAATATTAAGATATAGTTTCTTCTAAGGTTCAACTACTTTTAATTAAATTGAAAACAATAATACTACTTCCTTTGCAGGTTTGTTGTGAGGATTACAGGGCATCAAGTGAAACACATAAATCCAGCAACTTAAAAAAAAACGGGTAGCCTCACAATGAACTATTATTATTAGCAGATGTGAGTTTTCCGGTCCTAGCTCTTGTGTTAGGTAGTTAGACATTAGCAGAAAGCAGGTGACAGAGCAGATAAAAACAAGAGGGGGGGGAAAAAAAAAAAACCAAGAGGGGAATAATCAAGCTAAGCCCCAGCCATCTGGGGCCTCTCTTCTGACACTAGCATCTAAGAGGTGATGGTGGCTAGAGACAAGCGGGGAATTGTCCGTTAGGCCCCAGCCATCTGCAGACCTTCCCTCGACCCCACCCAGGACAGGTGACTCTATGGTCAGGTGGTGGGCAACTTATCCTGATAAAGAGGGAGCACTGTGTCACGAGAGCGTCCCCGGGGTGGCGCATTCCCAGACTAGATCGGCGGGTAACCTCCAGTAGGTGGCGCTAGTGGTAAAGAACCCGCCTGCCAATGCAAGAGACTTAAGAGAGACGGGTTCGATCCCTGGGTCAGGAAGATCCCCAGCAGAAAGGAAATAGCAATCCACTTCAGTCTTATAGACTGGAGAATCCCATGGACAGAGGAGCCTGGCAGGCTCTGGTCCATAGGATCTCAGAGTCGGAGATGATTGAAGTAACTTAGCAAGTACAGCACCCAAACCCAAACTCATTATATCAACATTATAAACAAATCTGCATGTGGTTTTGCCCTCCTCTGGGTGGGTTTTTCTTAGTGAATCAAGGGTAGGGACATATTCAATGATGTACTTGTTACAGAACTCAGGACAGTCAATCAAATAGCAATCCCCTGTTATTCACCGATGATCGCACCTGCCTCCTTGCAGAAACTCCTTACAGACACCCTTAAACCTGTTTGAGAGGGCTGGTTTCACCTTGCAGAAACAGTACTGCTCTCCCTCTGAGAGTGCGTCAATGTTTTAATATTGCTTTGCACTTAAGACTGAAGTGGTAGTTTGCAAATTTTTGCTTGCTATCTAGAGGAACAAGATTGCTGGTCTCTGGATTGACCTCCTGGATTGACCCATTGACCTCCTGGATTAAAGCTCTCTGTCTGAAGCCTCCAACTCTGTAATACTTGTATTGATAGTACCACTCTGTCTCCTCCATCTTTTTTTTTTTTTTTTTGTCTCCTCCATCTTTTACCCTTACTATTGCCTCCCTCTAAAAAGAGGATTGTTGCTACTTGACTGATCAGACTCCATTGCATTAATCAGGCCAAGTTTCTCTGGTGAGACAGATCACTGCATTGGAAGATATCGTGAATCTGAGACTTTCCCTGTCTACTTCCTCTTCCTTTATCTATTGCCAGGAGAGTAAATGGCCAGGAGGGTGAGCCAACTTTACCATATTAGAAAAAGAATAAAAGTAAAAAGCAAGAAGACTTGATTAAACCTGATAGTCTCAGCCAATGTCCTGAAATTTTAGAATTAATCAGAATTACTTGGAAGGTTTGTTAAAATACAGATGTCTGGCTTCCATTCCAGTTTTTCAGATTCAGTAGATCTGAGAGAGAGGCTGGGAATTTGCATCCGTCATAAGTGACTAAGTGATAGTGATCATTGCTGATCCAGGGATGTTTCTGAGATCCCTGGACCTTTGCAGACCACTGGTGCCATTTATCAAAACTATTATCTGTATTGGAACTTATCAGGTACATTTTTTTCATTTTTTCCATAATTACCACTTCAAATATATATATCTGTGAAGTCATTTAAGGAGTCAGAGTGAATGATTAGACAGCCAAATGCTAAAATGATAAACTAAAAATATTGCAATATATATGAAAATATGCTACCATATTTTATCATGTCTAAATGTCATGGATTGGAAGATATATTATTTTAGGTACCGTCATGAAGGAAAATATTCTGTGCTAGTTATGCTATGATACAATGTTTACTTATATATGAGTTTTATGTTATTGATACTAAAATGATGGTTTTATACTTACTGTTTAATCTCATATTTTTATCATATGTCATTATTATGTAAACATAGAAAGCAAAATAAAAGTAAAATAATTATTTAGGATGTTGTTAAAACTTTTTATATTCAGAGTTTGATCTTCAATTCTCTTTCCTACTCATATAAAATGAAGTTCAAATTTTTTTTGCACACAGTGTCATGCTGTGTGCCCTCAATAGCACTGGGGCTCCACCCCATTGGCAGAGCTGCAGCTGGGAAGTCTTGAAACAGTGATCACTATTTTCCAAAAGATTTTGTTTTAAAGTATTGACACCTATTCTGAAATTTTGATATTGAGGTGTTCTTGCTCTTACTATAAACCTTTAATTGGCTTTCTGGAAACAGCCAGGAACCCTATTCCTTCAAATGTAGCACAACTATTTTGTTGATTGAACCATGATAGAACTGCAGTAGTCTCTTCATGCAATCATGAAAAAGAATCAAGTTTCAGCCATTTTATAAAAGCTAATGAAAATTAGGTTTAGAACTGCTGTCTGACAGTGATTGCAAGATGCTGTAAAGCATAAGACAAATCCTTAACTTCAGAGATGTTAGAATATGCAGAAGAAACTATAAGTCTTACTACTGATGAAATGAGTGTTGCTCTCATTTTTCAGTTTCCATAAATCCGTAAGACACCACCACCCATTTCTCTTCCTTATTGCAGTCATCTACAAAGCAGTGGGTCACTTCTTTCAATCCTTTTGAATTTCAGCACAAATTCTACCATAAATTCTGATCATTTTGAGCTTCCTTAGTGGCTCAGATGGTAAAGAACCTGCCTGCAATGCCAGAGACCTGGGTTTGATTCCTGTATCAGGAATATCCCCTGGAGGAGGGCATGGCAATCCACTCTGATATTCTTGCCTGGAGAATTCCATGGACAGAGGAGCCTGGTGGGCTACAGTCCATTGGGTTGCAAACAGTCAGACACGACTGAGTGATTAACACTCACTTTTCAATGTCCCTCTTGTCGCTTCATTTCCTCTTCGAGGATGCTCTTATACTAAAACCTACCTCTTGCACTTACTCCCAAGTGAATGCTCATAATTACACCTCTTTCATAATCGTAACTTGAAGCATTCCACTCCCAAACATCACCTGCTCTCTTTCTAGGCCATTCACGATTTACAGTACCATGTCACCAGCAACTCTTTGTCAGCGCTTAGAGAAATAACTCCCTCTCTACAACATGCTTTATCACTGATTCTACATTATCCCTCACAAACCTCATAGCACCACTCCTTCCCCAATTTAGGTCCCATTGTGCATCCTTGCGTTTACTTCTTCAATTTGTTTTCCCCATTTGCCCTGTATTTTATTCGGTTTGTGTGCTCAGTAATTATGCTGACTAAACTCACTCATTGCCTTTGCTGAACCTATGCCTGAACAGCTGAATGTTGCTGGAGAAAAATGCACAACTCTGCTGAAAGGTCTCATTTTAATTTCATGACTACTTATCTCAAGTTGGTTCTTGGTACTGCTCGGCGTTTGTTCTCGTTTTATTTCTGCCTTATTTTCTTCTTCACCCTTTTTCTTACGGCTTATTTTCACTGGCATAAAAAAAAAAAAAAAAAACCTGCTACAATGTTTCTTAAAAAAATAACCTCCCTTGATCCACATTCCTTAGAGCTGTTATCCCATTTCTCTGTTCTCTTCTACAGCTATCCACCTAAAAGAGTTGTTACTATTTGACATCTGCTTATTCTCACTCAGTTTTCTTTTGAACCTACATCTTTCATGCTTTTATTCCTACAATTCCTAAATAGACATCAGGGTTACCAGTGAGTTCCCTCATTTCAAATGCAAATTGCTTATTTTTGTTTTATTCACCTACTGGTACAGTTAATCATTTGCTACACATAAGGATTCCTTAGTGGCTCAGCAGGTAAAGAATCCGTCTGCAGTGCAGGAGACCTGGGTTCGATCCCCGGGTTGGGAAGATCTCCTGGAGAAGGGAAAGGCTACCCATTCCCGTATCCTGGCCTGGAGAATTCCATGGGCTGTTATAGGCCATGGGGTCACAGAGTCAGACATGACTGAGTGACTCACACATAAGGATATTCTCTTCACTGTTTTCTTCTAGGACAATTCTCTCTGTTTCTCTCCTCAATCATTTTCTACTTTTGCTGAAGATTCTTTGCTGATTGCTCTCATTTTTCTGACCTTTAAACATAGATTCTTTCATGTCCTAAGTATTTAATCTAGGCGTATCATTACAATGTTGTTTTACAACATTACATTACAAATGTTGTTTTAATTCTGGTGATGTGCAAATTTTTATCTCCAGCTTAGACTTCCCTCCTGAACTCCAAATTTTCTATTGCATATATCTAGTATGCAGCTCAAAATAAACATGCCTAAAAATCTTTTTCTGATGTCTAACTTCTGCAAATCTATTTGTTTTGCAACTTTGTGTCTCAGTTAATGACAAATATATTCATATGATCAGGCCTAAAACCTTGAAATCACTCTTGCTTTCACAAACTTTATCACATCCAATGTGCAGTCCAAAAGCAAATGTCTGTAAAATCTACACTGAAAATATATACAGATTCTGACCACTTCCATCCTTTTATTGTACTCCCAACATTTGGTGTAGATTCAATGTTATTCCTTACAAAGATTTTTGCAAAATTCTAATGGTAATTTCACTTTCATTGTTGCTGTTACATTCTTCACAATGTAGTATTTAAAAATTAAAGACTGATCATGTTATCCCTGCCTCCCAAACATTTCAATGCTTTTCTCATTTCATTCATTCAAAATTGGAAAAAAATTCTTAAAACTACCTGCATGAACTACATAATTCTGTTGCTTTACTTTCTGACTATTTTAAATTGTCTTCTATTCTCCCTCTTGCTCACTTATCTCTGGCCACAAGGGTGAAAAAAAAATCACGTAATAATGTGTTACTTCAAAGCTACTGATATTGCTACAATATTTCCTATTAAAATAACTTCCCTTGACCCACATATTTTAGAGCTAGTGGCAGAATTCATAAAGTAGGAATGTCTTGAGAAACCTCAAACTGAAATTTGTTTTAGTGTGGTTCTAGGTTGGCAGTTCCCTGAGAGGCCTGGAAGAAGAAAATGCAAATCTTCTTTGGAGAAAGTCATTGTAAAAATAAGTCTCAAAGAATCAATTAAAGTGACCTAGAACTTTTTGCCAAAAGTCATTGCTGGAAAAGGACCATAAAAAAGAGCCAGCAGAAAAAAATAAACAAAATCTTACTACAAAACATTCAGATATTGAAATCATCAAATGCAGAATATAAAATATGTATCTAAAGAGTAAAAAGTAAAAGGGCTATTGACATTATGAGTTAAAATAGGTGGCTATAAAAAATATTACCAGGCAGTTTTGCCTAAGCATGGAAGAAAGCTCTTAAAAAATTAAACTAACGAGGGCAGAAATATTGTTAAAGGATGAAACAAATTATATAGAGCCAAAAGGGGGATTCATAAATTGAGACAGATATAAAGAAATTAAACAAAATGCAAAACAATGAGACAAGGTGTTTAAAAAAAAAAAGAGTGTTAAAGTACATAAAGAAGAGAGGAAGATCCAGTTTTCTCATCTAACTGGAAGTCTAGAAGGGGATAATAGAAGTGGAGAGGAAATATTTAAATATACCATTTTTACAACTGAAAATAGACAAATTATCTGATAAAAGTAACAGTATGTTTCTAGGAGGAGAAATTAAATCTTTTCAATTACAACTCAGGGTGAAATGAGTATCATTAATGTAAAAGAGTTCATCTCTGCAGTAGTTAAAAAGAAAAGGTAGATAACATATTATATTGAACCATTTCAAATATATTGAAAATGGTCAAATAGCTTCAGTTTCGTATATGGTCAATCTATTACAAAGAAACAATCCCCAGTTGTTGGGAATTTGGGAGACAAAATGATCTGTGCCACGAAAGTATTAGAAATTATCATAATGTGTAACTTCAAAAGCACCTACATATGGGTCTGTGGGAAGAATTTACAAAACAGGTATGTCTGTTGGAACAAGTTCAAAAGCCATGATGAAATATTTGCTATGCAAAATAAAATCTTCAAATTTTGGAAAGAAAATAAATGTCAACCTGGAAGTGTAAACCTGAGTGAACTAAGGGCTGAATAAAAACATTTTTTTCTGGCAAACACTGGCAAATTTTAGCACCCTCCTTACAAAGACCAGAAGAATCTACATTTACATGGCCATCATCATGAATGAGGTTCCTGGCTAAAACCTTGGACACTGACAGCGCTAAATGTTGGTAAGAGTCTAGAACAACTGAAACTCTAATTTATTGCTGGTGGGAATGCAAAATGGTACAGCCACTCTGGAAGACTGGCAGTTTCATTCAAAACTAAATGTACCGTTATGAAAGGATCCAGCAATCACGGTACTTGGTATTTGTCCAAATGAGCTGAATACTTATGCCTAAATGAAAACCTGAACACAAACGCTCATAGGAACTTCAGTCATAATTGCTAATATTTGGAAGCAACCAAAATGGGTTCAGTAGGTGAACTGATAAAGATTAAAGTATTTCCCTATGCACACATGTACTCAGTCACTTTAGTCGTGTCCGACTCTTTGAGACCCTGTGGACTGTAGCCCACCAGGCTCCTCTGTTCATGGGATTCTCCAGGCAAGAGTACTGGAGTGAGCTGCCATGCCATCCTCCAGAGGATCTTCCCGACCCAGGGATCAAACCCACATATTTTATGTCTCCTGCATTGGCAGGCAGGGTCTTTACCGTGAATGCCACCTGGGAAGCCCTTATTTCCCTACAATTGAATATTATTCTGTGATGAAATGAAATTAGCCATCAAGCCATGAAAGGACACAGGGGAACTTTAAATGTATATTTCTAAGTGGGAGAAGCCAATCTAAAAAGACCGCTGCGCTGCACTGCGGGGCTCAGCTGTGTCCAACCCTTTGCGGCCCCGTGGACTGCAGGCCGCAGGCTCCTCTGTCCACGGAATTCTGCAGGTAGAAACACTGGAGAGGGTTGCCATGCCCTTCTCCAGGGGATGCCCCCAACCCAGGAATCCAACTCAGCTCTCCTGAATTGTAAGCGGATTCTCTACTGTCTGAGCCACAAGGGAAACCCAAGAATACTGGAGTGGGTAGCCTATCCCTTCTCCAGGGGATCTTCCTGACCCAGGAAGTGAACCTGGGTCTCCTGCATTGCAGGCAGATTCTTTACCAGCTGAGCTACCAGGGAAGCCCTCTCAAAATCCTATATAATGTCTAATTCCATCTATATGACATTCTGGGAAAGGCAAAACTATGAAGATAGTAGTTGTCAGGAGTTCAGTGGGAGAGAGGTAGAAATGAATAGCAGGAGCATAGATTTTCATAGGGCAGTGAGACTATTCTGGAAGATACTGTGATTGTGAACACATGTCACTAGACATGTGTTAAACCCATACAATGTACAATACAAACAGTGAGGCCTAATGTAAGCTATGTACTTTAGCTGTTAATACTGTATCAGTCTTGGTCTATGAAATATAACAAATGTAAGATATTAATAATATGGGAAACTAGAGGGAGAGGATGAGTTACATGGGAATTCCATGAGTTGCATGGAAATTTTATATATATATATATAAAATATATATATGTGTGTGTATATATATATATATATTTTAAAGAATGTGAAAGAGCTGTTTATAGCCATTACTTTTGGGAAAGAAACTGTTAGTTGGAGTTAAATAGCTGGTGGAAGGAGATATAGGCATCTTATTGTATCCCTTTTATTATTTGTATATTTTATTTATGCAAAATGAAAAGTTTAGAGTTAAAGATACTCTGTATACCATTTCATATATATTTTCCAAAATTTACTAGTGATAGTAAATTGATACATATAAGATTTAGTAAAACTCAGTGCATATTGAAAGACTTTTTTTTGCCAACTTAAATGAATTATTTTATAGTGTATTACTTACCTATGGATTACGTGACTGCTTCAATGCTCTGAAATATGAAATCACTAGGAATGGGATGACCTGAGTTAGGGAGGGAAGATGGGTCAAGTAAAAAGCTTTGAACTGAACTGCATGTAAAAATAAATTAAGTTTTGATTTGCTTTGGATTGGATCTTTTGATAGAGAAAGTGCTGAAATGGACTTTTCCTTTATATAGACATTATCTGGTGGAAAAAAGAAATATGAGTAGGAAATAAGAAAAAACACTGTAAGATCTGCCTAATAGTGCATCAAGAAATGAGGAAAGGAAAGCTAACAGATCACACAAAGTACCTTTATGAGTGGTGGCTGCAGAAACATAGTCATTTTCATTCTTATGCTCCTATTGCTTTTAAGTGTCACGTAAATTAAGAAACAATAATGATACTATAAATTCTAAATTTCTGTAGCAGGAATCTGATTCAATAAATGGCTGAATACTATCTATCATGTGGCATGGTACATCTAAAAGGTAAATCAAGAAATAACTTTTTTTTTCCCTCTTTTGCTCTGTTCTCTTGTGGAGAACTTTTATGATCTCAGATGTCTGGTAAATTCCATGACTAAAACTATCATAATGCATCACTACAGCCTCAACTAATGGTTATGAACTAGGAAGACGAGGCTATTTTTATTCAGAGTAAAGCATAGATAATGATAGCAAATAATTTAAGTTTTGGATAGTCCCTATGTGCATGGAAATGTTAACAGGTCTTTTAAAACTTATATCTGTAATATATGTCTGTTGTTTTCTTACTGAGACAAAGAAACTTTTTACTAGACTTACTCTATAGCCACATTTCCAAAGCTGAAGATAAAGCAAAATGGTAGAATTTCTCGGTACATATTTCTAAGCAGCTGGTGATCTGCAGTCAGGACTGTGGCTCCGGCAGAGATGCTTATACCTAGCTAACTGCCAATATTTCAGTTTTGTGTTACTTCCCTGGGATGGATGGAGGAAGAAATTTGACCTTTTTTTTTCAAGCAATCATACAAGAAGTACCAATTTAACACCAAAGTCACCTTGAGAGTAATGTATGCAAGTAATAACACTTTTATGTGTGTGTCTCTGATGAAGCCTGGAATAATGAACAAAGAAATGATACTGCCTAAGAGAAGAGCAAATCAGGAAACTAGTTTTGACGAGTTGTCCCAAGCACTGGTCTCTGGCCCTGCTTCTGAGGTTTTATGGATATATAATTGAACCAGGCCTGTTATAGGCTTCTCTGGACACATTTAGCTCCTAAAACAGTTTCTGTCAATGTAACAATTTGTATATTACATCCTGTGGACTGTAGATAATTGCTTAAGCTCTCTGCTTTACTGATTCCTCTCCCACAGACCTGCAAGACTGCTTAACCTTTAATATTGCACAACGAGAACTTGGTATCTGTAAAGGAGACCTTGAAGTCCTAGCATCTCAAACTATAAATAAAGTGAGATAAGACTGTTTATGTGACTTGACTAAAATCAGCAATGTTTGTTAATCTGCACTGGATTCTAAAGAATTGTGTGACCTTTTCTAGTAATTAAACCTGCAGAATAAAAGTCCTTTCTTTCTTTCCATTGTAAAATAATTCTGCCAGTCTGGGAAGAAGTATAAGAGAGCAGAATGACACTCCTCACTAACTCAGTAGACCAGCCAGTCAAATATTACTGTCTGTTGCCATGTGGGGCATTGTGGAGCTGACACACATTTAGCCTTTGAAGAGAGGGCATGTAATTGCATTGGTGTGCCATGAAATCCATTTAAATCTGGCAAATGTACTGCAATGCTTTGTTAGCAATTATAAATTCACAGTGGTAGGTGATAGGAACAGAGTCAGAAATGGGATGTCAGGAAAAATGAGGATCACTTGCTGGTAACTGTCTATTCAGTTGCCAAGATATTAAACAGTTTGAGTTTCACTGGGTTATTAGTGCTATTGCTTAGAAACTAGCAGTTAATTTTTATACCCCTCTGTCATCCCCACCTTTGTTCTCATGAAGCAAACAGATTTAGCTTCTAATGCACAGAGTGACGCCGTAATGAAAAGATGTGGTTCTCTGAAGGAAGAGATGTTTAAAAAGGACGTATTTCTTCCTAAGATTACAGCTTTTAAAACTGCATCAACAGAAGCATGATCAGGAGAGTCAAAAGGGAGAATATTTTAAACCTGAATGTGCTTGTGCATAGTTGCTCAGTCGTGTCTGACTCTTTGCAACCTCGTGGACTGTAGCCTGCCAGATTCCTCTGTCCATGGAATTTCCCAGGCAAGAATAATGGAGTGGGTTGCCATTTCTTCTCCAGGGGATCTTCCTGACCGAGGGATCAAATCCGCATTTCCTATGTCTCCTGCATTGAAAGAGGATTCTGTTTACCTGTTGAACCATCAGGGAAGCTCTTAAACCTAAATGTAACTGTCCAATATACAACATACTGTGTGAGAGTATTACTCTTGTTTGAAATTGTGGAATGTTCATCCTTTGTGCTTAGTCATTCAGTCATGTCTAACTCTTTGCGACCCCATGGACTGTAGCCCGCCAGGCTCCTCTGTCCATGGGGATTCTCCAGGCAAGAATACTAGAGTGGGTTGCCATGCCCTTTTCCAGGGGATCTTCCCAACTCAGGGATGGAACCCAGGTCTCCCGCATTGCGGGTGGATTCTTTACCATCTGAGCCACCAGGGAAGCCCTTTCATACTCTGGCTTGGCACATATATACAAAACTCCTAAGCTGTTGAAAAAGTGAAAATGGTAAGGCTAACACAATGAAAATATTTAGCTTTATGATGCGTTAAATTTATAAATAGCATCTTTGTTTCTTAAAATCAAATATGGGGATATAATCAGAGTGCATGTCTCAAAAATAGGGATCATTTTCACCCTCCTGACAGGAATGAATCTCATGATCACTACTCAGATGTGCAATTGCAAGTGAGTTTAATAGATTAGGTAACAAAATGTACTTTGTGTAAATCTCCCAAGTACATTTTAAAGCCCAAACATTTAATATATAATTATAATTTATAACATAAGCCTCAGGGAGGACTAGGGAAAAGGCCTTCATCCTCATTCCTTACTTTCCGCCCTAACCCTAACTCTTAATCAGGCCTCTGGCTCTCCCAAACACCCTGATGCAGTGGCCAACCATTCTTCCAAAACATCCTTCAAAAATAGATCATTATTAAAATCACTTCTACCCCTGTGCTACTGCAAGTTTCCAGCCTTTTTTCCTTTTAAAATTTCCTACTTCAAACTGCCTCTTCCTTTCTAATTCTCTCCCAACATATTTTGCCATATTTCTTCCTTAAGAATCTGCAGATAATGGCACTAATTGCTAAATGAATAATATATGAAGTAAAATGTGGTTAGCTAAAATGTCAGTCTTATTTTTATTGAAAATCAGCAAATTAAATTATATTGAAGGAGACCATTTTCTTATTTCTGGATTTGGAGAAAGTATGTATTTATTTGGAACTCTAATGAGAAAATGAGAGTTGGATATCTTACTATCTAATTCTGAGAATACATTAAAGCTAAATCAGGTATTTTTCCAGTACAGTGACATCATATTTTAAATTATGTATCTGCAGGACTAGAGTTGATCATTGAGCTCACATATAAACATTCTTCTGTGGAATTTTTAGTAAACTTAATGGCACTCCATGATGATGAATTAGAACTCACTGTGAACTGAAAAGCAGGATAAACTCATTAATCAATTCAATACAGTATCTGTCACAGGTAACTTTAGAATTATCTATTTCCTTCTCGTATCTGGAAAAGCCTAGTCGCCAGATGACTATTGATAAAATGTCATAGTGAAAAAACATCTGAAACTGAAGTATACCTACTTTGATATAAAGTACTTGAATTATAGAAGTAGAGAAAAATTTGGTATTATAGTAACTTCCGTAAGTACCCATGCGTCAGCATTTTATATGAAATTAGAATGAAGATGAAGTAAATTAGATGTTAATTGCATCATTTTAACTGAATAAAGGAGCTATAGCGTAGGCACTAAATTAATATGCTGGTAACTCCCAAATCCGAATATTAAGCTTGGATCCTAATTCCCAGGTATGTGTCTTAAGCCTAAATTCTCATCAGAACTCCAGCCTCATAATATAACCGTATATAAAGTCTCCACGTGGATGTAGTATCTCAAATTTAGTGTAACCAAAAGGGAACTATTACTTTTAGTCCTTAAACATCCTTCTGCTTCACTCCCCCATTTCAGTAAGACTATCACAGCTTAAACAAAAAATTATGAGTCTAATCTGATTACACTCATTCCTCACTTCTTTTATCTAACCCGTGAGCAGCTCATGTAGATCCATGTATATTTCCATGTACTTTTTACCATTCCCACTATTTTTACCCTAATTTATGTCATCAAGGCTATGGTTTTTCCAGTAGTCATGTACCGATGTGAGAGTTGGACTATAAAGAAAGCTGAGAGCTGAAGAATTGATGCTTTTGAACTGTGGTTTGGAGAAGACTCTTGAGAGTCCCTTGGACTGCAGGGAGATCCAACCAGTCCATCCTAAAGGAGATCAGTCCTGGGTGTTCAGTGGAAGGACTGATGCTGAAGCTGAAGCTCCAAATTTTGGCCACCTGATGCGAAGAGCTGACTCATTTGAAAAGACCCTGATGCTGGGAAAGATTGAAGGTGGGAGGAGAAGGGGATGACAGAGGATTAGATGTTTGGATGACATCACCGACTCAATGGACATGAGTTTGAGTAAACTCCGGCAGTTGGTGATGGACAGGGAGGCCTGGTGTGCTGCGGTTCGTGGGGTTGCAAAGAATTGGACATGACTGAGAGGCTGAACTGAAATCATCATGATTTCTTAGCGAGATCAAGCTAAAAGTCTGTTTATGATTTTTTTCTGCTTTCCTTTTGGCCCTTTCTTTCTCTTGTCCACAGTATGATCTGAATAATGGCCTAAAAGTTAAACCAGATCACGCCAAACCTTATTTAAAATTCTTTACTATTTTCTTAGAATCATTGTCAAAATCCTTGTAGATTTAAAATTCATACACGTACTGGTTCCTGCTAAATGTTCAGACCTCAGAGTGAATCATTGTCTCCTTTGCATATTTTGCACCCAAATTACTGGAATGGTTTTGGTTTCTTGATTTTAGCAGGCTTGTCCCCATCTTTAGGTCTTTGCAGAAATTATTTTCTCTCCTTGAAATATACTTCTGCTTAACTTTCTAAAGGCTGTCTCCTTCTTGCCATTCAGATCTCTGTTAAACATCAGTGTATCAGATTCCTTCCCTACCTTCTCAAACTGTGATAGCCACCCAGGTGATTGCCACTGAGTCGAATTAATCTAGTTTAAGTCTTTGAGTAGCACTTAACCACAACTCGTTTTTCTTTTTTTCCCTTCTTTCTTTCTGCACCACATGGCATGCGGGATCTTAGTTCCCCCAACCAGACCAGGGATCAAACCCACAACCCTTGCATTGGAAGCATGGAGTACTAAACACTGGGCCACCAGGGAAGTCCCTACTTGATATTTCTGAAGTATTTATGTATTTTATTTCGACTGTCTCTCTCTACTGGAATGTAAGCTCCATCAGAGCACAAAACTTAATCAGTTTTGTTTACTCTTCCATTCTCAAGGTATATAATTGTGGTCAGTGCATTCAGACATTCTGAGTATTTTCCAAATAAATTTATTAATGAATTATATATTTTCAGCTGCGTAATTATGATAGCTTGGTAAGTGTGAACCAGGCAGGGAACCATCTGGAAAAAATAGTAAAAATGTTGAATCTACCTGCCAACATGTTATTTTAGAAATTAGATTTGTTTCATGTTCCATGTTGGATTGAGTTGGAATATTTACACGTTTACCTTATCATTTTGGACTGTAAAATTTTAACATCCCAACAGTTGTTGTATCCATATATGATTATTTAAAGTTTATTATGCTCCATGCAATCATTTAAGTGCTTTACACATGCTAACTCATATAATGTTTTGTTACATCATCATAATACAAATTTTATTTTATAGATGAGGAAACTAAGGCACAGAAAGATTAAACAACTCACGATTATATGGCTAGTAAATAACAGAACTGGGGAATCAGACCTCACCGCCTGGATTGTCTGTGTTCATAATCACTAAGCTATATTGCCTCTTAGCCTTGAAATGCAATTTAGCTCATTCAGCCAACCTTCCATAGTTATTCACTGATAGGGTACATGTTATTGACAAAGTATTAATATTTTAGATGGAAAGATAAATATTGCAATTATAGTCTTCAGGAAACTTTTATTCCTGATGGGCTAGTAGCAAAGTTCAAAATTAGTGAAGTGTCTATTATCATGGGTATGGAAAATGTTTGATAAATAAAAGTGGCAGGGTCTAAGTTAACTCATAGAAACACTTGGAAATGATATTAGACATATACTGAGGAAGGGAATTTGCCAGCCAAGGGATCCTGAGGGAATCTGTTTACATTAAATCCAGAAACATCAGTAGCATTACCTAGGAGAGGAAGAAGCATGCTCATGGCAAAGGAGCACAGTGTCAAGCTTAGAGTCCGGCCTCGCGTGTGTCCCATGTGATGGCGCTGCACTGAGACGGTAGGACTCCCACCCCGACTGGCTTTCTTGGTAGCTGTCAACAGCATGGTCTTAGGAGAATCATTCCTCTGATTCCTACACTCACTGGCTTTTCTGACCTATTGATTACAAGTCAACAAAACTATTGGCTATCTGTTTTTGCAACAGAACTATTTCTCTCATTCTATACAAAAGAAAGAAAAAAGGAGGTAAAAGTGACCTAAAAAATAAAAAAGCTCATGCAAATAAACAGCATTAAAACATATACCTGAAAAAGAATTTAGAATAATGATAATAAAAATGATCCAGAATTACTTTTAAAATGCTACAAAATAGGAACATTATTTTTATTTATTTATTTATTTTTTCTGATTTTTTTTTTAATTATTCAACTAATAAGCCTTTTTTTTTTTTTTTTTTTTAAATTAGTTGGAGGCTAATTACTTCACAACATTTTAGTGGGTTTTGTCATACATTGATATGAATCAGCCATGGATTTACACGTATTTCCCCATCCCGATCCCCGCTCCCACCTCCCTCTCCACCCGATTCCTCTGGGTCTTCCCAGTGCACCAGGCCCGAGCACTTGTCTCATGCATCCCACCTGGGCTGGTGATCTGTTTCACCATAGATAGTATACATGCTGTTCTTTTGAAATATCCCACCCTCACATTCTCCCACAGAGTTCAAAAGTCTGTTCTGTATTTCTGTGTCTCTTTTTCTGTTTTGTGTATAGGGTTATCATTACCATCTTTCTAAATTCCATATATATGTGTTAGTATGCTGTAATGTTCTTTATCTTTCTGGCTTACTTCACTCTGTATAAGGGGCTCCAGTTTCATCCATCTGTCGCAATACTCATATCAGATAAAATAGACTTTCAAATAAAGGATGTGAAAAGAGACAAAGAAGGACACTACATAATGATCAAAGGATCAATCCAAGAAGAAGATATAACAATTATAAATATATATGCACCCAACATAGGAGCACCGCAATATGTACAGCAAACACTAACGAGTATGAAAGAGGAAATTAATAGTAACACAATAATAGTGGGAGACTTTAATACCCCACTCACACCTATGGATAGATCAACTAAACAGAAAATTAATAAGGAAACACAAACCTTAAATGACACAATGGACCAGCTAGACCTAATTGATATCTATAGGACATTTCACCCCAAAACAATCAACTTCACCTTTTTCTCAAGTGCACACGGAACCTTCTCCAGAATAGATCACATCCTGGGCCATAAATCTGGTCTTGGAAAATTCAAAAAAATTGAAATCATTCCAGTCATCTTTTCTGACCACAGTGCAGTAAGATTAGATCTCAATTACAGGAAAAAAATTGTTAAAACTTCAAACATATGGAGGCTAAATAACACGCTTCTGAATAACCAACAAATCATAGAAGAAATCAAAAAAGAAATCAAAATATGTATAGAAATGAATGAAAATGAAAACACAACAACCCAAAACCTATGGGACACTGTAAAAGCAGTGCTAAGGGGAAGGTTCATAGCATTACAGGCTTACCTCAAGAAACAAGAAAAAAACCAAATAAATAACCTAACTCTACACCTAAAGCAATTAGAGAAGGAAGAAATGAAGAACCCCAGGGTTAGCAGAAGGAAAGAAATCTTAAAAATCAGGGCAGAAATAAATGCAAAAGAAACTAAAGAGACCATAGCAAAAATCAACAAAGCTAAAAGCTGGTTTTTTGAAAAAATAAACAAAATTGACAAACCATTAGCAAGACTCATTAAGAAACAAAGAGAGAAGAACCAAATTAACAAAATTAGAAATGAAAATGGAGAGATCACATCAGACAACACTGAAATACAAAGGGTCATAAGAGACTACTACCAGCAGCTCTATGCCAATAAAATGGACAACTTGGATGAAATGGACAAATTCTTAGAAAAGTATAACTTTCCAAAACTGAACCAGGAAGAAATAGAAGATCTTAACAGACCCATCACAAGCAAGGAAATCAAAACTGTAATCAAAAATTTTCCAGCAAACAAAAGCCCAGGACCAGATGGCTTCACAGCTGAATTCTACCAAAAATTTAGAGAAGAGCTAACACCTATCTTACTCAAACTCTTCCAGAAAATTGCAGATGAAGGTAAGCTTCCAAACTCATTCTATGAGGCCACCATCACCCTAATTCCAAAACCAGACAAAGATGCCACAAAAAAAGAAAACTACAGGCCAATATCACTGATGAACATAGATACAAAAATCCTTAACAAAATTCTAGCAAACAGAATCCAACAACATATTAAAAAAATCATACACCATGACCAAGTGGGCTTTATCCCAGGAATGCAAGGATTCTTTAATATCCGCAAATCAATCAATGTAATACACCACATTAACAAATTGAAAGAGGAACATTATTTTTAAAGGAATTGTCTATGAGAAACATTTTTAATTTTAACACTAACCAACAATGACAATTAATATCCTTAAAGTATTTTAAATTAAGACAGGTTTTAGTAACTCACCCCACAAGCCACTTTAAATTATATTTTAAATATAATATCAACATTAAAAGAATAAATATCAAACTAATCACCTTGTAATGTCTGTGGATTATTACTTTAGAACATTTGTTCCAAGTTAAAGTAATTATACGCATCTTGAATTGTATGTGTGTGTACTTTTCTTTTAATGATCACTTTTAGAACCAAAAAGATAGATTCAAAATGCTTACTTTTATCTCGTGCCCTATCATCACATAGGAATTCTTGGCAGTTACATTAATAAAGTAAGAGAAAAATAAAGATAATATTAGAATATGTTCTGCCATCAGATTTCAGGAAATCATTAGAATATTGAAGACTCTGGTTTAACAAAATCCTTTAAAAGTGGTAATTTCTCTCTTATATATTAGCTTGTAATGTATTAAAAAATACATTAATATGTGAAGAGGAAAACAGTCATTCATCTCTTTACTGCTTACTGGTATGTTTCCTTTTAAAATATGAGGATATCTTATGATTAATTGTACAACTTTTCAGTAATTATGGTTATTGCTAAAGAACATTTCATCAGAAACTTGAGAGAAAATTTTAAAGACATTCATCAGAATTTCCATTTGGAGTCTAGAGAAACAGTAGATATTGACTTCTCTCGAGCAGTGGATCGTGATTTATAGATTCAAAGAGAGAGTCAATATTTACCTTCAGTGAAAATGATTCTTGATGGTCAATGAAATGTAAAGTTTACTACATTGTTTCTATCCAGAAATACCTTGAAATCTATTAAATAATGACACTGCTAAATAACATTTTTATTTTTCCATTTACAAACATGTATGTGCACTCTAAGAAACTGTGTCATGTAGAGAATATAAAAAGTAGAAAAATTACCAATAATTTCCCATCAAAGGAAAGCAACTGTTAATATTTGGTGTATTTCATGCCATTCCATTTCTTATAAAAATATTTGGGCGTTTTATAAATTTTGATTTTAAATATGATAAAAATCAAATATGTAGCTTACATTATTCATCCCCAATATGCATTCTTTCTTCTGCTCAAAGGATTATACACCCTCATCTATTGATGTGTGTATCGCCAACCCACTGATACTGCGTTTGTCCATGAACACTGCTTCGTCCAGTAGCATGGGGTATATACATATGACAACATCCAAGCTTTAAGTGCCATTACAGGTTTCCACCAGCCATCCTGCTGTTTTCTCTCTGTCACAAAACCAACATATGTCATTTGAGGGCTTCTCTTTTCAGTATGGATCCAGAGTTAGAAGACATAATTTTTCTTCTTTTTGAAGAACACTGTATCTATTTTAGTTTACTTACATGTAATACTAATTCTTGAAGAACATTTTTCTTTTAAATACTTAATATTTTCTCCCAGGCATTTGATGTTTCTTCACGTATTTTATGTTTTTTTATTTTTCAGAAGAAAAATTTTGTAGTTTTCTGCTTATGTGTTACGTATATATTCCTCTTTCAGAAATGTCTCGGCCTTCTATACTATGTTACTATGGTAAATGAGTTTTATTTTTAATTGATTTTTATTAATTAGTGGTAAAAATTTCCTCTTACAAGTGTTTTCATTGTTATTGTTAATAAGCTTCAGAATTTTTTATTTTTCATTTTTTTCCCATTGCTCACCTTTGAAGCAAGTGCTCTATGCAGGCCTGATGTTGAGATTCAAATATTGAACTCAACTATTTCATGGATATTAAGGATATTTCTAACTGCAGGTCTTTATGTATGGGAATTCCAGCTGAAATATACCATATTTAGAAAAACATCAAGAATAATTTTCTTCAAACTACATCCTATAGGAAGCCCAACTGAGCCAAGTGAAAAGCGAGTCAGGAGTGAGGGAAACTGGTGCTCAGTGAAACAGGTTGGAGAGACGGAGAAAAATGCCGTGTGCTATCACCTACATGTGGAATCTAAAAAAATAAAATCTAAAATACAATAGCAAAAGAGTTGAAAGATAAAAAATTAGAAGACATTCTTTCTTGAGCAACAGCAATGGATAATTCTTACTGCAGTGGATACTGCTTAGTGCTTGTTAAAGACTTTGCTGCCAAGACCTTTTGTGATGGCCAATCAGACCCCACGTTTGATTTTTTAGGCACCAGTTGCAAAGCTTCTGGTCAGCTATGACTTTGGTGGTAGATTCTTGAATATTCCTGAATTCAGGATGGCAGAGCACATTCTTCACCTCTCAAATACAATTTCATTGATATGACCTAAACCCTTCATGGCATCCTTTTTAACTTCACAACTTCCAGCCTTCCCAATAAGTTTGTGAGTGCCTGACCTCCTCTAAAAACTTATTTTGTGCCTGAAATACCAAAAACAATTTCGATTTTCCTAAACTGAACAATGTCTGACACAAGTCTTTTCTAACATGAATCCTTATTGAGTGCTAACTCGGAGCAGGCGTTGCTCTAAATGCATTATATATATATACATATATAAACATATTTAATTTCAATTGATTTTAATTTTCTTAATATATCTTTCTCACATTCACTCAAATTTGCTGCCCAAGTGTAGTTGTTGCACAAGTCTCAAGGCACATTTGCCTTATTTCACTGTTTCTATTAGGTTGCAAGTTAAAGCCAATTAATGTTTGTAATATTTTACTACTCCTTAAGTTGCGAATTTGGAGAAGGAAATGGCAACCCACTCCAGTACTCTTGCCTGGAGAATCCCAGGGATGGGGGAACCTGGTGGGCTACTGTCTATGTGGTCACACAGAGTCGGACAAGACTGAAGTGACTTAGCATCAGCAGTAGCAAGTTGCAAATTAGATGATCCATAAATTCCTTTATTTTACAGAGTTAGTCTGTGACTTCACAATTCCTTATTAGACAGTGAGGATTACTACAACATGCCCAGTTGTGATTTATCCCCAAGTAAATGACTAAGAACTGGTTTGTTTTTCAAACAATCAAGACACTGTTTGGAGAAAAAGGCATAAATGGAGTAGTGTTAAGAATATTTTTCTCAGTTATATCTTATTGTTTCTTTATACCAAGTGTGAAGGGTTTGAAAGTTAAGAACCACACTGGAGATTATTTCTAATACGTTTGTATATAATTATTCTAAGTGAACTCTCTATTCGAATTATGGCTTTATTCCATGGTATGGTTCAATCACTCTCAATATTTTCATTATTAAGTGTTTAAGTAAAGAAAAATTTCAGGAGATTTATGCATAGGCATCTGGATGTGGTAATAACCAATGAATAACTGATTTGTAGGCTAGTATGGACTAGATATCTAAGCCACACTCTGTATGGACCAGGGTACCAAGCAAATTCCTGTTGGGTATGTCGCATGTTGCCTATATGTATATTAGTGGCATGGTTACAAGATTTGTAATATCTTTGATAAACTTCAGAATCATTAGTTCTATGAAGAAGAGGTTCATAGCATTACAACATTTACAGTTATACTCTAATGGATTCTTATATTAAGTAATTGAGAATAATAAGTTTATTATCACTGAAGTGCATTAGAGACAGGCTTCCAGATATGCCAAAAGTTTACAGTCCCAATTTGTTATTTTTTATAGACAGAACTATTACTATATATAATCCATTAATAAAGCTGTCAGAAGATGCTTGTTATGTAAAGAATATACTACACTCTAGAGATAAGTGGCATTAATGTTACTTAGAAACTAACTGAAGGTTCAGTCTACTCTTGGGAACATTTAGGATTCTGTCACATAAGTGCTAGATAGTATCTACACTTAAACTGATTTTCTATATCATAGAAAGTAAAAAGGTAATTATCAAAATGGATGTAAATGAAGCATGCATTTTAGAAAATAGTTGAGCCAATTACTCTCAGAGGATATATAAAGGTTGGAAAATCTTTCACCCAATTTACTCATCCACTCAAATTTTATTTCTACAAGCAAGCAGAGATTATTTCATAAATATTTATTTCTTAGATTCATAACATCTAGACAGCTCAACCTGCAGAAAACTGTTTGAGACAAAATTATTTAACAGCTAATGAAAGACCATTCTTAAAACATATTTCTTCTACAGAAGTAAACTTTGGAAAAAATCACTGGTGCCATCTTAGGAGACCCTGTTACAGCAGCAGATGAAGTATGCTTGTTCTCATTGTCACAGCGCAGGACTGTAACTGAACCAAACGGTCAGACTCCCTGGAGAAAGGCAACAGTACTCAAGTCTTTATTTTTATTAAAATAAGTAAATTGAATGTCTAATTATCTAGGGGCCACAGGAACATGATCATTTTACATCTGGCATTTGCATTCCTCTTTTATAGCCTCTATTTGGTTCCTCATAGTGAAAAACTTCTTTCTTATATAGGAGTAACACACACAAAAAAGAAAGATTAACATGTTTTTTCTCTATTTGCCTTCTCTTCTTTCTTTTTACCCTTTTATAGTGTTATTACCATTGCCAACATCATCATCATTGTAAGCTAATAAGCAAAATGTGAATAAACGGATGGTTGAACATTAAAATGATGATAACAGGGAAAAAAATGAAAATGATAAAGTAATACTACTGTGCATTTGAGTATTTTAGGGAGGAGTTATTATATCCATTTCTGTTTATAACATCCTTATGGAATAGGAGAGATTATGCAACTCATCCACAGTAAGAGATTAATGTAGCAGTATTTAAACATATGTATGACTTTAGTATCTTATAACCACAGATTCAGATCTCAGCTATGTTAATTTCTTTCTTGGTGATAGTTGGTGAGTTAGTTAATCTCTATTCTGTACAAGGTTTTACATACCAGTTCACTTGATTTAAAGTCTAAGCTTTCCACTGACCCAGAGTTTTTTCCTTAATTAAATAATATGTGTTTGAAGTTCTTAGAAAGGAAAAGAGACTTTTGTGTATGTGTGTGGTGGTGAGAGTGTTATGAACAAAGAAAGAATGGCAGAGATACATAACTATTCTTTTACTCGTGGCACTGGGTTAAAGCGTGTTTACAGGTCTCAGCACTTTTTTTCCAAGTGGTGGGTGTGTCCTGTGACGTGCGTCCGGTCGGTGGCTCCTCCTAAAGCAAGACTGAGAAGTGCTGGATGGTGGTGTGGAATGATGATTAACAGTACGGGTTCTACATTCACATTTCCTGGATTTAGAACCTGAGTGTACCGCTTACTAGCTCTTTGTCCTGGAGTAAACTACTTAATCTGTCTGTATCTTAGCTAATTCATCTGTAAAATGATAATAATAATAATGTTTAACAGTCCAGGGTCAGTGTGAGTTTTAGATTAGTAGACATAGGAGAAGTCTTCAAAACCCTCTTGTGCAAAGAAAATGCTTGTTACACGTTATTTTCATTATTGCCAAATCTTTCCCAGAAAGCGATGGAGGTGTGGTGGTGTCCTAAAAGCATCCTCTAATTGTTAACATCTTTCATCAGATCAAACTGCCTGAGAATGTGCCAGATGTCAAACTTTGTAGTTCTCTTTCCCTTCCCCATTGTCTGTAGTCCATCTCAGCAGGCTTTTAATGAGGATTTCTCAGATTGTTTGGTAGTGGGTGTGGTGGATTAGTACCCTAAGGACTAGGCAGAAGAGTGTGAACATAGTTTCTATTAACTCAAATAACTTATCTGACTTGCTTTCTGGTGTGAAAAGATGTCCCAAGCTCATGCTATATTAATATATCTCCAAATCAAGACTTAATTGTTTCCTGTAAATATATAATAGACAGTATATATTAAGAGCTACACATATTTCATGAGATTTATATTACTAATTCCTGATAGTTAGAATTCAGATTTAGTCCTAAAGGATATTTACTTAACCTTGTTAATCTTAATATCTGTTCCTCTGTACTTCCACATAGAACATCTTAGTTCTCAATATTATTAGTCATTTGCATTATTCCACAATATCCATAACACTCTCAAAATGATATTTGCAACACTAACACCAAAGCAGATAATTTCTTTTCAATTTTTTTGTCTCTAGATTATGTTCTTGGTGGTACTTTTGCCTGCACATCTTTGAGATATATTTCTAAAAGTGAGAGCAAAGAGTAAAAACCTCTGTAATTTTGATAGACAATGTGACATTTTTGTGCAAATTTTGTACTCCCTTTGGTGATGTATTAATGCCTATATTTTCACTGGTGTGTCACCAGAGTATGTTTTCAAAGTTTTAATATTTGCCAAACTAATAGGTGAGAAATGGTATCATAGTGCAGCTTTGATTTACATTATTTTTGTTGTGAATGAGACCTAGTAGCTTATCTGTGGTTAAGAACCATATGTATTTTTTTTTTTTTTTAGCGAAAGGTATTTTCATAGATCTAGCCTCCTCAACACGTTAAAACTTTACAACATTAAAAATATATGATACATATTTTAACACAAGCTTCTTTCATGCTATTGATGTTTTTATCCACATAGCTCCACTAATGTACTGCACAACCCTCCTGGCAGCTCTCCACCTTCATGCTCTTTTGCCAAGGGGTTAAAGCAGGACTTAACATACTGTCAAGTTAAGAAGGAGAAACGGGTCACGTGCAGCTGGCTTCTCCCTAACTCGCTTCCTCTGAACCTGTTGCAGAGTAGATGAGCTCTCCATTTTACCTCCTGTAAGTGTAGCGGTTAAGACTGTGAGCGTAGACTAGAGAGCTAGCAGGAAGCTGCCCTACGGCCGGGAGCTCAGTTCAGCGCTCCGTGATGACCTGGGGGCGGGCTGGGGGGTGAGAGAGCGGTGCTAAAGGGGGAGACACACACATGTGTCTATGTACATACATACACGCACACACACACACACAGAGCCCACCCCAGGATCCCTGCCCGGGAAAACCCACGGACGAAAGAGCCTGCTGGCTACAGTCCGTGGGATCTCAGAGTCAGACACCACTTAGTGACAAAACAGAAACAACACAGCCGATCCACTTTGTTGTCTGGCAAAAACCAGTACACCATTGTAAAGCACTTACATGCCAGTTAGAAAAAGCCCTTCTATAGCCTGCGGCTAGGCATGGATGTTTGTCCAGTTTTGCTATTCAGCAAGTTGGAGCCCGTTGTCGCTTACAAATATAATGAGGATATCTTTGTTCCTGAGAAACATGTGCTACAGTGTTTGGAATAAAAGGCCATGAAGTTTGTGACATAAATGGCTCCACAAAACAGGCACACACACACACACACACACAAGACTACTACTTACTGTTATATTTGTATTACTTTTATCAGAGATAGAAAGCAAAGAAGATAAAGTAATCACAATGAGTGAAAGATATTTGGAAGCTCATTGCATTATTGTTGCAACTCTGCTGTACATGTATAGCTTTCAAATTAAGAAACATTGGTCATAAATAAAAATACCTATAGAAGAGAAAAATAAAAGTCACTAAGAGATAAGAGAAGATAAATGATAAATAGGCCAGTATGTTTTATATATGAAAGCATCACTAACAGAAGTCACTGCATAAATCTTAGAATGATAAAATATTATATTTTATTAGAATTTTAATAAGTATCATAAATGATAGACATATATTGCTTTTCTTATAATTAATAAACAGAATATATTAATCTTATGGTGAGATTATCATTTAGAATTAACAGGCAAGAATCAGTTAAAAGTGCTTAGTTTTTAAAAGTCCCCCCCCCCCTTTTTTTTTTCCTACTGAAGATAATACTGATGTTTCTGTTTTCAGTCTCTGATATTTCTTTAATTTTGTTTCAAATTCATTCAAGGTCAGACAGGGGAGACAAATGCTGTTGTTTCATAGTCAAGCTCTATGGATACAACTTTATCACTGCTTTCAAAGAGATGAGATGTTTTGACTCCGTGATTTATGACCTAAATGACTTTTATTTGATGATATACAATTGTAACTGGGACTCTGACAGTTGGGCTTTCTCTGTTATAGAAATGTTAGAAAGTAACAACTATGCACAATTTGTTTTCTTCTCTTGTTGTATCTTATATAAACTATCTTTTGGGATGCAATAAGAAAAGCCAGTGTATATCAAGACCTAGGAACATAGTTGCAGCTTATCAAACAGAAAATTGTCATAAATGAAGGAATGATGGTTATATGACAAATGTCTGTGAATCTTGACCTATAAACAATATATGTTTAAGGGTTTTATTTGTTTAATAGTACATTATGGAAAGATTTTCACATTTTTCTCATTATTTCACTTGTATTGGATGTGGTATTTTAAAGAATGAAATATGTTGTGCAACATTTAATTTCACAGTAAGCCAAAAAGTGCAAGGTTCATTCTAGCTCCAGTATCTATGTTACTTTGTTTTGTAACCTTTACCCCTCTTGGTTGGTTTCTTTGAAACAATCCCTTTTGAGGTAATCCCAAACTAGCAGCCTTCCTATACACTAATCAGGTTTCAGTACCAGTACCTTTGCCCTCCCTCAGTGGAAATACAGTACCTTCCAATGTAACTGCCTTTAATCTGCACTCAAGCCAAGTCAGCTTCAGCCACAGTCCTAGCCTCAGGCTCTCACGTGTGGGTCAGTTACAAGGCCCCCTGAACCTCAGCCTTCAGGGGACTCCTGTCATGAATGTCTTTGAACAATCACCTTTAAGCCCCTCTTGTTCATCCTAGAGACGAGAACACTGCCTCCCACTTCAGATTACACATGGCTCTGGCAACTTGCTGCAAAGGAGTTCTCTCCTGAACTGTTTCTGCCTCCTCTCTTACAGTCTACTACAGAGGATAAAGTTAAGGGCAGAAAAACCAGTGTGTATCTCTTAGCAGATAATCCAACATCCCAAATATCTTCTTGGCACCCATTGTGTTCTTCACGTCCTCTGTACGCACAGCTGGAACTCCCATCAGAGTCTAGTTTATCATACTGTTATGTTTATGTCTACTTTCCAAACTCAGTTTCTATGTTTATGAACTTTAATTAATACAAGCAATTTGCAGAAAGTGTAATTTTGCTGTGTAGACAAGGTGTGTATTTGGGGGTGCTCTCTTAGTGAACATAGAATCAAGGGGAGAAGCAATCTTGGATTTTACTAGATGTAAAATAGGAGGCTAAAAAAAATACCAAAACATAAGGAAACCGAACAACTAAAGGCTAAAAAAAAGGAGATGTTTAAAAATAATCCAGATGGAAATGTGTTAAAGTCTGCTATAAAAGGTTTAAAATAACAGGTTGTGTTATTTTAAACACTGAATACACATGATTGTCATTTAGTAATGTACTTCAGGAAATCAGACTAAAAGTCAGATGCTTGTTGATTCTTAGTAATCAGTTAACCTCACAAGGTCTGATGCTTCAGCTACAAAATAAGTAAGTGGAATAAATGGCAACTGCAATCACATACAATTGAGACATTCTAAAGTTTCTAGTATTTTATAATATATTTTGTGCTCATGTTATCATTTTGAATTTAGCTAGGTAACTTTCATTCATTCTAAAAGTATTTTTGAATTTTCATTATGAGCTGGGCCCTCTTTTATGAATTTGAAAGATTTAATGTAGACATATCAAATAGACAATCTAAACACATCTAATATAGTTGTCAAGTCATATTCGACTCTTTGGGACGCCATGGACTTCAGCATACAAGGCTTCCCTGTCCTCCACGATCTCCCAGAGTTGGCTCAAGTTCATGTCCATTGAGTCAGTGATGCTATCTAACCATCTCATCCTTGCCTCCCTCTTCTTTTGTCTTCAATCTTTCCCAGCATCGGGCTTCCCTGGTGGCTCAGCGGGTAAAGAATCTGCCTGCAATGTGGGTAACCTGGGTTCGATCCCTGGGATGTGAAGATACTCTGGAGAAGGGAACGGCTACCCACACCAGTATTCTGGCCTGAAAAATTCCATGGGCTGGATAGCCCATAGGGTCGCAAAGAGTTGGACACCGTTGAACGACTTTCACTTCACTTTTCTAGCATCAGGGTCTTTTCCAATGAGTCGGATCTTCACACGACCTGTGACCAAACTATTGGACATGTCTAATAGGTAGTAAATAAATAAAGACAATAGAATAAAGTTCTAATGAGGTAGAAAGTTCTGAAGCTGTTGAAAAATGTAAAGTATGATAAAGGGGTTCAGGAGCGGAAGCAAGTGAGAAGGTTATGGTTTAAATAGGATTGTCAGAGTCGCTTCCTTCAGAAAGTGACACTTGAGCAGACTTCGAACAGATAATTAAATACTGAAAGGTGGTAAGAGGCAAAGAGCTTTCTGGACTAAAGTCATCATTTCTAGTTCAAAGGCTGGAGGCAAGCAACCCTAGCCCATCCTTATAGAATAATAAGATGTCTGCATGGTGGAGCCTGAGGAAGTGAGGGGGACAGAAATCATAGAAAAGGTAGAGATAGAAGGGTGGGAACAGAAGCAATAGAGTATTGAAGTGAAGCAAAATGTAAAGATCTACAGTCTTGTGGGAGGTAAGAGCAGAAGATATACAGTTTTGAAAATGCCCCAAAACCTTACTTTTGGCCCTGTTCATGGTCATTTCCTTTCTCAAGGAACATGTACATTCAGAAAATAAGAAGCAGAGGTCATAACTGTGTGTCTGATAACTGTTTCTACTCAGCCCAGTTTGTCCTGCAGAAGTTGAAGCATGGGAGAGAGGTGAAGAATAAAATACTTGCAGGAAGAACGAATGCAAATTAAGACTATTTCTTTAGCATCAAAAACATTTGGAATATTGCCCATCTCTCTTCTTTATTGGAGTAACTGTCTCTGCTTCTTATAATACTTTAGAGAAATTAATTTTTCAAAATTATAAGTATTGATAAATTATCAACTACTGATAATTACAAATTTAATGATTTTAATGTGCGTCAATGACAATCATTTATACAACTGATCCAACAATACTAGTATGACACTTTACCTGCTAATCTATCCAAGCATCAGACAATGTTTAAATTCTATTGGATTACTAGTTCTGATATGTTATTAACATAATTTTTTAGAGGATTTCTTAAAGATTAAGGTAAATTTCTTTCCAGAAGTCAGGCGGGGGCATGTTACTTACAAGTTGCATCTTGTTCTTTAGGATAAATGTGCATTTGGAAAACACAAAGAATATTAGTATATATCATTGTCGGGATATGGAAGTGAGGATGAGGAGTGTGTCTTGTTCTATTTAGGGGAAAAAGAACACTTAAAGTAGTTTCTTATTCCTCACAGTTTTCTAGGATCATTTCAAGGGTATTCTTGTTCTTTTTTTTTTGAAGAAAATATTATTATACTTTTCAGCTAGACAATAAATATAAAGCTTTGTTTAAAAGCAATGTTTTGTTCCAGTTTGGTAAAAACAAATAGAGAAATACAACAAATAAAGTAATGAAGTTAATCATTATATACAATGTGATGGGTCTCTTTTGTAGACGTAGTAACTGAAGTAGAGTACAATTTTATTTTTTTTTTCTTATTTTTTTTTTAATTTTTATTATTATTATTATTTTTTTTCCAGTGGGTTTTGTCATACATTGATATGAATCAGCCATGGATTTACACGTATTCCCCATCCCGATCCCCCCTCCCACCTCCCTCTCCACCCGATTCCTCTGGGTCTTCCCAGTGCACCAGGCCGGAGCACTTGTCTCGTGCATCCCACCTGGGCTGGTGATCTGTTTCACCATAGATAGCATACATGCTGTTCTTTTGAAATATCCCACCCTCACATTCTCCCACAAAGTTCAAAAGTCTGTTCTGTATTTCTGTGTCTCTTTTTCTGTTCTGCATATAGGGTTATCGTTATCACCTTTCTAAATTCCATATACATGTGTCAGTATGCTGTAATGTTCTTTATCTTTCTGGCTTACTTCACTCTGTATAATGGGCTCCAGCTTCATCCATCTCATTAGGACTGGTTCAAATGAATTCTTTTTCATGGCTGAGTAATATTCCATGGTGTATATGTACCACAGCTTCCTTATCCATTCATCTGCTGATGGGCATCTAGGTTGCTTCCATGTCCTGGCTATTATAAACAGTGCTGCGATGAACATTGGGGTGCACGTGTCTCTTTCAGATCTGGTTTCCTCAGTGTGTATGCCCAGAAGTGGGATTGCTGGGTCATATGGCAGTTCTATTTCCAGTTTTTTAAGAAATCTCCACACTGTTTTCCATAGCGGCTGGACTAGTTTGCATTCCCACCAACAGTGTAAGAGGGTTCCCTTTACTCCACACCCTCTCCAGCATTTATTGCTTGTAGACTTTTGGATAGCAGCCATCCTGACTGGCGTGTAATGGTACCTCATTGTGGTTTTGATTTGCATTTCTCTAATAATGAGTGATGTTGAGCATCTTTTCATGTGTTTGTTAGCCATCTGTATGTCTTCTTTGGAGAAATGTCTGTTTAGTTCTTTGCCCCATCTCTATAAAGAAAGCTGAGTGCTGAAGAATTGATGCTTTTGAACTGTGGTGTTGGAGAAGACTCTTGAGAGTCCCTTGGACTGCAAGGAGATCCAACCAGTCAATCCTAAAGGAAATCAGTCCTGAATATTCATTAGAAGGACTGACACTGAAGTTGAAACTCCAATATTTTGGCCACCTGATACAAAGAACTGACTCACTGGAAAAGACCCTGATGCTGGGAAAGACTGACGGCGGGAGAAGAAGGGGACAGCAGAGGATGGATGGTTGGATGGCATCACTGACTCAATGGACATGAGTTTGAGCAATCTCCAGGAGTTGGTGATGGACGGGGAGGCCTAGTGTGCTGCAGTTCATGGGGTCGCAAAGAGTGAGACAAGATTGAGCAAGTGAACTGAACTGACTGGCTGGTATGAAGTGGCTGTGGAATAAGAATATATATCTGGTGTTGGAGTCAAGGGAAATTTCTTTCCTTCCTTTATCACAAGCAACCTCTGACAATTTAAGATTATTTGAAATATTTTAAGCATTTGCTCACAATGCACAAAAGCCAAGAGTGTTTGTCTCAGAAGAATTTTGTGGTAATGTAGAATTTTAAAGTCAACTTGAAAATAAAATTTTAAGAAAATATATTTCATTTATATCTGTTTTCATCCTATGTTAAATGATAAATGTCTATAGTAAAAAGTTACATAAAATATGATGTATCTAAGTTTGATATAATATTTTAACAATAAAATTTAATGAAAAGCTGACTTAACGCTTTCATCATCCTATCTAAATTATAACTTCCTCTGATGCAGACACATCTTTTATTTAGAGAAAAAAACATTTTCCATTTAAAAATTATTATTAATGTCCAAAGCATATCTATTACTTTTACTGTGCCTTTCTGACAAATTTTAAAACTCTGAATTATTTATGTGTGTCTGAATAAGAAGCTTTTGTTAACTTCACAGCATGGTCTAATGCATGTACAGAAACCAGCCAATTAATAAAGAGGGTACCAGAGGCAAAGGCTCTTGAATTCTGGGCAGTGCTGTACTGAGCAAGAACAAGGCATTTATCAAACTGTCTTAGGGACATCCTGTTAATCTAAATGTGTCTGGATTAAAGTGCCAGTAATTTATTTCATCATTTCATCACTTGTGAGGTTTGCAGCATTAGTATTTAATCATTTTAAATACATAATTATTATCATTTGCTCCATGCTTTCTCATGGGTCCTCTGAAGGATAGTGAGGTATTACAATCATATTTTTGAAACCTATTTCTTCTCCCAGTCTTTCACACTGATGAATACACTAGGGATGCAGGGTGAGAGTACATGAAAGGGGAGAAGATCAATTCTGTCCATAAATATTTAGGATGAATGCTTCTGTTTTAGTAATATATGAAATTAACTTCAAGTTATACTTCCATTTCCTTTGTAGATTTACACCTCTTCTGGTTGTGTCTGCAAGCAATGCTGAGCACCTGCTTGCATATATCAGTGCAAACCATGCTTCTTTTTTCCCCAGTTACAATCCATGGAACAATTTTTAAAATATTGGTAAAGATTTACCTTTTAGAACAGCTCTGTAGCTAAGATGGGTACATTGCTAAATCACTAAATAATATTATTAAATATTGCATTAGTTATACAGATAATACACTATCTTGAAATACTGGTTTAATATACTTATGAAAGAAAAAACATTGCCCACTTCTACCCTATGTTAAACATTCATGTTTTCTTACCTGGAAGCCAGTCATCTCCACATGCATTAGCAACCTTAGAAAACAGACTCTAAGGTTCTAATCCTTTGTTAAATTGATGCCCTGATATCAATCGGTTTTATTTTTACTTTTTAGAAACATATATGTATAAAATTCCTATGGATATTAGCAGATTAAACAATACCCTAAAAATTATTTCAGTTCATTGGAAGGACTGATGTTGAAGCTGAAACTCCAATACTGTGGCCACCTCATGCGAAGAGTTGACTCACTGGAAAAGACCCTGATGCTGGGAGGGATTGGGGGCAGGAGGAGAAGGGGATGACAGAGGATGAGATGGCTGGATGGCATCACCGACTCAATGGACATGGGACTCCGGGAGTTGGTGATGGACAGGGAGGCCTGGTGTGCTGTGGTTCATGGGGTCGCAAAGAGTCAGACATGACTGAGTGACTGAACTGAACTGAAAAATTATTTCAGTAACAACCGCTTATTAGTTTTCTCGGCATATTTAACCATATTTACATTTTATGTTTTTATAGATTAAAGCTTTATAGTGTATTCCTTAGAACATCTTTTTCATATTAATTTCTCTGACTCATTTTAGGAGAGAAGTTAACTGTGGTTCATGTTCCTTTGGGCTTCCTGGTAGCTCAGACTGTAAAGAATCTGCCTGTAACGTAGGAGACCTGGGTTCGATCCTTGGGTCTGGAAGGTTCCCTGGAGAAGGGAATGACTGGCTACTCACTCCAGTATTCTTGCCTGGCGTGGGTGGCCATTCCCACTGGACAGAGGAGAATCCCGTGGACAGAAGAGCCTGGCGGGCAGCAGTTCACGGAGTCACATAGAGTCAGACACGACTGAGACGCTAGCACTTTCACTTTCTGTTTTCCTTTAGGGACATGCTATATTGTTATTTGCACAGGAAGGGAGAATGAGAAAACTAACCAAGTAACTTAAGTTTAGTGTAAAAGAAGCTTTTTAACCTAATATAAATTAGATGAGTTCTGGTGTGGAGTAGAAGGCTTCAGTTCACCATTTGCTTCCAAACTGAGAATGTCCACCGTAAGTAATTCACTTCCCAAACTTAACTTCCCTGTTGCAGTCCCTTTGTTTTTTTGAATGACTTGGCTAACATGAAAGGAAAGGGAGAAAATTAAAGATGCATTCCTTATATATCTGCATTATAAAGGTGGGTGTTCCTGAAGGTTAAAATGAAAAAAATATAACAAAACAAAAAACCCAGAATGTGTCTTTCATATGTCTGTTATAAAAAATATCAGTATTTTTGAGAATTTCCCCCGAGTATCTGGCTTCATTCATTTCTCCATTTGACAGCAGATGGATTTATTGAGAAACTACTTGTGGCAGGTATTACTCCAGGTCCTCAGGAGTAAAACTGATAAAGTCCTTAACTCATGACTTTACTTTGCAGTGGAGGTAGATGTGATACAGCCGGATCCATCCTCTACCTGTTAAGCCTTCACTTCCATCCTGAATTGACTAAGCAATGACCACTTTCACTTTAGGGCTTCCCTGGTGGCTCAGATAGTAAAGAATTTGCCTGCAAGGCAGGAGACCTGGGTTCAATCCCTGGGTCAGGAAGATCCCCTGGAGAAGGGAATGGCTAACCACTCCAATATTCTTGCCTGGAGAATTCCATGGACAGGGCAGCCTGGTGGGCTACAGTCCATGGGGTCATGAACAGTTGGACAAGACAGAGCAACTACCACTTTCTACCCTTAATGCATGTATACCCTCTAGGCTCCCACCTGCAGCCTTGTTCTCTTGCTTCACATTTCTTGCTGACCAGTCGCTTACTGTGATAGTAATCATCCACTTCTATCCACTCTGCCTTAAGCTTCTCAAACCTACATTTCACATCTGCACCACTCTGACTGACCTCCAGATGGCTTAGAGAAAACTCAACTTGAAAGTTTCACAGGCTTTGTAAGCATAAAGTACAAAATACTAAGAACTCAGTATTTCTACTCCACACCTCCTCTAATGTCAACCAGCCTTTGCAATGTCATGTTGAAATGGGAATCCGAGCTCTTGTCTGCGGAGCTGAAGAATGCAATCCATGGACACAGAGACACTCACACAGGCAGAATTTTATTTCAGAGAGTAGAACTACAAAGCTCCCAGCATAGAGACCGAGAGGGGAAAAGTGCCCAGAGACAGCAGGAATCACAACAGTTTATATCTTTGCCAATATTGATCTGTTTGCTTTTGGTTGGTTTAGGGTTCCCAATGTATTCAATCCCTGATCAATCAGTTTAAAAGTCATCATGCATAGTTTATCAATTTTATAACCTTTTTAAATCTCTGAGTCCTTAAGTTCTTCTAAAACATTGTCTCCATCCCCCAACCTTTTCTCGTGACCTCAGGCCATTGTTTATGGACTAGATGTATATCTTAGTGTTGATGGTGTTTTCTTTCTCAACAAATTGGACAACCCAGACAGGATTGTCCTGTCATAGGTTCCCGTGATTTATGGTCTCCAGGCCAGGAAGGTATTCCTCTGAATGTCAAGACAACCGGAACACGAGTATGGTTATGGGTTTCTGGAATGAGACACTTATATGAGAGAATAAGTGGAAATTAGAATTGAATTTTTAAAGGAAGAAACCAAGGGTTTAACCCTGCATTGACCATCTAATATTTTCTAGGTCAATGTCTTTAATAAATACCATTCATTTATTAAACCAACTGATCTCCCAGTCTCTCACCTACACATTCCCACAGCTTTTGCTCTATTTTGGCCAAGTTGCCTACCAAAAAAGCGTGTATATTATATGATATGATAATATATTAATGTTATTTAATATAATATGATAAGATATGTGATATGATATAGTATAATAAATTGACTTCTTAACTTTAATTTCACTATAGCTTCTTCCAATAAAGCTCAAGTTCATCTCAATTACTGAAAAAATTATCATTTAAAAAATCTCTACACATCAAAATCCTTTACCACTTAAATCTTTCCAAGGCTTCAGAAAACCCATATTGTTTATTATTTTTTTATATATTTCAGTATTTTTCAATTTTTCAATGTTTTCAATATTTTTACATATTTCAGTATTTTTCAATTCATATTTATTATTTTTTTAATATATTTTCAGTATTTTTTATATATTTCAGTATTTTTCAATTACTGAAAAAATAATCATTTAAAAAATCTCTACACATTAAAATCCTTTACCACTTAAATCTTTCCAAGGCTTCAGAAAACCACATGGCATAAAGGGCACTTCGTATCTGTCATCTGCTTATATGGTATCCTGCTACCCCTCTTTGTTTCCCAGAAGAACACTATTTATTTAACATGTTTACAATTTCTCCATTTTCATATCTCCTCTTGTTTATTTGTCTAGAAATATAGTTCGGTGTTGTTCTGAACAAATTTTTTGCATATATATTCCATGGGGTTGCAAACGAGTTAAACAGGACTTAATGACTAAATAACATGCATACATAAATGTATATTTATATATATAATTATATGAATGTTTACTTGGCAAGTTAGAGAGCAATATACTTTGTACAATTACTTAATCATTTTTACTTTTTTTGCAGCATTTTCTTGGATTTATTTTCTTATTCCTTCAAGAGCATTTTCAAAGTGGGTTTTTGAGGGCTAATTTTGGAGTCTTGTGGTATCTACATGAATATCTGTGGTATCTATATAAATCTAGATTTAAAGTTATTTTTATCAACCACTTTATAATTATTACTCAATTTAATTTTTACGTCTGGGATTGCTGTTGGGAATTCTGATGTTAGAGTTTCACTGCTCTGTAGGTAACATTTCTTTTTTTTTCTGGAAGCTTTTAAGTTTACAAGTGTATGCCAGTTTCTGTTTATATAAAATGCTTTGCACTGTATGAATAATGTAAATCTGAGACACTTAATCTTTATTTGATGTTTATAATCATTTTATCATATATCTCTCCCTATTTGTATGTGTATGAGCATATATATGCATGTGTGTGTGTGTGTATATATATATATATATGTATTTATTCATTTATTTCCATCCTCTTTTTGAACTCACATTTTCTTTGTTCTGCTTCTAATCTACACATATCTTAAGCTTTACTTTTTATCCTTTTCTTTTGCCTTCTTAGAGAGTTACTCACACTGACGATCTTGCTCATATTTTTTCCTATTGTATCACATATCTTTGCTGTTTATTTCAATCATTGTTCTATGCATAACTCATATTTTACCTGGATATTTTTATGACTTCTTACCCCTGTTTTGTTTAAAAATATCATTTCTTGTCACTTTTGAGAATATTTTCTATAGAAATTATATTTATCAAATTGTTCTAATAATCTTGCTTAATGCTTTATCTATTAAACATTATTTTTTTATTTTAATGTGTTTGAACTCTTTGACCTATAAGCTTATGTCTTGGGATAACAGCTATTCTGTCTGATTATGGTAATTAGGCAAAGGCTGCTAGAAATGCAGTGGCAAAGAAACAGGCATTTTCTGCTTGCTTGCTTTAAAAAAGAAAATTATTGAGGTATGGTAGTCATTATAACAAGTTAAACATATTTAACAAATACTGTTAGGTAGTTAGAATAGGGAAAAGGAGTCCAGAATGGCGGTGGCTAAAAAACCCGAAGGGAAAAGCCCACAAAAATAGAACAAAGGAAGGTCCGAGGACCGGAGTGAGAACCTCAGGTAAAACAAACAGCACTCCTGGCTGGGCCAATTTACATAGGACAGGCCCAGGGACAGAGAAACATATAAAAAGAGGAGCCAAAGTTTTCTTCTCCCTCTCTCTCCCGCGCAATGGGGTGCTATTCTCTTCGAATCTTTGGATCCACGTGCCCTCATGCCTCGAAGATGGATCTTCCCGCTATCATCTAAATGAAATAGAGCTGTAACACTGATTTATTTAAGAGCTATAACACAGTCCGTTCGAGACAGAGCTGTAACACAGTCTGTCCAAGACCCGAGAGCTGTGACCCGCCGAGGGAGCTTTAATGTCCGTCACTCCAAATCTTTCTTTTGAAGAGACAAAAACGGAGGAGCATACCCTCGCCTGACAAACACAATTTGATAAGCTCAGAAGTAAATACACACCTGTGAAATCACCCACACAGCCAATACCATAAACATAAAATTTGTCTTTGAGAATATGACCTTCAGAGAAAATTCAGAGTTATAGGAATCAGAAGTTCTGTGAGAAGGAAATATGCAAACCTGGCAATAATTAATGAAAATAATTTCTTAGTGACAGTACATACTGGGTGAGACAAGTGTTACATCATTTTGATAGGATTTTTAAAATGAATTTTAGAGACACATATTGCAAGTAAAAATAACTAAATCCAGTGATAGCTAGTATTAGGTTATAAATATTTAGGATATTTCTGATAAAGTTTTATAAATCAAATTATTCATTTCCTGGGGGTTTTTAGTCCTTAGGCAATGGGAAGAGTTTTGTTTTGTTTTGTTTTGTTTTTTGGTAGCATTTCTATATATTCATTCTGCACAAAAACCTTAATAAGGGGAACTTAAGTTATTTATTCTTCACACTTTTTAACATAGGAATTTTGCATGAACCTGTTAGCTTGCCATAAGACATTATTTTGATTTTTTATGGAGATTGCTTTTAAAATAGTTTGATGTTTCGGGTTGAAAGTAAACAAAGTTTAAAATGCAAAAGTGAGTTTGGCAATTTTTAATAGTTTCTGATGTAAAAGGATTCCACCAATCTGTAGAAGCATGCTCCTCTGCTGCACCAGTTGCAGTTAGAATTTTACTAAAGCAGGTTGTAAACGTCCCACCTGGATAAAGCTGCTAGAGGAACACCATCAGTATCCTACAAGGGTTGCTTGGATTTTACTCCCTTGAGAAGGTTTTGATAGTATGAATGAGTTTACAAAAGCAGGCATACAGAAAAAAAACAAAGTCTTTTTTAACAGGAAGACCCAAACAGTGGGATACACAGGTTCTATACACACACACACACACACACACACACACACACACACACAGTAGATGTGGTGGGTATCTCTGGACACTTCCCAGATCCTCCAGATGCTAAGATATAGGTACTCAAGGGCTTAGAGCCCATCCCTTCTTGATACGGGGAGTAGTCTCACCTAGTCACAATTTTTCTCTTGGGAGTAGCCCACCTACCTACTACTGATTATTCCAGGCTGGAATACAAAGCCCCACCCCTTTCCCTCTATTTGTTACATGTCTATTCCTACACTTCCCATCTCAGAGTGCCAGTGGGGATACCTGAGTCGTCTGTATCAATTGCAGCAGCAGTTCAATTTCTCTATCTGCTCAATTCTGTTTCTTCTCTCCTTTATAGGTGTTTTTTTGTTTTGTTTTGTTTTTGTTTTTGTTTTTTTAATTTATTTCACTGCTCCAGGTCTTAGTTAACGGCATTATGAATCTTCATTGCAGCATGTGGGATCTAGTTCCTTGACCAGGGATCCAACCCAGGCCACCTTGTATTGGGAGAGCAGAGTCTTAACTGGACCCCTGGGGAAGTCCCAGCAGGTGGTATCCTTGAGAGCACATTTCCCCCAAATTCCTGCATTCAGATCTCCATCTTGTCAGGGTTTGTTTTAAAGGAATCTACAACATACTGAGCAACATTTTCCACTGGAATTCCTTGTGCTTCTGCCACTGAAAGTCTTGGGCTTTCTTCTGTTGTTATAGTATTCATTAGTCCTCATATCCTTCTGTATTATTGAAGGCTATTGAAATTTATTCAATAGACAATGAGAATTATCTTCTGTTATGGGGAAAGAGTACCCAGATATATGAAATAATATTTTATGGCTATCCTCTCTTGACGTTCATATTTGTTACATGCTATCACATTTACCTTTCACTTCACAACACAGTATTTTTTGAGGTAGAGGGGTTTGTTGACCAAGTTTCACTGGTTATATAGAAATTTACAGATCAACACTGTGATACTGAAAAAGATATTAAAGATTCCTTGACATAGAACTACAACTATAAAAGTAAAGTGTTGCAGCACTGCATGTTGAGATTGGTTCTTGCTTTCAGAAGAAAAAAAGATTGTGTTCTAACCTGGATGGAATATTTTCAAGATATCTGGGCCTGAAGTCCATCTACTTGGATTCAACCGACATCTGGGTCTTGCTGATAGTGGAAATGCTGTCTAGCTTTGCCCTACATGGCTGTGTGGTTTTGAGTTAGACTTGTTGTTGGGTCTAGACCATACTTGATTACCAAGATTCAAGGTTAGTTCCAGGGTGATTCTATGTCCGTATTTGATTTCTTTGCTTCTCAAATGGTGTCACAGATCTTTCAGCTCCAGCTTCAGTTCCAGTATTCATGATGCAATCTTGCACTTTTAGTCCTGACCTTAATAGTCTCTTTTTTATACTCACATCTAACTCCCCAAAGTGTTGCTTCATTCACTTATCCATCTATCCATCCATTTATTTGTTCATTTATCTATTCATCTATCTTAGGACTGTTCTCTAGAAGTGGAAACTGACATAAAGAGGTCTTGCTCAAATGATTTTTTTGTGGGAGTGCTCTCAGAAGAAGAGAAGGAAAAGAATCAGGTCAAAGCAGGGAAAAATCTAAGCAAGGTTATGACTTTCTTGGAGACTTGCATTGGTCTGATCCATGAGGGATATTTTATAGCACAAATTGCACCATAGACTTAGTCCTACTTTCTGGCAATTATTCCACCTTAGTCAATCACTGGCCAGGGTTTGAGATTTGGAAAGCACAGAAACAAATGCATTCTCAAGAGAAGGGGATAAATATTAATTGGTACCTAGGCCAACACTTTCAACAGTGTGAAAAGGAAATGCCGCAGAATACCAGGCAGAGAGAAGTGAAGTGACAATGACAGTCTCTGCTATAACATCCACATGTCCATCATCTCTCATCCATCTAATGATTCATTTACCTATACATCCAAAGACTTACTGCACATACATTTTGCCAGCTTCTGGGAATAAAGGAAATGTCCTTTGGTCCAAAGAAAAACATGCAATATAGTGGAGAAAGGAAAAAAGTAAATTAAAACTAAACTAGGGCACTCCTAGTTCTTTCTCACTGAATGGGGTTATATAGTTTCCTTTAAAGAAAAAAAAATTTTTGATGTGGATCATTTTTAAAGTTTTTATTGAATTTGTTACAGTATTGCTTCTGTTTTATGCTTTGGTTTCTTGGCTGTGAGACATACGGGACCTTAGCTCCCCCATCAAGGATCAAACTCACACCCCTGCATCAGAAGGTGAAGTTTTAACCAGTGGACAACCAAGGAATTTCCCTAGAAAATTTTCTAAAGGAGCCAAGTGTTAACAGTAATAATAAAAGGAGGCTATTAGTTGCTAAAAAGAGTGAGAGGAGGTACAGTGAATGGCAGAACAGAAGTTATTACAGCTCATCCTTGATAGCAGAAAATCTAGTCAAATTGGTATTTCTTTGGGCCCATTTTACTGTTTGGACAGAGGTAAAAAGAGTGGGTGTTTGTGAAGGGCTTGATAAAATAGATTAGAGGGTTCTGTTGTCTTCCCTAGAATCAGGTTTACTTTATTAAAACCAAAGCTCTTATCTCAAGAGAAAGGAGCATCAGTTTGAATAAGGTTATTACAAAGAGAGATTGTCTCCTTAGTCACTTGACTGCATAATGTTTAAGAGGCTCTTAACATTCCTATTAAATTCCTACAATCTTAGGTTGAAAATAATTATATTGGGGTGAGAAATTAACAATAATTCAGTTCAGTGCAGTTCAGTACAGTCGCTCAGTCATTTCTGACTCTTTGCGACTCCATGAATTGCAGGACACCAGGCTTCCCTGTCCATCACCAACTCCCGGAGTTTACTCAGACCCATGTCCATCGAGTCAGCGATGCCATCCAACCATCTCTTCCACTGTCATCACCTTTTCCTCCTGCCCTGAATCCCTCCAGCATCAGGGTCTTTTCCAGTGAGTCAACTCTTCACATGAGGTGGCCAAAGTACTGGAGTTTTAGCTTTGGCATCAGTCCTTCCAGTGAACACCCAGGACTGATCTCCTTCAGGATGGACTGGTTGGATCTCTTTGCAGTCCAGGGACTCTCAAGACTCTTCTCCAATACCAAAGTTCAAAAGCATCAATTCCTCGGTGCCCAGCTTTCTTCACAGTCCAACTCTCACACCCATACATGACCACTGGAAAAACCATAGCCTTGACTAGATGGACCTTTGTTGGGAAAGTAATGTCTCTGCTTTTTAATATGCTATCTAGGTTGGTCATACCTTTCCTTCCAAGGAGTAAGCATCTTTTAATTTCATGGCTGCAATCACCATCTGCAGTGATTTTGGAGCCCCCCAAAATAAAGTCTGACACTGTTTCCACTGTCTCCCCATCTATTTGCCATGAAGTGATGGGACCAGATGCCATGATCTTAGTGTTTTGAATGTTAAGCTTTAAGCCAACCTTTTCACTCTCCTCTTTCACTTTCATCAAGAGGCTTTTTAGTTCCTCTTCACTTTCTGCCATAAGGATGGTGTCATCTGCATATCTGAGGTTATTGATATTTCTCCTGGCAATCTTGATTCCAGCTTGTGTTTCTTCCAGCCCAGCATTTCTCATGATGTACTCTGCATATAAGTTAAACAAGCAGGGTGACAATATACATCCTTGATGTACTCCTTTTCCTATTTGGAACCAGTCTGTTGTTCCATGTCCATTTCTAACTGTTGCTTCCTGATCTGCATACAGGTTTCTCAAGAGGCAGATCAAGTGGTCTGGTACTCCCATCTCTTAAAGAATTTTCCACAGTTTATTGTGATCCACACAGTCGAAGGCTTTGGCATAGTCAATAAAGCAGAAATAGATGTTTTTCTGGAACTCTCTTGCTTTTTTGATGATCCAGCAGATGTTGGCAATTTGACCTTTGGTTCCTCTGCCTTTTCTAAAACCAGCTTGAATATATGGAAGTTCTCGGTTCACGTATTGCTGAAGCCTGGCTTGGAGAATTTTGAGCATTACTTTAGTAGCATGTGAGATGAGTGCAATTGTGAGGTAGTTTGAGCATTCTTTCGGATTGCCTTTCTTAGGGATCGAAATGAAAACTGACATTTTCCAGTCCTGTGGTCACTGCTGAGTTTTCCAAATTTGCTGGCATATTGAGTGCAGCACTTTCACAGCATCATCTTTCAGGATTTGAAATAGCGCAATTGGAATTCCATCACCTCCACTAGCTTTGAACATAGTGATACTTTCTAAGGCCCACTTGACTTCACATTCCAGGATGTCTGGCTCTAGGTGAGTGATCACACCATTGTGATTATCTGGGTCGTGAAGATCTTTTTTTGTACTGTTCTTCTGTGTATTCTTGTCACCTCTTCTTGATATCTTCTGCTTCTGTTAGGTCCATACCATTTCTGTCCTTTATCGAACACATCTTTGCCTGAAATGTTCCCTTGATATCTCTAATTTTCTTGAAGAGATCTCTAGTCTTTCCCATTCTGTTGTTTTCCTCTATTTCTTTGTATTGATCTCTGAGGAAGGCTTTCTTTTCTCTCCTGGCTATTCTTTGGAACTCTGCATTCAAATGGGAATATCTTTCCTTTTCTCCTTTGCTGTTTGCTTCTCTTCTTTTCACAGCTATTTGTAAGGCCTCCTCAGACAACCATTTTACCTTTTTGCATTTCTTTTCCATGGGGATGTTCTTAAACCTGTCTCCTGTACAATGTCACAAACCTCCGTCCATAGTTCATCAGGTACTCTATCAGATCTAGTCCCTTAAATCTATTTCTCACTTCCACTGTATTTTCATAAGGGATTTGATTTAGGTCATACCTGAATGATCTAATGGTCTTCCCTACTTTCTTCACTTTAAGTCTCATTTTGGCAATAAGGAGTTAATGATCTGAGCCACAGTCAGCTCCCAGTCTTGTTTTTGCTGACTGTATAGAGCTTCTCCATCTTTGGCTGCAAAGAATATAATCAATCTGATTTCGGTGTTGACCATCTGGTGATGTCCATGTGTAGAGTCTTCTCTTGCGTTGTTGGAAGAGGGTGTTTGCTATGACCCGTGCGTTCTCTTGGCAAAACTGTATTAGCCTTTGCCCTGCTTCATTCCGTACTCCAAGGCCAAATTGCCTGCTACTCCAGGTGTTTCTTGACTTCCTACTTTTGCATTCCAGTGCCCTATCATGAAAAGGACATCTCTTTTGGGTGTTAGTTCTAAAAGGTCTTGTAGGTCTTCATAGAACTGTTCAACTTCAGCTTCTTCACGGTTACTGGTTGGGGCAAAGGCTTGGATTATCGTGATATTGAATGGTTTGCCTTGGAAACAAACAGAGATCATTCTGTCATTTTTGAGATTGCATCCAAGTACTGCATTTCGGACTCTTTTGTTGACCATGATGGCTACTCCATTTCTTCTAAAGGATTCCTGCCCACAGTAGTAGATATAATGGTCATCTGAGTTAAATTCACCCATTCCAGTCCATTTTAGTTTGCTGATTCTTAGAATGTCGACATTCACTCTTGCCATCTCCTGTTTGACCACTTCCAATTTGCCTTGATTCATGGACCTAACATTCCAGGTTCCTATGCAATATTGCTCTTTACATCATCGGACCTTGCTTCTCTCACCAGTCACATCCACAACTGGGTGTTGTTTTTGCTTTGGCTCCATCTCTTCGTTCTATCTGGAGTTATTTCTCCACTGATCTACAGTAGCATACTGGGCCCCTACTGACCTGGGGAGTTCCTCTTTCAGTATCCTATCATTTTGCCTTCTCATACTGTTCATGGGGTTCTCAAGGTGAGAATACTGAAGTGGTTTGCCATTCCCTTCTCCAGTGAACCACATTCTGTCAGTCCTCTCCACCATGATCTGACCATCTTGGGTGGCCCCACAAGGCATGGCTTAGTTTCATTGAGTTAGACAAGACTGTGGTCCTGTGATCAGATTGGCTAGTTTTCTGTAGTTATGGTTTTAGTGTGTCTGCCCTCTGATGCCCTCTTGCAACACCTACTGTCTTACTTGGGTTTCTCTTCCCTTGGACATGGGGTATCTCTTCACGGCTGCTCCAGCAAAGCACAGCTGCTGCTCCTTACCTTGGACGAGGGGTATCTTCTCATGGCCACCCCTCGAATCCCATGGACTATACAATCCATGGAGTTCTGCACACGAGAATACTGGAGTGGGTAGCCTTTCCCTTCTCCAGGGGATCTTGCCAACCCAGGGATTGAACCTTGGTCTGCTGCATTGCTGGCAGATTCTTTACCAGCTGAGCCACAAGGGGAGCTCATAACAATGATTACTGAAATTAATCTTCAGGTTGACTAGCCAAGTAGAAAAGAGAGGGACAATTCAAGTAAAAGACAGCATAGTATATAAATGTTTACAGAAAGCATTTATTTGAAATCTAAATGCTTTTTCGCTAGACAAAGTTTTGGGATAGGGTCTGGTTGAGACTGGCTTATAAGAAAACTTACATGTCATTGGAGTAGGTTATGTACAGGAGTGGTATGATCAATCTTTGCTTTATACTATAGTACTGTATGAGGAGATTTCTCAGAAAGATAAACTTAGATGAGATTAGTTAGCTGTCCATTTTATTTCTATGACTTGCTACCTCAAAATGATCATGTCACCTCTTTGCTTATAACTAGAGGTGGGTGAGGGGGACAGTAAAGCTGTTATTGCTCTACTCTCAGTGGGGTCATTTATGCCTGTTTGCAGTGAACTCAGGTTGGCTCGTCCTTTCTAGGTTCTCTTTTACTGAAAAAACACTTCAATTTTTTCATTGAATATCCACTACTCCTTCGTGTTCTGCAGGTCAAGCTGACAGGTCTGGTTAATGAGATTCATAGTAATTGACTCAAGAATGAACGTGTGACCCAACCCATGCCAAGAACAATTAGCCTTATGAATTTTGCATGGCACTCTCAGGGAAAAAAAACATGCTCACTTTCTCTGAGGTTAATAAATCACAAAATGCAACTTTTAATTCATTGTTAGCTGTCTCAGACACTTTGTGGGGGAGAACTTTCTCAGAGTAAAACCAATATAGAAGGAAACAGAGAAAAGAGATGGAAGAAATTATTTCTTGAAGATATAATTTTGCAACCTCATTAGAATCATGTCTGAAGTCCATCTAGTAATGGTCATGCTTTCCAATATACGAAAATTTCTTTTTGTAAATAAGTCAGATTGAGTTATAGTTCAGGTTCTTGGACTCAGGAGTAATGACCCGTAAACTTACTTTCCAGTCAAAGCTCCAAACTGCCTCATGTCTGTCCATTCTAAACACAAAACATGATGGGTTTCTCATCTCTTTGCTATTAATTTCCTTTTCTTTTTTGGACTTAGTAACACCATTTTGAATTGATTACTTTAGCCCAGAGATGCAACTATTGGTGGGAAGTACTGCTCTTACTATACAAAGCTCTAATCAGGCAAAGTCATTTGAGGAACTGTTCAATTCTCTTCCAAACCCCATTCCCCACTCCCAAGCTTCTTTCTTGTCTGAAGTTACAAAATTAGAGGAAGTTCACAGCCAGTCAGATCATTAACTGATGAACACAAAAACAAAGAGGTGATTTAAGAGCTATTTAAGAGGCCATCGGACATTGGAAATGAGGGATAGGACAGAGTTTGTAAGGACTTTGGCTGTCTTTGGTACTCTAGTGAATAACAGTACCATTAAGGGAAAGTTTTAGAGAGAGATAATATAATTCTGGCTGTATGTCTTTCCATCTCAATCACCCCAAGCTGGTCTAATTTGTTCCTCCATGGATTTTACTAATATCATCGCTGATTTTCCTATATCTGCTCTTATTCACTGCTGCCTAAAGGCCAGTGAGAATTTTCAAAATCCAAGCCCGAAAACATAAACTCTGCTTAAAACACGTCAACTATCCTCAGGAGAATAAAAAAGAATCATGTTAAGAAACTGAATTCCAGAGAACACTGTTTCAAAGGCATTGTAGTTTACCATCATCTAAGAAATATTAGGTCAGTTCAATTCAGTTCAGTCACCCAGTCCTGTCCGACTCTTTGTGACCTCATGGACTGCAGCACACCAGGCCTCTCTGTCCATCACCAACTCCTGGAGTCCACCCAAACCCATGTCCATTGATTTGGTGATGCCATCCAACCATCTCTTCCTCTGCTGTCCCCTCCTGCCCCCGCCTTCAATCTTTCCTAGCATCAGGGTCTTTTCGAATGAGTCAGTTTTTCACATCAGGTGGCCAAAGTATTGGAGTTTCAGCTTTAACATCAGTCCTTCCAATGAATACTGAGGACTGATTTCCTTTTGGATGGACTGGTTGGATCTCCTTGCAGTCCAAGGGATTCTCAAGAGTCTTCTCCAACATCATAGTTCAAAAGCATCAATCCTTTGGCCTTCAGCTTTCTTTATAGTCCATTTCTCACATCTATACATGACTACTAGTAAAACCATAGCTTTGACTAGACAGACATTTGTTGGCAAAGTAAGGTCTCTGCTTTTTAATATGTTGTCTGGGTTGGTAATAACTTTTTTCCAAGGAGCAATCATCTTTTAACTTCATGGCTGCAGTCACCATGTGCAGTGATTTTTGAGCCCAAAAAAGTAGTCTGTCACAGTTTCTCCATCTATTTGCCATGAAGTGATGGGACCAGATACCATGATCTTAGTTTTCTGGATATTGAGTTTTAAGCCAACTTTTTCACTCTCCTCTTTCACTTTTATCAAGAGGCTCTTTAGTTCTTCTTCACTTTCTGCCATAAAGGTGGTGTCATCTGCATATCTGAGGTTATTTACATTTCTCCAGGCAATCTTGATTCCAGTTTGTGCTTCATCCAACCCACTGTGTCTCATGATGTACTCTGCAGATAAGTTAAATAAGCAGGGTGACAATATACAGCCTTGACGTACTCCTTTTCCTCTTTGGAACCAGTCTGTTGTTCCATGTCCATTTCTAACTGTTGCTTCTTGACCTCCTGCATACAGATTTCTCAGGAGGCAGGACAGGTGGTCTGGTATTCCCATCTCTTGAAGAATTTTCCACAGTTCGTTTGATCCACACAGTCAAAGGCTTTGGCATGGTCAATAAAGCAGAAATAGATGTTTTTCTGGAACTCTCTTGCTTTTTTGATGATCCAGCAGATGTTGGCAATTTGATCTCTGGTTCCTCTGCCTTTTCTAAATCCAGCTTGAACATCTGGAAGTTCGCGGTTCACGTACTACTGAAGCCTGGCTAGGAGATTTTTGAGCATTACTTTGCTAGCGTGTGAGATGAGTACAATTGTGTGGTAGTCTGTGCATTCTTTGGCATTGCCTTTCTTTGGGATTGGAATGCAAACTGACCTTTTCCAGTCCTGTGGCCACTGCTGAGTTTTCCAAATTTGCTGGCATATTGAGTGCAGCACTTTCACAGCATCATCTTTAAGGATTTGAAACAGCTCAACTGGAATTCCATCACCTCCCTAGCTTTCTTAGTAGTGATGCTTCCTAAGGCCCACTTGACTTTGCATTCCAGATGTCTGGCTCTAGGTGAGTGATCACACCATCATGATTATCTGGGTTGTGGAGATCCTTTTTGTATAGTTCTTCTGTGTATTCTTGCCACCTCTTCTTAATATCTTCTGCATCTGTTAGGTTAAAGGCATTGCAGAGTTCACCATCATCTAAGAAATATTTAGTTACATTGTGAAAATTATATAAATAGCAATGATCAGCAGACTCTAACTCTACCTGCCCATCAACCTCAGTCAGTCCAACACATCCCCTTCTAGTAAGTCCTTGCACTATGGCAACCCTCAGCACACTCACCTGCCTCCACTCCTGGGGCTTTTGATCATGCCCTTCACTCTGCTGGAGCAAGCCAGGTTGCCATATCCTATTGCTCAAGATATTTTTTCTTCATTTCCCTAATGTCCCTCACTAGAGCACACCCCACTATTAATTTTTTAAATTTATATTTTATAATTTTTATTGGGGTAGAGTTGATTTTCAATGCTGTGTTAGTTTCAGGTATTGAGCAAAGTGATTCAATTATACATATACCTACTCTGTTTTAGATTCTCTTCCCATTTAGGCCACTACAGGGTGTTGAGTAGAGTTACCTGGGCTGTACACTAAGTCCTTGTTAGTTACCTATTGTGGCTCAGTGGTGAAGAATCTGCCTGCTAAGGCAGGAGACACAGGAGATGTGGGTTCTATCCCTGGGTCAGGAAGATCCCCTGAAATAGGAAATGGCCACTCACTCCAGTGTTCTTGCCTGGAGAATCCCAGGGATGGGATCACACAGAGTCGGACACAACTGAAGTGACTTAGCAGCAGCAGCAGTGTGTATATGTCAATTGCTAACTTCCAGTTTATTCCCTCTATATCCCCCAGTAAATATAAATTTATTTTCCATATCTGTAACTCTGTTTTTTTTTTTTTTAATAGCTCTTTTGTGGCTCTTTTTAAAAGATTCTATATATAAGCAATATCATATGATATTTGTGGTTTGATATCATTATGTGATGATTTGATTACTTAAACTCTTTTCTCACTGAACTATGTGCTCCATGAGGGTAGAGATCATTTCAATTTTTGTTCATTATTTTCTGTGTCTTGTTAGTGCCTGTCTCATTATATACCCCTCATTTATCACTTGAAGGATGAGAATTTTTTGAGAGTGTATATAAACATTTTGTTAAAAACTATTTTCCTTTTACTGGTTGCTGCATGTCTGAGTCCATAAAGAACAAACTTTTTCAAAAATATTCTTCTCTGTCCTGTGGCTCTGTCTCAGTTTCATTTTTATATATCATCAAGATGAAGCCCCTTCTGTTCTCCTTTGACAATAAATGTTTGCACCAAATATTAGTTGGTAGGATTTTGAATCTAGAACATATTATGTAATAGTTGAGTGTAGTTCTATGGATGGTATTGCTCTCAATTTAGGCAGGATTACTGATACCATTCCTTTGATAGAAGAAGTTAATTTTTCTTACTGCAATTTTTTACTCTGGAAATATCAGAAAACTCACTGTTCAGTGGTTTCTTAATCTCTTGCCATTTAAAATGACAATTTATGTGGTAGAAATGACGGCACAAGGGAATGTTATTTATTTCTGCAAGGTTTATGTAATGGACAGAGTGCAGACAGCAGATAAAGCTGAATATTTGTGCCTGGGCTAGAGAATATTTTAATTGCAAATTCACCAGTAGAGGAATTCTTGCCACTCCTTTAGAGGAGAATAAATAGATGATCTCCTCTTACTTCTCCATGCATACTTATGAACTTTATCAGAGAATCAGGCTAGACATAACGGCACTCGTTTAACTATTTCTATGCTTTCTATCCCTGGAATTGTTATAGCTAACTCATTAGCTACAATACATGTGCTTTAAGAAGGTCTTGGTGGAATTTATTAAAATGACCCATTTGCCAGATCAGGATGCCCCATTTGCTCTACTGGAAAGTGATTTGCAGACAGAAAATAAGAAGTTTGTGCATGAGATTAAAAATACAAACACAATTTGTCAGTGTTTTTGCTGCCTGAATTTGGAGGAACAGTTTTTAATTTTCTAGATGCTAGTGCTTATGATGTTTCAGGCACTATTCTATACACAATTAATTTATGGAATCCCCATAACAAGTTATCAGACATTATCACAGTTGAAGAGGAAACAGACCTAGAGAGGATAACAGCCTGAGGCAACACAGATAGTGAGTGCCGGCTCAGGACCAGAAGGCAGCAACAGTCCACGCCCTTCCCCCCGTGTCGGGCATTGCCTCTAGAGTTTATTATAGGTTTATTTATTTGTTTTTTTTTTTTGGACTGATCTCTAAAACTAATCAGTTAAACATTTAAGAAACTTAAAGTGCAATCCATTTAATGTTCGTTTTATACACATTTATTGACCTTGAAAAGCTACCTGAAGGTGCATTGTTTGCTTCCTTGATTTTTCTCTTGCAGGCAAATAAGGAAGTGTGTTCTTCTCAAGGTGTTTACAGCTTGATCTGTCTTCCCAGACACAGCTGTTTCAATAAGATGCTGACACTCTTTCCATGAGAGGTGGGGCTGACATTGATTTGAATATGAGTAAAACTGTGTCTAAAGTGGCAGTGACCAAGACAAGGTCATTAAAAATGATATAATAGCTGCCTAGTCATCTTGAGGTACTTGTTCCTGCAACTCAGTCATCATGCTGCGATGAAGCCTCAACCACATGGAGAGGGTCCTGGAGTTGTTCTGGTCACCAGCCTCTATAGAGATCCCAGCCAGCAGACAGCATCAGACAGCAGGCACGCGTGTGAAGACTAACACAGATGACTCCTGTCTCCAGTTTTTGAGTCTTTCTGCCTAAGACTTCAAACATTGCAAATTAGAGACAAACTACTCCTTGTGTGGCCTGTCTAAATTCCTGACCCATAAAGTCTGGAATATAATAAAGGCTATTTATTTATGCCATTAGTTCTGTGTCACTTTGTTAATTAGCAACAGATAGCTGGAATAATAAAATAGGGCTAATATTTCTGGTCTTTTGTAAGGTATATAGTTAATTCTTGAAGCAATAATGTAATTGGAATCATTCATTATAGTATCCTGAAAGAACTTAAAAACACTTTAGATCAAATGCATCTAATTTTTTAAAAAATCAGAGTGGGAATTTAAATTTGAATTTTAGTGATGACTTTTTCACTTTTGTTGCTGTTTAGTCTCTAAGTTGTGTCTGACTGTTTTGCGACCCCAAGAACTGTAGCCCACCAGGCTCCTCTGTCCATGGGATTTTCCAGGTAGGAATACTGGAGTGGGTTGCCATTTCCTTCTCCAGAGGATCTTCCCAACCCAGGGATCAAACCTGCGTCTCTTGGGTCTCTTGCATTGGCAGGTGGGTTCTTTACCACTGAGTCACCTGGGAAGCAATTTATATTTTATCTCTTCTCAAATGTTTTGTGCCTCATTTTCTTTCTTTTTCAAATTCTTAACTGCTGACATCATGATGCTTTTATTATTGTGGTTAATTACAAACTTTTGCAGAAAACACTTCCTTGCATGGCCACATGACTATATGAGTGCTGACATATTTACCAAATTTTAGCATAAAGAAGTAGCTTCAGGTCACTGGCACGTATGATTGAAACTAATTTTATTTCTAATATTATCATTGTAAACTGAAAGTTAATTAGCTATTTTTCCCAGCCATAGAGGGTAGTCAATAGCTAATATTTCAGAGGTATGGAAGAGAAATATCAGGTAAAATTTTCTGAGTGATTTTTCAATTAAAAAAATCCTGACAGCAGTTTGTGTGTGTGTGTGTGTGTGTTTATGTGTTTTGATACCTGATCTTCTGGGGCAGGGTATCTAAACCTGAGATTGTTCATGACTCAAAATACTGAAATAATTTAAGTTTACTAGACCTGAGTTTTAGTACAATTTTTAAGGTTTTATTTGAATATATTAAGTACCTGATTAAAGAAGCATGAGTATTTTGATAGATGAGACATTAATTATCTCTCAAGGACTCTAAATTTTTTCACTGTGTTGACAATTTTATGTGATATAATCATATGCTCTAATATTTTAAACATATAACTTTTGACATTTTAAAAATGTGAGATTTAAAAGAAGCAATCACAAATATATTTTAAAAACTAAAATAATATTTTTTCAGCTTATCATTACAAAATGGCAGATATGATGTTTTCTAAGACAAAAGCTAGCAAGATAAAGGAAAGTGGAAGTGAGAGATCTATGATGTATAAGAAAAAACCTCCAGTAGTTCATGAGGTTAAATATGTCCTAAAACAAGTGAACAAATTAATTAAAAAAACATAGATATAAGACAAATCATGATACTTTTAAGAAAAGTAGAAAATAATCTGTTTGAATCCTTTCCGGTAGATAAACTGTACTAAGCACTCACTTTGAGCCAGCAGTTGTGACAAATTTTGGGACACAAAGAGACCCTTACCCTCAAACATATTAAGTTCTGGAGGGAGATATATTTGGCATAAACACATAATGACAGGCAGTGTGCAAGTGGACGTGTGTTAAGAAAAATGGTAAGCAAAAGTGTCCATGGAGACAAAGGTTCTCTGACTGGGGATCTCCCTAACAAATCTGGGGCGAGGACAATACCTCATGAAAATTTTGAAGGTGGAGTTACAAAAGGATGAGAGACAGAACATTCCAGAAAGAAGAGGCAGCCTCAAGATAGAGTCCAGATGAAGAATCACTTATGGAGGAACTAGAAACAAATTAGCATGTCTGGAGCATAACGTGCAAGTCAGGCTGCAGACGTGGATAAAACTCATGGCATATCAGGTAAGATCTTGTTTACCAAAAGGAGCTATGTCTTCTAATTTGGTTCGGGGAATAAAGTAACAGTGAAGAATTTATGAGAAGGGGAAGTAATAGGGTCAGATAGTTCTAGGTGGATGACTGAAGCTTTGTGGAAACTGTGGGGAGGAAGTCTTCCTGCAATCAAAGGCAGAGACTGAAGGTCTGATTAGAGCAAAGGAAGTTAGAGGACAGCATAGATTCAAAAAATACTTTGTAAGTTATCAGTATTTTGTAAAGTTATCAGTATTTGATTGAAAACCTAGTGGATGGGGAATGAAAATAAAAAAGAAAGAACAACTTTCTGGTGTAAAACTTACATTGCAAAAATGAAGCAAAACTGAATCCACTGAGTGATGAGGCTGGAGCCGTTTCAGATGTGGCATCATGCTCCAGGTAAACTAAAACGCTTACATGGATTTTAAACAATGCTGTCACTAACTGAGATTGAGAACATATGGACAGGCTCAATTTTGGAGAACCGTTTTCTCGTGTATAAATCGACAATTTGAACTTCTGACTAACAGCCTTATGGAACAATAGTGTGGTGAGTCACTTATGCACCCAAGTTTAAGAAAGAAAGGATTGGATATTCCAATTTTTGGAAAAGTCAAGATGAAAATCTTAGTAAAAATGTGTTGTTGTTTAGTCCCTAAGTCATGTCTGACTCTTTGCAACCTCATGGACTGTAGCCCCCTAGGCTCCTCTGTCCATGGGATTTCCCAGGCAAGGATACTGGAGTGGGTTACCATTTCTTTCTCCAGGGGATCTTCCTGACCCAGGAGTCGAACCCACATCACCTGCATTGGCAGGCGGATTCTTTTCCACTGAGCCCCCAGGAAGCCCAGACTTAGTAAAAGTTGTGTGTGTGTGTGTGTGTGTATGTGCGCTTAGTTGCTCGGTTGTGTCACTCTTTGTGACCCCGTGGACTGTAGCCCACCAGGCTTCTCTGTTCTCCAGGGGATCTTCCCAACACAGGAATCGAAACCAGGATCTCCTGAATTCAAGGAAGTGATTATACTGCAAATAGAAAGTGAATACAAAAAGAAAGAAATAGGCGTAAATGGAAACTCTAGAGTATTCCAACAGTTAAAATCATTGGTGCACTGGTAAATGTTTAACAACAGACTTTCCAGGAAAAAAAAAAAAAAACACACATATGTCTATAAGTATATGTGTAGTATATGTGTAGTAATTTTACTATTACGTAATTTTACTATTATGTAAAGTAAATTATGTAAGTAAATTTTACTATTAAGATTGGATTGGTGAATTATTTAATTTTGAATTATTTGGTACTTCACTCAACAATGAAGATATTAAGATTTGCACTGTATCACTCAATATAATGATGCACATGAAAGCATGTTGACATTATTTGACAGATACATGGCAGCCATGTGAATGCATTAACATAGAATATTATCTGGATTTTCTTTTGCATAATTATTGGTTTCTCTGTCAGTGTTTCTCTCTTCTTTGCTTACAGGAGAACTGAGGCAGCTTTCTTCTATACAATTATCAAGGAATCTCTACATGTCTATAGGCATAAACTTAGCTAAAACCACACATGATAGGATCAGTAATACCACCTATGACAGCATAGCTTAGGGTCTTGCAAATCCAGAGGTCTTCTGGGTAGCAACTTTGCAAATTATCTCTGCTGTGAATTGATATATAAGAAGTATGTTCTTTGAAGATAAGGACTCTGCTGTATACCCTATTTATAGTCCTAACATTATCTAACATATATTTAAGTGTGAAAAGAAAGTAGCTCAGTCGTGTCTGACTCTTTGCAAGCCCAGGGACTGTAGTGCCCCAGGCTCCTCTGTCCAAGGAATTCGCCAGGCAAAAATACTGGAGTGAGTTGCCATTCCCTTCTCCAGGGGATCGTCCCAACCCAGGGATTGAGCTACATTGCAGGCAGTTTCTTTACCATCTGAGCCACAAGGGAAGTCATTTAAGTGTAGTATTTCAATTAATGTCTAACTTAGTAAGATGAAGTAGTATTTTATAATTAGTATCTGGAGTAACAATATATATGTGTTTTGTTGCAAAATTGCATTCTGGAATATGGCACAGTCCCAGCCTGGCCAGCAAGTAGCCATTGGACCTAACCCACTTCCCCAGGCTCTCTGAGTCACGAGTTTCCTCATCTTTAGGGAGAATGCGTATTTCATCCAGCTCTAAAGATTTCATAGGAAGTTGTACATAGAATGTTCATCACCGTTCCTGACTTAAAGTTAGCTTTCAATAAATATTAATTCTCTCCTGGTCCATCATTCTCCAGAATTTGAATTATAAGCATACATTATAGGCAATGTAATTAAAAGCCAGTGCTGCTAACATCTTCAACTGTTGTTTATAGGAACATCTTATATTCCTAAATGCCAAAAGATAACAACAACATCTTTAAGGAAAATGTGCTTGAATAACTTGTGACAGCAATCTTACTACTAGGAAATAAATTGTAATAGTAGCAATTTTCTTATGAAATTGGGAATGTTTTCATAAAAGAACAGTTCTTTTAACTTCATAAATCATGGTATATGATGTGCTCTCAACTTGAAAATAAAGACATTCTTTGGTAGATGCTGAAATTTATGACGTTGTTACTTGCAGCACTAGAAAGAACACCGCTTTAAAGGAATCTGACTGCATTTTTCAGTGGGACTAACTACTTTTGCCTACGTAAAAGAGGTCTATAAGAATTATATTATGAAATTTCTCTACGATTTGTTTTTTATAGAATTTTTTGATTTCTGGTGATGTCAATAGTGTTTTTCTGTCTGTACTTTGAATGTTTCTAAATAAATGAATAGTCCTTATGCTGCTTTTGTTTATGCCATTCTTTCAAGTAACTAGATCCCCATCAATGTCACTGTTCCCAGAAGCTCTGTTCTACTGAGAATAAAATATGCTATTGTATTCGGTAGAAGAAGACAACTTCTTACTCTGGATGGGTCTTTGATAGATTGCTTGTAATAATGGTCAGGAGACGGATTTTTAAATGGTGATTTAAGAAAATACATGCAATTTGAATATTTTTTGAATTCCATATTTTTTTATTGTCTATGTTTTGGATAACTTGAAAAAACTGCTATTTGCCTCGAAATATATTTATGAGTGTTGATGACTCATAAACTGGAGATTCTTATCCAGTTCTTACTTTCCTCTCTGTTTTTTTATCTACCAGACCTGAATCATGGTCTAAAGCCCTCCTTGCCTACTTCAGCTCCCATCCTTTTATTCTTCACAATTTCCCACAATAAATTTCTGGTATCTTCATGTGTAGTTTTTAGAGGATTGAAACAGGTACAAGTGATGTCAGGGGTGGTCCAATAAAATAGATAGTAAAATAGTGTTTTGGGGAACAGCAAAGGAGCCCTATCTTGAGTGGAATATGGGGTGAAATTATGCCGAGTATAATATGGTTGTCCAACTGCTGCAGATTTTGCTCTGGTGAAGTTGGAAAATAATCTGGTAGAGGAAAAATCCTTGTTGGTATGACGGTTCAGGAATTTGAAGGATATGGGGATGAAAACTGCTTCCAAGGACAATGGAATTGGCAGGTTGTTACTGAGTTACATGGCCACTCTGAATAGATAAAAAACAAAGCAAAACAAAGCTAAGCATTGTCTGAAACAGTCAAAACCTAAGCATGAAAGTCCGAAGAACATAGTTGTAGATGAATCATACATTTTGATTAAAAACAGCATGAATTACTTATAAAATGGCAAAAATAAAAAAAAAATTGTTCATATATGATCAGTAAAATAATAATAAACATTAAGTATATAATATTTAGGAGTTTGCTAGTCTGAGGTATTATTTTCACATCAATTTGCTTTTTTGTGTCACAGAAGGTTCCTAAAAAGAACAACAATATAATGAAATTAAAAAGTAAAAAGGTCATATCACTCTTAAATGTGCTTAGTTTCATCCAACTCTTTGTGACCCCATAGGCTATAGCCCATCAGGCTCCTCTGTCCATGGAATTCTCCAGGCAAGAATATTGTAGTGGGCTGCCATGCCCTCCTCCAGGGGATCTTTCCAACCCAGGGATCGAACCCAGGTCTCTTGCATTATAGGTGGATTCTTTATCATCTGAGCCAACAGGGAAGTCCATCACTCTTATAAAGAAAGGACAAAATATTTACTTTGACTCTCTCTAATAAATTACCACATAATTACTCTTCTGTAACAATTAAACATTTTACCTCGCTGGACTTAACTTCCCATATTTCCTTATTGAGAAACTATGGATTGGGCAACCATTATTCTATTGAAGCTATCTTTCAAGGATCAAAAATAGCTGCTAATATTAATTCCCAGAGTGTTCAAAATGCACTACCAAGAGACTCTGTGACATTGGAACATGTGATCTATGAAGTGGGAAAGGGGACTATGGAACAGAGAATATCACAATATGAAATAAACATTTTAAGACTAATGTATCAGGTTTAAAAACCTAGTAAGTGATTAAATTAGAGGTGATGTATAAGCTAAGCTCAAATATTAGTATGGTAAACAAAATTTGGTTCATATTAGCCTTCAGTTTAAACAAGAAATACAAAGTAAAAACGTTTTTAAAATGAACCATCTCTATGAACAAGGCATATCTAGTAGTATATATAGAAATAGCAGAGGCACCAGGTATTGTATAACACCTAAGTTTTCACTGCTTTGATTGAAAAGTTTCTCATTTTCTTCTCTTGCCATTTTCAACACCCCAGATTAAGTTCAATAACCCCTTTATAAGTTTGTGAGACATAATTTACCTTCCTATCCAGCCTTTTAGCTTACAGATTTTTTCTCGTCTTATACATTTTCAACCATGTCATTCATGCTCACTTTCTAAATCTGATTATCTTAGTCCTCCTCTCAAAAATGTTCAGTGTTTTCTCTTTCACCTTGGGGGTAAAAATATCCAAATTCCATGATACAGGATTCAAGGATTTTATAATTCATTTTCAACCTGCATTTTCATCTTGACCTCAGGTCATATTTCTCAATACTTTGCATGCTGAGCTTGCTGTTTCTCCCCAAATTCTCATTAATTCTTTCTTACCGTGGCTTAATCTATTCCATCTATCTAAACTCACCTTTTTCTCTGACTGTTGAGTGATATGTCACTTATCCTTCAACAACAGCTGGAATGTAGGTCCTCAGTGAAGGTTATCTAGAATGAATGCCGCCACATAGCTGCCAAGTATACCTAACTGCATGTTAGTAACACAAGCTCTGGTGAGTGTTCTCAGTACCCTCAGGAGATGGTTCAGTCGTAGGGTAAATGGTTATGTTTGAATCCCTTTTCTTAGCTCAATACCTAACATTAAAATATGCCATGAAAAAATATGTATTAATATTATGTTTAATGAATAGGTGGAGTCTTTGTTTCATCATACCATCTGTAGTTTAACTTTTGAGCATAGGATTAATACATGCATAGCTCTGGTTTTGTAAAATTCAAGCTGAAGGTTAAGGGAATGGTTAGACCCACCAGAGAAATCAGGCTTCCCAGGTGGCACTAATGTTAAAGAACTTGCCTGCCAATGCAAGAGATGTAAGAGACGTGGGGTCAACCCCTTCCCTTAAACATGGGTCAGGAAGATCCCCTCAAGCAGGAAATGGTAACCCACTCCAGTATTCTTGCCTGGAGAATCCCATGGACAGTGGAGGCTGGTGGGCTATAGTCCAAGGGGTTGCAAAGAGTCAGACATGACTGAAGTGACTTAGCATTCACGCACCAGAGCACTTTGATCATTCTGTTGGGTAGGATAACTGTAGTCTCTAAGACTGTTTTTGGTGATACACAAGTAAAGCAGGGTCGCATTAGTTTCTGGGGGGTTTTAAATAATTACACCTTTCTATTTGTACAAAGAATTTGATTCAAACATGTCATGAAGTGCCTACATAAATATTAATAAAGAAGTTGGGATTGACAAAAGCAGTGAAAGAAAAATCAAAATGAAGTTGGTATTGCTAAGAAAGCTCTCTAAAATATAGCTGAGCTTATGTCTTGGTCTGGATGGAATCTGAACTTTTGGCCACTTATTATTCTAACGAAGACATCCAGAATATCTGCTAGAAACTCAGGATACTTATCAGACCCTTATCGTAAAATACCTTGTGGCAGTCTATCTTCTTTCAGATTCCTACACTAAAACAACTTGCGATTCCTTCAGAAAAAGTATTTTCTCACTCAGCTCACAGTCAATCACAGTTCTCACCAGGCAGCTTTTAATAACATCATAGCTCTTTGTCTTTACAAGCCCCTGACTCTTTCTCTTCCTCAAAACATTCTTTAGGTTTTACCAGAATCTGTGTCTCCAGAACTAAAATTCCTTTTTTTTTTTGAAGTATAGTTGAATGACAATATTGTGTTAGTTTCAGGTGTCTAGCAAAGTGACTCAATTACATGTATATGTAATTAAGAGTATGGGATTAATATATATTTTCCAAATTCTTTTCCAGTATAGGTCATCACAAGATATGGGATGTAGTTTCCTATGCTATACAGTAATCCTTTGTTGTTTATGTATGTGAAAGTGAAGTCACTCAGTCGTGTCCGACTCTTTGTGACCCCATGGACTGTAGCCCACCAGGCTCCTCCATCCATGGGATTCTCCAGGCAAGAATACTGGAGTGGGTTGCCATTTCCTTCTCCAGGGGATCTTCCTGATCCAGGGATCGAACCCAGGTCTTAGGAGTGTATTAATTCCATACTCCTAATATAGCCTTCGCCACTCTTTCCCCTTTGGTTACCATAAGTTTGTTTTTTATGTCTACAAATCTATTTTTGTTTCATAAATGAATTACTTTTTATTGAAGTGAAGTGAAGTGAAGTGAAGTCGCTCAGTCGTGTCTGACTCTTTGCAACCCCATGGACTGTAGCCTACCAGGCTCCTCCGTCCATGGGATTTTCCAGGCAAGAATACTGGAATGGGTTGCCATTTCCTTCTCCAGGAGATCTTCTTCTTTGTATTACTATTATTGTTTTAGATTCCACATATAAATGATATCATATAATATTGACTTTCTCTGTATAACTTACTCCACTTAGTATAATAATTTCTGAACTGCAATTCTTAGGACTCCAAATAAATCTTTCTTTTTTCTTTTTTAATTTTCAAAATCTTGCATTATTTTTTTGGTGACAAATCACACATAAACTCACAAAAGGGATCATCTGGAGAAGCTTGGTGTCAATAAGTACATGGAATGGGATCCAGAAATAACAATTTTAATCAGGAGTGAGGGTTGAAAAGAATGGCTTGGTATCAGCAAACTATGGCTGTTCTTTCCTGAAAATCAGAGATTTAGTCAGAAAAAAAAAAAAAAAAAAAAGCTTTTACTACATCATACCTGTACTCCTCAGGGCTTCATGGGCCCTGATCTTCTGTTGGAATTTCTTAAGGGAGCCATGACAAATTCTAATAACTCACACAGAATAAAACTAAGATAACATTCCATATATTTGGAATGGGAGCTTCCTTCCTTTCTCTCTACCAGACAAATTAACCATTTTGAAAATTGTAAATGCTTAGCATCATTTTCTGAATGATTTTTATTTAGTCCTTGTAAAAACACACAATCAAATTTCTCTTAAATATAAGAAAAAAAGACAAATGAGGTAACTCATATCATTTTAGAGCAGAGAGTAACTTTAGAAAAGGTAAATTTAACCCTCATTTTACAGATCTGAAAATAGTGCTAGCTAGGAAAAAAAGTTCTCTCTACATATTAACAGCTAGTGTTAGAGACGGATCTTGCACTCATGAATCTTATTCCCTTTCTATAACATAACTACACCAACTATTAACTATAATCTAACACAGGGTTGGCAAATTATGCCCCATCTGCCAAATTGGGCTTGCTGCTTGTTTTGAAAGAGTTCATCGGAACACAGCTATGCTCATTTGCACACGAGCTGTGCTCATCACCTGTGGGTGCTTTCATGTGATGCCAGCAGAGTTAAGTAGCTCCAACAGAGACCATGTGATCCTCAGAACCTAAAATATAGGCAGTTCTTCTCTGGCTCTTTGAGAAGACGTTTGCCAACCTCTAATCTAAACGACTGGTCTTCCTGTAATAGCCATGCACACTTCCCTCATTCCTTTCCCAGTTTAGATTCCTTGAAACTGCCCACGCTCTGGCTGCATCCATACTCCTATAGAGCAAACATATAAGAAGTCAGAGAGGGACCTTTTGCTATTATTTATTTTTTTATCCATAAAATCAACTTTCCTTGAGGAGACTGTTCTTGTTGCTTTAGAAGCCATTATGGAAATGTAATATACATTCTAAGTTGGACACTGGGTAAACATAAGCATCATAGCTACTGGACCTACTATAGATAAAAGTGACAAGAATAACTGATAGTCTGGCCTGCTCAGTCACTTCAGTCGTGTCTGATTTGATCCCTTCGACTGTAGCCCACTGGATTCCTCTGTCTGTGGGATTCTCCAGGTGAGAATACTGGAGTGGGTTGCCATTTCCTTCTCCAGGGAATCTTCCTAATCCAGGGATTGAACTCGCATCTTCTATGTCTCCTGCATTGACAGGCAGGTTCCTTACCACTAATACCACCTGGGAAGCTGATAGCCTGGAGTCTACTACAAAGATTGGCTTCAAATGTTTTGTGAAAGGTCTGCAAAATAAGGCATACATCTTTAAATTAGATAATTTTGTATTGATTTCTTTTCAGATTACTGTTTTGATCACAGTTCACAACCACAATTCTCATCTTTCTGATGAAAATTTTGGCTGAGAGTCCTCTCTACAAGATCCCTTCACTATCTGAGTTGGTGACAACACGTTCATTGGTAAGAAATCAAAACAGTACTTTCACTGGAAAAAGAAAAAAGCACCTCCGAAATAATACTTGAATAGCTACTCTGAAAGAGCAGAGTTAACTTGTAGTTAACTGGTTATTTTTCATCTGGAGAAAAATAAGGGAGTAAAAGGAACTAAAGGACCTGTTGATGAAGATGAAAGAGGAAAGTGAAAAAGCTGGCTTAGAAATCATCATTCAAAAAACTAAGATCATGACATCGGTCCCATCACTTCATGGCAATTAGATGGGGCAAAAATGAACACTGACAAGACTTTATTTTCTTGAGTTCCAAAATCACTGCAGACAGTGACTATAGCCATGGAATTAAAAGACACTCCTTGGAAGAAAAGCTATGACAAACCTAGACAGCATATTAAAAAGCAGAGACATCACTTTGGAACAGAGGTCTGTATCTGTATAGTTAAAGCTCTGGTTTTTCCAGTAGTCATGTATAGATGTGAGAGTTGGACCATAAAGAAGGTTGAGTGCTGAAGAATTGATGCTTTTGAACTATGGTGCTGGAGAGGGCTCTTAAGAGTCTCTTGGACTGCAAGGATATCAAATCAGTCCATCCTAAAGGAAATCAACCCTGAATATTCATTTGGAGCACTGATGCTGAAACTGTGATACTTTGGCTGCTTGGTGCAAAGAGCCAATTCAGTAGAAAAGACCCTGATGCTGGGAAAGATTGAGGGCAGGAGGAGAAGGGGGTGACAGAGGATGAGACGGTTGGATGGCATCACTGACTCAATGGACATGAGTTTGAGCAAACTCCCGGAGGTGGTGAAGGACAGGGAAACCTGGCATGCTGCAGTCCTTGGGTTACAGCCAAACATGACTTGGCAACTGAACAACAGCAAAAATGAATCATGACAATTGGATTGAAAGAAATGAAGATAGTAAGTTAGCTTCTCAGGTTGTAGAGATAAATTGAGATGGCAAGGCAAGAAAAAACAGCATGGAAAAGACTAATCAGAATTATGTGATAGGAGGAGCTGAGAGAGACTGTGTTCATCTGAACCTCAAGCCCAAACGACAGTGGACACAAAGAAAAATGCAAATTCAGCTGGAGAATTGCAGGAGTGGGAAAGGCGCTTGTGCTGCTCTGTGGGGTCAGCTGTTATGGAGGATGTTACTGGCAACCCCCTGATGGACTCTCTGTGAAGCTACTGAGATTAAGGAGAATGGCATTAAGGTTATGCGAAGCTGCAAGAAAATTATTCCTGAGAACATCAGTCTTGACCCTGGTTGTGGCAGACTCATAGGTGCTTCCTGTTAATATTTTCTGACAAGTGCTTCAGCAGAGCAGGACTAAGACGACCATTCATAAGAAGTGCCATGAAATATGGTCAAGATGCGCCATGAAATTCTCTCAGCTGTCCAAAGACCTGTGATGACAATAAATTGATATGTATATCTGAATTCCTGGACCTGGGAATCTAGACGTATTCCACCAATGTGTGGTGCCTATCTGTATCGCTCATACGCAGATCATGGAAAGACTTCCTGATCAGAAAAGCATCATGTAAAGTAGGCTCAGTGATTCTGAATGGGCACCCAAGTCTGAGAATCATTGAACGTAAGATTTTAGACCAATGAAAGAGTCCATGTTTTAGAGTCTTCAAATAATCTATAACTTACCAAGAAACTGGGTTTCATATTTCATAATAGGATAAAATTAAAACTCTTTGAATTCATTTGGAAGAAAGCTCTTATTTAGACCCATGTCTAATGTTCATGAAGTCTGGGTTGGGTCCCAGCATAAATCTGCATTAAGCTTCTCCTTTCCTATTCACATACTGGACACTGGGACATCTCAGCTGGCTTCATCTTACCTGAGAGCATTAAAAAGAAAAACAAAAAACAAAAACTAAACACCAGAGATGTCTTCCTAATCTCTCCTCATTCCTTCCCTAATATGAATGAGTAGAAGTTCCTATCCCTGTTTTCATCCTCCTTATACAAGCTCACAAATAGGTGATAAAACTATTATCCCTTGGTTTAGTTTTCTGCTTAGTTTCAATACTAACACAATTACTATAATTAAAAAATTAGCTTCCCTGGTGATTCAGATAGCAGAGAATCTGAGTTTGATCCCTGGGTCGGGAAGATCCCCTGGAGGAGGGAATAGCTCCTCACTCTGGTATTCCTGGAGCTTCCCTGGTGACTGTGTGAGGCGAGCAGAAGGAACGCAACTTAGATTAGGAGTAGGCCTTCCTACTCTCAGGTAGCTTTCGCTTAACAATGACCACTGTTTGCCAATTAGGACCAATTAGCTTTCACCGATGTTTGCCAATTAGGAAATTAGGAACGGGGCGGAAACCCCCAGGAAAGTCTCGCACGCGCGAAAGTATTGACCAATGAAATTGCTTTGCAAACGTGTAACCAATCCGCTTCTCACCCTATAAATTTGTGTAACCGCTTGGGCTCGGGGCTCTCTGACCTGCACCACTGCGTTGGTTGTGGGCGGAGAGTCCTGGCTCGAGTTAGTAATAAACTTCCCTTCCTGCGAGTTGCATTGTCTTGGAGGCCTTCTCTCTTCCCGCTCGGGGATTCGGACATCGGGCATAACAACTGAAACGGTAAAGAACCTGCCTATATGCTGAAGAATGACTACCCACTCCAGTATTCTTGCTTGGAGAATTCCATGGACAGAGTAGCCTGGCGGGCTCAGTCCATGAGGTTGCAAAGAGTCGGATATGACTGGGCAACTAACACTTCTACTTCCAAAAAATAGATAGATTCATTTATGCTACTTGTAGCCACATTTGAGTAACTTAGTCTACCTAAAATTTTGGAACAAAGCAATTAAAGGTAAAATAAAATGATAGGGCAAAAATAAGAAACAGAATAATTAGAATTAAATTTTTTTAAATGTCTGAAATATGACTGCACATTAGTTTTAAAGATAACTCTTACATTGTCAGTGGAAAATGAATCTTATATCTAATTAAGAAATATGCAGTGTAAAATATAAGATCAAGCTTTCAAGAAAAGCATGATTATAGAATTTAGTCTTTAACCCCCTGCCTTTTTTTTTCCATTTATTTTTATTAGTTGGAGGCTAATTACTTTACAATATTGTAGTGGTTTTTGTCATACATTGACATGAATCAGCCATGGAGTTACATGTATTCCCCATCTCGATCCCCCCTCCCACCTCCCTCTCCACCTGATTCCTCTGGGTCTTCCCAGTGCTCCAGGCCCGAGCACTTGTCTCATGCATCCAACCTGGACTGGTGATCTGTTTCACCCTAGATAATATACATGTTTCGATGCTGTTCTCTCGAAACATTCCATCCTCGCTTTCTCCCACAGAGCCCAAAAGTCTGTTCTGTACATCTGTGTCTCTTTTTCTGTTTTGCATATAGGGTTATTGTTACCATCTTTCTAAATTCCATATATATGTGTTAGTATACTGTATTGGAAAGATAACCCCCCTGCCTTTTATTTAAACTCTGAAATGCTTTCCTATTGAATAACATTCAATTGTAAGCCCTACTCGGGTTTTGCTGCTGTTTTCAGCATGTGATGTAGTGAAGCTCGAATTCCATAAGGTGGCATCAATCTACCAGAGTGAGCAGGGACACCATTGATCATAGTTCAAGTGCCCTTGGACAGTCAGCTTTCATTTTTCTTAAAGTTGTTTTATGCAAGGAAGAAATTCAAAGACATCTTAAAAATTTCTTTCAGATCTATTAGCCATTGACTTAAACAAAGAAAATCTCAAATGAATCCAAATTTGGGTTCTTCTGAAGAGTTTAAAGTTCAAGTGTGCAGCTGAAGGGTGTCTGAATCTCTGGTCCGCCGTAGCCTACAGATTTGGGCTTGAAATTTCACAGGGATTTCTTGTGCTTCAGGGATTTCTTACATTTCAACTTTTGGGTTATAGTCAAAGTATAGTCAAAAGTACCATGCAGACGGTAATTTTGTTAGTTTTCTTATGCAGCAAGGAAAGATGGGAAGTTAAAAAACAGGTAAGATATTTAGTAGTTGATTTTTCGTTCTTTTTACAGGTTGAATTAAATCTTCTTTAAAAATGTAAATAACAAAAATGATTGTGTTCCTTGAATTGTTTCTGTAGGAATATAAAAATTCTCAAAAATACATGACTAAAATAACTAAATAAAATGAGATTGACCTGCATAAACATCATGTGTTACAGAGGACAGGCTAAACTAGTTTATTCATAATAAGTGAAAGAGAGAAAGTAAAAATGCTTTCAGTCCCACATTCAATTATTAGTGAACATCAATCGTCATTTATTAATGAATGTTAACTAGCTTATATAACTAGAAAACCAAAAGTGATTTTATTCCGTAAATCATTAAAATACCATGTACTATGTTCTGCCAATATAAACACATTTATACTCCTAATCATTCTTTCAAAAGGCCATTTTAAAGAACATTGTTACAATTAAATATATATATATATATATAAAGAAAACTTGCTTAATTTTCAATTCTTAGTTCCAGTTATCTCAGCAGAGATTCTTGTAATATGAGAAATAATGACCCAATATCACAATGAAGGCAAGCCTTAAGCAGTTTTCTTAACTCTGCTTTTTTACTGGCTTGGTGACATAATATAAGACATTTAATCTCCCTATATGTACACTGGGAATTTACTCCTCATTCTTATTTTATAGCAATGTTAGGAGGATTAATTGGATAATGAATCTAAAGGCTCTAGGCTCAGTAAAGAAAGACACAAATGCAATGTATTATTTGCCAGTGAAAGAAGACAATGAGAAAGCATTTTCCCTCCTAATCAAAATTATTCCTACCAGGAGAGTGAGTGCTAGCAAGTAAATTAAGACTATTTTTGACAGAGTTTCTAGTCTCACATATCCTTGGGAAACAAGCAAAGGGAGAAAACATGACTCTCAGACAATTTAAATATACTTCTTCCATTAAGAAAACAGGACCACTTCAAAGGCGCAATGGAAAAGATTTCATAAAGTCATTAAAGCACAAACCTTGAGAAACTTGGACACATGAAAGACACATGTTCAATAAATTAAAAAAAAGTAATTCAGATGATGCTGTCTTGCATTCTTTTCCAACTGCTTAGAACTACTTCCAACTATTATGGCCTTAGAACAAAGGCCATAACACAGCTAATGATTTAAAAAATAATGTAATGGAAAACTATCCTATATGATGAAAGTGAAAAAGTGAAAGTTGTTCAGTCATGTGAAAGTCACTCTTTGTGACCCCATGGACAAGAATGCTGGATTGAGTTGCCCTGCCCTCCTCCAGGGGACCGTCCCAACCCAGGGATCGAACCCAGGTCCCCTACATTGTGGGCTTATTCTTTACCAGCTGAGCCACCAGGGAATCCCTATTCTATATGATAGTAGGTGCAAAATATTATTCCCAGAATTTGTAATAAATGTGAATACTTGTGAGTGTCCATAAGAATGTAGACATCAAGCTATTGTTGATATAGAATTGGACTGGAAAAAGATTACCCGAGGCTGCTCTTTTTGATGCTGTCTCCTTAGGAATTTTTGCCCTCAAATTAAATTTTTGCAGTGAGACATCTGCATTATATCTAGGTTGTTTTTTTTGCTGAAAGATAAAACATCTATAATTTCCTTCTGAGTTTGAATTGTAACAATGTCTATTTCCTGACCAATAGAAAATAATAGCTAACATCTGTCCAGGTGTGGAATTTCCTGATGTGCCAGGTTTCACTAAACTGAGGACAACGAGGCTTGAGTTCACCATTCCATTCAAGCTTGGGTTGGATTCAGGGGTCTTCAGGTATGAAAACAGAGTTGAAGCAGGATTTCTAAATTTTTTTATGCAATTTTTTATTACAGTAATATTCGTTCAGCAGCCAAATCTAATTTCAACCTTTTCAGAAAGTTATCAGTGCAAAACAGAAAGTTTTTAAATTAATGTCATGATATCACATTTATTTTGTAGGACTTGAGGTAATAATTTTCTTATTTTTTCTCAAGTTTATTGTGCCAAACTGCTTGTAGAAATAACAGGGAAAAAAGACAGTAATTATAAATGCTAATTTTAGATAAAATGCTATTTTTAAGTCTTTATTGATCTCACCACAAAATTATCTACTCTTCATATGTAAATTCCTAGCCTCAATGAGGTTGAAAACCTGTATTTCTTTCAAGATTGAATTTTGTTACTTGGAAAAACCAGCACAAGGTGGCAGCCGAGAGAAGTTTTAAAAAGTAATTTTGCAGCTTAATTTATGGGGTTAAGAGTGACAATTCAGGTTCATTTGAAGAGTTACTACACATCTGTGATGGCAGTGGCCAAACCAGTACTTAAAAGTTGATGTACACTTCAATTAAAAATCATAATTATCTATATGAAGAAGGCAGCAGGCTATGACACCAAATGCTCTAGAACTGAGCAAGATACCTTAGATGGACGTTTTGTTCTAATAACACAAGGCCTGCCAATCGCATTAACTCTTTGTGTCAAGATATGTTCATTTCTTCGTGCCAACCTCTCAGTGATTTTGTATACGGTAATGAAAAATAGCTATCTGAAGCATTTCAACTCCAGCATCCCCAAGGAATCCACAGGAATAAGCAGTTTTGAAAGGAGCTTTCAGTTTAAAGCAATGCAATTCAATTTACCTCACTTAAACTCCACTCTCAGAGATCAATCAGATAAGGGCATTGTGCAGGATGCACTGGGGGATACACAGAAAAACAAAACACACATCTTTGGCCTCAAAGGAACAAAGAAACAAAAACAGGACGCAAGGGAGGGAAATCTTTAGGAATTTCTTCCTTATTAAATAAATCGAAAATGTGCACATACCGTAAACACATAGAAATATCCAAATCTGTTTCACTAACTAAAAATCACCTTTATCATTTATAAATTTTATATTTAAGCCTGAAACAGTATCTCATTAGTTTGGTAATAGCGTATTAAGAGAGATCCATACAATTGACATGCTGAGTACCATGTTTATCAGGGATCTATTACTCACTGAAACATAAAAGCATATGTTTCTTATTTTTATAGAGAATTAAGTTTCTTCAGTAGTAAAACTAGCATTATTTATGCTACTTATTTAAAGAAAATTAATCGCTGTTATATTTATTAGTCCTAGCAAAATGATTGCACAGGTAGGTTTTCAATATATATTAGTTCTTTTATTGATAACTTGGAGAAGGAAATAGCAACCCACTCCAGTTTTCCTGCCTGTAGAATCCCATGGACAGAGAAGCCTGGCGGCTACAGTCCATGGGGTCACAAAGAGTTGGACACGACTTAGCGACTAACACACTTTACTGGTAACTTTACACTTTACTTTACTTTACACTTTACTGATAACTAATATAGGTGACTATTGCTATGGTCCCAGCACATAGTCTCAGTAAATGTCTATGATTTCTATTATGTTATTAGAAGGGACTGATTTTTCTCATGCGGTATAATTTACAAGGACAGGGACAGAGTTCCAATCCAAGCTTACTCGCCTCCAGCGTCCACAGTTCTAACCAGAATGAGAAGATGATTTGGTTAGATTGTCTGCACAGAGATATGATGATTAACCTTTTCTTTCATCTGAACTAAGCTATTCTTGAGTCTAGTCAAGCAAGCCCTTTAACTTTAATATAAGAGAGCTCCTGAGACTAAAGTGTTTTTATTTATTTGGCTATGTCTGGTCTTGGTTGTGGCATGTGTGTCTTAGTTATGGGCCAAGGGATCAAACCCACATCCCCTGCTTTGTAAGGCAGATTCTAAACCACTGCACCACCAGGGACGTCCACATGCTTTCTGCCTCACAATTTTTGCTTAGAAAGTAAATTGATCCAGAACTAAACTTTAAACTGTGTTCCTGAAAATATCAGTGGATAATGGTTTATTTGAAAACAAAGATCATGCCTTTCTTTCTCTTTATAGGACTTCCTTGTAGCGCCAAGTGCCCTACAAATAAGGGTGCATGCTCAATGTTCATTTGCATATTTATGTATCTTAGAGGGACTTCGTAATGTGGATCAATGACTGAGTAACTAGCAAAGAGCTCTATGAGTTGTGTTTCTGGTTTTATAGGCAATTTCTGTATTAATTTAATGTCATTGCATTTTTTCAAGTAATAATTTAAAAATATACTTTTGAAGTTTCAATTTGTAAATTAAATACAGGGTAGAAACAAATAATAAATTGTTATATCACATTAGCAACTAAAAACTTCTCTGAATCCTAGAACAACTGCAATAAATGTATGTTTAACATTTACCCAATGTCTACTGTGTTTAATCAATTTCTTTTTATGCATAATAATGTTATCCTTTTGTCATATCTTTCCTTTCTCAGTCACACTTTATTGAAATGGATCCCCAAGTAGTAGTATTTTGAAATCAGTTTTCATACAATGCAGACTTTCCTAGTTGTGGTCCAGTGAGGTTATCTTTTGAAATTCTCAAGTTTGGGCAATTTTGCCACAGAGGAGACATCTGGCAATGTCTGAAGACACTTTTATTGTCATTGTAGGGGAGGGAATTGCTCCTGGAATCCAGTAAATAGAGGATTTAGAATGCTGCTAAACAGTCTTCAGTGAACCAGACAAAGAATGTGAGTAGTGCTGACTTTGAGATACCCCGCTATTCTTAACACTTGTGTTCAAAGTTAGGTGTATATACAAATGTATTAACATTTTTTTTTTCCTGAAGAAAATTTATGACTTTCAACATCTTATTAACATAAGATTAAAAAAAAAAAACTATAGCGAAAATAGTTATACAATTTACTACCCAATTTATATTCTGTATAGTTTTTAAAGTGGCACTTATTGAATACCTTTGCTTAGTGCCAAATGAGTTACAATTTTTGCATTAAAGATTTTAATTGAGATATATGTGATTTGCAGTGTTTCAGGAGTGCAGAAAGTGATTCATATTCAAATTCTTTTTCAGATTCTTTTCCACTATAGGTCATTACAAGATACTATATATATATATATATATATATATATATATATAAAATATTTATAAATATTTATATTTATAATTTTATATTATATATATTATTATATTATATATATATATTTATATATATATAATTCCAAATAGTCTATTATTTTTTTAAAGTGTAGTGTGTTGTATGCAGTAATAGCTATGAGTCAATCAAAGACCAAACAGGAGATGACACCTTAGCACTTGAACAAAGTGAAGTGCTAAGGAGTGGTATTTCCAGGCAGAGAAAAAAGCCCATAGTAAAAAGCCATATGGTTGAACAATATGAATAACTCATTTGAAACTGAACATTTTCTGGGGATGTTTTCCATGGGTATAATTAATAGATACTTCAAATCAGGGGCTTCCTGGCACTTGGTACCCTGCTTTCCTTTCCAGTTTCTTCAAACACATGGATCCCGTGTTCCTTTTCCTACGCCCGTTCATAGTTCCTGTACTACCTGACTTTTGTATATCTTTTTCTTTGAAAATTGTCTCATTTTTCTCTTTTTTTGTCATCCTAGCAAGACTTCCCATTCTTCTCTCTCTCTTTTTTTTTTTTTTTTTGTTTCTTACAACTGTTTTTTACGGAAAGACAAGGATACTGGGGACTCACAGTGAGGTACTAAGAAGCCACTGGTTTGGCTGGGCCTGTTAGTTCAGTTCATATGAGCAGGGGGCTGACCAAGTGGACACTGAGGGCCCAGGGAGAGGTGGGCAGACACTGCTGGGTTAGGGTTAGCTTAGTGGAAGCTGCGCACGAACCCTCAAAAAGTGACCTATAGGTCCTAAAAAAAGTCATTATCCAGAAACCTCCTGCCTATACCCATAAAAGCCCCACTTCACACCTTGCCTGACTTAAGCATCAGATGGACCTGTTTCTAGAGATTTAGTCTCCTGGAAACAGATCTTTGGTGCTGGGTAGATCCTGAATCCCATGAAAACATTAGTTTCTGTTCCTTGGATACATGGCTGGGAAATTACCAGGATCTGGACCCCAAGTCTTCAGCCAAGGCTGCAGATCCTTCCTTCATCCATAGCCCCCTGCCCATCCCCGAGGGTCTGGCTGCAGTCGTGGGATTGGAGGGCAGGAAGAGGCCGCTCAGCAGGACTTTGAATCTCGCTGGGTCACAGATGACCAGCAGCCCTGGCCAGAGAAACTGTAATCTCCGGGCTGAGGACACTCAGTTGGAGGTGACAGCAATGATTGGAGCTTCACAGCCACACCCGCTTCCTGTGTCAGCTCCAGGCAACTCAAGTATCAGACACAGCCTCATCCAGACCAAGACAGCGCAGAGGAGCCTTGAGATGTTCAGAACCTCGAGGGCCGAGGAAAGGACTGCTGCTCACAGGTGGCCGTGTCCAGGATTCCCAGATGCTCTGCTTGGACCCAACACAGCTGGGGCTTCTAGAGCCCAAGGTGGCAGAGGGAGCTGGGCCCTGGCTACCCCATAGGGACAGGGCCCTTGCACACGTAGAACCAGCTAACATGAGCTCACTGGGTTAGAGGCTCCCAACCACGCAGGAAGAAGATTCCTAAGCCATGCTCATCATTTCAAAGGAGTATTTTGTAAACAAGCTCTCTGGAGCCCAAACCACCAGACAGAGGAAGATCCTGGTTGCCCCAGGCACTCACAGAAGTCAGCTCCCACTGGCTCACGTCCTTGCCCTCAACAAGAGGTAGGAGAGGATGAAGAAGGCCACGATCAGGCCCACAGCCATAACACAAGGAAGCTTCCGGGTGTCTCGCCCAGATCGCGCCATTGTGGAAACCGCTTCACACTGCCTGTGAGTAGGCCCGTCATACTTGTGAGCTCAGTCCATGCCGTCCAGGTACCGGCTCTGTTCCTCCGCATCCCTGTCAATGTCCAGAGCCAGCGATTTGAGCCTGGTGACCTTGGAGGCCAAGCTGTCAGCCCTCCGCTTGTTCTCTCGGTCTAGGATCTCCTCCACAGAACCAGGGCTCTGAGCCCGAGCCCAGTCCGCCATCACGTCCAGCTCCGACCCACCAGTCTGTCACCGCTTGCCTACAGCCCACAGCTTGCCTACAGCGGACGTGGCCCCATTCTTCTCTTATTTCTCCCCGCTCATAGCTCCATTTATGATGTTGGTTTGGAATAACATAATTCCAGAGGTGGATGTAGAAGGTCTTTAAAGTCCAGTTACTCTCTTCTTTCATTTCAGTAAATCAAGAAAATCTCAGAATCTTTCTTTGAATGTTCTTCTAACTCTATATGACATAAGACAGGCTAAGGGCAAGAAATTCAAGTCTGTTGACTTCAGCATCTAACAAATGCTCTTATGGAACTTGCATATTTTCTTTCTATTGTCACTGATGTATTTAGGATTGTTTTTTTCCTATTACTAGAGTTCAAACATTTTATGATTTTAAGTTTGGGCTTTTAGGTGAAAGGCAACCAGAGTAAGCTTTTGGTCTGTGGTTGTTCTGCTCAACTTGGCTTTTTTTTTTTTTTTTGGCAGGAAAAGTAGTCCTCTTTAAAGTCCATCCTCGTTCCATGGAGTTTAATGCTAGAGTTAAACTGGTGAGAAGTCCCAGGCAGTGGCACAAGCTAGACTTGCTTTCCATTATCCCTTTAAGTATTATTGGCAGAAATAAGGTTAAAAATAAAGACTCCTCCCAATCCAGAAAACTTATTCAAAAGTTAGGAGATTTGCAATAATTATTATTGAATAAATATTAATGTAGGGTGCAATACATTTTATAGGCAATTCTATAAAGAAATTGCAAAGATAGAAATATCACCTCTTATATTGTCAAGCACATATATCCCACTATATACATATTCTCATAATAAATAATCACTAATCTTCAAGTAAGGGGTTTGACATCACCATTTGCCATGCATAGTTCATCCTAAGACCACTTGTCAATTGGAGCATCCAGTTATGTTCACTAATTGCTTTTGTCCAAAAACAAACAAACAAACAAACAAACAAAAACCACTTACACGTTTATGACCAGAAGTAGGTATGCCACTTGGAGTCAGGACCAGCTGAAATTGGGACCTATCATGCCAGGAAAGAGGGAGATGGACATGCTCTCTTCCTTGATTGATTACACTTCAAAGAGATGATTTCATATCCTCAGGAAACATTTCTGAGTTGTAAAACTGTCAAGAGGCTTATTTCACCTTTAAACACATTTATATTCATTTCAAAGGGAGCAGAAAAAGGATCCACAATTACAAGTTTTCTAAAGTAAATGCTGTTAAAAAAGTGTATGTGTGTGGGGGTTCTCTCCCTTTTTCAGGGATTATTAACTTTTTTCCTGTCTAATTTATATTTACCTTTACAGCTTACAGCTCACCTGTGATTAAAAATATGCTGCATCCTAGCATGGATGGGAGGGCAGTTTGGGGGAGAATGGATACATGTATATGTACGGCTGAGTCCATTTGCTATTCACCTGAAACTATCACAACATTGTTAATTGGTTATAGTCCAATACAAAATAAAAAGTTAAAAAATAAATAAAAATATGCACCATCCTTTTCAAGGGTTCTTATCAGCTGATTGAAATGTTATTCTAATACATACATACACATTTATATTTATAATTATCAGTCACATGCCTGCTCATAAAGACTTCTATCAGTTTCACTATTTTTCTTAACCTCATATACTCTAAGGGATCATTACAAAATCATCTGGGGAATAAACTTACCTTAAACTCGCATAGAAAAATACATATTTCTGAAACTGAAAAATTAAAGGAGGGCTGAAAATAGATTTAAAAGAAAGTTAGACCTTGCGCCTACCCATAAATTGCTTTAAAGTGTATATTTTGTTGCTTGTTTATTAAATGCTTTTCTAAGAAAGTAGTTTTTACAGTCTTGCTGCTCAAAGTGTTGTCTTTAGACTGAGAGCATTGTTATTGTCTGTAGCACTGATGTCAGAAATGAGGATCTCAGTATCTGCACCTAGTCTACTGAATCTGAATGTAGGTTTCCATAGGCCTCCCATTCAAATTTAAAAGTGCAAATTAAAAAAAAAAAGAATTAAAAAATCATGTCTGTTTCATACATCATGTATCAAATCCTATGTAAAAATGAAAATCTGCTTATTGTTCTCCTATACTGAAAATTTCTAAATACCATTATTTACTCTTTCAATATTTAAGTGCTATTTATTTTTTTCAAGATTAGTCATTATCTCATTTTGACATTTTGTAACCTACGTTATCCCCTTCATGGATCACAGCCTTTTGGTGGCCAATGGGCTTGTGTAACTCAATGAAACTATGAGCCATGCCCTGCAGGGCCACCCAAGAGAGATGAGTCCTAATGAATTGTTCTGACAAAACATGATCCACTGGAGAAGGAAATGGCAACCTACTCCAGCATTCTTGCCTGAAAAATTCCATGGACAGTATGAAAAGGCAAAAAGATATGGCACTGGAAAGTGAGCCCGCAGGTCAGAAGGTGTCCAGTATGCTACTGGGGAAGAGTGGAGGGCAATTACTAACAGCTTCAGAAAGAATGAAGCAGCTGGGCCAAAGTGGAAACGATAATCAGTCGTAGATGGTTCTGGTGATGACAGTAAAGTTTAATGCTGTAAAGAATAATGTTTCATAGGAATCTGAAATATTAGATCCATGAATCAAAGTAAAACAGATATGGTTAAGCAGAAGATGGCAAAAGTGAACATCAACATCTTAGGAATTGGTGAACTAAAATGGACAGGAATGGGCAAATGTAATTCAGATGACCACTATATCTACTACTGCAGCAAGAATCTCTTAAAATCTCTTAAAAAAATAAATGGAATAACCCACATAGTCAACAAAAGAGTCAAAAATGCAGTACTTGGGTAAACCTTCAAATTCCAGAAAAACTTCTGCTTTATTAACTATGCTAAAGCATTTGACTGTATGGATTACATCAAACTGGAAGATTCTTAAAGAGGGGAGAATACCACACCACCTAAGAAACCTGTATTTGGGTCAGAAAGCAACAGTTAGAACCAGACATGGAAAGACTGATTAGTTCAAACTTGGGAAAGGAGTATGACAAAGCTATATATTGTCACCCTGCTTATTTAACTTATATGCAGAGTATATCATATGAAACGCCAGACTGGATGAATCACAAGCTTGAATCAAGATTGCTGTGAAAAATATCAACCTCACATATGCAGATACTACTCTAGTGGCAGAAAGTAAAGAGGAATTAAAGAGCTTCCTGATGAGTGTAAAAGACAAGAATGAAAAAAGTGGCTTGAAACTCAACATTCAAAAAACTAAGGTCATGGAATCCAGTCCTATCACTTCATGGCAAATAGAAGGAGAAAATGTGGAAGCAGTGACAAATTTTATTTTCCTGGGCTCCAAAATCATTACAGATGGTGACTAGCCATGAAATTAAAAGAGGTTTGCTCCTTAGAAGGAAAACTATGACTGAGCACATTGAAAAGCAGAGATTTCACTTGGCCGACAAAGGTCCATGGAGTCAAAGCTATGGTTTTTCTGGTAGTCACGTATTGATGGGGGAGTTGAACATAAAGAAGGCTGAGTCCCAAAGAAATGATGCTTTCAAGTTGTGATGCTGGAGAAGACTCTTGAGAGCCCCTTGGGCTGTAAGGAGAGCAAACCAGTCAATCCTAAAGGAAGTCAGTCCGGAATATTCATTGTAAGGACTGATGCTGAAGCTGAAGCTCCGAATACTTTGGCCACTTGATGCAGAGACAACTCACTAGAAAAGACCCTGATTTGGGGAAAGACTGAAAACAAAAGGAGAAGGGGGCAGCAGAGGATGAGATGGTTAGATATCATTACCAACTCAATAGACGTGAGTTTGAGCAAACTTCGGGAGATAATGGGCTTCCCTGATGGCTTCCCCAGGTCAGTAGGTGCCCAATATGCTACTGGAGATCAGTGGAGAAATAACTCCAGAAAGAATGAAGGGATGGAGCCAAAGCAAAAACAATACCCAGTTGTGGATGGGATTGTTGATAGAAGCAAGATTTGGTGATGTAAAGAGCAATATTGTATAGGAACCTGGGATGTTAGGTCCATAGATCAAGGCAAATTGGAAGTGGTCAAACAGGAGATAGTAAGAGTGAACATTGACATTCTAGGAACCAGTGAACTAAGATGGACTCGAATGGGTGAATTTAACTCAGATGACCATTTTATCTACTACTGTGGGCAGAAAACCCTTAGAACAAATGGAGTAGCCATTATAGTGAACAAATGAGTCTGAAATGCAGTACTTGGATGCAATCTCAAAAACGACAGGATGATCTCTGTTCATTTCCAAGGCAAACCATTCAATATCACAGTAATCCAAGTCTATGCCCTGACCAGTAATGCTGAAGAAGCTGAAGTTGAATGGTTCTATGAAGACCTACGAGACCTTTTAGAACTAACACCCAAAAAAGATGTCCTTTTCATTACAGGGGACTGGAATGCAAAAGTAGGAAGTCAAGAAACACCTGTAGTAACAGGCAAATTTGGCCTTGGAGTACAGAATGAAGCAGGGCAAAGGCTAACAGAGTTCTGCCAAGAGAACACACTGGTCATAGCAAACTCCCTTTTTCAAGACAAGAGAAGACTCTACACATGGACATCACCAGATCGTCAACACTGAAATCAGGCTGATTATATCCTTTTCAGCCAAAGATGGAGAAGCTCTATACAGTCAGCAAAAAGAGGACTGGGAGGTGACTGTGGTTCAGATCATGAATTCCTTATTGCCAAATTCAGACTTAAATTGAAGAAAGTGGAGAAAACCGCTAGACATTCAGGTACGACCTAAATCAAATCTCTTATGATGATACAGTGGAAATGAGAAATAGATTTAAGGGACTAGATCTGATAGACAGAGTGCCTGATGAACTGTGGATGGAGGTTCATGACATTGTACAGGAGACAGGGAGCAAGACCACCCCCAAGAAAAAGAAATGCAAAAAAGCAAAATGATGTCTGAGGAGGCCTTACAAATAGCTGAGAAAAAAAGAAGCAAACAGCAAAGGAGAAAAGGAAAGATATACCCATTTGAATGGAGTTCCAAAGAATAGCAAGGTGAGATAAGAAAGACTTCCTCAGTGATCAATGTAAAGAAATAGAGGAAAACAATCCATGGCTGATTCATGTCAATGTATGACAAAACCCACTACAATATTGTAAAGTAATTAGCCTCCAACTAATAAAAATAAATGAAAAAAAAAAAAGAGAAAGAAATAGAGGAAAACAATAGAGTGGGAAAGACTAGAGATCTCTTCAAGGAAATTAGAGATTCCAAGGGAAAATTTCATGCAAAGATGGGCTCAATAAAGGACAGAAATGGTATGGACCTAACAGAAGCAGAATATATTAAGAAGAGGTGGCAAGAATACACAGAAGAACTGTACCAAAAAGATCTTCACGACCCAGATAATCACAATGGTGTGATCACTCACATTCACCTAGAGCCCGACATCCTGGAATGTGAAGTCAGGTGGGCCTTAGAAAGCATCACGATGAACAAAGCTAGTGGAGGTGATGGAATTCCAGTTGAGCTATTTCAAATCCCAAAACAAGATGCTGTGAAAGTGAAGCACTCAATATACCAGCAAATTTGGAAAACTCAGCAGTGGTCACAGGACTGGAAAAGTCAGCTTTCATTCCAGTCCCAGAGAAAGGTAATGCCAAAGAATGCTCAAACTACCGCACTATCGCACTCATCTCACATGCTAGTAAAGTAATGCTCAAAATTCTCCAAGCCAGGCTTCAGCAATATGTGAACCATGAACTTCCAAATGTTCAAGCTGGCTTTAGAAAAGGCAGAGGAACCAAAGATCAAATTGCCAACATCTGCTGGATCATCGAAAGAGCAAGGGAGTTCCAGAAAAACATCTATTTCTGCTTTTATTGACTATACCCAAGCCTTTGACTGTGTGGATCACAATAAACAGTGGAAAATCCTGAAAGAGATGGGAATATCAGACCACCTGACCTGCCTCTTGAGAAACCTGTATGCAGGTCAGGAAGCAACAGTTAGAACTGGACATGGAACAACAAACTGGTTCCAAATAGGAAAAGGAGTATGTCAAGGCTGTATATTGTCACCCTGCTTATTTAACTTATATTCAGAGTACATCATGAGAAATGCTGGGCTGGAGGAATCACAAGCTAGAATCAAGATTGCTGGGAGAAATATCAATAACCTCAGATATGCAGATGACACCACCCTTATGGCAGAAAGTGAAGAAGAACTAAAGGGCCTCTTGATGAAAGTGAAAGAGGAGAGTTAAAAAGTTGGCTTAATGCTCAACATTCAGAAAACTAAGATCATGGGATCTTGTGGCATCACCTCATGGCAAATAGATGGGGAAACAGTGGAAATAGTGGCTAACTTTATTTTTCTGGGCTCCAAAATCACTGCAGAGGGTGATTGCAGCCATGAAATTAAAAGACGCTTGGTTCTTGGAAGGAAAGTTATGACCAACCTAGACAGCATATTAAAAAACAGAGATATTACTTTGCCAACAAAGGTCCGTCCAGTCAAGGCTATGTTTTTTCCAGTGGTCATGGATGTGAGCGTTGGACTGTAAAGAAGACTGAGCGCCGAAGAACTGAAGACTCTTGAGAGTCCCTTGGACTGCAAGGAGATCCAACCAGTCCATCCTAAAGGAGATCAGTCTTGGGTGTTCATTGGAAGTACTGATGTTGAAGCTGAAGCTCCAGTACTTTGGCAACCTGATGCAGAGAGCTGACTCATTTGAAAAGACCCTGATGCTTGGCAATATTGAGGGCAGGAGGAGAAGGGGACAACAGAGGATGAGATGGTTGGATGGCATTAATGACATGATGGACATGGGTTTGGGTGGACTCCGGGAGTTGGTGATGGATAGGGAGGTCTGGTGTGCTGTGGTTCATGGGGTTGCAAAGAGTCGGGCACAGCTGAACGACTGAACTGAATTGAAGTGATGGCTCAGATGGTAAAGAATCTGCCTACACGCAGGATACCCTGGTTTGATCCCTGGGTTGGGAAGATCTCCTGGAAAAAAAGAATGTTTACCCCATCCAGTATTCTTGCCTAGACAATTCCATGGACAGAGGAGCCTGGCAGGTTACAGTCCATGGGGTTGCAAAGAGTTGGACATGAGTTAGCGACTTAACAACATAGCAACAGCAAATCTATGTTACATTTTAACATTAACAACCAATCCTTTATAGAAAATAGAAATGGGGAAAAAGGGAAGGGTAATTGGTTAATATTAAGTATGCACACAAACATATGAACACTTACACTTGAGAGAGAGCAAGATAAAATATAATAATAAAACACCCACTTTTCAATGCATAATGCTACCTGCAGTTGCATAAGGTCTTATTTACAACTTCCTTACTACAATACCCCTTCCATATTCCCTTTGTCCTCAGCATCTCTGCTGGATGCTATTCTTTTCTTGGCAAAATGATTCAAATTTTCTTGTCTGGAAATCCTAACCCCTTGGTGATCCTGATCACTGGTGATTAAGAGGTACTGAAGCTAATTTTTTTCATCTTATATTCAGATACAACAGTCAAGAAATCACTATAAATTACTTGATTCTGGTGTTAGAAATAAAGACCCAGAGAATATGATAAGTGAGTATTCTGAGTGCCTTATGTATACATTTCTAGTGAGCTACCTGCATGGTCTTTTAAAAACACTTCATGTAGAGGAACAAGTGTTTCTCTTTTGATACTTTACATTTTTTTCCCCATAATGCCTAAATAAAGAAGTTTCAATAGGTTGTAAATATTTCAATCTCAACTAGCATGACACATGAGGCCATAATACTAGGATTCTGGGTGAAGATCAGCTTAGCACATTATCATTGTATAATTTCAAGAAGTGGAGGGTTTTGTTTGAACCACATTGAAGAAACCTATATTTCTGAACATTCCTTCCTGCAAGTAAACATAGATAAAAGCATTTATTTCATATTAAAGCAGTTTGAGTGTGTGGATAAGAGGGAGACCAAGTAAATCAAGTCAATATATTTTAGAGAAATTTGTAAACATAAATGTAGACATATATTTAACCATAGTACCACTTTTACTTTCCTAACCTTTATCATTTCCCCACATTTGATAGCTTCTCTTTAAATAGGTAAATGCAAATATGTTTATTCCTAAAAAACTTTAGCATACAGATTTATTGTCAGGCTTCTTTTCATAAAGTACAACCTGAACACCCATTATGTGATATCAGGTCTATTGTAACTTTGGGCATCAATTTAAATTTTAAAATTCAGTCAAGCATAGTAATTCTGAAATTCCATTTCTGTAGTGATGTGTAAGAATCCCCAGTGTATGATGTTTCTCTGTTTGTGATAATTTGAATAACTGATCCTAACTTTTCATCCTTCTTTCTCTTTACCTTTGCCATGCAACTTCTCATTTCCTTCTAGGAAATGGTACAGAATATACTTTTCTACTGCTTGACTTTAGGTTCAAACATGTGTTTTGTATTGGCCAACATAAAGAGAAGTGACAATTGCTAATTCCCTATGTGTATTTCCACTTGCTCTTTTGCATCTCTGCCACCACCAGAAGAGGGGAGGGGCTTCCCCTGGTACCAACTGTTTCCTCAGGCTTGACATTAGAATAAACACATAGAGGAGACATGACATCAAACGTCAGTGAGGAGAACCGCTGTGCTCAGGAAGATCCTGGCTTAAAGCACAGCCATCCCCCAGCCAGATGTAACTGAGATCAGCTTGTGCCCAACATGAAGTAATTACTCATCATTGTACACCACGGAAAATTTGTGATAATTTTGAGGCAATGTTACTTCTCCATATAAAGGTGAATGTGTTTCATGATCTAAAATTATATATGGGGGCTTCCTTGAAGGTCCAGTGGCTAAGACTGCAGGTGACATGATTTGATCCCTGATTGGGGAGCTATGTTATCACATGCCATGCAGCATGGCCACAAAACAGAAAAAATAATGCAGAAAAAGTTATAAATGTCTATCTATTTTAGACTGGAACTATGTCATTTGATTTGTGTCCTGTCAGTTGAATCAGAAAATAGGATTTATTGACATCTGAGGGCTTCAGTGGGTAAAGAGTCTGCCTGCAATTCAGGAGACATGGGAGATGCGGGTTTGATCCCTGGGTTGGGAAGATCTTCTGGAGAAGGAAATCCTCTCCAATATTCTTGTCTGGAAAATCCCATGGATTGAGGAGCCTGGCAGGCTACAGTCTGTGGGGTTGCAAAGAGTCAGAAATGACTAAACATATTCACCACCATAAAACTGATTATGTCTCCTTTCTTCAAGCAGCATTGATATAAGGTAATATGAATTTTAATAGAAAGTCTTTTGCTTAATAGCTATCGAAGGAGCATTGTACACAATTCCCAGACAAGGAATGTTTTTGTAGTTAACGGTGTGGATTAATTGTAAATGATAAGTCCCCTAGTACTTGGGAGAGAAATTATGCCACTGCCACAAGATGTGTTTATATTTTAATTCAGCATAACATTCTCTGTATAGTATAATAAAAACCAGAGTTCAGTATAACTCAAAAGTTTAAGTGATATATGTATATGTATGCATATTGTTGAGGGATAGGAAAGAAAATGAAAAAGTAGGAAATAGCCTCTTGGAATCTCCAAGCTTAATTGCAAAATTTTGTTCATATAGTATTGCTTTGAGTGCCCAAATCCATGTTAGTCAAGGTTCTCCAGAGAAATAAAATTAATAAAATATATAAATAGATCTATAGAAAGAGATATATTACAGGATTTGGCTTACATGATTATGAAGGCTAAGAAGTACCACTATCTGCCTTCTGCTACCTCGAGATCCAGGAAAGCTAGTGTTATAATTCTAGGTCAAACCTGAAAGCCTAAGAGCTAGGGGAGCCAGTGTCTGAGAGCAGAGAAGACGGATGTCCCAGCTCAAGGAGAGGGAGCAAATTTGTCTTTCCTCTGCCTTTTTCTTCTCCCCACCCCTAGTTGTATTGGGGTATAACATCATGTTAGTTTACGGAGTAAAATGTGAGAACATTTAAGATCTACTGTCTTAGCAACTTTTAAGTATGTAATATAGTATTGGAGATATATATATATATATAATATTACATATTATATGTATGCATATAATATATGTATTATCACATATATGTATATAATAACATATTAATTATGTATATAATATATGTGCTTCCCCAGTGGCTCAGCAGGTGAAGAAGCCACCTGCAATGCAGGAGTTGCAGGAGACTAGGGTTTCATCTCTGAGTCGGGTAGATCCCCTGGAGGAGGGCATGGCAACCCATTCCAGTGTTCTTGCCTGTAAAATCCCATGGACAGAGGAGCCTGGCAGGCTACAGTCCATGGGGTCACCAAGAGCTGGGCATGACTTAGCACACATGGTAGTGTTTTTAACAATGTGTGTGTGCTCCGGCACTCAGTCGTGTCCAACTCTTTGTGATCCCATGGATTGTATCCTGCCAGGCTACTTTCTCCATGGAATTTTCCAGGCAAGAATACTGGAGTGGGTTGCCATGCCCTCCTCCAGGGGATCTTCCGAACCCAGGGATTGAAGCTGCATCTCTTGCATCTCCTGTATTGGCAAGTGGATTCTTTATCACTGTGCCACCTAGAAAACCCCACTGTTAACTATAGTCATCAGATCTGTAGTCAGGGAGCAAACAGATCTCCATTTTTAGGGTCAATCATTGTAGCTTTATTGGTTTCCTTTGCTGGTTTCCATTACTCGTGATCCTTGTGGTCTTGCACTGGTCCCTGTTGATTTGAGGTACCTCTTCTAGTCTCTACAGACTGACTTTAGCAAGGAAAGCCTATTACCAGTTTCTAAGTGGACTGTCTGATGCTGCCATTGGGCAGGCTTCCTGCTAGAGTTCTCTGGCAGGCAGTTCAGATGCCAGATCAGCAATTGGCAGGCATGGTACTTGGGTCCCCGGGGGTGGACCTGGAGCCTGAGATCACTGAGGTGGTCCTGGCACTAGCAGTGATGGATCTTGCATATGGGTTTATGTGGGCTGGTCTGGACCCCGGGTCTGTGGGGGCTGACAAGGCACTGGTGACCACTGGGTTGTACCTGGAGGCCAGGTTCATGGGGGCCAGCCTGGTGTCAGGCAGCACAGGAGCCTTGATTTGCAGGAGTTGGCCTGGCACCTGGAGCCACTGGGGTCAGTTTGGAGGCTGGTTCTACAAAGGAAGGGAGCCTTTTTGTTCCATTCAAGCCCTCAAAGGATTAGATAACACCTACCCACATTTGGTGAAGGTGATCTTAGTCTGCTGATTCAAAACTTCTCACTTTTAGCAACAGCTCCTTAGGTTTATCCAGAAATAACATTTTACCAGACATCTGATCATCGCTTAACTCAGTCAAGTTGACACATAAAATTATCCATCACAGTACTTCTAAAATGAAAGATGCAGTCTCTGGTAGATGTGGGCAGTGATTAGATGTATAATGAGGGGTAGAAGTAATGGTTGCTTGAGATTTTCAGTTTTGTCTTATTCTTCATGGCCATACCTTGATATTTTTATTCATCCATAGTAAGCATAGTAAAATAAGTTTATTTTAATCTACTTAATAAAAGTTTATGTGCATGGATGCTATATCAGAAGCTATGGGAAATAGGAAAATAAGAAGCATAATTTTGGACCTATGGACTCTGAGGCCTATGGGGGTCAAAACACATGCATAAGAAATAGTCAATGTCCTAGTACTAGAATATGCTGAATTAGAGTCTACAGTTTGCACAACTAAATTTGAATGATCTTGAGTCTAAAAGTATCAGTCAAATTTATGGTCAAGATTATTTAGAATATAAAATTTATTAGTCTAGTTATGACTAAAAGTCATTTTAAAAACTAAGAAACAAAAAAATAACATTTTCCTTCATTTACGAGACTGACAGCGGTTCATTCTTGCTGTTCATGAATAGAAAATAGATAAGACAGTATTCCTAACAACTGAGCCAAGCTGAATTTTTTAAAGTTTGTCTATTGATTGTGCGTGCAAACCCAATCACTTCAGTCATGTCTGACTCTTTGCAATCCTATGAAATGTATCCTACCAGGCTCTTCTGTCCATGGGATTCTCCAGGCAAGAATACTGGAGTGGGTTGTCATGCCCTCCTCCAGGGGATCTTCCCAACCCCGGGATTGAGAACTACTCTTAGATGAAATAAGGATATAAAACAGCAAAAATAAAATGCATATTTAGAACTTAAGGTTTTCAGTGGCGATTAAATTGAAAAAGTCACATTTTGCATAAAGAAAATGAGGATGATGGTACTAGGTTGGCAAATAATTTAAGAGATGCTATTGTCAGGATATTCATGGGGTTTTCATGTTTAGTTCCTTTTCCTTTCTAAGAGAGAATTAAGTTTATTAAGTGGGGAACTTTGTCTCTATAAGAGAATGTTGCTCTGAAATGTTCATATCATTTTCAAAAAAATTCTCTTGAGTCTTTAAAAGCTACATATTTACTTAAAAATATTTACATCCTTCAGTAAACAATTTCAATTATTTTATTGGGAAAATAGGTTCTACTTAGATGAGTTAAAGGCATGGACATGTAAGACACATAGTAAACATTCAATAAATATTAATTGAACAAAAGCATTGTTACTAATTATGCTAATCATAAAAGTTATTAGTGGTGCAATATGGCACATGTTCCCAAATTGATATTAGACTTATTATATAATATGTGCAAAGATTAATTTGCTTTATGCTATAAAATAGAATTTTTCATGAATTAGGGATTTTGTGCATGAATTCAATAGCTTTGACTACAGGAGTAAAGTGGCTATATTTTTCAAAGAGCCATTATTAATAATAAAGGGAAAAGCTTATGAGATTATATGCACAGTAAATTCCAGCATTAAAAGAATTTTAACCTAATGAATTAAATCTTAATATTCTTGTATTTTGTATTTAATATGCTGCTCCTTTTCCCTTTTGCCTTAAAAAATGAATCCAGGGATCACCTCCTGCCCCTCCACTCACACACAATTTCTGGGGAAGGGACAAGTAATAAATCTTCTAGCCACAAAATGGAAGCTGAGCAGAAAATCCAGGGGACTGGTGAAATAGAGAAAATCAGTTAGCTTCAAACTGACTGATTTCTTATGTATTTTTATACAGGATAGACCACTGGGAATTGAGATACCATTTAGATGAGAAGATATGTTTACTGAGTTGGAAATATTCTTAATAAATTTATAAATATGCTCCTTATCCAAATTTGGTCAAAGTTTAACCTTAAGGGTACGAAACTTCCATGAGGTGAAGTGTTGTGGTAAAGTTGAAACAAAGTAGCTCTTAGATGCAGTTGTGCTCTTAGAAACTATTGGTTAGAATATACACAATTTATGATACATTTTAAATAGTCATGGGAGACTTATTTAAGTTAGAAACTTTAATCAATAGAAAGTTGAGATCTAAAATTAAATCTAGTCAGATATATTCCTCAGAATGAATGGAACTATTTAATGGTGATGCTAATTTGACTGAGGAAAATGCTTTTTATCACCAAAATCATATTGGAAATAATAATATTTTCACTCAAACAGAAATGAGAAAGTTTAAGGTAATTAAAATTACAAGATTTTTCCTAGTCTAATTATCTTTGTTTTCTATAAAACATTGTGATTTTGCTAACAGCAGCAAGATATTTCTTGGAAAGCTTTTGGTAGCTAGCAATATGCTGAAATGTACCTTGGCTATGGGCTTCCCAGGAGGCGCTAGTGGTAAAGAATCTGCCTGCCAGGAGACTGGGGCTCTATCCCTGGGTAGGGAAGATCACCTGGACAAGGGTATGGCAATCCACTCCAGTGTTCTTGCCTGGAGAATCCCTTGGGCAGAGAAACCTGTGGGGCCACAGTCCATAGGGTCACAAAGAGTCGGACACGGCTGAAGTGACTTAGCAAGCATGCATGCACCTTGGCTATATCTGCCTCATTCAACAAGTAAAGAGGGAAATATAATATCTACATTTCTGATGTTTTTATATAATGACATTTTTTAAGTTGAACTTTTAACTGTCATTTGAGACTCAACTCTCAGATTACAGAAATAGGCTGAAGTATATATGGACTTGAAAGAATTATTTTTTTAATTAATTATTATTTTTTTATTGAAGGATAATTGCTTTACAGAATTTTGTTGTTTTCTGTCAAACCTCAACATGAATCAGCCATAGGTATACATATATCCCCTCCCTTCTGAACCTCCCTCCCATCTCCCTCCCCATCCCACTCCTCTAGGTTGAGACAGAGCCCCTGTTTGAGTTTCCTGAGACACACAGCAAATTCCCATTGGCTATCTGTTTTACACAAGGTGATTGATGTAAGTTTCCATGGTAGTCTCTCCATACATCTCACCCTCTCCTCCCCTCTCCCCATGTCCATAAGTCTATTCTCTATGTCTGTTTCTCCACTGTTGCTCTGTAAGTAAATTCTTCAGTACCATTTTTCTAGATTCTGTATATATGTGTTAGAATATGCTATTTACCTTTGGATTTGAAAGAACTGTTAAGCTTCAACTATTTGAGTAAGTAAAGCCCACTTGTAGTTTTTTTAATTGCTTTTTTAAAAAAAATTGAAATTATCTATTTTAAAAATTAAGTTCAGAAATAAGACACTAATTAAATGGAAATTTTATTAGAAATTTGCTAAGGACAGTTTAAATGTCTGTTATTGACTTTATCCAGGCTAGTCTATCTTCTTACAAAAACAAGAACTCTGGTCCAAGGCTGTCATGATTGAGAGCATACGTTTTTTGTACTAAATGACTATTGGAAAAAATTTTGTTGGATATAGGAAAAGGACCATAGCCTGAAACAGCCACAGTTAAATCCAGATTTGGAAAGAGGATTTTGAATGAGGCGTGTTTAGAAGGTCCTGGGATAAATGGAAATGAGAAAGAGGATAAATAATGGGATTGAAACAGAGCGGTGGAACATTTGGCTCCTGTGGAAAGAAAAGTGCTGGTACAGGGTTTTTAATATCCTAAAGCCATTATCTCTGCTTTCCTCTCTAAAACACTCATGGGTACTAAATACATGCAGGGTTTGAGACATAATTCAGAGCACTTCATACAGTGTTCCTCCAGAGAAGAGTGCGTTTTCACCTTCTTGGCTAATTTAACTTTTACTTTTATGGTTGTTTGTACTTTTAAATCTGCAGAATGCTGTAAGTGGGATCACCAACCCTGAATTCTATGCAGCCAGTTTTTAAATATCTGTGCTAGGGTTAAAAGCAAAAAAATGTAAAATCACCATTCTGTTTCAAAGCTTCTGATATTCTTTACACTTTACTTTTAGGTAATTGTGAATTATTCTAGTCATCTCTGGAGCCTATATTAAGCTGAAGAGAAACATACAAGTTGGGAATTTTGCAAGTTTTGGTTCAAAGAGTATCAGATTTATGAACAAAAAATGTTTTTACATATGAAACTAAAATGCTTAATCTCTTTTATGTGGCAGGCCCTTAATAGAAGTGACTAAGTGAAAGAATGAATGAGTAAAAAGTAAGGCGGCATAATGGATTCTGAAGAATTAGAATTTAAGAAATGTTAGGAACTCATGTATTTTGACATTATATTATGTTGTGAGAAAAAAAAGAGACAAATGTGTATAGAAGCAAATATATATGTACTAATGACTTAAGAGAATCTGATGGACTTTTCTTAAGAGATACATTTTGAAGCCAGTGAAATAAGCAGAGATCGGCTTAGAGGTTTAAAAATTTGTTTTGTCAGAGAGGCTGGAGGAGTTGAAAGTGAACAAATCAACCATAAAACAACTCAGTGGATGAAATCATAAGACTCCTAAATGAAAACATGCATAAACTCCTTGACACTGGTCTTGTTCATGATTTTTGAATTTGACACCCAAAGCAAAAGTAAACAAGTGGGACTTCATCAAACTTCAAAGCTTCTGCCTATCAAAGGAAATTGTTAACAAAATGAACAGGCAACCTGCTGAAGGGAAGAAAACACTTGCAAATCATATATTGGATAAGGGGCTAAAATGTAAAACATATTTTTAAAAAAACTCTTAAAACTTAACATCTAAAAGACCAAACTACTTCATGAAAAAATGGTCCAAAGATTTGAATGGATATTTTTCCAAAGAAGACAAAACAGATGGGCCAGCAGGCACAAAAGGATGGTCAATACCACAAAAGGATGGTCAATATCACAAAAGGGTGGTCAATCATCAGGGAAGTGCAAATGAAAACCACAGTGAGGTATCTTCTCACACCTGTCACAAAGACTTTCACCATAAAGATAAGAAATAATATATTGGCAAGGATGTGGAGAGAATGAAACCCTTGTGCATTGTTGGTAAAAATGTAAACTTATACAATCACTATGGAAAATAATATGAAGTTTCCTCGAAAAATTAAAAACAGAACTACCATATGTCCTAGCAATTCCACTTCAGGGGATTTATCTGAAGAAAACAAACAAAAAAAAGTAAATCAAAAAGATACATGCAGCCTTGAAAATAATCAAGTGTCCACTGACAGATGAATGAATAAAGAAAATGTGCTGCCTATACAATAGAGTATTATTCAGCCATGAAAAGAATGAAATATTGCCATTTGCAGTGACAAGGATGGATCTTAAGGGTAACAAAGACAGATACTGTATAATCTTACTTATATGTGGAATAAAAAAAAAAAAAAACCCTCAAAAACCAAGCTCATAAATACAGAGAACAGATTGGTGGCTAACAGAAGTGGGGGCTGAGGGTGGGTAAAATGTGTGAAAGGAGTCAGGAGGTACAAAATTCTAGTTATAATATAAATGTTAAGAGTTTGCAATGTGCAGCATGACAACTATAGTTAATACTGCACACATATTTGAAAGCTGCTAAGAAATCTTAAAAGTTCTAATCACAAGAAAATATTCTGTAATAGTATGGTAACAATATTAACCAGACTTATTACAGTGATCATTTCACTATATATATACATATATATAATCATTATGTTGTACTGCTGAAACTAATATGCCATATGCCAATTTGTTGTTGTTGTTTAATTGCTAAGTCTTATCTGACTCGTTTGCCACCCCATGACCTGTAGCCCGCCAGGCTCCACTGTCCATGGGATTTTATAGGCAAGAATACTGGAGTTGCATTTCCTTCTCCAGGGGATCTTCCCGAATTCAACCCATGTCTCCTGCATTAGCAGGTGGATTCTTTACAGCAGAGCCGCCTGGGAAGCCCACCATGTGTCAATTATACCATAATAAAAAGGACATTTAAAAGCCCACAATGTAATTTTTAATGTTATCAATTGACAGAAGAAGCCACTCCAATTTTCACCTCTGGGCAAAATGCTAAGTATTAAAATTAAGTTACAAGTTTACTGAAGTGAAGTGAAAGTCGCTCAGTCGTGTCCAACTCTTGCAACCTCATGGACTGTAGAGTCTGTGGAATTCTCCAGGCCAGAATACTGGAGCGAGTAGCCTTTCCCTTCGCCAGGGGATCTTCCCAATCTTGGGACTGCACCCAGGTCTCCCACATTGCAGGCAGATATAAGTTTACTAAAATAATTCTAATTACATGATTTGCTCTAATCTTTATGTATGGTATAAGGTATTGAATAATCATGTTGTTTATGTTATAAATTTACCCTCCAAAAATCTAATTGGATGATTTGGATTTTTTACTTTTTTGGGTACTTTCTATAATGACTAAAGAAAGCTGAGCACAGAAGGATTGATGCTTTTGAACTGTGGTGTTGGAGAAGACTCTTGAGAGTCCCTTGGACTGCAAGGAGATCCAACCAGTCTGTCCTAAAGGAGATCAGTGCTGGATGTTCATTGTAAGGACTGATGTTGAAGCTGAAACCAATATTTTGGCCACCTCATGTGAAGAGCTGACTCATTTGAAAAGACCCTGATGCTGGGAAAGATTGAAGGCAGGAGGAGAAGGGGGCAACAGAGGATGAGATGGTTGGATGGCATCACCAACTCAATGGACATGAATTTGAGCAAACTCCAGGAGATGGTGATGGACAGGGAGGCCTGGCGTGCTGTGGTTCATGGGGTCACAAAGAGTTGGACATGACCAAGTGATTGAACTGAACTGAACTGATAATAACAGAAATATCAGTCCAAATACTGCTTGAACAGACTACATATTGCCATCTTCATTTTAAATTTGAGATAGAACAAAGGTTCTTGTGTAAGACAGCATCTCAGATAACCTGTAGGTCAAAGATGAAGGATTATACGATTCCAAAACCAGTGCTCTTTTTACTCACAAAAGTGTCCTGTCATTCAGTCAGGGAGGAAGGCTTAGCCTGAAAAATACACACCGCATTTATTGATAATGTGAGGATAGGGCAAATAGAAGTGATGCTGTTGGGTGTCATATTTTAGGACGACTAGGGAGAGCTCTCTTAAATAAAGTGAAATTGTAGAGCAATCTAAGCAAGGTAAGCAAAACTTCCCAGGATACAAGGAGGGTAGGAGGAGAGCATTCCAGGCAGAGAGAAGAAATGCAGATGTGCAGAGCTGACATGCTCAGCCGCTTGTAGAGAAGTCAGTGTGGCTGGAGTTCAGACACCCAGCATTAATGCTTATTCACAAACCACGTGGCGGTGTTAGCTCAGAGGACGGCTGGGGCTGGTAAGATATTGCGAGACATCAATTTTCTAATGACAGATACAGGCATAGAGCAGGATTAAGTCACCAATAGAAGGATGAACTTACAAATGATGAGGTGCAAAGATTGTACTTTGGAGCTCTCCAAACTTCAAAAGTAAAAACTTATATCAGAATGGCTGCTATCCAAAAGTCTACAAGCAATGAGTGCTGGAGAGGGTGTGGAGAAAGGGAACCCTCTTACACTGTTGGTGGGAATGCAAACTAGTACAGCCACTATGGAGAACAGTGTGGAGATTCCTTAAAAAACTGGAAATAGAACTGCCATACGACCCAGCAATCCCACTGCTGGGCATACACACTGAGGAAACCAGATCTGAAAGAGACACATGTACCCCAATGTTCATCGCAGCACTGTTTATAATAGCCAGGACATGGAAGCAACCTAGATGCCCATCAGCAGACAAATGGATAAGAAAGCTGTGGTACATACACACAATGAAATATTTCTCAGCCATTAAAAAGAATACATTTGAATCAGTTCTAATGAGATGGATGAAACTAGAGCCTATTATACAGAGTGAAGTAAGTGAAAAAAAAACACCAATACAGTATATTAATGCATATATATGGAATATAGAAAGATGGTGATGATGACACTATATGCAAAACAGCAAGAGACACAGATGTAAAGAACAGTCTTTTGGACTCTGTGGGAGAAGGTGAGGGTGCGATGATTTGAGAGAATAGCACTGAAACATGTATATTATCATATGTGAAATAGATCACCAGTCCAGGTCCCATGCATGAGACAGGGTGCTCAGGGCTGGTACACTGGGATGACCCTGGGGAATGGGATGGGGGGAGGGGGGAGGGGGGTTCGGGATGGGGGACACATGTACACCCATGGCTGATTCATGTCAATGTATGGCAAAACCACTACAATATTATAAAGTAATTAGCCTCCAATTAAAATAAATAAATTAATTAAAAACTAAAAAAATATACAAATAGTCACCTAGGAAAAGAGCTCAAAAAGAGGAGAAAATTAAGGGAAAAAACCAAGAATATATGTTGTCCCAGAGGTCAAGAGGAACAAATATTTCAGATAGGATTGGTCAGTTCTGTCAAATGCTGGTCACATGAGATAATGAATAACTATTGACCATTGGAGAGCTCTTTGATGGTAGAAGGAAATTTGGATAGAATAGTAGAGAAGAAAACCTGTTCAGAGTAGGCTGAGTTTGAAAGTGAAGCACTGGTAATAAGAGCAATGGTAAGTCATTTTAGCTGTTTTGTAGAGAAGCGGAATAGAGGAAAAGATCATACTAGTTGGAGAAAAAAATGTATCAAAAGAAAGTTCATTGCTATTATAGGAGATATTACAGTATGTATATATGATAATTTTTCAAAAATCAATGAGAAAAAATTCTGATGATAACAGGGTAGGAATGGAGAGTAGTTGGAGTGAAATCCTAAGGTAGGTGAGAGGCAGCTATTCAGTGGGTATAGACCTTTTAATTTAATTTCTCTTAAACTACAGCATGAGTGAAAAACCTGGTTGTGTATAGTTTACTTAGAAGATGTTTCCTATAAGCAGAAGTAAGTTATGAGATGCATGTGGGAAAAAGAAAAAGCCAATAAAGTTTGCATTATTGAGGATATGCTCTCCACAAAATAATATCGAATCTGTCCAGAATTTTCCAGTCACTGATCTTACTCCACTTTAATCCTCTGATTCTCATATCCCATTATTTAAGGGTCACCCCCAGGGCATGATATAATAATAATGATAATAACAATCATGATAATAAGATTCTAAAGCAGAGTTGGACATAGTCTATGGACTCATAACTGATGAATTTATTCAACCACTGATATAAAATGAAATTTTCTTTCAGAAGTCCTAAATAATTACCATTCAATTGGTAACTCCATTCAGTCACTGAGAATATTAAGCAAGGTAGAATAAGAGGCATTTTTGTATGGATGGAGGCACCCTCAAGGACTCTATATATATGCCCAATAGGAGAAATTTTACATCTTATAACTCTGTTGAAAATGACTTGGCAACAGGCTGGCTTGTGTATGGATACACTTTACTGGAAAGAGAAGAACTATATATTAATATTTAAACACCTAATAGGAATCATTTCAAATTGTTAGTATAAGAAGGATATTTGGGGCCCTGTGTGAGGACTCTCTTATAATGCCTATTATTTGGTGGTTGCACATGGATATTGACTCATTCTGAAAAAATAAGCACCATTAGTCATAGAATCTCACAATATGTCTGTGGATTTGCTTTTTGTCTTCACTTTTACTGAAGTACCAGGAGGTTAAGTGACTTGCCAATGAACATCAAACATGTTGGTAAAGAAGCCAAGAATAGATCTTATGATTTTGAATCCAAGTTATTTATGTTGCTGTATTTATTGACTTCACTTTCTGCTTAGTCATTTGTTGGGCATATTTATGATAAATATAATGAAAAGAGATACTTCAGTGCTTTAGAGGCTGTACTATATACCACAGGAGGATGAAAACAGAATAAGTCTGTGAGGCCTATGGATTTTTGACTGAAGTTTCAGAATAACCAATTGGACTATTCATTTAACTTTTTAGGATAGGGTCTCATTTTCCAGATCTGTAAAACTGATGCAATAGTTTCCTAGGTCCCTTTTAAGAACTACATTCTGTGTTTCTAGGAGTTGGTAATTGAGGATTTGGTCATTTTAACTTCATGTGTATGTATGGTGAGTGGCTTTACGATGTAGGGTTCCTTACTTGTGCGCGTGTGTGTGTGTGTGTGTGTGTGTGTGTGTGTGTGTGTACTATGTTGCCTCAGTTGTATTCGACTTTGAGGGCCTATGGACTGAAGCCCACCAGGCTCCTCTGTCCATGGGGATTTTCCAGGCAAGAATATGGAGTGGGTTGCCATGCCCTCCTCCAGGGGATCCTTCCAACCCAGGGATCAAACCCAGGTCTCCCACACTGCAGGCAGATAGTTTACCATCTGAGCCCCCAGGGAAGCCCGAGGTTTCCTTGGTCTTCCTGATTTTTGTCAGGGATTCTTAGGGATTCTGTCCTCACAGGCGCCACAGGGAAGTCTGCAGTTAGCCGTGTCTTTCTGCTAGAATGTTAGCCAGTTTGGCTCCCTGAACATAGTAGTTTGCCCCATGCAGTTTCAGTAATACCTTTGGCACCAGGCCCGTGATGAAAGTACAAGGCAAATAATAAAGTTATCAGATGACTTTTAGTATTTCTCATTACCCCTCCTCCACTTTAAGTCCTAATCTTCAGAAGTCGTCTCCTTTAATGTTTTGTTTGTTTTTAGTTTCTATGACTGTTGCAACAAATCTAATTAAAATGCATTTACCTGTATTTTAGGTCATCACTCTCTAAGATTTGGAAACTGGTTTTCCTGTACGAGATTGTACCTCTGTATACTTCCCAAAGTTTTGTTTCTGATGACACTAAATTCAAAACTTTTTCTAATGTTTATTTCTATTTATTCTTTAAAAAAAAATGTTACAGGTATATAATATAGTGATTAACAAATTTTGAAGGTTATACTCTGTTTATAGTATTATAAAATGCTGGTTATATTACCTGTGCTGTACAATTTATGCTGTAGCTTATTTTGTACTTTATAGTTTATACCTCTTAATCACTACCTCTGTATTGCTCCTGCCACCTCCCCTCTCCCCATTGCTGCTGCTGCTGCTGCTAAGTCACTTCAGTCATGTCCGACTCTGTGCAACCCCATAGACGGCAGCCCACCAGGCTCCCCCATCCCTCCAGGCAAGAACACTGGAGTGGGCTGCCATTTCCTTCTCCAATGCATGAAAGTGAAAAGTGAAAGTGAAGTTGGTCAGTCGTATCTGACTCTCAGCAACCCCATGGACTGCAGCCCACCAGGCTTCTCCGTCCATGGGATTTTCCAGGCGAGAGTACTGGAGTGGGGTGCCATTGCCTTCTCCGCCTCTCCCCACTGGTAACCACTAATTTGTTCTCTATATCAATGAGTCTGCTTCTTTCTTGTTATATTCTCTGGTTTGCTGTATTTTTTAGATTCTGCATAGAAAGCGATATCATACAGTATTTGTCTTTCTCTGTCTGACATTTAGCATAATACCTTGGTGGCTCTGTCATAAAGAACCTCCTGCTTTGGCAGGAGATGTGGGTTTGATCCCTGGGTTGGGAATATACCCTCGAGAAGGAATTGGCAACCCACTCCATTATTCCTGCCTGGGAAATCCCATGGACAGAGGAGCCTGGAAGACTACAGTCCACAGGGTCACAAAAAGAGTTGGACAAGATTTAGCCACTTAACGACAATCTCCAATCCAAATCCAATAAATCCAATTTATTCTTAAATCTCTATTTTTATTCCAAATCTTTTTAATATATTTTTATTCTAAAATTTAAATAGAATTTCCCCCCTCATCTTTGCTTTATAAAATGAGGAAATGAGCAACCTTACTACTGCCCTTTGCTGCTTCTAATTCTCCACACTCAAACTTTGCCGTGCCATTCATTGTACAATGTGAAGGAATGCTGGTTCTTTGCTGTGACTCAGGGGGCTCTTGGCTCCACCATTATGAGCGTTTCTTTCTATTGCAAGGAGATTCTGCTCAGATTTTGCAAATAGAAGCAATTAATGGGAGGAGGAAGGGATAAGATATATTTTTCTGTTCCTAGTAATCAAGTATATCACAAGTATATCTTTTTCAACATTTCACTTTTAACCTACCTGTATTTAAAGCACACAAAGTTGACAGCATATGTTTGAAACTTGTTTTTTTATGGAGTCTGACACTTGACACATTTTGTCATTTAATTATAGTAGTTAGTAGTTAGCTCTATTTATATTTAACACAATTACTGATGTGATTGAGATTTAATCTACCACTTTCCTGTTTATTTAGTTTTTGTTTCATATGTATATCTTTGTTCCTTTTACTTGAAATTAATTAACACTATCTCAGAATTTCATATAAAATGTTTACTTAATTTCTCTATGTTTGGTAACTTCCAGATAACTTTCAGGTATTGTTTTCTAGTTTAAATTTTGTAGTCAAAGAACATGCTTTGAATAATTTTTTTTTTATTGAACATTTTAAACAGTTGTGTTCAGCTGTTACCAGGTGACATGTTCTGGAAATATGAGTTTGGTTGATTATCATTTTAATGTCCTTTAAATATTCTACAGTTTTGCTGATTTTCTATGTACTTATTCAATGTAAAACGAAGAGAAGAGATTTGAAAACTTAAAATATGATTATACCTCTTCTTTCCATCTAATCTTCTAGTATCCTAACATTTCCTTCTAATACCAGTGGTCACCGAGGCCCTGTTCATCTTTTCCCCACTCTGCTTCATCATGGGTATTTTCTACTTCTGTATCTTAATGTATAGCAAGCTTCCTTTCTGCATCATCTAATCTGCCCTCAAGCTCAGTCAGTGAATTTTCACTTCTGATATTGTCATTTCCATATCTAGAAAGTGCATTTAGTCCTTTTTATACCTTCCATTTTCCTCTTCAGTAGTATATTCATGTTTTCTTTAAATACTTTTACATATGTAGATATTTTAATGCTCTTGCCTGTCAATGCTATTATCCCTCTTCTTTCTAGATCTGTTTTATTGACAGGCTTTCCTTGTCATATCATTTTCTTGCTTCTTGCTATGTTTAGCATTGCTTTATTTAAAAAAAAAAAGATTTTTTGATGTGGGCCACTTTTAAAGTCTTTATTGAATGTGTTACACTGTTGCTTCTGTTTCTTTTTATGTTTTAGTTTTTTGGCTGCAAGGCCCATGGGATCTAAACCACATCCCCTGCACTGGAAGACAAGGTCTTGACCCCTGGAATTCCAGGGAAGTCCCAAGCTAGCATTCTTTTAAATTTTAACAGTATAACTATTTCTGGGCTTTGGATGTTAACAGTAGGCAGTTAAATTAATAGTGGTACTGTTTGTTACTTTTGAGATTTGCTGTTAATATTTATTTGGTAGATCTCAGGTAGTCTTTATTATGTAAGCAATTTAGTCCCTCTGCTTAGGTGATTTTCTGTGGTCTCTGCTAAATGCCTGTGGTCGGTAGGGATGCCTGTCTGTCTCTGGTAGACTGTAACTTTAGTGCTTTCTTGTGTGGTCTCTGGATCAACTCACATCACTTCTGGTTGCTCAACCTTGTAGACGTTCACCCAATGAATGTGTATTTTAGTAGTTGCGATGGTTAATTTTATGTCAACTTGGTTACACTGTGTGTGGGTGGTTGCTAAAGTCCCTTCAGTCCTGTCTGACTCCTTACCACTCTATGGACTGTAGTCTTCCTGTAATCCCCTGGAGTAGGAAGTGGCAACCCACTCCAGTCTTCTTGCCTGGAGAATCCCATGGAGAGAGGAGCCTGGTGGGCTACAGTCCATGGGGTCACAAGTGTCGGACACAATTGAGTGACTAATCACACACAGCACACACAGGTAATGTTTACAATTAGTTGACTTTAGGTAAAAGAGATTGATAATGTAGGTGGGCCTCATCTGATTAATTGGAAGTCGTAAGAGCAAAATAAGTTTTTCTGGAGATAAATAAATTCTGCTTTAAAGTTGTAACATCAACTCCTGCTTTAGTTTCCAGCCTACCAGACTGCCAAGAGTTTCAGACTTGCCTGCCCTCAGAATCACATGAGCCAATTTTTTAATTCCTTAAAAATGTCTATCTATCTATCTATCTATCATCCTTCTATCTATCATCTCTTTCCTATTGGTTCTGATTTTCTGGACACATCTGACTGATAGAATAACCTATAAATAAATGTTAAAGGGGCTGGCATACGGGAATTTCTGAAACATTTTTCTTTGCAATTCTGTTCTCTCTGGAATTCTGTGCTACAACTTCCAGCTGATTCAGCATCCATGGAATCAGCTTCCGTTTCCTCTATTAAACAAGATAGTATGCTCTGCTTAGCCTCTCCTTACTCATTGGTTTGTCCAGACAGAATTCTGAGGCTATTGTCGGATCCACTTCACTTACTTCTCTTCCAGTAATCCTGGTCTTGCACTGCCAGTTGTAACCGAAAGATGTCTTATATATTTTGTCTTTTTTTCTCTTTCTAATAGGAGGTTAAATTCAGTCTCTTCATTTAAAAAATTTTATTTTTAAAAAAAAATTACATCATGTTGAAGTATAGTTGATTATTAATGTCATGTTAGTTTCAAGTGTCTAGAAGAGTGATTCTGTTATACATGTACATGTATCTATTGTTTTTCAAATTCTTTTCCTATTTAGGTTGTACACATGCTATATTTAAAATAGGTAACCAACAAGGACCTACCATCTAGCACAGGGAACTCTTCTCAATACTCTGAATGTCAGTGCTTCTTATCCCATGTTGACTGGAAGCTTGTCTTTCCATCTTCAACATCAGCCAGGCAAAAATTCAATCAATTAAGAACCTCTATTTAAAAATCATATTGGAAAAAGTTATATTTCATAAAGAAATAGACATTTCTAGGTCTGTTTTCAGCAAATTAGAAATAGAAAAATTTCATATATAGGCACTCTCCTTGCAAGTTTACATTGCAATTTATTTTCACATGGAGATTGTCTTCCATTTGATCTCAGCTAGTGTATAATCTATCTTTTCTCTGTTCATATACCGTCTTGGTAGGGAGTCGGAGTAAATCACAGGTGCATTGAAAGGTCATGATCAGTTATTTATTTAATATATTATTTTATATTTGCTCAGAACCATGATTTTATGGCTTTCTTGACAAATAAAAGTAATAGACCTCTCATCTCTGCACTGTGATAGGACTGGTCAGCTAATACTTTTATAGATTTCTCTTATTGCTTTGGGACATCAACTGGCCATAAGATTGGAAAAAAAAAAAAAAGGAATCCTCTCTGAGTCTAATAGTATAATTCCCATTCCCTTCCCTTACTATTTTTCTGGGCTAATGAGTTTATTCATAACTTTTCCTCCCGTGTTCACAAACTGCTACTTCTTTTCCTTTATTGATTCATTTCAGGTCTAGTATAACTGGAAAATTACTCTTTTCACAGCATTAAATTTTTGTATTGTTTTTTCCATTTCAGTAACTATATGATAGATATAAGACTTAGTTTCCTTTCTATGTAATAATGATTGAGGTGCATATAATGGACAAATAGAAAATGTTTTATATAAAATGGCCTAATGGAAGCACTTTTCCTTGTTTAAAAAACACAGTATCTTCCATTTTTATGTCGATTTGATGCTATTTCTCAACTCTCAATTTAGCTTTCCCTGGTGGGAGTCATCATTACTTGCTCCTGGCAAGCAGAAAAATTGCAACAAAGTCATTTGGTTTCTCCCATTTTCTTTATTCCATATTTTTGAAGTCACCTCTGTAATGAGATGGCTGTAAAGGCTATTTCGTTTGCATTCTCCAATGCTATTTTTTTTCTCTTTCTGCAATACTATCCTATGTACCTTGTACTCTATTTAAATCCTAGGTTAAAACTTAGCTTGTATGTGTTAACTAGATGTATTTTCTCTCAATCAAGACTAAGTTAGTTGTATTTTGAGTAACATTTATGAATCTTGATGAATATGTTTATTGTATGACTGATTTGTATGATATTAATAACTTTGCTAATTAAATTGAAATTATTAAAACATAAATAAGTTAATGTGAGATTAGACGTCATCATTATCTAGTGTATTGCTTTCTTTTAAATGTTGTGGTTATCTTATTAGAAAAAAATTAATTAATTGAGGACTTTCAAAGAACGTTACTCAAAAAATGTTTACTTCATTGTGTTCCCTCAGCACCGAGGAGAGAGAAAGATAGTAACTGTTCCATAAGCAGTATTCGCAATCAATGAGATCATTTAAAGTAGTTTTAATAATATGTTGGAAATAGTTTGCTGTGAATTTAACATATCATCACACTAAGTAACAAATATTTTATAGCTAGAATTGTGCCAGTCAAATTTTTTTTTTCTTTACCATACAGCATTTCACTTGACTGTTATTCCTTTTAATACAAAATCTGAAAGTATTTCTCTCTGAAACTTTGTCAACATTAATTTCAGGATTTGTATATATATTGCTTAATACAAATACCTTACTCTGGTAGATGAATTCATTTTGATTAGGTAGTCACTGGCCATAGAGGAAAGCAATAGTATTTTTCATTTTTCAATACCTGATCTAAATTATTAAGCTTAAGTAAAAGCTATGAGGTCATAAGGATCAATGCTACCAATTTTTAAGTAAAGAGTACCCATTAGAGCTAATTTAAGATAAAATTGCTCCTTTTATAAAATGCAGTCTTCTCTACTACTTCCTACCTCCAATTCTATCTATAACAATGATTTGGATATTTTTGTTTTAAATCTTACAATCATTGTATAATTTTAAAAACATTTTAAATTACATGGAAAATAAATAATTGATTTTTATATTATTTTCATGATATTATCTGAAAATATTTATTGTTATACAGTCAAAATTCAGCTTTTGTTCTTAATGCTGATTTTATAAGCAATTTTTCCCATATTCCTGTTTTGTTTCCCAAAGATGATCATAGAAAAGGTAGATAAGGAAAAATAACCTGAAAAGATAAATTATCTAAGATATTGTTTTATTAGTCCAAGTTTTAAGAAAAATTTGCATATAATATTCCTTAAATTTAAATACACAAAAACATTTTTGGTATAAATACACAAAAATATGGCACCTCCATCAGCCTTTTGAAATGCATGTTATTTCACATCTGTTTTCTCATCTGTAACTCCCATAAGTTCCTACAAATTATACTTGCTAAATATCAATAACATGGCAGACATCTATACAACTTTAAGTGGTATAATTTTTATATGATTATTTCTATTTTTTTATCTTTTGGTCGCACCATGCAGCATGAGAGGTATTAGTTCCCTGACCAGGGATCAAACTCACGTACCTTGCTTTGCAAGTGTGGAGTCTTAACCATAGGGCCACTAGGGAAGTCTCTTATATGACTATTTTTATGGTCAGATATCTAAGGTATTATGTCTTCTTGCAGGCTTTTTGAACACTTGATTTCTGACTTACCTTTCTCTGATGTTATTTACTTAAGTACAAATACTGATCTTAATTTTAGAGATTGATAATAAAGCACCACAGTTAATCACATGCCAAATTTCTAAAGATGCTTATGGGGAAATTGTATCTTTGTATAGATATTGCATTACTTTATTTAGAAGCAATTTTTTTTCTGTTAAATAATTTTTTTTCTCTTGCTAAATCCTTTGGGATGGAAACACAACAGGCACAGTAAAACAAACAAACAAAAAAACCTGGCCTACCCTAACCACTACTATTCCTGGAAATTTAATAAGCATTTAAACGTTTCTGGTCTCTTTCTTTGATACAATGAATTATTGGACTGGATTGTCTCAAAGATTTTCAACTTTAAATTTCTAATAGTCTAGCTTTCTATTTCACATATACAGTTAATTAGAAGTTATATAAAAGCAATTTTGGCCAGATGAGAAAGGATTCATTTTGGTTAAGCAGTGATCACTGGCAGAAGGTTAAAATGGAGCTTGTTGTTATTGTTCAGTTCTAAATCTGGACAACTAATGTCTGACTCTGTGACCCCATGGACTGCAACATGCCAGACTCCTTTGTCCTCTACTGTCTCCCAGAGTTTGCTCAAGCTCATGTCGATTGAGTTAGTGATGCTATCCAACCATCCCATCCTCTGCCACCTTCTCCTCCTTTTGCCGTCAGTCTTTCCCAGAATCAGGGTCTTTTCCAATGGTTTGGCTACTCTCATCAGGTGGCCGAAGAATTATAGGAGGTTCAGCCTCAGCATCAGTCCTTTCAATGAATATTCAGGGCTGATTTCCTTTAGGATTGACTAGTTTCATCTTGGTGTCCAAGGACTCTCAAGAGTCTTCTCAAATACCACAGTTCAGAAGCATCTATTCTTCGACACTCACCTTTTTCACGGCCCAACTCTCACATCCGTACATGACTACTGAAAAAAACATAGTTTGACTCTACAGATCTTTGTAAGCAAAGTGATGTCTCTGCTTTTTAATATGGTTTATCATAGCTTTCCTTCCAATGACCAAGTGTCTTTTAATTTCACAGCTGTAGTTACTGTCTGCAGTGATTTGGGAGCCTAAGAAAATAAAATCTGTCATCGTTTCCACTTTTCCCCCTTCTATTTGCTGTGAACTGTTGGGACCAGATGCCCTGATCTTAGATTTGTAATGTTGAGTTTCAAGCCAGCTTTTTCATTCTTCTCTTTTACCCTTATCAAGAGGCTCTTTAGTTACTCTTCCCTTTTTGCCACCAGAGTGGTATCATCTGCATATCTGAGGTTGTTGATATTTTTCCCTGCAATCTTGATTCCAGCTTGTGATTCCTCTAGCCCAGCATTTCACATGATGTACTCTGCATATAAGTTAAATAAGCAGGGTGACAATATATAGCCTTTCCCAATTTTGAACTAGTCAGTTGTTTCATGTCTGGTTCTAACTGTTCCTTTCTGACCCACATACAAGTTTCTCAGGAGACAGGTAAGGTGGTCTGGTACTCACATTTCTCTAAGAATTTTCCAGTTGTGATTCACACAGGCAAAGGCTTTAGGGTAGTCAATGAAGCAAAAATAAAGGCTTTTCGGCAATTCCCTTGCTTTCTCGATGAGAAATGGAGCTTAGTGGTATTAACTAGAAATAATTACACTAAGATTCCACACTGGATCATGGTTATTATACAAATTATCTGCGATTACATTTCCTCTCTACCCCAATTTTGTTCATAATCTATTCCCTATGAAAGACTTTGCTCAAAATCCTGGCCTTTTTGTTCTCTGGAAAATTTTATTCTGATAGCTTTATCTTCTGTTTCATCAACTTTTCCTATGGCCAGAGTCATAATATAAAACTCTAATCTTAGACACTGCTCTATGCTCAAAACATAACAAACATCTCAACACAATCTCCAGTTTTTCATTTTTCTTCTCATTTATTGCTCCAGCAACTGTTCTCTTTATATTTTAGTTCCTAACACAGTATCTCATTGGGAATTCTCCCCTCCCATTTTTAGGCCTAAATTCTCCAGTGAAACCCAAAACCTGGAAAAATGTAATGGTGGCTTTCTCTATGCCTGCTCCTGGGTTTCTGGAGCCTTGGATTGGCACCTCAGTACTAGACAATGACAGTACTAACCATTTATAGTCCTGTGCATTAGTGACACTTTTGACTGCTTGGGCAATCAATTACTTATGTCAATATTTTTCAGCTTTGTGAAACTTCCTATTTCTCCCATCAGCAGAAATTTAAATTTTCTGTTCAGACAGAAAAGAATTGATCAATATCTCAAATGCCAACTACTAATCTGTGTGTGCATGCTAGGTTGCTTCAGTTGTATCTAAATGCTTGTGAGCCCATGGACTGTAGCCTGCCTGGCTCCTCTGTCCATGGAATTCTCCAGCAAGAATACTGGAGTGGGTTGCCATGCCCTCCTCCATGGGATCTTCCCAAAACAGGGATTCAACTATGTCTCTTAAGTCTTCTGCACTGTCAAGTGAGTTCTTTGCTTCTGAGTCACCTGGGAAGCCCTTAACTACCAACCTACAAACTAGTATAGATTCCCACCCTTTCCCTATTCTTTCTGCCCAGTACTGCAGTTGGCATTCTTCCTTTCTGCAATCAATCTTAAAGTTGGCCTTTAAGCAATTTCATTCTATTTCCCATTATAGTCAGTATCTTCAGATTTTTCAACTGTATTATCTTTGTCCATATGTATTTATACATCTTAGAAACACTCCAATATGAACAGAAAATGTCCTTTCTTAAAGGACATTTAAAGAATTAACTATAATTCTCTCTTTTGCATTTTGCAGTCTAACTCTGTAAATAAGTTTTTAAAATCTTTGTTCCTATTTCGTCGTCTCTCATTTGTACACCTAAGAGTTCAGTTCAGTAGCTCAGTCATGTCCGACTCTTTGCGACCCCATGGACTGCAGCATGCCAGGCCTCCCTGTCCATCACCAACTTCTGGAGTTTATCCAAACTCATGTCCATTGAGTTGGTGATGCCATCCAGCCTTCTTGTCCTCTGTCATCCCCTTCTCTTCCCACCTTCAATCTTTCCCAGCATCAGGGTCTTTTCCAATGAGTCAGTTCTTCACATCAGGTGGCTAAAGTATTGGAGTTTCAGCTTCAGCATCAGTCTTTTCAATGAATATTCAGGACCAATTTCCTTTAAGATGGACTGACAGGATCTCCTTGCTGTCCAGGGGAATCTTGCCCAGTATGCTACTGGAGATCAGTGGAGAAATAACTCCAGAAAGAATGGAGATGGAGCCAAAGCAAAAACAGCACCCAGCTGTGGATGTGACTGGTGATGGAAGTAAAGTCTGATGCTGTAAAGTGCAATATTGCATAGGAACCTGGGATATTAGCTCCATGAATCAAGGCAAATTGGAGGTGGTCAAACAGGAGATGGCAAGAGTGAACATTGACATTTTAGGAAACAGCAAACTAAAATGGACTGGAATGGGTGAATTTAACTCAGGTGACCATTATATTTACTCCTATAGGTAAGAATTCCTTAGAAGAATTGGAGTAGCCATCATAGTGAACAAAAGAGTCTGAAATGCATCACACCTAACAGTTTATGTGAAACCACCTTGGCAAATGGTACCAGTGATTTCCAAGACACTGCGGTCAGTGGCCATTCCTTAGTCTTCTCGCTTAACCTCTCACTACCCTTGGAATAAATAACACTCTCTTTTTAAACACTACCTTCTCTTCAAATTTTATTGTACTTCTCCAAGTATTTTTCCTACTTTCTCAATTCTTTCCAGTGGTTTATACCACCTTTGAATGTTGAATTTCCTCATGACTTTCCTCTTCCTCAATTCTATTTTCAATTTACTCTTCCTCTTATATATTACCAGAGTTCACCAAAGCCTATAAATATGTATTTCTAATACCCTTTTTTGAGCTTTAAATATGTGTGCATATTTATTAAGTATCTGTTTATCTATCTATTTATCCCTTTATCTATCATTTACCATTTCTCTAGACCACAATTTAAACTCAAAAGCAAAGTGTCTGTCAATCTGGACCAATTTTCTATTCCCCACAAGCTGCCAGATGTGTGAATTTCTTCTAGAATAGCAATCTTGTCCCCTCTCTAACCTTTCAATCACTCTCTGATTAAAGAAGTTATCTGATTGATTTTTGAAAAAAAGAGCAGAGCATGCTTAGCTCAGTTCCCCCCCCCCACCATTTCATAACTACTCCATCAGTATGCTGCCTTTTATTTAATTTTATGGTGTACTCAATTGCTTCAGTTAGAAAGATAGGAGATAGAAGTGGATTTCATCTTCTTTTCCCTCATGCTCTTCATCCCTACACGTCCAACTGACCTTGTACTTCTCCAAACTCTCACTGTTTGGTCTGTCTCTGCCTTCTCTCTCCTGATTACTCTCCTCACTTCTTGTATCGCCCACAGCTCCAATTTATCCTTTAAATGCATAGCTACTAATGTCCCCATATCACTTAGAAATATTTTCAGGATTTGTAGTTATCTGTAGGAAGAAATCCAAACTTTTGATCTGTCTAAAAATTGGGGTACAGTTGGATACTTGCACTTCCCTGGAGAAGGGGTAGGCTACCCACTTCATTATATATTATATATATACAAAATATTAATATATATTATATTATACAATTATATATAATTATATGATTATATGTAATTATAATTATAATGTTATGTAATATTATGCATAATATATATTCTATAATTATTATATAACAATCATAATTAAATATTTGATTATATTTAATTTATATATTAAATAGTAAATATATTTAATTTAAATATTAAATTAAAATAAAATGAAAACATTTATTTTAATAACATTAAATATTAATGAAATTAAATATTAAATTTAAAATAAAATTAAAACATATTTAATATTTAATTATATTGCAATTCAATTAAATATAAATATAATTTATATATATATAATTATTTCATTATAATCATACTATATACCACTCTAATATATATTATATATTATTATATTATATATAAACTTTATATATAAATTTTATATATAAATTATATATATTTTATAATATAATATAATATTATGTAATATGTAATATATTATATTGTATATAATATATTATTGTAATATATAAGTATTATATAAATATTATATAATAATATATAAATATAATAATATAACAATGTTATGTATTAATGATAATATATAATATACAATGATATATTAATTATATATAATCGCATATATAATTATTATGTAAATAATGATGATAAATAATTATTATAAATATATACATATACTTATTGTGCACTTGCGTGTAGGGCGTTTTTACAGAAGCCTTAGCAGGTAGGTCTTGAGATACTGTTGTTTCCTCCCTCTCCGTATGAGGAAGCTGAAAAGCAGGGGGACTGCGGCTTGCGCAGCCCTCCCTGCCGGCAGAAGCAGCACCGCTTCCCGCTCTCGGGAATGCGGCCGCAGGGCCCCTGCCGTCGGGCACTGCTTTAAGGACAAACCCATCCTCCCCGTGCCCTCAGGGCGCACGGGCCGCTCGGAGGCCTAGTCGTCCCATCTGACAGAGGAAATGGTAGCATCAAATCTACACAGCCCACAGCATTATCTTAAAAAAGAATGAGATCGTTAATATAAAAGCTTTTGTAAGTCACTCTGCAAATTTAAGCAGTATCGATATATTTGCGCTCATTTGCACTAGCATCTTACTGTTATAGTGAACAATATGAATTAACTGAATTCCTGCCTTGAAACATAACTTTTAACTTTGTGACCATTAGTTATCTTATCAAATTCATTATCTGTAAAATGGAAATAAAAACTGCTCGTCTCGTAAATTAAGGTACTCTAGATATTTGTAAGATGGTTTATACATAACAGGAGACATATATTAATTCCTCAGTAAATGTGAGCTTCCTAATACTTTCCCTCAGTGCCCCAGGATTCAGTAAACCAAGACAAGATTTTTGGCTTCCTTTTTATGTTTGCTTAGTTTTCTCAATTCTTTTTTTATCTCTTAGCCCTGGAGCTTGGATTATTTTAGCCAGATTATAGTTCTCTCTTTTCCAGGTTTGGAATGATTGAACTGGACTGATCTTTTTACAAGATTCTTGCTTTTAGTTGGGCCAAAAAATTTGTTCAGGTTTTTCAGTAAGATGCCATGAAAAACCCAAATGAAATTTTTGGCCAACCCGCGAGTGTCCCAAAATATCATTTTCTAAAACTGCTATGGACCTTGCTTATCTACTAATTTAAGTCTTTCAAAGGTGGTGGAAAATCTGGATGCTCCCCTTCCATTCAATTATTGCAGTGGCAGATGTACCATTTGCTTGGAGGGCACCATGTATTCCTCTTTGCCTGCCCTTTTCAGTCTATCAAAGCTGGTTTTACAAAAGGCAGAGGAATCAGAGATCAAACTGTCAACATCCACTGGATCATTGAAAAAGCAAGAGTTCCAGGAAAACATCTATTTCTGCTTTATCGACTATGCCAAAGCCTTTGACTGTGTGGATCACAATAAATTGTGGAAAATTCTGAAAGAGATGAAAATACCAGACCACTTGACCCACCTCTTGAGAAACCTGTATGCAGGTCAGGAAGCAACAGTTAGAACTGGACATGGAACAACAGACTGGTTCCAAATAGGAAAAGGAGTATGTCAAGGCTGTATATTGTCACCCTGCTTATTTAACATATATGCAGAGTACATCATGAGAAACGCTGGGTTGGATGAAACACAAGCTGGAATCAAGATTGCTGGGAGAAATATCAATAACCTCAGATATGCAGATGACACCATCCTTATAGCAGAAAGTGAAGAAGAACTAAAGAGCCTCTTGATGAAAATGAAAGAGGAGCGTGAAAAAGTTGGCTTAAAACTCAACATTCAGAAAACTAAGATCATGGCATCCCGTCCCATCACTTCATGGCAAATAAATGGGGAAACAGTGGAAACAGTGACTGACTTTATTTTTTTGGGCTCCAAAATCACTGCAGAGGGTGATTGCAGCCATGAAATTAAAAGACGCTTACTCCTTGGAAGGAAAGTTATGACCAACCTAGATAGCATATTAAAAAGCAGAGACATTACTTTGTCAACAAAGGTCCGTCTAGTCAGGGCTATGGTTTTTCCAGTAGTCATGTATGAATGTGAGAGTTGGACTATAAGAAAGCTGAGCGCTGAAGAATTGATTCTTTTGAACTGTGGTGTTGGAGAAGACTCTTGAGAGTCCCTTGGACAGCAAGGATATCCAACTAGTCCATCCTAAGGGAAACCAGTCCTGAATATTCATTGGGAGGACTGATGAAGCTGAAACTCCAATCTTTTGGCCACCTGATGTGAAGAGCTCTCATTTGAAAAGACCCTGATGCTGGGAATGATTGAGGGCAGGAGGAGAAGGGGACAAAAGAAGATGAGATGTTTGGATGGAATCACCAACTCAATGGACATGGGTTTGGGTGGATTCCGGGAGTTGGTGATGGACAGGGAAGCCTGGCATGCTGTGCTTCATGGAGTCGCAAAGAGTCGGACACGACTGAACAGTTGAACTGAACTGCGACTCCAGAAATTTTCTATTTCTGGGTTCTCTTTTCTGATCCACTGACATGAATCTATCCTCTGCTATATGTACTGCCTTGATTGTTTTACCTATATAGTAAACCTTAGTATCAGACTGATTGTTTCTACTTTATTCTTCTTTGTCAAGATCATTTATCTTTTTACAAGTTTCAAAAGAAAAATATAAAGTTTCCAAAGTAAAATATACTCTTGTAAAGTATTTCAAATAATAATAGATTCATATATTTTGGGGGGAGTATGTTTTAGTAACTTTTAAGGAAAAATTCCCTCTTCAATCACAGAGGAGGGTATATATGTGTTTCCCAAATGTTTATCCTTGGTGATGGGCTTGATGCTTCTAGCTCTATATAATGGCCGAAATGACTAATGCTTTACATTGTGTAACTGAAAAGACTTGAACCAAAAAAGTGGCCCTAATGGACTTCTTCTCACTTTGTAGTGGTAAGATCATGTTGCTTTGCTTCATCACAGCAACACAAAATGGCCAGGGGCCTAATCTGTTGTGTGGTGTGACTGGGAAGAAGCTTGGAGCAATTTTGAAAATGCTGACTTTTGAGCAGTGTTATTCCCAAATACTTAGAGAGGGGATTAACCTTAGCCCCACATGTTTGATTTCTCTGGTGTCAGAAAGGCTCATGTTACACTGATGTCCACACAAATTTAGAGATAAAGTGATTAAACAGAAATGTTCCTGACTTATCATTTCCAGGACTGTATCAAATTATTATACACAGGATATTCCTAGTGCCAGGAAATAATGCATCTCTCTTCAGCTTATTTCAAGCTGGAATTATGTCTCACTGCCTAACAGGGACTAAATGACCCTCTTACTGATCCATATTTGGAACTCTTTGGCAGGAAAATTGCTTCATTAAGGGGCGCTGCACCCTAGAGTAGGCAGCATTTTGTATAGTGGATATTGGAGGAAAATTACACTTTCTGTGGCAGCAAATTGGGGAGATTTTATGAAAAATAATAGTTTCAATAAAAGTCCAAATACATTCCCTTTGCTACATCATTTGGCTTCACAAACAGTATATGAAAAGACAGGGAAACATGTCTTAGAGCAAAAAATGACGTAAAGGTGGAATCAAGAAATTTAACCTAATTATTTCTGCTAAATAATTGTAGACAGAAAGACACTTGAGAAGGTATCAACTTGATCTGCATTTTCCAAAGTGAGATATATGTAGGAAAGTTACCAATAGAAGAGAATGTCATTGACTTTTGTCACTCAGAATCCTCTTTCTACCATTTCGTTTGGAGAGATAATTCTCTGCTCATTTAAATCATGGGATTCTGGTAGAGACTATTGATCACAAAGCTCTTTCTCCTTGACAATATTACCCAGTTAGGCCAGTCACAGAATTTCAGGCCCCACCCATAACAATGTTTCCAATATGAGCTCCTGTCCCAAGCCAGATTGATCAGGCTCATTTCCTAGGCCTTTCACCTGAGACTGACCAGTAAGTATCTGACAGGTAAGTATGCATACATGGAGTTGGAATGCTAGACTCTTAGGGAAAGTAAGTGAAAAAATGAAGGAGACATGATTTTTTGGATCTATTTTTCCCTTGAGGTTAGTCATACCTTATTTTATTTTTTGTTTGGTTAGTCTAGCCAAGAAATGTTTTTAAGGAGATGTGCTCATCAAAAAAAGCTCTTAGAATCCCTTTAAATAATGAAGCCACACTTGTCAAATGGGTTGGACCTGCTGCAAATCAGCTGTAAAGAAACTGATCCTGTGGGTCACCAGGGAGGTTTCAGACTCAAACATCACCTCATAAATCCCACTACTTTAATCTTTCCTTGAGTTGAAAACCAGATGTCCAGGAGTCCTAGGATATAAAGACTGAGCTTTCCCAATCCAGCTGTCAATCAACTGTAGTTCCACATTGCTAATATTTTATTTTAAAAGGTTTTCTCCTGTTTGTATCTGTCATATGAATCTGTGACAGTTTGTCTCTGATCTTGTGGGGAAATTGTGGAGCAGGTTGCTGGGCAGTTGGTTTCAGCGCTAGTGTTCTAAGGATGGAACTTCCTTCCGGAACTTTTTGTCCTGGTCTTGACATGCAAAGCATTGCTCAGCATCTTATTCAATAACCACAAAAATAAACATGTAACTCTCTTATTCTAAAGCATTACCTCTGTGGTCGATATGTTTCGAGAAGCACCGATGGGGGCAAAGGATGAAAGTAGTTGTGGGTCAGATGAATTTATCTACCTGGAAGATGCTAGCATGAGCTTCCCAGGTGGCATAGTTGGTAAAGAATCCAGCTGCCAATGAAGGAGACGCAAGAGATGTGTGGGTTCTATCCCTGGGTCAGGAAGATCCCTTGGAGTTGGAAATGGCAACCCACTCCAGTATTCTTGCCTGGAAAATCCCATGGACAGAGGAGCCTGGCAGGTTACAGTCCATGGGATTGCAAAGAGGTGGACATGACTGAGCACGCATATGCATTTTATTGCTATGCTTGTTTGAGCATATCCTGATGCACAGCATATCAAGGTTCATAATCTTCCTGAACTTTTCCAACTTTGCATCAGCCTTTTCCTGAACTGGTTTTAAAATCCACTTCCTTTCTCCAAATTTGTCTCTGTCTCCTTATCAAGAATTGCTCAGAATTTTGGTCCACCTAGGGTAATGGTTTTGTTTGTCTTGATTTTTCCTGCTTTAGAATTCTATATTCCTTATTATCTTTACTTTGAATACTTCCTTTTCTACTTATCTTTTTCACCTAGCTATAGCTCTGTAATTATTCATATCTTCCAGGGAAACCTTTCCTTGAAATACCAGTCTAAGTTAAATTCTCCTCTTATGTTATGATATAAAACTTGAATCTGGACTTCAGAGAGTTTTTGATAATTCTTTTTTATCCTCTATGAGACTTGTAGAGGAATCTGCAATTGAATGTATTTTGTCAGTTTTGAAAAATTTTCAAATATATAGCTTCTGTCCCTCCTATTTTTTGGAGAAATTAGTTATACATATCTTTTTACATTTTTTCCCATTTGCCTCTTGCATTCTTTTTCTCTATTTTCCATCTGTTTTCCAATGTGCACTTCAATCTTAATATTTTAGGTTCACGTAAATTCCTGATTATCAGTCTCCTCTTATACTGCAGGTAATATGACTTTGCACTTACGTATTAGATACTTATTTTCAGTTATTGTATTATTTTAATAAACATTTTATTTTAGAACTGTTTCAGATTTACAGAGAAGTTGGACAGATGGTTTTGAGAGTTTCCATACTTTCTAGGCTTAGTTTACCCTTCTATTAACATCTAATGCAGTGTGGTACTTTTGTTATAGTTAATGAATCAATATTTGTAAATTATTATTAGCTTAAGTTAAGAGGTTATTGTGGTCTCTGATTTTTTCCTAATGTCCTTTTACTATCCCAAGCTCTCGATCATGACAGCACATTACATTCAGTCATGCGTCTTCTTAAACTACTCTTGAATGTGACAGTTTCTCAGCCTTATTTTATTTTGATGATGTTTACAGTTTTGAGGTGTGCTTGTCAGATATTTTCTGATATGTTTCTTTACTGAGGTGTATCTGATGTTTTTCTTACAATAAGACAACGGTTGTTTGTTTTTTGAAGTAAAACCACAGAGTTAAGTGCCATTCTCATCACATTACGCCGTAAACACATACAACAAATATGACTTAGCACTATTTGTGCTAATCTTGACATCTGGCTGAGGTAGAGTTTATCAGATTCCTCCACTGTAAATTTAATATTTCCCTTCATTTCCATGCAAACAAGTATTGTCAGTTTATTTTGGCAACAGAGGAAAAGCAATTCAAAGGAAATCTTATAATCTTCACAGTGAACGGTGAGGATGTGCATTTATCTGGCTGAGAGTTTGACTGTGTATAATGTTTTCATAGCTATATGTGCTAGAGGCTTCAAATTAATTTAAGTATCTTTGTTTTCATGTCCCCTTTGACTTTGGGTTTCCTTAAAAAACTGCTCCTAGGAGGGATTCCGAGTCTCGTCTTTCAGTTATAATCCACTGTCATAATGGAGCCCTGTTGGTGTGGTGGAAAGGTACAGGAAAGGGAAGTATTCTATAATCTTTTGATTAAATCTCTATATTTTTGTGATCTTGTGTCTCTGGGTTGTAACCTTCATAAATGTTTCTGTAGTAATATAGCTTTTTGAAAATATTCTGCCTTAGATGAGATAGGAAATTAGAGGAGGCTGGAGTCTGAATAAATCATGTTCCCAAACTGGGTTAAAGATTTGTTAATTTTTTTTCCTCCTTGGATAATAGACAATACTTACAGAGAAAATTCTGAGAGTGTATGACAACAATTTCCCTTCTCTCTTCCATATCAGAGTCACAAGGGACCTTTCTAACATATTACCTTGAAGAACTCCTAAAGGAAAACATAGACAGAACATACTCTGACATAAATCACAGCAACATCTTTTTTGATCCATCTCCCAAAATAATGGCAGTATAAACAAAAATTTAAAAAGGGACTTATTTAAAAACTTTTGCACAGCAAAGGAAACAATAAATAAAAAGACAACCCACTGATTGGGAGAAAATAATTGTAAATGATGTGACCTATAAGGGATTAGTCTTCAAAATTTACAAACAGCCTAAGATACTTAAAAGAATCAAAATAAACAACCCACTCAAAAAATGGGCAGAAGACCTGAATAGACATTTTTCCAAAGAGGACATACAGATGGCCAACAGGCAAATGAAAAGATGTTCAGCATTGCTATTTATTAGAGAAATGCACATCAAAAGTACAATGAGATATCACCTCACACCAGTCAGAATGGCAATCATCAAAAAATCCACAAACAACAAATGATGGAGTGTTTGGAGAAGGGAAGCCTCTTACACTGTTAGTGGGAATGCAAATTGGTACAGCCACTGTGGAGAACTGTATGGAGGTTCCTTAAAAAAAACTAAGAGCTACCATATGACCTTGAAATTCCACTGCTGGGCATATATCTGGAGTAAAACTTGATCCAAAAGGATACATGTACCCCAATGTTCATTGCAGCACTGCTTATAATAGCCAAGATGTGAAAAAACCTAAATGCCCATCTTCAGAGGAATGGATAAAAATGATGTGCAATGGAATATTATTCAGCCATTAAAAAGAATGAAATAATGGCATTTGCAGGACATGGATGGGCCTAGACAGTGTCACACTGAGTGAAATAAGTCAGACAGAGAAGGATAAATATAGTATGATATCCCCTATAGGTGGACTCTAAAAAGAAATGAAACAAATGAACCTACTTACAAAGCAAAAAAAAGACCTACAGACTTAGAAAATGAACTTATGACTGCCGAGGGATACTTAGGGAGTTTGGGAAGGTCATGTACACACTGCAATACTCAAAATGGATAACCAACAAGGACCTATTGTATAGCACATGGAACTCTACTCAATGTTATGTGCCAGCCTGGATGGGAAAGAGGTTTGGGGGAGAATGGATACATGTGTATGTATGGCTGAGTCCCTTCTCTGTTCACCTGAAGCTATCACAGCATTCTTAATCAGCTATACCCCAACACAAAACAAAAAGTTTGAAGTCTGAGAAACAAACAAGCAAAAAGTCATTTATTTATTAGTCTTAGAAATAAAAATTACTATATGCACATTAAAAAACAAAACAAAACATAATGGACTTGCAAAGTGTGGGGTTCTTTCCAAGATTACGGACCCCAGATTTTTCTTATTGATGTGCTAGTCCATCTGTTAGTTGCTCAGACATGCCCGACTCTTGATGACCGCATGGGCTGTAGCCTGCCAGGCTCCTCTGTCCATGGAATTCTCCAGGCAAGAATACTGGAGTGGGGAGCCATTCCTTTCTCCAGGGGTTCTTCACCACCCAGGGATTGAACCCAGGTCTCTGCATTGCAGGCATATTTTTTACTGTCTGAGCCCCCAGAGAAGCCCAGTCCACCCTAAGCTTCCAGCAATTCTTCAAAATGACAATGGAAGCATTTCTGCGTGTGTAGGGTTTCTCTCTTGACTTGCTTGCTCTCTGAATTTCATGATGGCAATTTTCCTTGTAATCTTAGTCATATGATTAATTCAATAAAGGTCATTAATTTTCATTTTGTTCTTCTCTTTCTTGTTTTAAAGATGGGAGTGACAACTTCTAAGCTCTTCTTGGTGAGAATGCAGCTGAAACCAGAAGTAGCCAGCCATTAGATTTTTAAGTTCAAGAACGGTAAGTTGATTCCTTTTAAGGATTTGACATTTATACTGATATTCCTCATCTGTTTTTATTCTTACCAATGCATCAATTGTATTTATATTAAAGTTATCACAGATAACTGTGACATCTAAATGAGTTATTTTTTCCTTTAGTTTTTGCTAAAGCATTCCTCGTCGTATTTTATTTAATGTTAGATATTGTATAAGAAAAATCAGAGAAGCTCTGGATGGTGTTTTCTTCTTTAAAAAGGGTTAAATATTTTTCTGGAGGGCAAATAGAATAGAGGCTAATTCCCCTGATTCCATAGAGGATTCACTTTAAGATTTTTTTTTTTTTTTTTCTTTCAGGAAGAAAACATTCAACTTTGGCTTTACTTCTAGATCATAGCCTTTACCCCTAGACTATGCTCCTCTGAGGTCTTAACTACAAGTCAGAGTTGTTTGCCTGTGTTCTTTTTCTTGGCAGGTCTTGAACTCCAACCTGTCTCCCTAGTATGGCACTGCTGATGAAACCTCTGAACTTCTCTAGCTTCCCAGCTGCTAGTTTCCCAGATACTACATATTATTGCAGTATCTTTCTGAGCATGTTCATCTTAGGGGTTGATAAATGCTTCAGGGGGCTTGCACTGCAATACTTGGGTTCACCTCTCTCTGTGGCTCTTATCTCTCCTGAGAGATTTTTGTCCTACAAGTCTAATCACTTTGAAATTTGCAAATTCCAATCTTAGAATTAGCATAAAAATCAATTACTTTAACTGGAGTCCTAAATATTTCAGTTATTTTTATTTTCTTGAGCTGTATCAATATATGTCTGTATTTGAAAGTATATTCAACCATATTTTGCGTGATATTTTATGATCTTGGAAAAACAACTTACACAAACATGGACAGGGTATACACAATAGTAATAGAGAAATGCTTGCTAATTCCAGTATTTTTTGAAACATTTACACTATAATAGATCTGTTAATATTTTTAAATAAATTTTATGCCTTGAGCTTTATATTAATTAGGACCTGTTGAAATCCTGTGATATTTTGGGGATTCCACTTTTTAAAAAATATAGTATTAGTAAACTGAGAAATAGTTACCCTAAAAAGATTATATAGGTAGCAGCTTTGAAATAAGGATTATAAATAAATAGAAAGAGAATTTTGAAAAAAGTATTTTTACTATATTATGTCCATGTGAGACTGTATAGTTTAGTGAAGTGGAATGCTGTGAATGTAGGAGTGGGGAAAAGTGTCAGTTCAATACTACTTACCTATTAAATTCATTTTCTTTCTTTAAATTCCTTCAGAAAAAAAATGACCCATGAATCTAATCTGTATTAGGTTAATTTTACATATTAAGCTTTATTTAGAACCCAATTTAGACTGTATACATTTCTAGTAATAATGTAAATTTATTTGAGATTTATTTATTTATACATGTCTTATAATGGTTCTAAAGGAGATCAGTCCTGGGTGTTCACTGGAAGGACTGATGCTGAAGCTGAAACTCCAATACTTTGGCCACCTCATATGAAGAGTTGACTCGTTGGAAAAGACCCCGATGCTGGGAGGGATTGGGGGCAGGAGGAGAAGGGGATGACAGAGGTTGAGATGGCTGGATGGCATCACTGACTTGATGGACATGAGTTTGAGTAAACTCCGGGAGTTTGTGATGGACAGGGAGGCCTGGCCTGCTGCGATTCAAGGGGTCGCAAAGAGTTGGACATGACTGAAATGAACTGAACTTAACTGGGGGCAACATAAAAGCTGCAAAAGAATAATGATACAAAGTTAAAGAACATTCTTTAGAAGTTCAAAGTGAAAACTAAAATGATTAGATATTAACATTCTCTGCTATGTCTTTCAGAAAATATTCCATATTCACTTCAGTAACAACAAACTTAAAAGGAAGCTTAACTAAGAACTTATTGGAGGTATTACTTCTCTTTTACCTTTTATTACAATTATTACTTTTATCATTTATTTTAATTACTAGATTTCAAGTAATAAAACTTAGGTATAGAAAATTGATAGTAGAAGAGTAAGAATTTTTCACACAGGCTTAAATACACAAACACACTAGTACCTACACACACACTCTCACATACCCACATACAATACAATACAGTTTTTACTCATCAAACAGAATCAATCAATTTTAAATATTGTCAATTTAATATTTAATATTTAATTTTGTTCTTGTGCTTTTTTTGTTTTTTTTTAACAAATATAAAGCATTCTACATGGTTAACTCTCTATGTGAATAATGTCTCCATTGAATACAATTTTAAGTATGATTAAGCTGTCTATCTCCCTAAAGGTTACAAATATCATGAGATTTGCATGTACATTTTCAATCTAATTTTTTGCTTTCTTATATATAAGAGATAATATTTGCTTTTTAAATTTGTGTAAATGTTATCAGAGTTTATTATTCTTTTATTTCACTAAACTATACATTTTTCGAGATTTACCTTTATTGAGGGAGGCAGTCAGATAGACAGACAGATAGATATATCTCATTCATCCCTATTTCTGGTTGTAGAGGTTTTTTTTTTTGGTTTTAGAGTTTTTACTCTTACATTTCCAGCCTATATCTCTTATATTGTGTCCTATGGCTCTCACTTTAACAGAATAAATCTAGAATTTTTCATGTAAACTTTGCATTAACAGGCTTTAATTGGTGATTTTATTCAGTTTACATGATTACTTATAATTTTTTAAAATATCTTTCTTCTTCTGTGAGTTTTATTTACAACATATTTCATTTTATTTTTCTTATCCCTTTTTTAATTGAATTGATGTTCTTTAGTTAATTTTATTTTCTCACAAGTTAAGAGCTTATTTATTCTATACTTTCTAATTAAGAACCTATGATGAAATATTTAGTCTGTATTTTCTATATGTGTATATTCATCTATTTATTATGGTAGAAAATTGATTGATCTGTTTCAGTTCATACTTAAAGGACTTTGGTGGTGGTGGGTTAGTCACTAAGTCATGTCCGACTCCTGTGACCCCATGGACTGCAGCCTGCCAGGCCCCTCTGTCCATGGCGAGGATACTGGAGTGGGCTGCTAGTTCCTTCTCCAGAGAATCTTCCTGACCCAGGAATCGAACCTGGGTCTCCCACAGTGCAGGCAAATTCTTCACCTACTGAACTACAAAGGAAACCCCCAAGGACTTTATTGTTTCATAAATTCCCTGAAAGTTTTCTTTCATATTTTCATGTGATATTTTTATTCACCTTTTTTAGCTCTTTTAGTTTCTAAATGAAAAATAAAATTATGTATAATCATTTGGCTAAAATGATTTATCTATTTATTTATCAGTATACTTTGGTTTATAATGTTTTTCCCCATGTACTTTGTTTTCTTGCCAAGCCCTTCAGTTTTCCTAATTTCTTAAATTATAGTTCAGTTTGGTATAGCATATTTGATTGACAATATTTTTAATATGCACTTCAAAGATAGTATTTTTTCCTTCAAGTAACCTTAGGATAAGAAATACGCTTAATTTTCATTGGTGTACTTTTGGGACACTTAGATTCTTAATTTGATAGACTTTTTTTTTAAGTTTCTCAAATCTCTTTTATTTATTTATTTTTTGCTTTTAAGTTCTTTTTAATTTTTAATTTATTTATTTTAATTGGAGGCTAATTACTTTACCATACTGTAGTGGTTTTGCCATACACTGACATGAATCAGCCATGGGTGTACATGTGTCCCCCATCCCGAACCCCCCTCCCCCCTCCCCCCATCCCATTCCCCAGGGTCATCCCAGTGCACCAGCCCCGAGCACCCTGTCTCATGCCTCGGACCTGGACTGGTGATCTGTTTCACATATGATAATATACATGTTTCAGTGCTATTCTCTCAAATCATCCCACCCTCACCCTCTCCCACAGAGCCCAAAAGCCCATTCTTTACATCTGTGTCTCTTTGCTGTCTCGCATATAGGGTTATCGTTACCATCTTTCTAAATTCCATATATATGCGTTAGTATACTATATTGGTGGTTTTCTTTCTGGCTTACTTCACTCTGTATAGTAAGCTCCAGTTTCTTTTAAAAGCTAATCTTAACTTTTATTCTTAGACTTTGAGATTCCACAGTTTCAGAGAAATATGCTTAGGATTTATTTTTTCAATCTAAGGATTTAGGTATTTCTTTAATTCTGGGGATTTTTGGCTATTGTTTCATTAAAAATTGCCTGTTTTGCACTCTTCCATTCCATTACTCTTCTACTCCTCTATTCACTACTCTGCTAATTCAAATAGATCTACATTGGATCTTCTAAATCTATCATGTTGTCTGTCAAATATTAAATGAAGTGTATATAGTAATTTGTCTATTGAGGTCCATTATGATATAACTTTAATTTTTGTTTTTAAAAATCCATCTGCTTTTTTTCTTAAAACCTGCCTTTCTTGTTGCAAAATCTTGGTCCTCGTCTATATTATCTCATTTTATCTACTTGAATATTTATAATATAACACATAGTCAACTAAAGTTTTCTTTAAATTGTTCCAATGTCTCTAGTTCCTTGACTCACAGTTCTCTCATTGTGGATCTATCAGGAGTCAGTAAACTTTCACTGAACTGCATTATAAATTTTATAATTTGATTTTTTGAGTATCCTCTATGGGATAAATTTGGACTCTGAAAGTACTAGGAGTTATAGGGACTGCACCATTGGACCATTTTTCATACTGCTGCCATGTCCTTATAGTTGATCAGTTTGGGGCAAGGTATACCGTCTGTTTACATACTCAGGCTCCTTGTTCTGCAGAGGTAGTGTGAATGTAGCCTCAAAACTCTACCAAGTACAACTTCAGATACTTGCTTTTTTCTTGTTCAGAATCTGGAGCAGTAAACCTAAGTGAGCAGGTAAAAAATGCTATTTGACATACTAAATATCAATGATTCTTGGATCTGTACATGGTATTGAGGGATTTTGTTTTTTATTTTCAGCCTTTTGTACACTGTTCAAATCCTAGGTGTAATTCCTTTATACCAGATTGAAATTCTTCCACCATCAATCCTATGATTTACTTTCCTTCAACCTCCTTTCAGCAATCAAAAAGCTATTGATTGCTAGTCCATTCCACAGTTAACTATATTTATTTGAACAAAGATGAAGAATCATCCTTTAGTTAAATCTGACATTTAAATAGAAGTAAAGTTAACAAATTTCTGCTATTTTTATATATAAAAATATACTTTTTATGCATTTATTTGAACAACTTTAGGTGCAAACAATTAGCTGGAAATTTTCCTATCCACAACAAATATATAAATTTTAGTTATGTATATAATTATGTATATATCATCAATTCATTTTCAGGGGTATTTTGGCAAAGAAAGCTTTGATTTCACCATGACATTCACACAGCATACAAATATATGGAAAGGGACCAAATATGAGAACATATATTGAAAACAAAAATGTATTCATATTTTCTTATGATTTAGTATCTTAGATTTATTTATAAAGTCAGTTAGATGAAATGTTATTTAATACCTAGCTCTTGAATTAATAGACATTTAAACCATGAAGACTCTAAACCTATTTGCTTCAGGGTCAGCCAGATACATCATCTACCTTTTTCATCAAAAGGAATACTGTCCTTCTCATAGTAGTTATGATAAGAACAATCCTAAAAAGTTTGTTACTATCAAGAAACAAAGGAGAAATCAGAGAAATAAGATATTCCTTATAGCTGTCTATCAATTAAGGTTTAGTCAGTTTGCAACATAGGAGCATATATGTTAGGCCATGTGCTCACCCCATTTCCCATTACACCATAAATCAACAGATTAACAAGAAAATTTACCTAATTTTGCCTAATAGTTTTACTGTTAATCAGTTTCACTTTGAAGAGAGTTTTTTTTTTTTTTTTTTTTGCATTTTCATGATTGTTAGAAATGACCTTAAGGCATTGGTTTTGAAGTGAACTACATATCAATTTTCTTTTGAAACAGTTGGTCAATTAGCATGACTTAAAGTCAAGAATAATCATGAGGCATAATTTACAAAGTAAGAATGCAGGAAAGAAATGATTAACTATATCTAAAACTTTTAAGATTTAGCACTTTCAAAAATGTGTGGTGTTCAAGGATATAAACTTTATAAATTTAATGCTTTACATCTCCCTTAGTACATATAAAATAAGTTATAAGATACCAATTAGATATTAAGTTGCTGCAAATATTTAAAGATTGGATTAAAATAGTTAAGTCAATTAACATAGTCAACAAAATATTTTTTGAGGAGCTAGACTGTATAAAGTGTGTGGCATTAATTGGGCATACAAATTTTTGAGACATAACTCCTATTTTAATGAGATGAATTCTACTGGAAAGAAGCTCTTTGAGGAAGCATTAATTAATAAATACCTAGTGTGTTTAAGGTAATAATAAACAACAATAAATTACTTACTGGAATAAAATGAAGCGGGATGTGAGAAAACTAATGAGGTGATATGTGAAATGAGATGTGTAGGGGCATATGGACTGAAAAGAAGTGAAAGAAAGAGAAAGGATTATTGTACAATTAAGAAAATGAGAAATAAACAAGAAATGAAACCAAGTATAGGATAATAAAACAGTAAAAATCAGCAAAATGTGAGCCAAATTTCCAAAACAATGATTTATTCTCTAAAATTTTAATTTTTATTATGTGAGGCTTTATTCTAACATGGGATATTACTAGCCAAACCATAAAGCATTTTTTACTAATATTTTGAGAGAATTGTCACTATTATTTTGTAATACAACACTGAATTTAACATTGAGAATCTCTAATGTTCTAAAGATTTACAGATGTAAAACTCTTGTCAAATAGTACCATTTCTTTTGTCTTTTATAAATATTTTAGATCCAAAGTTGTGATTTGGGAGTAGTATACATATCAAAAAGAAGGAATTCTTATATAAAAGCAGAAGAAACAAAAAAGTTAAGCAGTCTCAACAATCTGACATAGATATGGATTTTTTGTGGAGTTTTAAACTTTTATCCCCCTTGATAAAATAATGTAGTACAATTTTCTCAGTTCACTTCACAGGGATAATTTTTAAACTGAATGAAATATACAATAAAAAGCATCAAATACAAATGTCAAAAAATTTTGAAATATAAATATCAAAAAGCTCTCAAGATAGTGAAGAAGCAGAGGCAAAATCTAAAAGAATATAAGTCCACAGAGAGGTAGCCCAAGAATTAAAAAATGCTTTCTATGAAGCATAAAACATTCTGACTTTTTTTTTTTTTAACGTATCAGTTAGTCAGTGAGTCAGTTCAGTCGCTCAGTCATGTCCAGCTCTTTGTGACCCCATGGACTGCAGCACGCCAGGCCTCCCTGTCCATCACCAACTCCTGGAGTTTACTCAAACTCATGTCCATTGAGTCAGTGATGCCATCCAACCATCTCATCCTCTGTCGTCCCCTTTTCCTCCCACCTTCGATCTTTCCCAGCCTTAGAGTCTTTTCAAATGAGTCAGTTCTTCACATCAGGTGGCAAAAATATTGGAGTGTCAGCTACAGCATCAGTCCTTCCAATGAACACCCAGGACTGATCTCCCTTAGAATGGACTGGTTGGATCTCCTTGCAGTCCAAGGGACTCTCAAGAGTCTTCTCCAACACCACAGTTCAAAAGCATCAATTCTTTGGTGCTCAGCTTTCTTCACAGTACAATTCTCACATCCATACATGATTACTGGAAAAAACCATAGCTTTGACTAAATGAACCTTTGTTGGCAAAGTAATATCTCTGCTTTTTAATATGCTGTCTATGTTGATCATAGCTTTTCTTCCAAGGAGCAAACATCTTTTAATTTCATGACTGCAGTCGCCATCTGCAGTGATTTTGAATACCAAAAAAGTAAAGTCTCTCACTGTTTCCCCATTTATTTGCCATGAAGTGATGGGACTAGACACCATGATCTTAGTTATAATGTACAACAAGTAGTCAAAAACAAAGACAAAGGCAGAGAAAGGACTGGGACAGCAAAACCTGAGAGAATTCAAAAATAGATCAACAATGACTTCAGTTTTAAATTTATTAGGCACAGATTAAACATACACACATTTTACCATGCTCATATAAATAAAAGAATAGCTTAAAATGTTTGCAAGAAATTAGAAACTTTATGAAGTGACACAGATTTGTATATATAAAAGCCAAATAAAATTTCTTGAAAAGAATGTCTGTACTTTAACCAATAGTAACAGTAAAAAGAGGAAACAACTAGTTTTCAGAAGCTGATTTTAGATCTAAGAGCAGATTACATAATCTGCTCTGGAGATTATGAGTCAGTCAATTGGAAAACAGATCTGAAGAAGCACTCAAACTACAATACTGAGAGATGAAAAGACAACTTAGAGAAGAGAGGATAAGAAAATAATAAATACGGCGAGACATTCTAAAATCCATGTCATTGGATTCTCAGAAAGCAAATAGAATACTTCAAAAGTAATGTTTGATGATAAAATGGTTGAACATTTTCCAGAACGAATGAAGTCAACAGTCCACAGATTTGAGAAGCTCAGTATATCCTTAGCAAGACAAGTAGGATAAAATACACTTGGAAAACTGTCTAGTATTTTCTCAAACTGAACATAAGTATACTCTATGACCTAGTGATTTTGATCCTAGGTTATATCACAAACATATATGCATATGTACACAAAAATATGTACAAGAATGCTCGTAATATATTCATTTACACTTGCCTTAAACAGAAAACAACCTAATGACTGTCACAGCACAAGTTAAGCATTGCTTGTTTTTCAATGACTTGAAAGTAGAAAACTATATAGCAATGAAAAAGAACAAACTACTGCTCCCATGAGATATCTTTTATATATAACGTTGCACAAATAAAGACAATCATAGGGGTATACACCAAACGATTCCACTTATACAAATTTTAAAACTGATACAATGTGTTAAAAGTCAGAATAATATCTATGTTTGGGGAGGGCAGTTGATTGTGAAGGAGGATAACAGAAGTTTCTAGTGTGCTATTAAAGGTATATGCTTTGAACTGGGTGGTGAATAAATAAATAAGCTTGTTTGCAACATTTTACAAAATTTTAGTATAAAATTTTAGTAGATTTTAAAAATCTATGTACTAAAGATTTGTGCATTATATTAAAAGTATGCTATACTTCATAAAATAAGACCTTGCCATTAAAATGTTAAATCTATTGAGAAGAGGAAATATGTATGTAGAACTTTGACCAAGAATGTGGCTAGGAAACATTCTCTTAAACAGGAAACAGAGCATTCATGATAGGAGAAGAAATGGATAGATTTATCTACATCCAAATCAGGAGCGTCTTTTCATCCATAGTAATCGGTGAACAATTTGTATACATGACATACAGAATCTCCACTTACTAATAGGGATAAAATAAAAGACAACTTATTTAAAAACTGGCAAAACTCTTGAATGAGAACTTCAAAATAGAAAAAATGTAGATGATAACAGTATTGCATGAAAATTGAACCACATCTTCAACAAAGAGAAAATCTGGAAATCCCATGTGTTGGAAAATTTGTGGAGCAATGGGAATTTTCATTACCTACTGATTTGTGTATTCTTTTCTGTAACCATTTTGGAAAGCTCTTTAGAATTATTTGCTGAGGCTGAAGATGTGTATGTCCTGTGTGTGTGCTTAGTCGCTCAGTTATATCCCACACTTTGTGACTCCACGTATTGTAGCCACCAGGTTCCTCTGTTCATGGGGATTCTCCAGGCAAGAATACTGGAGTGGGTTGCCATGCCCTCTTCCAGCAGATCTGCTCAACCCAGAAATTGAACCCAGGTCTCCTACATTGCAAGTGGCTTCTTTACCTTCTGAGCCCCCAAGGAAGCCCAAAAATACTGGAGTGGGTAGCCTATCCCTTCTCCAGGGGAACTTCCCAAACTAGGAATTGAACCAGGGTCTCCTGAATTGCAGGCATGTTCTTTACCAGCTGAGCTACCAGGGAAGCCCATGTACATCCCCCAAACAGATGATTCCACTTTTGAATGAGTTACCAGTAAAGGCTCAGCAGGACCTATGCACAGAGATGCTTGTAGCAGCATTGCTCTTCATTGTCCTAAACTAAAAATGATTGGTCATCTACATTAGAATGGATAAATGAGTTCTATTTTATTTATAGAATGTCAGTTTATCTAGCAAAAAAGCTAAATGACCTTAGCTAAATCCAACACCATGGGTGAATCTTAAAACACTGAGCAAAAGAAGCACACTAAAATGATATGCTGATATGATATGAATATCATTTGTTGATATAAAGTACACAAACAGGACAAACTGCTCTATTATGATGCACACACAGAAGGTAAAACCATAAAGTAAATCTTGGAAGCGATTACCAGAAAAGCCAAGGTCATATTAATCTCACAGAGACAGGGAAGAAATGTAATTATGAAGGAATACATGGAATTTATGAGAATGTTCTCTAATACAATCTGGATGATTATTTTATGGTTATTCATTATACTATACATTTATGTAATACTATCATATCAATATATATGGAGAAGGCAATGGCACCCCACTCCAATACTCTTGCCTGGAAAATCCCATGGACAGAAGAGCCTGGTAGGCTGTAGTCCATGGGGTCGCCAAGAGTCGGACACGACTGAGCGACTTCACTTTCATTTTTCACTTTCATGCATTGCAGAAGGAAAGGGAAACCCACTCCAGTGTTCTTGCCTGGAAAATCCCAGGGACTGGGGAGCCTGGTGGGCTGCCGTCTATGGGGTCGCACAGAGTTGGACCTGACTGAAGCGACTTAGCAGCAGCAGCAGCGTGTATATACATATACGTACATACATACATACATATATATATATATACATATATATATATGTTATTTTGTTGTTTAGTTGAAAAGTTGTATCCAACTCTTTTGCAACCCCATGGACTGCAGTTTACTAGGCTCCTCGGTCCATGGGATTTCTCAGGCAAGAATACTGGAGTGGCTTGCCATTCCTTCTCCAGGGCATCTTCCTGACCCAGGGGTCAAACCTGAGTCTCCTGCATTGCAGGCGAATTCTGTATGGCTGAGTCACCAGGTAACCCCATTTATGCTATACTTCTAAATAAAATATGTTTAAAAATCACAAAATCATATGCAAATATGCATGTAATGCAAATAATGCATGATGGACATTAGCCTTGCCAAGTTGACACACTAAATCCAATGGGCAAAAAGTTCAATTCTGTGCTATTGTAACAAACCAATTATGGTCCTGAATCTGATTATGTTGTTCAGCCAAAAACATCCTGAAGCTAAAATCAGTTGACATAAACAAAAGTTGATTCAGTTTGTTCTTTAAGATTTCAAAGGTAATGCATAGAGATAATTTTTTTATACTTTTATTTTTATTTTTTTTCCATTTATTTTTATTAGTTGGAGGTTAATGACTTTACAATATTGTAGTAGTTTTTTAAATCCATGGCTGATTCATGTCAATGTATGAGATAATTTTTTTCAATGTAGTTAGATAAAGGTTATGGTTCTTATGAAATACAGTATAGAAATACAATCTATACATAAAATTGAAAAAGAAAAGCAAAATTAATTCAGAGAGGAAATATTTATTTCACTTCCAAATTTCTCCTAAATTTTTTCTTTATTTTAAACTCCATTTCTAACTTTTTAAAATTACCCACTTCCTGAAACTAGGGTTATGTTAAAAAGGAGAGCATTGTACCAAGCTGAAAAAAAGTTTCAGATATATTTTTATTCATTTAACAAGTTTAAATTATTATTTAATATTTTTGATTTTGAAAAGTATTCATAAATATTCAATTCATTTACAAGTCATCCATTTAAGATCATTTTCCAAAACATTTTCTATATTGTAGAAATTAGACTATGTAATTAAGATTATATGCTATTCCCTGGTGGCTAGATTGTAAAGAATTTGCCAGCAATGTGGGCAGCCTGGATTCGATCCCTGTATGGGGAAGATCCCCTGGAGAAGGGAATGGTCACCCACTCCAGAATTCTTGCCTAGAGAATTCCATGGAGAGAGGAGCCTGGTAGGGTACAGTCCATGGGGTCTCAAAGAGTTGGACATGACTACATTAAGATTATGTAATAAAAATACAGAAGACTTTATCACCCCACATGAAATACATCCTAATATATATCAACAACTCTAATTCTACCATCATGTGCATTATAAGTGAAGCTAAATCTCAAGACTTTCAAATTTGAGAAATAAATTATTAAACTACTGGGGAAAACAATATCAAATTCTGAGGCAGATTTATATTTTATTTTATATATTTTAAAATGAGTTTTTAAATAACTGAAAGCTAAATTAAACTTAATGAAGCACTGGGGAGAAAATTTATTATTATAATTATGATTAAACTATCATTTCATGACACATCTACTACTACATTAACTAAAACTACATCTAATAATATAATTATGCATAAATTCCTTTTCATGTTGTAGCAACCAGAGTTTCTTTTGAGAATCAGCTTAAGGCTTTGTTTGCAGTGCTGGATGATTTAAGTTGTACATGATAAAACCAGCTTACACACAAGCTAATTTGAGAGCTAGTATCACTTTCTCTCTAAACAATCTTGAAGCTCTTTTTGTAGTCGTAAATTGCTTATTGAAAGTGAGAGGATTTCAAGCAGTCAAAAGTCTGGGTCATTATGTACTCAGGAGTGTCTTACTCAGGTATTTGAATTTGTTTAGCTCTGGTTAGTTTGTGATGTGTTTTAATTTAGAGGTATAAATGCTGGCCAGAGTTCTGAGCTTTAATTAAATACTGTCAAGGGATTGATTACAGTGTATTGATCCATAACTGAACATACTATCTACTGAGCCACAGTTCTAGTAAATGAGGCTACATTTTTAGTTCTGTTCTGATTATAGGCTGTTATTGTGATAGTGTATAAATTGCAACACTCTTATTTGAGAATAATGATACAAAGCCATGGATAACACATGGTTTTCTTCCTTTCCCTTCATTAAGCTACAAGTTTGGATAAACAAGGACACAATATTAATTTCATATATTTTTTGATGGCAACTCTAAAAACAAAGGAGCAGCTTTGGTGAAACAATAGGTTTAGTTTAAAATGTTTGAAAATTACTCCTACTAAATGGATAGATTTAACTAGAAAATACTGTTTCTATCCTCTTTTTCAAAGACTGATGGTCTTTTTCCTCAGTCACCATTGATGTTTCCTACTCTCTAAACTATCCCTGCCTCATGCAATAACATTTATATTCAACACATCTTAATTTTTCCCTTACCTGTGAATCCCGTGAAACTTTTAGATGTGGCTCAGTGGTTTCCCTATACCATTGGAAAATTTGGTGTCATCACTGAAACTTCTCACTTTGCACTTGAAATGTAAACTTAAATGGAATCTATGTCCATGTTTCACCCTTGTCTCTACTTAAGCAGTAGTCATGTGCTTTAGTATTTATTTGATAAAATGTTGACAAACATTAAGGACTAACATAAGGAAAGATGAATCTTGACCCAGAGTCTGTGACATATCAGTAAGGATTACCTTTGAATTTCAGACATGTTCCCAGAAATGGCAAAATAAAATACCCTGAATCTCACATTTCAAAGCACAGAATGATGGAGTCATATTACCTATCAAATTTATATGCGGTAATTCAAAACAAAATAGATGGACAAACAGTAGACACTTTCTCCTAACATCTCACTCAATACTCAATACTCTGGGGTAACCATGAGATAAGACAACATTTTGGCAACCCACTCCAGTATTCTTGCCTAGAGAATCCCATGGACAGAAGAGCCTGGTGGGTTGCTGTCCATAGGGTCACCCAGAGTCAGACACGACTGAAGTGACTTAGCATGCATGCATGCATTGGAGAAGGAAATGGCAACCCACTCCAGTGTTCTTGCCTGAAGAATCCCAGGGACAGAGGAGCCTGGTGGGCTGTCATCTGTGGGGTCACCTAGAGTCGGACACGACTGAAGCAACTTTCTTTCAATTAAGTTTCTTAAAAGCCATTGACTATGCTAAAGCCTCTGACTGTATGTAAAAAAAAACTGTGGAAAGTTCTTCAAGATATGGTAATACAAGACAGACCACCTTACCTGCCTCCTGAGAAACTTGTATGCAGGTCAAGAAGCAACAGTTAGAACTTGACATGGAACAATGGACTGGTTCCAAATTGGAAAAAGAGCATGTCAAGGCTGTATATTGTCACCCTGCTTATTTAACTTCTATGCAGAGTACATCATGTGGAATGCCAGGCTGGATGAAACACAAGCTGGAATCAAGATTGCTGGGAGAAATATCAATAACCTCAGATATGCAGATGACATCCTTATGGCAGAAAGAGAAGAGGAACTAAAGAGTCTCTTGATGAAGGTGAAAGAGAAGAGTGAAAAAGCTGGCTTAAAACTCAACATTCAAAAAACAATGATCATGGCATTCGGTCCCATCATTTCATGGCAAATAGATGGGGAAACAATGGAAATAGTCAGACTTTATTTTCTCGGGCTCCAAAATCATTGCAGATAGTGACTGCAGAAATTAAAAGATGCTTACTTCTTGCAAGAAAAGCTATGACCAAACTAGACAGCATATTAAAAAGCAGAGACATCGCTTTACCAACAAAGACTCGTAGAGTCAAAGCTATGGTTTATCCACTAGTCATGCATGAATGTGAGAGTAGAACTATAAAGAAAGCTGAGTGCCTAAGAACTGATGCTTTTGAACTGTGGTGCTGGAGAAGACTCTTGAGAAGTCCCTTGGACTGCAAGGAAATCAAACCAGTCAATCCTAAAGGAAATTAACCTGGATTATTCTTTGGAAGGACTGATGCTGAATCTGAAGCTCTAATACTTTGGCCACCTGATGAGAAGAGCCAACTCATTAGAAAAGACCCTGATGCTGGGAAAGATTGAATGCAAAAGAAAAAGGGGTGGTAGAGAATGGGATGATTAGATAGCATCACTGAGTCTATGGATATGAATTTGAACAAATTCTGGGAGACATTGGAAGACAGATGAGCCTGGTGTGCTGCAGTCAAGGTTTTCAAAAAACCCATCAGATTAACTTATTTTGATCTTTCCTAAAGATCTATGGTGAACTAGTTTTTTTTTCTCTCTTTCTGAAATTTATTCTTTTTTTAAAAATTTTCTTATAATATACTAGCATTGTTCAATTTAATGAAACTTTCATTACAAGACAGAAAGACTGATATATTGTTTGATGGATTTGGTGCTGCATGAATAAATCAGTGACTTGGCAATATTATATTCTTTTGAAATTCATTAGAACTTTTATGTAACTAGGGTATTATTCATCAAATCAATTTAACAAATTATTGAAAAATGGCTTAATAGCTAATGGTGTACTAATTATAAAGAACAATTCTGCCTCCTCTGTTTTATTTAGTGACAAAAGAAAGCACATCAATCATTTACAGACCTATGCTATTGTCCACCCAATGACTCATAGAAAAAGTGCAAATGGCTCATAGTGAATCATCTCCTCTGTTCAAAAAACAGTTTAAAACAGACATCATACTTTTTATGGGTGAATCACTAGTGTTGCATTCAAGTAGAAATTGTGACAAAATCAGATCAACATACAAACCTTTGAATTAAAGAAAAATGCCCTGAATATAAGGGTTCCAAAAGCTGTTTAATGGCAATTTATATCCCCAAGTTCTTTATTTCTCTTTTTTCCCACTATTTCTTTTGCACATGTAAATAATAACAAATATGTATATCAACACACTCAATTTGGTTCAACAGTAAACCATACATTTAAACCTTACATTTAAATCTTTACTCCATCTTAATTTAGTTGTTTTGAGTGCTGTAAGATAGGGGTCCAGTTTCATTCTGTTGCATGTGAGCATTTTGTTTCCCAACTTCCTGTTCTCCATTGAGTATTCTTGGCTCCTTTGTCAAATACTAGTTGACCTTGACTGTAAATGTATGGGTTCATTTCTGGGCACTTGATTCTGTTCCACTTGAGTATTTTTCTGTTTTGATAATCATTTTTCAAAGAGGTAAAAGATTTTCATACACTTGCAAGGATCTACTACATAAGCTCATATGCTGTGCAGTGCTTAGCTGCTCAGTCATGTCAGACTCTTTGCAACCCCATGAACTGCAGCTTGCTCGACTTCTCTGTCCATGGGGATTCTACAGGAAAGAAAACTGGAGTAGGTTGACATGTCCTTCTCCAGGGGATCTGGATTGGACCCAGATCTCTCCCCCATTGCAGGTGGATTCTTTGCTGACTGAGCCATCAGGGAAGTCCAAGAATAATGGTGTAGGTAGCCCATCCCTTTTTCAGGGTATCTACCCGACCCAGGAATTGAACCGGGGTCTCCTGCATTGCAGGCAAATTCTTTACCAGCTGAGCTCCCAGAGAAACCCTCATTAAGCACATAACTTTAGAAAAATGATCATACAGAATTCTCTCTTTCTCCTATCACTTATTTAAAATGTACCAATGGAGGCTACATTCTCCATTCTCTAGATGATAATTCAAGCAGATTGGAAACTCTTCTGCTCTCTCTCCCTTAAAAATCAACATTTTCCTTTAATCTGAGTAACTTGAAAACACAGCACCTAAAAGGTTATAAAAACAGCAGATAAGGACAGTAAAATATTAAACATAGTTGGGAGTAAATTCCATTTAATCTTAAAATGTGTTCCTCTGTTCCCCTGGGCATAAGTGTAAGTTGCTCAGTCGTGTCCAACTCTTTGTGACCCCATGGACTAGAGTCCACCAGATTCCTCTCTCCATGGAATTCTCCAGGCAAGAATTCTGGAATGGAATCAAATACTGGATCGAACCCAGGTCTCCCGCATTGCAGGCAGATTCTTCAGTGTCTGAGCCACCAGGGAAGACCATGAATTCTAATTAGTTCAAGAGAATTCAGCAAGTCTTTGCTGTCTTTCAACAGATATCTTTATTTTCTGTTCTTATTTAATCCAACTTTTAGAGTTTTTCTCTAGGAAGTTTTTGTCTTCCATAAATCACTACATCCCACCCATCAATAAAAGTCTCAAGACCTACTTTTATGGTAATTTTATTTTTCTTATAGGCCACTTTTACCACAATTCTCCTTGTCTCAAAATAATGTATTTCTATTTTTGAAGACTGCTTACAGATCAAGTCACTCTTCACTTAGGAGTCAATCTGACTTTTGATACTGAGCACCTCCAGTCTTCCTTACATCCCTATATGATGGAAACAGATGACTCTATGGTTGATTCCTTTATCTTTTAGATTTTATCTGTTTCACAGGAAATATTTATTCATTATTGGCACCAACAATGTATGGGATATTAGGCTTAATCCAATAGAGACACTTCTATATTTTGCTAGAGCTCACTTTAAGCTTTCCAAGGTATAAGCCAAACACCATTATTGTGTGTCTGAAAATTGTAATAAAAATATTTGAAATCTCTCTGAGGGATTCTATGAAAGGCATCTTCATAAGACCAAAATTTAAAGAATTAGCACCTTTCAGTACTTTCCTTCTTGGTGCTGGTGGTGTGGAGTGTTAAGAACAGAAATGAAATTCTAGAAGTTTTTCAAGAACCCTAAGATATATGTTGGGGAAGGCAATGGCACCCCACTCCAGTACTCTTGCCTGGAAGATCCCATGGGCAGAGGAGCCTGGTATGCTGCAGTCCATGGGGTTGCGAAGAGCCGGACACGACTGAGTGACTTCACTTTTCACTTGCACACATTGGAGAAGGAAATGGCAACCCACTCCAGTGTTCTTGCCTGGAGAATCCCAGGGACGGTGGAGCCTGGTGGGCTGCCGTCTATGGGGTCGCACAGAGTCAGACACGACTGAAGCGACTTAGCATGCATGCATGCAAGATCTATATTATGCTTCTTATATCTATCAGTATTTACTGTGTTAAAAATTAGAAGATAGTTACAAATTTATTTAAAATGATCATAGCAAACTTAGTACGATTAACATGAATACTATATCTTACTTGAAAAATAACTGTACTTTGCAAAAAAGTGACATTGTTTTACAATTTTGTGAATACCTTTAATATCTTGTTTAATAGAGGTCAAGTGGATTCCCATATCTGCCACTGCATTCATCCTTCGGAATATCAAGTATTTCTTCACTGTCCATGCTACCTTATATCTCTCCGCTATGAACATATCATTTTGACATTGTGGATCTTCTGATTGGATTTTGGAGAAATCTCAAGGTCACCAGGCCACATTTTGATAACCACTGTAGTACAATCATAACACTCTTTAAATTAATATTACTTCTATTTTTATATTCTTAAAGCAATAGAGATTAAAAATGGAAGAAATGGAGGAGCATTTTTGGAATGATGGGAACATTCTAAAATTGAATTCTGGTGATAATTTCCCAACTTTAAGTTTACTAAAACTCATTGAATTACAAACTCATATATGGTAAGTGTTATGGTATACAAAATATGTCTTAATGAACATGTAAAATTGGTGGCTTCATCACTCAGACATATCTGACTCTTGAGACCCCATGGACTGTAGCCCACCAGGCCCCTCTGTCAATGGGATTTCCCAGGCAAGAGCACTGGAGTGGGTTGCCATGCCCTCCTCCAGGGGATCTTCCCAACCTAGGGATCGAACTCGGGTCCTTTGCATTGCAGGCAGATTTAAATCAATTCTAGGAGAAGTTGGATAGCATAGAGTTAGAAACAGACTCTTGTTTCACCCTAAATTCCTGTATTTAGTCCTACCTGTGAAAAGGAGAAAAGGACAGCAGCTCAGCTAAGGACTCGTCCTGACTGTTAGCTGAGCTGACGCCTCGAGTCCCGCCTGGTGGACGAGGGGCGCTCTGCCGGGCTCAGTCCGTCAGCCTGCCCGCCTTCCGCGCCCATGGACGCCGGGCTCCTCTGTCCGCGGAGATTCTTCTGGCAAGAATGCTGTGGTCACGTGTTAGTTATTATCACAGATGCTGAATTAAAGAGCCAGGGAATCTTAAAATTGAAGCTACAAATATAAGCTAGTAAAAATGATAAAGATTTGAGAAAAGGAATGTGATTAATCTTCTTAAAGTAAAAAAAAAAAAAAAAAACTTATCCCTGAAGTAAGACATACATGACAATGACTAAAATTAATTCAGGTATATTTTTAATTAGTGGACTGATGGATGATGGTGTTAGTAACTAGGAAGGTAATGGAAATTCAGCTATTTTGGATATTTCTATTGCTATTTTATAGTAGGTAAATTCATTTGAAAAAATAAATAACCTGGGATACTGATGATGGTAGAGTTAAGATCATTAAACATTTGTCACAGCTGTTATTGGAAAATTGAGAAATATGCTAAATAGAAATATAGAATAGAAGAGAACAATCAAATGTAATTGGAATCCAATTGAAACTGTAGAGCATAATTTGCTCTCTGTTTATGGAAGTATATTCTTTTGATAATTTCAACATACAAAATGACAAAACTATTTTACTAAAACGAATCCGCTTAGAAACAGTTTTAAGAGTATACAGTAGCCATTACAACTGACTAACCAATATTTATTCCCCATGAAATAAATCAATAATAATAACTTCTTTATATTTGCTAGTGCTGAATTTAGAGATGGACAAGTTTAACAACATGAGGCCAATGGCATGAAACTAAACATTTGCTTTGGACTTGTAAGGAGATGAATTAAACCTGTGCTGCTTGAATGTAAAGAAAGGTGCTTTTCATTCCAGTTTCTGCTAGCAGACATCTATTCATGCTCATGAGGCAAGTCATCCTCAAAATTAATCTGTTTTATGGTAGTAAAACATAAAGTTTTCTTGGCTCTTCAGAAAACTTTTCAGAAACAAAATCAAACATCCCGAGAGCCTGGCCTAAGCAAGTTTTTACTGCTTATTAAGTACTTAAAAAAATTATTATTATTTACTTGTTTTAAATACAATTTAAGTTGAAATTTTCATTACCTATAGCTGAAATAATCTCATATAGAATATATATCTTGAAATATTCTTCACATACTCATTATAATATGTAAAGAGAAAAAATAATATGTTTCAAAAGAAAATTAGGTTGTTATATTTACATATTTTAATTGAAATTACATTTAATCATCTTTATGTGTGTGTTTAGTCACTCAGCCATGTCCGACTCTTTGTGACCTCCTCTGTCCATGGGATTCTCTAGGCAAGAATACTGGAATGGGTTGCCATTTCTTTCTCCAATCTTTATGTAGTTAATCATTTTAGCTACAAACTATGGGCTCCTTCCAAGCTGAAAATTCCAAACAAGCACCAGGATGACTGAGTCTATGGAATTCAAAGCATCTGAGGATAAAACAGGAAATAGTCAATTGTATAAGCTTAGTTCAGTTCAGCTCAATCTCTCAGTCGTGTCTGATTCTTTGTGACCCCATGAATTGCAGCCCACCAAGCTTCCCTGTCTATCAGCATCTCCTGGAGTTTATTCAAACTTAAGTCCATTGAGTTGGTGATGACATCCAATCATCTCATCCTCTGTCATCCCCTTCTCCTCCCAATTTTTGCCAGCATCAGGGTCTTTTCTAGTGAGTCAGTTCTTCGCATCAGGTGGCCAAAATATTGGAGTTTCAGCTTCAGCATCTGTCCTTCCAATGAATATTCAGGACTGATTTCCTTTATGATGGACTGATTGGGTCTCCTTGCAGTCCAAGGGACTCTCAAGAGTCTTCTCCAACACCACAGTTCAAAAGCATCAATTCTTCAGCGCTCAACTTTCTTAATAGTCTAACTCTCATCTATACATGACTACTGGAAAAACCATAGCTTTGACTTGATGGACCTTTGCTGGCAAAGTAATGTCTTTGCTTTTTAAAATGCTGTCTGGGTTAATCATAGCTTTTCTTCCAAGGAGCAAGGGTCTTTTAATTTCATGGCTGCAGTCACCATCTGCATTGATTTTGGACCCCCAAAAAAGAAAGTCTCTCACTTTATTTTAATGGAAACAATGTTTCCATTGTTTCTCCATCTATTTGCCATAAGCTAATGTTGACTAAAAGTAATTAAGCATAGATCTTGGGGCTTCCCTGGTAGCTCAGCTGGTAAAGAATCCGCCTGCAATGATGGAGACCTATGTTTGATCCCTAGGTTGGAAGATCCCCTGGAGGAGGGCATGGCAACCCATTCCAATATTCTCGCCTGGAGAATCCCCATGAACAGAGAAGCCTGGCAGGCTACAGTCAATGAGGTCTAAGAGCACTGGACAGGAATGAGCAACTAAGCATTCACGCACATACAGATCCTGAACATAGTGTAACTTAGACAATCTTACAAATTACTGAGCTTAAAAATTCAAAAACTACATCTGACAATGTGTCAAGAGACTTGCATTTGTCTCTGTCCTATGTTTAGCTTTTCTATCTAGTAGAAATTCTCCAAATAAAGCATTATATTTAACTATACTGGTTTGAATCTTTGCAAGACTCTGCATTATAAATGGCTTACTAATTATAGGAGAGGGTTTACATTCTCCTAACTGCATTTCCTTTTTTTTCTCTCTTGATTTATAGGCAGTCTTCTTAGCATACCTCATTACATTATTCTCAGAGCACATTAATCTCAACTCTTTTAAAAAATAAACACCTGCCAGACTTCTCACACTGATTGTACCTGAAGAAACTCTTCTAAAATTGTCCCTTTAAATATCTCTTATTCCTGGGTATAATTAGAAGAAAGAAAAAGTGAACGTAAAGCTAAATTCAGTTCTTTTATTCGGATACAATAACCAAGTGCTCTAACGTGTGTCCTTTAATCCCTTATTGAACAGATGATAAAAACTCTAGGAGAGCACATCATTTGAAAGCCAAGTCCTTTATCCTTCCTGAAATATGTGCCTGCATAGGAGCCACACTAATTAAATTCAAAACTCATCACAGTGTGATTCCCTTAGTGAATGGAAGGGTGAAGTCTCACTCAGCATAGTTTTACCAAGCCCCAAAGAAAAAAATCAGTGTTGAATGTGATTTCTTCCAAAATCATATGATGCTCTTATATTCTAGAAAATCATTCAGGTTTGACGAGAAAACACTTTTAAATTGGAAAAGGCTTTAGTTTTCCAACTTTTCCCCTAGTTTCTATTTCCCATTTACATTCTGAGGTCACTAATGTTCCATTGAAATACACTCCTTAGTGCTTCTGGGCATCTGTCCATATTTGCGTATTTCCCACCTGAGCACTACCTGGAAGGAAATGTTAATCTCCTACTTTTTAAAATAATTACTTCTTCCCAATGGATATAAATTATTTGGTTGATACATAAGAAAAATAATCAACACTCAACAATTCTGATCTATGTAAAACAGTATTTTCAGATGACTCCAACTAATATTATCAAAGTACTGAAAATGTCTTATCAGAAAAAAATTATCTAATACAATCAGTAATAGAAATTAATTTTCTGTTTAATTTATAGTACGTTACTGATATTTTAGTTTCCCTGGATTTAGACTTATAAGTATATAGATTACTTTTGCCTAATATTATTTTCCCCCTTTGCTAATTTTAGGGATTATTTTATTTTAATCTGAATGTGGTTAGGGAAAGAGTCTCTGTGGATTTTCAAACAATTTTTTACAAACAAAGACATGCAACTTACCTGATTAGTTTGAAAAAAAGCAACTGAAAAGCATCAAGGAAGATGCAGAGTTGCCATATTTTAGTACAAATCTTTGCAAAATTGGGGGAGAAGCTTGACTGAAGAGTATAGTGACCAAGGAAGATGGACAATGATGTAATTCTTCTATATGCTTCTATGTACTCATATGAAGTATTTTTTTTTTCAACCAAAGCAGCTATTAAAACCAAGTAATAAAATTAACTGAACTAAGAATCAGACTTCTTGATGTTTTTATCCCAGTGTTTAATACTGAAGTAGGTTCAAACTCACTGCTCTCATTAAAATATTATTACTAGTAAAAAGAAAAGGTGTTTGTATCATTAATAAATTAATAAATGACATAAAATTTTAAAAAGAGAATTATTGGAATAAGGGAGCTTATATATTTATGGCAGAAACTGGAGGAGTGATAATAGGTGAACCTGGAGGTGGAGCTCTGGAAAAAGATGTCAGCTGAAGCACAGGCTGAAGAAGACGGGAAAGAAGCCACAAGACTGAGGGGACTTGGACACGATTTCTTTTCCCAGAACTGCAAGTCAGAGGGGTGGCTAAACCATCACATCTGACCAGCACTGCCTTAGTGGTGGTCGCTTCACTTCCGCTTTCCTGATTTTGCTCAGGTTCTTCTAAATAAGAAGCTCTAACTCATGCTAAGACAAGGAAGAGGATTCCATGGAAAACATGTCTTGGCTTTCCGGGTTGACGGCTGACAACCGTCAGGCCCAGAAGCCAGAAATTAGCATAGGCGGTCATTCAAAGATTCTCATCTCCAAGGGACCATTGCCTTTTCTGCAAAAACTAACAAAGTACATTCATCACTGAGATACCCAGTACCTACAATCATACACAGAAAGACACGCTCAGCTCAAAGACCTTGCCAATAAGCTAAGTGACAATGTTTTTCCTAGAAGTTTAGAGCATATTGATCATGTTGGCTCACAGGCATAGTTAGTAAGGTGATTGATAGGTATGTCAGGTCTAATAACAGGACATTTGTCTCACACTCTGCAAGAAGTTGGTCTGCCTGATCAGCTTCTATATGAGTAATAAATCTCTTATCTGTCTGTTCACTTCTAAGGCCCTAATCTTTATAATACTAGTTAAGTACCGGGGGTTTAATGCCTTTCCCCACTAGATCTTCAAGTCATCTAACAATCATTGATATAAGTAAATACAAATGACTATGGTATGAGAAAAACAAACAAAACCAAACGTTTTTCAGCCTGGAAAAGTTCTTTCCAAAGAAACATGATCTTGCTTACAAAATATTGGGGCATGATTATTATGCCAATTAACCTTACCATAGGGAGAAGACTACCTATTTGTGAAATACAAAACAAATATGTGAAAATAAGACGTTCCATATTGTGATTTTAAATATTTTAAAATAACTTAATATTATTTCTTTAGAATATTATTTAAAAAATAAAATTCGTCATTTTTTGTACACCGAGCATCTTCCTAGATGATATTTATTTTTTCTCATTTCATGATTTTAGAAATACATATATCTTCTTGTAATCAAAATTTAAGTGAAGGATTGTGACTGTTACACCAATATTAAAAAAAAAAAAAGAAAACCACAAGACAGTAGAGACTTAATAAGTGTTCATGAATGTAGTACTTGTCTTTAAAATTATTATGTTGTTGCATGAATGGGAGGACATGAGAAAGTGAGGTTAAGAGAAATGGCAATTATTATAAGATTGTGAGGGCTGAGAATGATGTTCAAATGGACAATGAGGGGCCTCCCTAGTGGTTCAGCTTTAAGAATCTGCCTGCAGGAGACACAGGAGACCAGGGTTCGACCTCCGGGTTGGAAAGACCCTCTGGAGGAGGAAATGACAAACCGGCTCCAGTAATCTTGGCTAGAAAATCCTACCGACAGAGGACCCTGGCAGGCTACATCCATGGGGTCACAAAAAGCTGGACATGACTCACTGACTGAACAAAAAAACAAACTAACAAGAAAATGGACAATGAAGATGGAGCAGATATGAATACAATGTCAGATATAAGGAAATATCTCAGAGCCTTGAAAATAGGCAAAATAGTATTAAAGGTCTTGGTGAAGAATGAAATCAGTTGATGGCTTTGAGAAACAAAGTAAAAGACGAAATCATTTTCTTAAAGTGGACCATTTTTAAATTTGTATTGAATTTGTTACAATATTTTTTCTGTTTCCTGTTTTTGTTTCAGAGATGAGACTGGTTTTTGTATGGAACAACATACATCCCCTATTATGAGAATATAAATTTAGAAATATTTGTTTAAAAGATATTTTTAAATGTCTCAAGATATTTGAATCTAAATCTTGCTGAATTCTGTAAACATTAAAATAGAGGATTAGATGATTTACACTTTTTAATTAAACTTAGAAACATCTATACTTGAATATTTTTATTTTAGGTTTAGATTTATTTTAAAAAAATGCTGCAGAGATAGTGCAATTACTATATACTCCATGCTCAGTTTCTTTTTAAAATTAATATCATATTTTAGTATAGTACATTTGTCACAATTAATAAACTGATATCAACATGTTATAAACTGAAGTCCATATAACTGAAATGCATACTTTCAGATTTCTGTAGTTTTCCTAATCTCCTTATTCTTTCTCAGGATCTCATCACTCATTACAGCGAGCTGTCATGTCTACTTAGGCTCCTCTTGATTGTCACAGTTTCTTGTTTTCTTTAGTTTTGGTAGCCTTAATAATTTTAAAGATTACTGGTCAAGTATTTTATAGAATTCAGGCTTGTTTCATTGTTTTCTCATGCTAAGACTAGAGTAATATATACTTGAACATCAAAAAGAAGAAGAAAGCTTTAAAATTGTCACTCAAAAATTATTATAACCTAGTAAACAAATGTAAATTTCTAGAGAAATGAATAAAATTTATAATATGTTAATATGAAATCAAAGTATAGAGTTCAAAGAGAAGATTTTCTAGCTTTTTGAAACTTCAATCTATGATAATAAATATAAGTAATATGTAAGCTTGAGAAAATAAGATTGTCTATTTTCTTTTTTTAAAATTTCTTTTAATCTACTAAATTCATTTTACAATCAACTAATGTGCCATGCAAGGAAATCCAACCAGTCCATCCTAAAGGAAATCAGTGTTCATTGGAAGGACTGATGCTGAAGCTGAAATGAGTGTTCATTGGAAGGACTGATGCTGAAGCTGAAACTCCAACATTTCAGCCACCTGATGCACAGAGTTGACTCATTGGAAAAGACCCTGATGCTGGGAGGCATTGGGGGCAGGAGGAGAAGGGGATGACAGAGGACAGAGGATGAGACAGTAGAATGGCATCACTGACTTGATGCACATGAGTTTGAGTAAACTCTGGAAGTTGGTGATGGACAGGGTGGCCTGGTGGGCTGCAATTCATGGGGTCGTAAAGAGTTGGACACGACTGAGTGACTGAACTGAACTGAACTGAATGTGCCATGACTTCCAGTTTTCATAGATTGGGCTACTTTACTGTGCATCACAGAGGAAACTAGTCTTTTCTGTCCCTCAGAACTTTGGAAAACATTTGATTGAATACCCCTAAAGACATAGAGGGAAACTGAGCAAAAATTTTTGGAGAGATGGTATAATAACATAAAACTCCCTAAAGAATTTACTTACATTTGCTGGAAACACAAAAAAGCTAAGTGAGAAGAAAATAGATACATGTTGCTGTGATTTTCATAATGGTCATTACAATTAAATTAGTTGTGAATCAAGGGGGGGGGGGAAAAGTTAATTGCATGGATAAAGGTTGTACAATAAGTCACTAGTATAGAGAAGAATAAAAACCAGGCATCAGTCCACTGCAGGCACTAAAACCTCCCACAGCTAGTTGATTTAGCAGTAACTGCATTCTCTTTAATGTTTCTTATTACATAGGTCTGCTTTTCACTATAAAAGAGAAAATGAGTGTAGGGAATTCAAAGCTATGTATAAATGATATTGGTTCTCAACGTCTCTAGTGAATATGAAAAAATTGCAAGAATCATGTAAAAATGCCCTCTGTTTCATGTGACTTGCACTGTAGCCGTCTCCATTGCACAGTCCTATGCTTCTGCTGAAAGGTAATATTACAGGGATCATTTACAAATGAAGATAAAAATAACAGAAACATCCTTCATCCTGCGTTCTATTAGGAAATGACTCAGAAACACATTTTCTTATTCTTCTGTTTGTCTAAAGAGGTGAACACACATCTGGGGAGCATTTTCAAAAAAGGGCAAATGTGGCAGGGATGTTACCGAATGACTGGAGCATGATCTAGGCATGTGAGGAATTCTACTTCAGGTGTTCAGGGAATTTTATAAATTCAGTTCTTCCTGAGAGCCAAAACAGCAGCTCATTAGTGACATTATTTTTTAATGCAAGAAAAGATATGCGGGTTCAGTTCCCAGCATCGGTATCTACCTCTTCAGGCTATTTGGCACATATTATACAGTAAAAGAAAAAACAAAAAAAATGCATCCAGGAAGTGTGGCATGCTGCTCACCAACCATTCTTCTAGTTTGGAAATGATTGGCATGTATATCGGCCCTCTAGTTAGACATTCATGGTAAGATGTACTGTTATGGTGCATGTGAGAGCATGAAGCAGGAAGGGGTAAAGTGAAATGTAGGAAGTAGACACAATGCTTTTTGTACTGGGGCTGCCCAGGTGGCACTAATGGGAAAGAATCTGCCTGCAGTGCGGGAGATGTAAGAGACATGGGTTCAATCTCTGAGTTGGGAAGATCCCTTGGAGAAGGACATGGCAACCCACTCCAGTATTCTTGCCCAGAGAATCCCATAAACAGAGGAGCCTGGTGGGCTACAGTCCACAAGATTACAAAGAGTTAACACGACTGTGTGTATGGCCAGTCTAGGAAAATGTGAAGGTGATTTGTCAAAATGTAGATAAGAAATCTTTGCAACATTTATGCCATTAAGTTTATCTACTCTTAATTCATACAAATAAAATGAAGTTCTAGTCAAAATTTGGTTTGTTGACTTTTACTTGGCTAATTTTTAATAGGACTTTTTGTTTTAGTTATTATACCTTATTATTATAAATTCATATTGTCAGTAAATTTATTTGCGACTTAGTATTCCTTCTAATGATGATGACTTTTCAGTTTCTTCCAATCTCTTTTTTATTATTACTACTTTTACCTGGAGGACAATTGCTTTACAATGCTGTGTTGGCTTCTGTCACACATCAACATGAATAAGCCATAAATATACACATGTCCTCTCCTTTATGAACTTCCTTTCCACCTCTCATGCCATCCCACCCCTCTAGGTTTTCACAGAGCACCATTTGACTCCCTGTGTACCAACTTCCCACTGGCCATTTATTTTACATATGGTAATATATATCTTTCAATGCTACTCTCTCAATTTGTCCACCCTCTCCTTTCCCCACTGTGTCCTCAAGTCTGTTCTCTGCATCTCTATTCTTTCCCTGCATGTAGGTTAATCAGTACCATTTTTCTAGATTCCATATATATGCATTAATATATGTTTTTCTCTTTCTGACTCACTTCACTCTGTATAGCAAGTTCTAGGTTCATCCACCTCATTAGAACTAACTTAAAGTTGTTCCTTTTTATGGCTGAGTAATATTCCATTGTTTGTATGTACCACAACTTCTTCTTCTTCTTTTTCTTTTGTGTGGGGGAAAAAAGCATTTTTAATAGCTTCGTCTTATTAGGCTGCGAAATAGACATTGGATTTAAGGCAGCAGGGAGAATAATATCCCATCCTGGCAGGAAAAAAGTAAGTACATTTTGATTGGAAGAAAAGAGTTAGTATCTAATTTCCAAGGACATTTGAAACCTACACCTCATTTAGACCTTTGGGAAAAAGAAGATGAATATTAGTGGGCTCACTTTTAGGGCGTACAACAATCCCATACTTAAGACAGAGTTCCTTCATATCTCTCAGTCTGAAGAAAATTTGGACATAGGGGATCTCTGTCCATTTCCCTTGTCTTTTGCAGAATAATTCTAATTGCAGGATGGTATTGTAATTTAAAGTCCCATCCTCGGGCCAGTGTTCCTCATCCCCAGTGGATACCGTGGCCACGCAGTGGCACAAAATAATTTCAAACGACTCCTCCTCAGAGTTAGAGGATCGAACAGCTTCCAGTTGTCAAGGATGCATCTCAAGGGCGTCTGCCGGGAAGTGGATTGGTTATTTCCCATCTTAATCGGAGGTCTTCTGGAATCTGAGGCTGAGCCGCGTGGGCTTTCTGCTGAGTTCGTTTTTCACTGCCCCGGTTGCCAGCACATCAGACCTTCCCCTGCGCTGGGTTTTTCTTCGCGTTCCGCTTCTACCGCAGGAGCTTCGCTGAGTTGGGCTCCTGCTGCGCTTGGCCAATTCAGTGTGGAGGTTTCTTCAGCCAGGTTAAATCCGAGTCACGGCACCATAGATGTCACGCGAGTGTATGCTCCTCGGTTCTTTGTCTCGTCACAACAAAAATTTTGAGTGACGGACATTGAAGCCCCTTGGTGGGTCGCAGCTCTCGGAGGACAGACCGTGTTATGGCTCTTAAATAAATCAGTGTTACAGCTCAGTGTTACAGCTCTATTTATTTAGATAATAGCAGGAAAATCCATCTTTGAGGCGTGAGGGCACGTCGACCCAAAGACGCAAAGAGAAGAGCACCCCATCACGTGGGAGAGAGAGAGGGGAGACAGGGGAGAGAGAGAGAGCTACCACAACTTCTTTATCCATTTATCTATCAATAGACACTCACAAGATCTCATAATATATTTCTCCACATTAAAAGAAACTTGATGGAAAAAAAAAGTATTAGAATCTTTACATGACCTTTTATTATATTTTTTTAACAAAATGAGAGCAAAAGAAGAAAGTGCAACAAAAGAGTTAAAGGATATTCTCTATAAGGAATGGTAGACAAACAGCTAAAAAATCACTGGTTTATATATTTGATTCAATTAATTCTTAAAAGAGACATGAAGTTGTGTGCAAAAACTAGAGTAAATATGTATTTGTGTATTTTTTTTCAAGAAGCAAATGATTAATACCTTTCATAGCACCTTGAAAACATTCTTAAGTGGACTCATGATCAAATTTCCATCTCCCTCCAGTACATCAGATTCATATGAGTTTTCCCAAACTTCCGAGAAACTTGGTCACCTATGACTTACAGAAAATTTTTGTAGTCAGATAAAACTTCAAGATTGTTGTCTTCAATTTTCCCCAGCTTTCTATTCTATTTTATTCTACATTTTCTTAGAGATATTTTCATATTTTCACTGTTTTATTGGTTTGTTCATTTTAATTTTCCAGAGTGAAATGAATCTGCTTTTAAATTGTTATCCAAATGCTATTTTAAAACAAAGTCTTTTCCTTTTTTTTATCATATAAAAAGGCTGGGTTAGTTTGAAGGGTAAAATGAGGTGTCTAGGGACTATGTGAGGAGAGAATGCTATGGTAAGCGGTGTTTTGTCCGGAACTTTCCAAGAGGAAGAGCAGCATACCACAGCTTGTCCGGCCAATGGAGCATGACAATGAACAATTTAAGAACTGTCAATGTTCAGAGATCCAGATAGATAAGTTAAAAGCAAAACTGCATGAAGTAGCAGGGTGATAGACATTAGGGGATTAGCTGCAGTCTCTAGGAGGTGAGAGGACAGGGATTGACAACAGAGAAAAGTAGGGGTTCAGACTTGAAGGGCTTGAGAAGTTCTAAGCTAGGCAATATAAGAACATTGGCACAGGAGACCAGGGACAATCACTTGTTATAGGAGCAAAGCATAATTCTCAATTTGGCCTCTATGGTTAGAGCCAGATTAGTAGCAGTGAGAACTTGTTGCTACCATCTGGCAATGAATTAAATTCTTGCTGGCAAAAGAGAATTTTTGGTCTAGAAGCAATGACAGGGTTGAACTTAATGCCAAGAAATCTAGCAAAAGAGAGGTAGCCAAATCCAATGCTGTGGATATTTGACCTATTTCATATACATTTCTTTCAGTAGTCATTAATTATATTATTTAGTTAGGGACATTTAGAACTTTCTAGTAATACGTCCTCCTCTTGTTATTGAAAACATATGTAAAATATTTGTTTCTTTCTAAACATTATTAACAATAAATTGAACCTCACTATTTTTTATTGGCATATAATTGCTTTACAATATTGTGCTAGTTTCTGATGTACAACAAACTGAATCAGCTGTTTGTATACACATATTGCCTCCCACTCGAGTCTCCCTCCCTCCACCCCGCCCCATCCCTCTAAGTCATCGTGGGGCACCAAGCTCTGCTTGCTTCCCACTAGCTATCCATCCTACACATGTGAAAGGTGGAACTGTTAGCTGCTCTGTTGTGTCTGGCTCTTTGCGACCCCATGGACTGTAGCCCACCAGGCTCCTCTGTCCATGGAATTCTCCTGGCAAGAATACTGGAGTGGGTTGCCATTCCATCTGTTGGGGATCTTTGCAACCCAGGTCTCCTTCAATGTAAGCAGCTTCTTTACCATCTGAGTGGCCAGGGAAGCCCTTATTTTACACATGGCTTGTGTGTATATGTCAATGATACTCAACTCACTGCAACCTCTCCTTCCCCATCTGTGTCCCCCTGTCAGTTCTCTATATCTGCCTAGACTATTTTGATTTTGCAAAGTTTACAACATCTACCTCAGAGGGAGTTGCCTATTAAAATGTTCATCTCAGCCATTTCAAATTGTGGGTCATGTATTCTATATCAAGAAATACAGAATATCCTTAAACTTGAAATGTTGCTCTGTTACCCAAACTTCATAACTAAAAAGTTCCTTTTAAAGGACAAAAAAAATCTGTCAAACTTGTTAAATAATGTTTTCAGTGTCTTATTTCCACATACTTTTACTGAGACCGCCCCCTATTAAATCAGTTTTCCAAAGCATACATTTTTACTCATTTTGGTTGTCTCTTCACAAGTTGGTACAGAAGTAGATGCTAACCTTTTCTTATATAACATTCTTTTTGAAAAAATATTTGGTAAATTATTTCATAAATATTAATTTTAAAATAAAGTATTCACTAAGAAAATTTGTAATCTATAATACTAGTCAGAGTGTTGGATACAGTGGAGTGTTGATTCTACTCCTCAAACCTATTCTGAATAAGATGCTGCTAGTCTCTTTTGGTTTTTTATATCAATCTGTTGACTTTGCAACCTGAAAGCTCTTGGTCTTTAATGATCTGTAGCACATCTGTATGCATAATACTGCCTTTCAAATGCCTCAACAATACAAAAACATTAGGCACGTATCACAGAGTTATTTTAATACATTTTCCATGCAACAATGCTTTTCCAAAATGCAACCCATTTTTGCATAAAAAATAAGATTTTACTGTGTGGGGATAATCAGGTAGTTATGCTGAACTAATGAGCCTTTCCTCTTCCTGACAGTCTTCAGATATAGGGAAATTTAATCATCTCTTAGATCTAGAAATAATTAGTTCTCTACCTTTGGTCACCAGTAAAGATTTCCTTACACTGGAATATCCAGGCCAGGCAAGCTCATTAACAAGCAACCCTCCGATCCATTGATTACATTATACGAAATAATGCGATACTTGTCTATTCATTTGTATAAAGCCATTCATTAAAACTGAGCTACTCTGCATATAATGCAAATTGATTGTGCCCACTTGCCAATGTTATTTTTATTACATAAACTAACCTGAAAAGATGTGTTTTTTCTTTACTATTTAAAGCAAAATTTAAAAAATGATCACAGGGAGATGATAATGTACTAGCTGGGATAATTTGGCTTTATTTCTTCAGAGGAAATCTTTATTTTTCCTGTTTTAGACAATATAACAATAGAATCCTATTGTCATAATTTTTAGACATTCCATCTCCTTTTCTGTTTATCGCAAGTCTTGACTGTGTTCCAGAATTCAGTCCTGATGCTCCATAATCATACAAATCCCCTATTCTGAAAGGAATATTCAATTCAAAAAGGGAGAGGCAGAGTGTGAAATTCATTTAGATTAATAGCATATTTATTTAGCACCAAAGGGCAATATTCTTATTATGAAAAGATGTTTTATTTTTTCTCTGAAATGACAAAGAAGCGAGTGAGAAAGTGGCAAATCTTCTACCCTTGGCTATTTTTCTCTGAAGTTCTGGCCTATTTCTTACTGTGTTGTAGAAATAGTTGGCTTTCTATTTCCTTCCCTCTCTCAAAGCCACTTCTTTCAAAAGTTCTCTATACTCATGATTAAAGGATAGGAAGCTTGAGGGTTTCTAGGTGTACTCAGCATCAGAAATGCAAGTACATGATGACTTCTCTGGGTGAGCATAAGGTTTATTTTCAAATCTGTGTTTAGACATTTAAAAAATATTTTATTATTATTTTTAATGTTTCTGATGTCAATAGAAGCATACTTGTGAACAATGTTGCCCTTTTTTTGTTATTTTCTCCATTTTCTGACTTGTTTGGGGCACCCAGAAAATAAGAGTAAACTGACAAGAAGCTCAGGAAAAGGCAGGATTGATCTAAAGTAAAAAGCTTTAGCAAGTGAACACAATCTTCTGCCTGTTGGGCAATGGCCACCAGAATAAAACCCCAAAATAAATATATGAATAAATACATTTTTAGAAGGAAGAAAGAGAAAAGTATACCTAGGCCTGTTTTCTGCAAGCTAAGTGAGCAAAGCAGTAGCTTCTTAACAGTGATCGCATCACTTGTAGGACTGAAGCATTAAATCACCCCAAGCCCATCTGTCAGCCAATCAGGAAAGATTTACATTTTAGCTCGTTCTGTAGCACAGGGATTGAGGTATTCACAGGTTGCTTTCTTGTAGCATAAAGTTTAATGCACTGCATAGCATGTTGTTGAAAACTGGCCAAGACTGACAGGGACTTGGCAGACACTTTCTGGAGCTCCTAGTGCCAATGAGATGTCTTTGCTAGGTGAAAACAAATAAGAACCAAAATTCTTTCTAGCTTGCAGAGATAAACGTTTCCTGGGAATTGTTGCGTGCTAAGATTGCTGTCCTAAAGCCTCTCATTTTGTGCTCTCGTTCTGAGCTGTGTTTCTGTTGCAATTGGCTCCCTGCCTGGAAACTAACTGTGCCTTACTGGGTTAACCATGATGGGCAGGTGGCATGAGGGACCTCTGGTTGATTTGACAGTAGCATGGTGGCATTGAGGATGATCATTACTACAAGAGGGTGGCATAAATCTGTGGAAGGCAACTGATGTTGCAATCCTCACGCACAGCTCCTCTTTTAAACCGGCCTCTTGTCTTCTCTTTCACTTCTCACTTTTTTTGAAATGGCCTCAATGGCCATCTTATAACCTTATATTGCCATGTCACATTATCAGCTTCAAACATACGAAAAAACCCCCCCAAAAACAAACAAGAACAAAAAAAAAAAGTGATCATCTTGTGGTAGGCGACTGGTAATTCAACAGAGTTAAAGTCCATGTCCTTTTCATCATAGGGGACTGGAATTCAAAAGTAGAAAGTCAAGAGATATCTGGACTAACAGGCAACTTTGGTCTTGGAGTATAAAATGAAGCAGGGCAAAGGCTAATAGAATTTTGCTAAGAGAACACACTGATCATAGCAAACTCACTCTTCCAATAACACAAGGGAAAACTCTACTCACAGACAACAGCAGATAGTCAATACAAAAATCAGATGATTATATTCTTTGCAGTCAAAGATGGAGAAGCTCTATGCAGTCAGCAAAAACAAGACCAGGAGTGATTGTGGCTCAGATCATGAACTACTTACTGCAAAATTCAGACTTAAATTGAAGAAAGTAGGGAAAACCACTAGACCATTCAGCTATGACATAAATCAAATCTTTTACAGAAGTGACAAATAGGTTCAAGGGATTAGAGCTGATTGACAGAGTGCCTGAAGATCTATGGATGGAGGTTCATGGCATTATATAGGAGGCAGTGATCACGACCATCCCCAAGAAAGAGAAAGGCAAAAAGGCAACATTGGTGTCTGAGGAGGCCTTAAAAATAGATGAGAAAAGAAGAGAAAGGAAAGGCAAAGGAGACTAGGAAAGATATACCTATCTGAATGCAGAGTTCCAAAGAATAGCAAGGAGAGATAAAGCCTTCTTAAGTGAAGAATGCAAAGAAATAGAAGAAAACAATATAATGGGAAAGACTAGAGATCTCTTCAAGATGATTAGAGATACCAAGGGAACATTCATGCAAAGATGGGCACAATAAAGGACAGAAATGGTATGGACCTAACAGAAGTGGAAGATATTAAGAAGAGGTGGCAAGAATACACAGAAGAACTATACAAAAAAAGATCTTAATGACTCAGATAACCACTATAGTGTGATCACTCACCTAGAGCCAGACATCCTGGAATGTGAAGTCAAGTGGACCTTAGGAAGCATCACTATGACCAAAACAAAGGAGGTAATGGTTTTCAGCTGAGCTATTTTAAATACTAAAGGATGGTGCTGTGAAAGTGCCACAGTCAATATGCCAGCAAATTTGGAAAACTCAGCAGTGACCACAGGACTGGAAGAGATCAGTTTTCATTCCAATCCCAAAGAAAGGCAATGCCAAGGAATGCTCAAACTACCACACAATTGCACTCATCTCATGGGCTAGCAAAATAATGCTCAAAATTCTCCAAGCCAGGCTTCGATAGTAGGTGAACAGTGAACTTCCAGATATTCAAGCTGGATTTTGAAAAGGCAGAGGAACCAGAGATCAAATTTCCAACATCTGTTGGATCATAGAAAAAGCAAGAAAATTCCAGAAAAACATGTACTTCTGTTTCATTGACTATGCTAAAGCCTTTGACTGTGTGGATCAGAGCAAACTGGAAATTCTTAAAGAGATGGGAATACCAGTTCACCTTACCTTCCTCCTTTGAAACCTGTATGCAGGTCAAGAAGCAACAATTCGAACCATAAATGGAACAAGAGACTTGTTCCAAATTGGGAAACATTGTATATTGTCATGCCGCTTACTTAACTTATATGTAGAGTACATCATGAGAAATGCCAGGCTGGATGAAGCACAAACTGGAATCAAGATTGCTGGGAGAAATAGCAATAACCTCAAATATGCAGATTACACCATCCTTATGGCAGAAAGTGAAGAGGAACTAAAGAGCCTCATGATGAAGGTGAAAGAGGAGAGTGCAAAAACTGGCTTGAAGCTCAACATTCAAAAACTAAGATCATGGTATCCAGCTCCATTGTTAATGGAAAATAGATGGGAAAACAATGGAAACAGTGACAGACTTTATTTTCTTGGGCTCCAAAATCACTACAGTGACTGCAGCCATGATGTAAAAAGATGCTTGTTACTTGATAGAAAAGCTATGATGATTCTAGGCAGTGTATTAAAAAGTACAGACAGTGCTTTGCAGACAAAGGTCTGTATAGTCAAAGCTATGGATTTTCTCATAGCCATGTACAGACGTGGTAGTTTGACCATAAAGAAGGCTGAGTGTTGAAGAATTGATGCTTTTGAGCTGTGGTGCTGGAGAAGACTCTTGAGAGTCCCTTAGACTGAAAGGAGATCAAACCAGTCCATCTTAAAGGGAATCAGTCCTGAATATTCATTGGAAAGACTAATGCTGAAGCTGAAGCTCCAATACTTTGGCCACCTGATAGGAAGGGCTGACTCATTGGAAAAGACCCTGATGCTGGGAAAGGTTGAAGGCTGGCGAAGAAGGGGGTGGCAGAGGATGAGATGGCTGGATGGCATCATCAACTCAATAGACATGAGTTTCAGCAAGCTCCAGGAAATGGTGATGGACAGGGAATCCTGGCTTACTGTAGTCCATGGAGCCGCAGTCGGGCATGTCCTTGTGTCTGAACAATAACAACATTTTTTTACTCCATTTGCAAGTAGACAGGAGACTTCGTCTCTTCCTCAGCACTGCCCAGGACTGTGAAGATGCTTTCAGGCTTTGACCTCATGCTGGACAAAACGTGGATTAAAGGTTTACATTCTTTATGTGCCCTATGCTCAGAAGGGAGGCTGAAGTCCATATCTGGGGATTCTTCCTGTATCCTCCTGTTAGCTATATTGGCTATACTCAGCTATCCCGCGTTTTGGCCTCTAGTTGGGGCAAGTGTAATGACTACTTTTCAAACAACTATCTCCAAATAATTCCTATCAAATCTCTTTTAACCTGAAAGAGTGGTACTCAAGTTTGCAGCAGAATCACCTAGCGGGATTTTAATGCATAGATTAAAGCTCTCTACTACCAGAATTTCTGATTCAGTAGGTCCTAGATGGAGCCTGATAACTTGAATTTTTAATAAGTTTCCAGGTGATCTTGATGCTGCTGAACAGTATGTGGGAAACCACTGACCTAGATGGCCTGTATTTCCCTTTGGGCTGGAAGATCATCATGGTGAGTTTTCCCTTAGTTGCATTTCTCAGCCTTTCAAAATCATCTCTTAACATTTAAAGACAAACTTCTGGAATCCTAGAAAAACATTTTCTCTCTCACCAAAAGACAAGTGGTTTTCTCCTTTTTCCTTAGTATATTTTGGATCTGTTTCAAACTAAGATTAATAAAATGAAATTGTTGTTTTTAGTCACGAAGTTGTGTCTGACTCTTTTGTAATCCCATGGACTATAGCCAGGGATCCTCTGTCCCTGAGATTTTCCAGGCAAGGATACTGGAGTGGGTTGCCATTTCCTTCTCCAGGGTGTCTTCCTGACTCAGGGATCAAACCCATGTCTCCTGCACCGGTAGGTAGATAATTTATCACTGAGCCACCAGTGCTAGGAGGAAGAATTCGATTTTCTTTTTCCAATTTCATACATACTTTCAATATGTATAAAAAAAGTATATATTTATATATATGCATGTATTTGAAAAGTATTTACTGATTAAATATTCTCTATTTTAGCCTTCCAATTGCTAAATATGATTTAGTAACAGTCCTCCAAACTCTGGAGGTATCATACTGTTTTGCAATTTTGTTCTGTTAAATAATGCTTAGGCACATTACAAGTACTTAGCTAAGTTAATACGAGCAACCGTTTACAATCTGTTATATTTCGCATATGGTAATTTTTAAAAGATTATGTTAGATGCACAAATAAGCTAGCTGAACCTGCTAAATGAAAGTGCATGCATTTATGCCTTTTCCTCTTACTGCATTTGAATTAGCCCATAAGCATTGCTCTTTTTATAGCATGTCCCTAGGAGTCAAAATGAACACCTGTGCCATTGAGGGGATTACCATACATAAATGAATACATGCAGACACACACACATACATTCATACATTTTGGTAAACTGTAATGAGACAAAACCAGATACAGTGCATATTCATAAGAGCTTGCTAATATACTTTACATGAATAAAAATAATATATCTTTTGAACTTTCAATTTTTCCATCTTCAAGCAGACAAGACAATATACTTGTTCTAAATGAAAAACATCCTTTTTTCAAGTAGCCTCGAATTTACCTGGGATTTAATTATAGAGTCTCTATTTTGCTTATTTGGACTTAGGGATGAAATTTTCATTGATAGATTTTTGTTTGTGTGTTCGGCAGTTTTTCAGACAGAATCACTACATTGTATAAATTCATGGCTACCCTTGACAAGCAATGATGTTGAGTATTTGTATGTTATTTATACTTATATGGTATAAAAATATAGAAACTTACTATACTTTAACATTTGAAACTGACAATGGTAGTGGGGAATGAGGTTGAAAAGGTCAGTATCTGTTCTGAGGCAATCAATTAAGAAAGCTGCCTTCTGCTTTGAAGGTGAGGTTGCAGCTTTAACGGCATGCATTTGTAGTTAAGCTTTCTCTCTTGTCTATTATTAGTCTCTGTATTATAGATCTGTAGAGATTTTTTTTTTTTTCTCAAAATGTTATTAGCCTATCTTGGATTCCTCCCTGCCAGCTGACCATTCCTATTTCTGTTTTTTTTAAGCAATCAGCAACTCTTCTACATTTCTACAGGTTGAGTTTCTGTGGTCCTGTCTTTCTTTTGGCTGGAAAATACATTGGCTTCATTTGAGAGTAGGTCTAGTAAGCATGGCTATAATACCAGTTGATGCATTTTGGACCAGGATCTTGATAATTTCAACTCCATTTTGCTAATTGAAGACATCACTGACACAGTGCTTGCCAATAAATCCTGCCCAAATATTGAACAAAGAGAGTGATCATGTTCAAGGACTCTCTAAACTCTGAGAATGCATTATTATTCTTAGAGTCTGTGTTAATCTTCATTGTCTCCCGTGGATTCCACTTATGCTGAAGATCTGTTATTTGGCCTACCCAACAATCATTTCCCTTTCCTTTGGTAAAAGCACCTTGCCTTTCTTTTGGAAGATAACTTTTCTCAATCTCAATCCCTGTGATTTGAGGTGAGCTGACTCAATCTTGAACTTTAGCAATACTTGTGACACAGATATACCTATTTAGGGCACTTCAATCTCTTCACTTAAACTCATTACCTCAGCTGGACTAGGCAAATACTTATGTGAGGATTTTTATGTCAATAGGAAAAGGAATTGATTTGTTTTCTCCCCCCAAAATGTCTAAACTGATACAATATTGTTTTGGTGTCACTAGTTATCACTTAGCATTACTTGTGATTGAGGCTAGCTGCCTAAAAATAAAGTCAACAAAGATGAAAGCAAAGCAGTGGAGAAGTTACCTTTAGAGAACTCTCCTTGTATATCTCATTTGAATACTTACATCAAGTCCTATCTAAAGGTGTCACCACTCTTAGACTTGCCTGTTATACTAACCAAACACTCCATTTTTGCTGCATCAATTTGAATTGGGTTTCTGCCACCCACAACAAAACTGTATTATAAAGTACACTAATAAAAACAGTACCTCTAGTCCAAAATACTGGTGTTGTTAGTAACAAAACAGCAAAGCATTACAGAATGATTAACTTTTGGATAAAGTCAACAGTTTATCCTAAGATAAAGTAGTAAAACACTCTGGTTTACAGGCAGAGTAACACCCAACACTTCAACTACTACTGGGAAGTTGTTTGATGTGGTATACATCACATACAAGACCTACTTGCTGTTTTTTATCTTTCCATTTATGGTTATCTTTTTGCTTTACCTGAGTACCATGCATCTGCTTTGGTTTCATAATATTTATTGATATTTCCTCTTTAATTAAGCCAACTCTCTTTAACAGGAAGCTGGTATATAACTCTAACACAGATAATGGAGGCTGAATATGGACTATGGAGGTTACAGGATACAATGGCAGCTCTGAGGTCTGTAGGTCAGAAGAGTGTTGCAGCCAAGTGTAGCATTTGTCCAGCAAGACCTTGGTTTTCAGGATGATGGTCATTTCATTGTATTACGCTGAGCCTTTAAACAATTCCTTATTTATTGCATGCCTTCTTGAATGTGTGCTACCAGGGCAGAGTCAGCAGTGTAGAGATTTTCCAGAATAACTTTATCAAGGACTTCAGTGTATACCCATGAACTCTGGGACTAGAAGAGTTTCCCTTATTGGCCAAACTCTGGATCCCAGGATTTTTGTTTCAGAATTGATCGGCATGGGATAAGGGCTATAAAGAATCCTTTATACCTCTATGCCTTTGGATTCATTAATGCACACAGGAACTGATACTTTTGCAGACTGGAGTATTTTCCCAATATGTGGAGATGGTTTTTAAGATCTCAGAGTTCTGTGAATTAAACACATATTCAAACCCCTGCTTTCATGCTTACTAACTGGGAGTCTTTGGGACTTGGGTTCTTCCCTTATAAGCTAGGATGATTTTAATGGATTATTACTTTGGGTGGTAGTTATTATCACTAAATCAGATAATCCTTATTAGCCCACAAAGTGTGATTTATTAATATTAGTATTAGTATTATAGTGCAATAAACAATAATCATCTAAAATGAGTCCAGTTCTTAGGCAAAGATTTCTTTTAATAGTAATTCCTAAGATGTGAGATTCAATCAAAATAATGTTCTCTGACTCATGCTATACCATAAAATTATCTGCATGAAGTTGCTGCTTGATTTATATGTTCTGCTTGGCCTCTCCCACTCGTTTTCCTATGTGAATACATCAGGGGTATATTATTGGCCATATGTTTCTTCTTGCATTCAGTACCCAGAGTGCGCACAAATATGCAATGTTTCCCATGAGAGAAGAGAAACCAAGACTCTTGAGACAAATAAATCTCCCAGAGCAAAGCAGAGATGCTCTTCTCTGGAATTCAGCATAGTCATGGAACCAGAGCACACAGACATGATCTCTCAGCACAGCCTCAAGGTCACAACTTCCAATTCAGAGAATCACCCAAGAGAGGGTTTAAGAATTAGCAAGTGCTTCTGAGACTGTAGGAGGAAGCAGTGCAGGAAGAAACACCATTTATAAAAGTGAAGAAGCTACAGTGAATACTAAATTTTTTCTCCTTTCTGGGCAAATGACAGAATAGTCTATCATATAAAATGAGAAGTGATAGTAATTATGACTTATTGGAAATGTTTCAAAACATTACCATTGGTGATGATGATAAACTGAGCTATCTAGGACAGGAGGAATGGTTAAAAAAAAAATTCTGAAAGAACATAAAAGAGACCCAAGATAATAGAATTATTTGTTTTAAATAAAGAAAAAGAGGAAGGGAAAAAAAACGTGGAAGCCTGTGTGAAATAAATGATTCAGTTCAGTTCAGTTCAGTTCAGTCGCTCAGTCATGTCCAACTCTTTGCGACCCCATGAATCGCAGCACACCAGGCCTCCCTGTCCATCACCAACTCCCGAAGTTTACTCAAACTCATGTCCATCAAGTCGGTGATGCCATCCAGCCATCTCATCCTCTGTCGTCCCCTTCTCCTCCTGCACCCAATCCCTCCAAGCATCAGGGTCTTTTCCAATGAGTCAACTCTTTGCATAAAGTGGCCAAAGTATTGGAGTTTCAGCTTCAGCATCAGTCCTTCCAATGAACACCCAGAGCTGATCTCCTTTAGGATGGACTGGTTGGATCTCCTTGCAGTCTAAGGGACTCTCATGAGTCTTCTCTAACACCACAGTTCAAAAGCATCAATTCTCTGGCACTCAGCTTTCTTCACAGTCCAACTCTCACATCCATACATGTGGATGTAAAACCATAGCCTTGACTAGATGGACCTTTGTTGGCAAAGTAATGTCTCTGCCTTTTAATATGCTATCTAAGTTGGTCATAACTTTCCTTCCAAGGAGTCAGCGTCTTTTAATGGCTACAGTCACCATCTGCAGTGATTTTGGAGCCCAGAAAAATAAAATCAGCCACTGTTTCCACTGTTTCCCCATCTATTTGCCATGAAGTGATGGGACCAGATGCCATGATCTTAGTTTTCTGAATGTTAAGCTTTAAGCCAACTTTTCACTCTCCTCTTTCACTTTCATCAAGAGGCTTTTTAGTTCCTCTTCACTTTCTGCCATAAGGGTGGTGTCATCTGCATATCTGAGGTTATTGATATTTCTCCTGGCAATCTTGATTCCAGCTTGTGTTTCTTCCAGCCCAGTGTTTCTCATGATGTACTCTCATATAAGTTAAACAAGCAGGGTGACAATATACAGCCTTGACGTACTCCTTTCCTATTTGGAGCCAGTCTGTTGTTCCAAGTCCAGTTCTAACTGTTGTTTCCTGACCTGCATACACGTTTCTCAAAATTCTCCAAGTCAGGCTTCAGCAACACGTGAACCATGAACTTCCAGATATTTAAGCTGGTTTTAGAAAAGGCAGAGGAACCAGAGATCAAATTACCAACATCCGCTGATCATCAAAAAAGCAAGAGAGTTCCAGAAAAACATCTATTTCTGCTTTCTTGACTATGCCAAAACCTTTGACTGCGTGGCTCACAACAAACTCTGGAAAATTCTGAAAGACATGGAAATAGCAGACCACCTGACCTGTCTCTTGAGAAACCTATATGCAGGTCAGGAAGCAACAGTTAGAACTGGACATGGAACAACAGACTGGTTCCTCATAGGAAATAAATGATTAAAATGTTAATATTCAGAAGTTTGGAAGATCAAACTTTGTAAGTCTCATAAAAATATATTTAAGTATTCTCACTAGAACAGGAAATTCTATTTTATTTGAAACATTATATATAAACAAATAATAATGAAATTAATATTAATGATATTATTAATGAAGGACAGGGAAGCCTGGTATGCTGCAGTCCATGGGGTTGCAAGGAGTCAGACATGACTCAGCAACTAACCAACAACAACAACAATGATATGATACATTTATACAGGGCTTCTACATTTTTCATTAACTCTTAATACCATGACTTTAGTCAGTTTAGAAAGAAGGAGAATCTTGTCAAGACCACAGAGCAAATGGGTCAGAATTGGGACAAGAATTCATATTTTCTAAATGTTCAACTGAAGATTCTGCCATCATATTGCATGCTCTCCAGTAGATTTTTCCTAATTTCATAAACATTTAACATGGAGACTACCATCTCAGTAGGCCTTATTAATATGTATAATACCATCAATTTCTTAAATTCAGGGTAAACCAACTAGTAATTATATTGGTTATTATTTGTCTCCTTGGAGACAAATTGATACTGAGTATGTTCTAATGATAGTTTCTTATATCTTATGATAGCAAATGCAAGCATTTATATAATTAGAAATAGCATGGCTTAATTTACAGTAAGAGTATGTTATATATCTGGGAAAATGGAATTCTGTTTCATTTAGTCAAAACAATTAGCTGTGAATCTTTGGTTTCATGTTTCACTGCGTCTTAAGTACAAAGGAAGAGTTGACATATTGATCTGAGTTTGAGACTTTGGAGAAATGTCACAGGACTGTGATAAGGTGGAAAACTTGGAGGATAGAGTTGAAATGAATCTACAAGATTGGGTATATGCAGGGACATCAGTACTTTAAACACAAAACTACTCAAACAGCGATCTCCATGCTAGTTAAAACTGCCAACTCTTGGTACAGCGGCTACTTTGCTGTGAAAGTGTCTAACTGAAAAATAAAACTCCATTAAGCTTATAAACAGAATTTTATTGTCTAGCTAAGTGGTAATATAATTTTTCTTCTCTTTTCCAATTGTTTAGCTTAGAGGATTTAGGATATAATTATTTCTCATTGATGTGACACTAAACTTTTCAGTTAATCAACAAATACACTAAGATAGGGTTCTCCATAATTACTTCTCATGTATCTTAACTTCTTATTAGTTTGTATTTTTCTACTGTGTAATCTTCAAATGCATTATTAAGCTATTCTTTCCATTAAAATTCATCTCCTCATCTGAATAACTTCCCCAGCTGTCCAAATCCATCTGTATTTTTGATCAATCTGATTTATTATCTCTAGTTTCTAGCATTTTCTTATTGCAGAGTTGGATGTGTACTCGTTTATATTTTCCACTGACTGCTTAATGAATATAGTGAATAATATCAATGCACATTCTGATCCCCAGAGACCTTCTTTGATACTTCTGTCTTCCAATGAGGCAGAAAATAATTGAAGTTTTCTATTTGCTGGGTTAATTTGTGTATTCTTATTGTGCCATTATTTGTATGCAAGAAAACATTAAGCACTGGAACCACTCATTTAACAAAATTTTTTTCCAGCTCTCAGCTGTTAGAAAAAGCAGTTAATGGTGTAACAGTAGCTAGCAGGTATTGTGTTTAAAAACTACTACTTTATGGAGTCCTCGCTCAGTTTTATTTTAGCTCAGATCCTTTATCTTTGGTAGCTACAATGACAAAGTTTTAAATTGTAAGACTTGGGTACAACAACATTCCCAGCTACTCTATTAAGAAAATATGCCCTAGACATTTTTAAACTGAAGGAAATTGAACCTGCTGGCTTTAAGGAGAGGATGCTAATTGAGTAATATTCCATCCTCCATTCCCATGCATATGTGTATGTGTGTGTGTGTGTGTGTGTGTGTGTGTACGCAGAGAGAAAAATCAGTAAATCTTTCAGACAAAGAATTATGGAGACCTGGGTCACCATCTCTTCCTGATTAGATAAGGTGAACTTGCTTGCTTAACTTAAGACAAATTGACTAATCTCTGATGCATAAAATTGTAGATTTTGAATAAATATCTTTTCCACACATTTCTGGAAATATAATAAACCTGGTACACTTGGGCACATAATCTCCTTTATCCTACACTTTAAATTCTATCAAATCAAACAGGAGGTATGGGTGCTTCAGAACAGAGCTCTATATATTTGTTTACATTTTAAGTTCTTTGAAATATTGATGGCCCTTAAAACTGTCATAGATCAAGCAGTGGAAGTTGGCCTGGGCTTGAGGACTATTTTTTTCTTTTCCTTTTCTGGTGACATGACTGGATAACCATTTCCCCAACATTCTTATAATTAATAGAGTATTTAAAAATAACTTGTGAAAAAATATGGTTTCTCATTCTTGCTTAAAGATATGCCATGAAATTCTCTGGAAAATTCAGTAGACCCACAAAATCTAATGTGCCTAACAAAAGTTAAGGGACAGCAAGAACTATTTGGAGACAAAAGTAGAGGGTATTCTAAAGGAATTGTGCATCATTGCATCATTGATATTCTTGGTGTCACCACAGGGCATAATATTTTAGGTAAAATACAGAGAATGACAATTCTGTGATTCCAAAGAGCCAGATTCTGTATGAAAGGTTTTAGGAATAACCATCACATTATTTCTCTTGTACTTTATTTTTAATGTATATACAAAGAGTGATATATGAATCAAAAGTCTTCATTGAGTCTGAAAGATACCTTTCCACAAGTATAAAATAAACAAAAACATATTGTGATACCTTTTAATTGGCAGTGTTCTCCTATTGTTCTTTCTTAATGATAATTACCATAACAGTGTGTCATACAACTGACTGTGTTTTGAAGTTAAAGAAGTATAGAAGCTGCTCAGATCCTAGAAAATAGTGACCAGGAATGCATCCTTAAATGAGTATTTTTACAAATATATTAGAGGTTTTCCTTGTCTTTCTCACAAGTGTAGGTATATCTACCAATAGAAACACCGCTGGTGGATGCCGCACAAAGTTACAAGATTTATATGTTTGGACATGATAGGATATTGGAGTGATACCTCAGAGGTGTGAATTTTTTTAATGATTCTAAAAGATGCAATATACCAGTCTCACTTTTCAAAGATTTTCAAGTAATGTAAAGCAAGTCTGCTAGGCAAAAAGAAAGCTGAAAAAATCAGAGGAAAATGATTTCCATGGCCAAGCATATAGATTAAATGAAAACACAGAGATACTTAGGTCCAAATTTGCTCAATTGTGGCCTCCATTTTGCACCTGCCGTGTGTGAGCACCATTCAAATGAGATAACATCTGGCACATTGTAAGTATAGTAATTGACTACTGCAGAAGCATTTAAATTGTAGCTGTACTTATGGGGAAGGAGAGAAAACGCAATTAAAAAGATGTGAGTCCAAGATAGGTTTAAACTCATAATTTCCACATAACTTATTCTTCAGAAGAGAGACTGGAGTCAAGTCTGAACAGGATCAAAGAGGGTACTCAAGGTTATGAAACTATAAGGTATTCAGTCAGGGACTGATGGAAAGAGAAGTGTCTTTAAGGATGATCAGATGTAATTCCACATATGCTTTTTAGGTGCAAGAAGTTTAAATAACCACTTACACTCTGCATCACAAGTCTTTCAGTTGTAAAAGGAAAATATTGGAAAGGATGTGGATTTATGGTGAGAATTATACTAGAATGCTGAAAAGTAAGAAGCACCATGAATGGTAGTTTCTTTCCTTAATTTTCTTTTTGCTTTCTTATATTTCTATCCTTATATCTTATATACAGTGATGATAATTTTTATGTATTTAACTTGATTAAGTATGTTTCAGTTTGACTTATAAATTCACCTACTTCATACTCTGGGAACTTGGGAATCATTCATTCTAAACCATGTATCAAAAGCCTCTTGTGTGTTAATTTATATGCCAGGTGCTGGAATTACAATTGTGAGCACAAAAAACAAAGACCCTAGCCTTACTATAACTCATTGAGTGAAACAGACATTAATCAACTGGACAAACATTTGTGGTATCACAAAGATGATCATCACCATGGATAAGGGACACAGTTTGTAATACAAGAAGGTGCAGAAGACAAGGAAGTCAGGGAAATATAAGAGGAAGAGAAAATACAAAGGCAAAAGGCAAAGGAAGAACATAAAAGCAAGAGGAAAAGATAAGAAAAGCCTTTCTGGCAGAAAGGAGCATTCTATATGAAATCAAGAGAACATGTTTGGTATTAAATTGGATATGGATGAAATATTATATACTTGAAAAACTTATAGAAATCTTTATCAGATTATGTGAAAAAAATAGCAGAGTTATCTATATAGGGTTGAAACCATGGGCTATGTTCAAAATGTGTTTGAAATTTTATAACTGTGAAAGTATTTCTTAAAATGAAAAGTATGCCAATAATGGACATTTTGAGGGCAATGAGATTAGTTTAAGTCACGATGACATCCCTTTGAATTCCAGGGTCTAAATTTGGAAGAGATAAAATATAAGCATGAGCGGTGCACTAGAATTTGGCGAGACAGACGCTCACACATACACCCCTCTTCTGTCTGATCACTCCTGCTTTTCTCAGTATGGTGGATGTCAGAAAAAGAATCGGAAAAGAGGAAAGTTTCACTAAGCTAGACTGAACTATCATTGCTGGGAGAGATTGTACAAACACAGTAGTACCATTAATATATGTGTGTGAATGTGTACGTGTGTGTGTGTACCTCCACATGAAATATTGATGTAATAATAGAAATGCAGCTATTGAGAATCAGTCCAAAATCCGAGCTGGAATATGGATATTTTTGCAGGGTTACAAATCCTAAGGGAAGTAAAAAAGTGTAATTATACCTTAAACCTCTGAGAAGGACACATAAATGAGACAAATGATAGTGTTTTAATTAACTTAAAACCTTATTGCAAATTGTTTACCAAACTCCACATATTCTGCTCATAGAATGTATTAATATGTCACGCATTTATGTCTTAATAAGAATGCATGCATGTGTGCTCAGGCTCTTCAGTCGTGAGTCATGTCTGACTCTTTATGACCCCATGTGGACCCCACCAGGCTCTCTGTCCATGGAATTTCCCAGGCAAGAATACTGGAGTGGGTTGCCATACCCTCCTCCAGGGGATTTTCCAGGGATCAAACCCAGAGTCTCCTGAGTCATCTGTACTGCAGGAAGATTTTTTACCACAGAGCCACCGGGGAAGCCCATTTTAATAAAAATAAGCTTCCCCAATCCACTGTCAATAAGATAAACAACACCTAGAAAGAAAGTCCAATTATTTAACAAAATTAACACTTGGACAGCAAGGAGATCAAACCAGTCATTTTGGGAGGAAATCAGTCCTGAATATTCATTGGAAGGACTGATACTGACGCTGACGCTCCTGTATTTTGACCATCAGATGCGAAGAACTGACTCGTTGGAAAAGATCCTGATGCTGGGAAAGGTTGAACGTGGGAGGAGAAGGGGACGACAGAGGATGAGATGGTTGGATGGCATCACCGACTCAATGGACATGAATTTGAGTAAGCTCTAGGAGTTGGTGATGGACAGGGAAGCCTGACATGCTGCAATCCATGGGGTCGCAGAGAGTCGGACACGACTGAGTGGCTGAACTGAACTGAACACTATAAAATTAATAATTTTGAACACTCAATTTTCACAACAAAACTCTGAATTTTGTGAGATAAATATTACTATTCTGATATTGGACTTAGTGAAATCTGGATCTTATATGTCCAAAGTCAAAAAGTTATTGAGTCTGGCACATAATAATTATATGTTAAATATTTTTTTAGAGTACAAGGTAGAGTGTGAAAAGGCATGAGGATATAGAGGAAGATAGGAGCTAGAAGATGAAGACCCTTGTGCAGCTTATTGAGATGTACCCTAGAAGCAACAGTTTAGTTTGTAATAAAAGTGGTTAAACAATAAAGTTAGAGTTGCATTTTTGTTTGTTTTAAAGATTCTTTTACAGAGATTTTATATGGACAAAATTTTAGGGGAAAAGGTCAATTTATATAGAGACATCAATTGGTTTCAGTGGTTTTGGAAAAAAAGCTTCACTAGGAGATATGTTAAGACATTGTCTGCAAGTCATTGTATGGGGTTGAAAAGAACAATTCTAGAGATTTTGACTGCAGTAACTAAGGGTGTTGTAGCACAGTCCTGGAATAAGGAAACCATTATGGAAGAGAGAATTAGGAGATGCCATAATAAGCTTTGCTCATATTGAGTTTGAAATGTCTAGCAGACATCAAGTGGATATTTGTATTGGATATTTAAATAGAAGGATCTGACATTAAGGACAAAGGCCTAGTATGGAGCTAAATTAAAAAAAATAGATAAAATTGGAAAAGCAATATTAATGCGATAATGCTCACAGTCTTTCCTTTGAAGAGGCTTTGAAATGGCTTTCTAATTCTGAATCTCAGAGTGATCCTGCCTATGGCAAATATTGCAGATTGGTTCTATCAACACCACTTTCTGTAAACTAGAGAATGGAAAGATGAAATCTCATTTTCCACACTCTTGAAGCTAAGTTTTCAAAAGTGACAGATTTCCCATGCAAGACTTGCAAGGAAGAAGTAAGGTTATAGGACAGAGGCCATGAGGCTTCTCTAGTAAGTCAAGTTAGAAAGTATTTTTCATTTTCTTTCCTCATTCCTCCTCTCTCTGTCTTCCTAATAGCAGCTCTATAAGGATCTCTGCTTTCCTGTGTTTGGCATCTTGGGTCTTGAGGATGAGCTGGGGCAGACTCACAGAGCCTCAGTCCCGGATCTTGGCCACTGTGGACCCCTCTGGCAAACCCACTAAAAGACGAGAATCTTGGCCTTATAAGGCTAACTCCTACTTCCACCTACAGACCCACTCTTGTAACTCTGCACCCATTTTCCCTTGCATTTCTGGACCAGGAAGTGGGTACCGGGTCTCACAGCCACAAAGAGAACTGGGAGAGCCCTTGTGAAGGCAGGAGGGAAGGCATCTTCAAAAGTCTAATGTTTCCTTGAATGTTATTTTCGAAAACCTAATGTTTGCAGTTCAGGTGTTGCTACAAGTGAGTTTCCACGTGGGGCTTATGGAAACCTTGGCCAATACCAGCTGGCCACTCCCCCTTGCTGGCGGGGAGGGTACTGGCTTTTCTGTTATTAATTAGTTGGAAATTGCATGTAAACGTGTCCAGGCCTTATAAAGCGTTCTCCGATCCAGGGCTTCTGGCTCAACGAACACTGGAAGACAGGCTGCAGGTGATGGAGCAGCCAAAGAGAGAGGACCAAAAAGCTACTGCTATTGCAAGATTTCAAAAGAATATTTTATTGGCATAATTTGATAGTTCTCCTGTTTACACTGTTTCTGGAAATTTAGCACACAAATTTAGTATCCAAATAATAATATTTTTGAATAAATTCTTTTTTTCCCTCTTATTGTACAGTACATTTTATTGTCAGCCATTAAAAATCCTCTCCTAGTGAGAACTAATTAGGCTTTGTTGGAGTCATTACTGGCTATGTAATTTTCAAGGCCCAGTACAAAATAAAATTTGAGATCTTTTGTTCCAAAAAAAATAAGCATTTCAAGATGTCAATTATAGTGTATTAAATCAAATACAGGAGCTTCTAAGCTCCACAGGTCACCCACCCATGAAGCCAGTCCCAGCTGGAGCGTGAAACAGCCAGGTGGCTTGATGTGGAGAGTATTGCTCCAGGAACAGGCATTTCAAACTCCGCTATCTTGGAGCTCTGCTGTCTACAACGGCTGCTATTTGCTGGGTCAGCAAAAGAGGGAAAGGATAATCACCCTTGAGCTCATTTCTGCCCCACCTAAAAGTGTTACTTGCCATTTCACTTTAAAGGCCATTGGTCCAAAGTAGCCACAGCCTCTCTCTTAACCGAAAGACTGCTGGGAGATGAAAGGATGTAATTTTAAATGTGTGAACATTATAATATTTACTACAAATCCCAATGTACACCAGCAGAAGTCACGTAAAGTCCTTGAAGTCTACTAACTCTAGACTAGAGACTTTGCTGTTAGGCTTATCCCCAGAATGTACAGTGACATCAGCTTGGTCTTTGGCATCACCAGCACCAGTAGGCCATGTAAAGAGCATGGGAGGGGCCTCTGGAGTTGTGGAAGGAGCAGGACTGATTGCACAAGCTACTGACTGACTTCGGATGCTGAGGCTATGGGTTTGGAGTGCAGTCTCTAGAGCAGCTGGCTAAATAAACATAAACTTCTCCCTTTTCCTTTAGTTAGATGGATTGCTTAATGTGTAGATCCTCCAAAGCACTGGCATTTCAAATACTTCTGTTTTCAAATTCCCTTTGCATAAGAAGGCTTGAAAAAGTTCCTCTTTTTAGAAAAATTTTGTGAGGGGCTGCTGGTGAGAAAAGGGTTGGAATTTACTAATTATAGTCAATTTTCTTAATAATTTTACAGATATTTTATCTCCTGTTTATGTAATCTAAACTCATTCTAATAGTAGTTAAATTAAACTTAATTATGAAGGCAGATAATTTAGGAAAAAGACAGAATTGCAATGTGTAACAAAACCAAAGATAAGTCACCTATCTATTTTTAGGTACTTCAGAACATCTGTATCACTTTTTAAATTTATGGAGTGTGCTTAAGCCCCCACCCCCCAAATGTTGGCTTTTGCAAAGACACAAGTACCAGAATTTGACACAGTTACATGTCTGACTGGTATATTTGGGTGGTAGTCATACCACTTGGCATGATTTCGGGAGATTAAGGTTTACGTGGTTTAGTCTCTAGATATATAACTATTAAAAGTCACATCATTGCCCATCAAACTGTTCTAACATTTTATACAGCACCATTTTACTCTTGATTTGATCTGACCCTTATGTAGTTAGGTGTCCCAGAGCAGATTATAGGCTTCCAAAGATTATATCTTGCTCTTTTTTATTTCCATGCTTAGTCACATGTAGAGTTTCACTGCACTCTTCTTGAAAACTTTGATATTCCTTAACACTACTTCATGCTAATGTGCTGTCTAAGATTTTTAAAATTTGTTAAAAACTAAATGTTGTATATTTGATTAACTGTCACACATTTAAGTGTCATAAATTAGATTTAATTTATATATATTCAGTTTTCATTTTAAGAATATTAATGTAAATATTTTAATGGAGAGAATAGGAAAGTGAGTGTGGGAGGAATTCAACACAAAGAACAGACAAATAATACATTGTAAGATTCAGCTGCAACTAAAATAAGTTAGAGCGTTTGACTTGTAAGATATCCAACCATGAACTATTAACCTTTTCTTTCAATTGGCTACATATTTCCTTTTAAAAATAATGTTCACTAAATGTCCTGAAATCTATAAATGATTTAAATTATATCCTTCTTATGATTTCAACCACTAAAGTTGTCTTTATTTTAAAATTAATCATAGATAAAGTCCTATACACAAAGATATATTTGGGTTCTACTTTACAGAAAAAAGGAAATGCTTTTAACACCAAAACTTTCTACTTATATATTCTTTTAAATGGTGAATTTTTAATGTTACTGATTCTGATTAATCTGAAGGTTAAAAGTGTCTATAATTTTGCTTTGCTTAATTTTGCTAACAACACAATTGGTCATTCTTTAATTGAGAGTTCCTTTTTTATTTTCTTCTAAGAAATCATTAATTTTCCAGTTTCATTTTTGCTTTCTTTTCTTTCTTTCTTTCCAATTCACAGATGTTAAAATAGAAGACACTTTTACTCAGAAAGTCAGGTAACTGATATACCCAAAGATCATGTCAGACAACTCACCTATATAAGCTAAACACTCAAAATACAAACTGAAAATTCAGCAAGTATGGCAAATAACACCACAATATTGTAAAGTAATTAGCCTCCAATTAAAATAAATAAATTGATTTAAAAAAATCATATCTTCATTCTCTTTACGTGAAATTACAACAAACACATAGAACGCGGTGGTTAAATCAACAAATCCAAGGTAGAGAATACTACTAAGCATTTGTAATACATCCATAAATATTTTTTAATAAATCCTATTTATTTTATTATCCTATATAATTATTTTATTATCCAGCTCTATATCCTTTTCAAGCCTTTGACTATGTGGATCACAATAAACTGTGGAAAATTCTGAAAGAGATGGGCATACCAGACCACCTGACCCGCCTCTTGAGAAATCTGTATGCAAGTCAGGAAGCAACAGTTAGAACTGGACCTGGAACAACAGACTGGTTCCAAATAGGAAAAGGAGTATGTCAAGGCTGTATATTGTCACCCTGCTTATTTAACTTATATACAGAGTACATCATGAGAAATGCTGGACTGGAGGAAGCACAAGCTGGCATCAAGATTGCCGGGAGAAATATCAATAAACTCAAATATGCAGATGACACCACCCTTATGACAGAAAGTGAAGAGGAACTAAAAAGCCTCTTGATGAAAGTGAAAGAGGAGAGTGAAAAAGCTGGCTTAAAGCTCAACATTCAGGAAACTAAGATCATGGCATCTGGTCCCATCATTTCATGGCAAATAGATGGGGAAACAGTGGAAACAGTGGCTGACTTTACATTTTTGGGCTCCAAAATCACTGCAGAGGGTGAGTGCAGTCATCAAATTAAAAGACACTTACTCCTTGGAAGAAAAGTTATGACAAAACTAGACAGTATATTAAAAAGCAGAGACATTACTTTGCCAACAAAGGTCATTCTAATCTAGGCTATGGTTTTTTTCCAGTAGTCATGTATGGATGTTGGACTATAATGAAAGCTGAACGCCAAAGAATTGATGCTTTTGAACTGAGGTGTTGGAGAAGACTCTTGAGAGTCCCTTGGACAGCAAGCAGATCCAACTAGTCCATCCTAAGGGAAATCAGTCCTGAATATTCATTGGAAGGACTCATGTTGAAGCTGAAACTCCAATCCTTTGGCCACCTGATGCTAAGAGCTGACTCATTCGAAAAGACCCTGATGCTGGGAAAGGTTGAAGGCGGGAGGAGAAGGGGATGACAGAGGATGAGATGGTTGGATGGCATCACTGACTCAATAGACACGAGTTTGAGTAAACTCTGGGAGTTGGTGATGAACTGGGAGGCCTGGCGTCCTGCAGTCCATGGAGTTGCAAAGAGTCAGACATGACTGAGCGACTGAACTGCACTGATATCTTTTTAACAAATGAACATAGGAGGAATGTGACTTATTGGCACAGTACTATAATCAAAAATACCCTAATGATTAAAAAAATATAATATTTATAACAGATTTGTAATATCAGAGAATATACAGTTTTAGCCTGAGAGTCTTTCTGGCAAGAATGTAAGGTTTAGGAAAGTTGCTCCCACTTCCACAAAGAAAAAGAAAAAAAAAAAAAAGGTAGATGGTTCTTTGTTAAAGGGAGAGGAGATCCATTATGAGGGAGAAAATGAAAATATATGAAAATGCCCAAACAAAATGTACCTGCTTCACAGAGATTAACCTGCAAATGCTTACATTTGCAATAGTTGCCAGTATATGATTGAAATCTTAATTCTTACAGGATATGTACAGAAAGCTATTCTGTTTCTCCCTTCATGCTGCAACGACAACAAGCTCTTTCTGTATGGCTGGCTTGCTGGGAACAGTTGTAATCATATCTATAAAATGTAATAGTTTGTTTTATTTTCTAATCCTCAGCTGTTAGAAAAAAGAAGAAAGTAATGGCATAACAGTAGCTAGCGGGTATTGTGTTCAGAAACTACAAACAATGGTCATATACATTTTATGACAAACTACCACCAAGATAAAAAATTTTGTAATGTGGCAACTTCTTAGATATACAGTCTTCTAAACTATCATTAAAATCTGGCTGATTTTTTATAGCTATAAAATATATTTTTAAATCTTTTAATATTATTGCATTGTCAATGAACTATAAAGCTAAAACTCTGGTCCATTTAAGGTTTTGCCAATTTTTGACCACTAAAGTAAATTAATTTTGACTGAATTTCTTGTGATAATATCTGTTTATAATGCTGGTGATAAGTGGCTACAATGTTCATATCTCTCAATAATACCATGAACATATTTTAAACTACAAAATACATTCTAGGCAGGAGTAAGAAGGTATAATTGGATTGGCTGAGGTCACTTATATAAAAAAGCCAAGGATAATAAAATTTGCAAGACAGGCTAATTTATAACATTGATGAACATCTATTAAATTCCTAAATTCTTTCTTCTGTGTTTATATGATATATTTGGGCAGTAGGGGTGATATAGGAAATCATTTTTAATGTATAATATATAAACTCTTTAAACTTGGTGATTTTATAATGAAAATATACTAACTTCACTTATAATGAAGTTGGGTGAACTTTCAAATATAGTCAAACATTTAATTTAAACATTTAATCCTTTAAAATTCTTCTTACATTGAGGTTTCTTTTTCTTCTTTTTTTTTTTTTAAGGTATCCTCAGAAGTGCTAGCTTAAAGGTTTGTTGCAGCAAGTTACTGATCATCCAGTTGGTTAAATACCAGATTGTGATCTCTTTCAGAGTCATTGTTTCCAGTGACATGCCCTTCCACCCATCCCTTTTGCTTAAGAGCATTTAAAAAGCTCAGGGACTTCTCAGAGAACAGGAGGGATCACAGAGCCCCAAGTCGGTTCACTGTTAAGATTTTATGACACATTATAGAAAGGGATTTACTGGTAGCTTACTTTCTCATCTGTCCTTTAAAACTCCTCTACCAATTGTGCAATTAAGGTCAATTGTGTAGCTTCTGAAGAGAAACTTTTGCTCCTAAAACAGATAGTGATCACATTATTAGAGCAGAAAATTAAATGTGTTGGTGGCTCAGTGGTAAATAATCTGCTTGAAATGCAGGATACCCAAGTTCAAACAACTGGTTCAAAATTTTGAAAGGGGTACAACAAGGGTGTATATTATCATCCTGTTTATTTAACTTATATACAAAGTACATCATATGAAATGCCAACCTGGATGAATCACAAGCTGGAATCAAGATTGCCAGGTGGAATGTGAACTACCTCAAATATGCACATGATACCACTCTAATGGCAGAAAGTGAAGAGGAACTAAAGAATCTTTTATTGAGGGTGAAAGAGGAGAGTGAAAAAACTGGCTTAAAACTCAACATTCAAAACATGATCATGGCATCTGGTCCCATCACTTCTTGGCAAATAGAAGGGGAAAAAGTGGGAGCAGTGACAGATTTTATTTTGGGGGGCTCCAAAGTCACTGTGGATGGTGACTGCAGCCATGAGGTTAAAAGATGCTTGCTCCTTGGAAGAAAAGCTATGACACACCTAGACAGTGTATTAAAAAGCAAAGACATCACTTTGCTGTCAAAGATCTGTATAGTCAAAGTTATGGTTTTTCCAGTAGTCACATACAAATGTGAGAGATAGACCATAAAGAAGGCTGAGCATCAAAAAACTGATACTTTTGAATTCCCTCTACAACCATTCATCTGTCTTGTCTGTACAATATGTTATGTCATTTCAATCTGGCCAGTGACCTGTCTAGAACTAGAGACATTAACATTTAATTATCCCTAGTCACCTTCCAGAAAGTGGTGATTATCACCACTCCCTTCATATCAGTAGTTCTGGAGTATGTGATACTTAGTAAGGTGATGGATTTCAATTCTCAGTTCAGGGCTGTGTGATAAGGAATAGTCAGGTTCTATAACATCAACATAGAAAATGTCTGTATGAGAAATATTGCCCACTATGAGTTTTCTTACCTCCCCCCCCCCGCCCCATTTAAAGCTAGTAACAGCTGTTCTTATTAGCTTCATTTTACAGATGTAAAAACTGAGGTTGAGAGGTTGGAAAAAACATTGACTATCAAACACCAGCTAGTAATTATGCTCTCATCTCTCTGATTCCAGGTCAAATTCAAGGATAATGGGAAGATTTTACATCTCTCAAACAAATAATATTACAAGAGGGAGAAAAAATAGTGTCAGCTTCATATCTCCATGCAATAAACTCAATGCCTTCTCAACTTGTTCTCAGTATTTTAGTGAAAAGATTTATTCAGGATTCCCAAGCAATTTCAATAAAAGTCCAACTGGTTTGAAAATTTATATCTCAGCACTAAATAATAAAAATCTTAAAAAGCAGTTTTAAACTCACATTGATATAGTAATGGCATCATTATGTTTACAGGCTGATAGGCTTTGAAAATAGGTATGTTTTATGGATAGCAACACTTTTTACCAATCACATGGCGCTAATCATCAGATTAGTTAACCTGACTTATGGCAAAACTCATCCTGACTTTTGCCGTGTAAAATGGAGAAAGGCACAAATCAACAGAAAACTGAATATGAGTTAGAAACAGCCTTATCTTCAAACTGCCTAATTTTGGTAAGTTGTGCCTTCACCATACTTTTCAGCAATTCAGCTTTTTTAAGTGATTATTTTTTCCTTTGGCAAAGAAGAAATAAGTGAGTATATGAATAAAGGAAAAATTAGGTACTAGAGAAATGAAGACTTTCCAATATACTTTACATCTACTAGGTACAACATAGTTACTTGTATAGTTAACTGTTCTCCCAACCCTTAAAGCCATAGCAAGATTTATTGTTGAATACTGAAGATGAAATGATAATTGAAGTTACACAAAATGTCACATATAGTGTCCAGACCCGCGGCGGAAGAAGGAGATACAAGACACAAGAATTCAGTGAAAAGTGAGGATCAGGGGACCAACACCCAAGGGCTCCAAGATGAAGGTGCCAAAACTGAATCCAAGCCAGCTTTGTTATACTTTCAGCCATGAAGGAAAAAATATGCGTGGGGTTAAGTTATTTCTCATGTGGCCTTCAGGGCCAAGGAACAAAGAGATCATTAACCACTGAGTAACTAAGAAACAGTAATCAATAACATGTCAGTAATTAAGACTAATATTCGTATCTATAAATTTTCCACCAGATACGTAAAACGTGACTCTGAGACGCCAGTTGAGAAACAGTCTGGGGTCGGTTTTCCAACCCCAGGATCATATCTTGTTTTCAAGACGATGAACTGTTCCCTCTGGACTTATTCCAAGAGTCTCATGCCTTATAGCATCCAGTTTATCAGTAATTATAAATTTCTTTTGTGGCCCTTGCTGGGGCCTGCTTTTCTTTTATTCTTCCTGTCTCCTACATACAGCATGTATCAAACTATTGTCATTTAAATAAATGGTAAATCAACTTTCTTGTTTCTGAGAATTGACCCACTGATTCAAAGTGTCTGACTTCTATCATGCAGAGTCTGAGTAGCTTCATCATAACATCCATTTGACCAGAGTACCCCCATTGGAGGTTATATATATTTTTCACTATTTCCAAATTTGCTCACTGCCAGTAATAATCTATCTTTGTCTTTACTCTCCTTTTAGTATAGAACTGCCTTCATATTTAAACTCTAGCTATTCTTCAAATCCCATCTTAACACTTCATCTGAGAAATCCAGTGAATATGCTGTTTTGCGCGTATCAAGTTATTATATCACAACCTATTCCATTCATTAAGCAATCTTTCCTCTGTTGACTTATAGTGTCCATCATTTTTACACATAGAATCATTTTTTAAAAGAAAACTAGCCATCTAATTTAAGAAATGGGCAAAAGAACTTGCTAAACATTTTTTCCAAAGAAGATATATTAATACAAATGATCAATGTGTATATGAAAAAGTACTCAATATCACTAATCACTAGGAAATGCAAATCAACATCACAATAGGATCAGTCAGTCAGTTCAGTTCAGTCACTCAATCGAGTCTGACTCTTTGCAACCCCATGAATCACAGCATGTTAGGCCTCCCTGTCCATCACAAACTCCGGGAGTTTACTCAAACTTATGTCCATCAAGTCGGTGATGCCATCCAGCCATCTCATCCTCTGTCGTCCCCTTCTCCTCCTGCCCCCAATCCCTCCCTGCATCAGGGTCTTTTCCAATGAGTCAGCTCTTCATATGAGGTGACCAAAGTATTGGAGTTTCAGCTTCAGCATCAGTCCTTCCAATGAACACCCAGGACTGATCTCCTTTAGGATGGACTGGTTGGATCTCCTTGCAGTCCAAGGGACTCTCAAGACTCTTCTCCAACACCACAGTTCAAAAGCATCAATTCTTTAGCACTCAGCTTTCTTTATAGTCCAATTCTCACATCCATACATGACCACTGGAAAAACCATAGCCTTGACCAGGTGGACCTTTGTTGGCAAAGAAATGTCTCCGCTTTTTAATATGCTATCTAGGTTGGTCATAACTTTCTTTCCAAGGAGTAAGCATCTTTTAATGGCTACAATCACCATCTGCAGTGATTTTGGAGCCCCAAAATATAAAGTCTGCCACTGTTTCCACTGTTTCCCCATCTATTTGCCATGAAGTGATGGGACCAGATGCAATGATTTTAGTTTTCTGAATGTTAAGCTTTAAGCCAACTTTTTCAGTCTCCTCTTTCACTTTCATCAAGAGGCTTTTTAGTTCCTCTTCACTTTCTGCCATAAGGATGGTGTCATCTGCATATCTGAGGTTATTGACATTACTCCCGGCAATCTTGATTCCAGTTTGTGCTTCTTCCAGCCCAGCGTTTCTCATGATGCATATAAGTTAAATAAGCAGGGTGACCATATACAGCCTTGATGTACTCCTTTTCCTATTTGGAACCAGCCTGTTGTTCCATGTCCAGTTCTAACTGTTGTTTCCTGACCTGCATACAGATTTCTCAAGAGGCAGGTCAGGTTATCTGGTATTCCCATCTCTTGAAGAATTTTCCACAGTTGATTGTGATCCACACAGTTGAAGGCTTTGTCATAGTCAATAAAGCAGAAATAGATGTTTTTCTGGAACTCTCTTGCTTTTTCAATGATCCAGCAGATGTTGGCAAATTGGTCTCTGGTTACTCTGCCTTTTCTAAAACCAGCTTGAACATCTGGAAGGTCACGGTTCACATATTACTGAAGCCTGGCTTGGATAGCACCTCACAGTATAATGACCATTATTAAAAAAGAAAGAAAGAAAGAAAGAAACAGCACGTGTTGATGAGGCTGTGGAAAAAAGGGAACACTTGTGCACCATTGGTAGGGAGGTAAATTGGTGCAACCATTATAGAAAATGGTATGTGGAGCGTTTTTAAAAAACCAAAAAGAGAACTGTCATGTGATCTAGTGATCCTACTTATGTGTATACAACCAAAGTAAATGAAATTACTATATCAAAGAGATATTCGTATTCCCATGTTCATTGCAATATTATTCATAGTAGCAAAGTGGTGGAAACAAGTGTTCATCAGGGGATGAATGGATAAAGAGGATATGGTGTATATATATTCTAATAATCTAATATAATAATAATACAGCAATAATAATAATAATAAAATGTGCTCATAGAAATAGATAGTAGAATGGTGGTTACCAGGGGCTGAAATGTGGGGGAAATGGGGAGTTGCTCAAAGCATATAAACAACTAGCAATAAGATAAAAAAGATCTGAGGAGTTAATGTATAGCATGTGTGCTAAGTCATTTTTGTGATGTCTGACTCCTTGAAACCCCATGGACTGTAACCTGCCAGACTCCTCTGTCCATTGGATTTTCCAGGCAAAAATACTGAAGTGGGTTGCCATTTCCTTCTCCAGGGGATCTGCCTGACCCAGAGGCTGAACCCGTGTTTTTTATATCTGCCACATTGGCAGGAAGGTTCTTTACCACTAGTGCCAACTGGGAAGTCCCAATGCATAGCATACTCAGTATAATTAACAATACTGCATTATATACTTGAAAGTTGTTAAGAGAGTAAATTTTAAATGCTATCATGACACACATAAAAAATATAATTATGTGAGGAGATGGGAGTGTTAACTAACTTTATTGCCAATCATTTTTGCAATATATACATTTATTTATTTATCATATTGCTCTGCTGACATTCAAAAACCTAAGATCATGGCATCCAGTCCCATCACTTTATGGCAAAACAGTTGGGGAAAAAATGGAAACAGTGACAGATTTCATTTTCTTGGGCTTCAAAATCACTGTGGATGGTGACTGCAGTCATGAAATTAAAAGACACTTGCTCCCTGGAAGGAAAGCTATGACAAACCTAGACAGTGTATTAAAAAATCACTTTGCCAAAAAAGGTCCATATACTCAAAACTATGTTTTTTTCAATAGTCATGTACAGATGTGAGAGTAGGACCTTAATAAAGAAGGCTGAGCTCTGAAGAATTGATGTTTTCAAACTGTAATTTTGGAAAAGATTCTTAAGAGTCCTTGGACAGCAAGGAGTTCAAACCAGTCAATCTTAAAAGAAATCAACCCTGAATATTTATTGGAAGGACTGATGCTGAAGCTGAAGCTTCAGTACTTTGGCCACTTGATGTGCAGAGCTGTCTCATTGGAAAAGACATTGATGCTGGGAAAGATTGAAGGCAGGAAGAGAAGGGGGTGACAGAGGATGAGATGGTTGGATGGCATTACTAATTCAGTGGACATGAGTTTGAGCAAATTCGAGGAGATAATGAAGGACAGGGAAGTCTGGCGTGCTGTAGTCCATGAGGTTGCAAAGAGTTTGACATGACTGAGCAACAGTAGCAACACTTTTTACACCTTAGTTATATGTCAATAATATCTCAATCAACCTGGGGGTGGGAGGAAATTAAAGGAAGCCATAACTATCATGTGGTGTGATCCTCTCATTTGGGAAGCCTGAAAACCAGAGACACTAAGTGATTTTCCATGAGAAAATGAAGAAAAGGCAATAGTAAACCCAGCTTTCTTAAAACTACTTTAGTGAACTTTATTAAGGATATAAGAATCTTTGCATTTCATTAGGATTCTTAAGAACATATAACTCAGCATTCCATCAAGTACCAAAAGATCCTCTATCAGTTAGGTAGCAATTAATATCCATTTTCAATATTTTCAATCATAGAGAAATAATTACATGGTTCTACTTAAAATAACTTAATTTTTATTTTTTTATTTTTTATTTATTTATTTTTATTTATTTTTTTTTTCAGTGGGTTTTGTCATACATTGACATGAATCAGCAATAGATTTACACATATTCCCCAGCCCGATCCCCCCTTCCACCTCCCTCTCCACCCGATTCCTCTGGGTCTTCCCAGTGCACCAGGCCCGAGCACTTGTCTCATGCATCCCACCTGGGCTGGTGATCTGTTTCACCATAGATAGTATACATGCTGTTCTTTCACAACATCCCACCCTCACCTTCTCCCACAGAGTTCAAAAGTCTGTTCTGTACTTCTGTGTCTCTTTTTCTGTTTTGCATAAAGGGTTGTCGTTACCATCTTTCTAAATTCCATATATATGTGTTAGTATGCTGTAATGTTCTTTATCTTTCTGGCTTACTTCACTCTGTATAATAGGCTCCAGTTTCATCCATCTCATTAGGACTGGTTCAAATGAATTCTTTTTAACGGCTGAGAAATATTCCATGGTGTATATGTACCACAGCTTCCTTACCCATTCGTCTGCTGATGGGCATCTAGGTTGCTTCCATGTCCTGGCTATTATAAACAGTGCTGCGATGAACATTGGGGTGCACGTGTCTCTTTCAGATCTGGTTTCCTCAGTGTGTATGCCCAGAAGTGGGATTGCTGGGTCTTAATTTTTAAAAAGAACTTTATGAGTCTGTTCCCTATTACACCAAAAATGATCTGCTTAAGCTCTTTGCTAACATATGCAGCATTGATGAAACGGTGATCTGATGAGAGGTTTTGTTCTTATTAACAAAAATTGGAAGTAGAAAGAAAAATGAAAAGGTTCATTTCCTCCCGAGATATAACCCTAGCTGGACAGGTATAATTGCTATTTCTTCTATTAAGCAAAACCATCCTCACTGTAATATTTATTCACTTGCTTTGCTCTGCAAATTTACTTTCACAGTGTCTTATCTTACTTTGAAATTACAAATCTTCACATACTTGAGAAATGTTTCATGTATCCTCTAAGAAATTTTTTTGGACTAACCATCATTAGATTAATTATTTATCCATAGTAAATAGCATGTAGAACGTTTCTGATAACTCACATATATGTATGCATGTCACCCATAAAATATTCTGGTTCCCACAGTAGCACGTTGTCTGGTTCTCACAGAGTACAGCGAGTTTCCTGCCTTCCATGCCTTGTAAACTGGTGGTTTTAGCACAGATTGATTGCACTAAAGATAGATTCTCTTGGCTAAGTTGGTTAACAGTTTGCTTATATTCCTTACCCTTTAAGTACACTTCAGGACATTAACATTAAGAAAACCTCAGTTATGTAGTGAATTCCCACATAAACTATTTCCTTTTATTTCCTGGTCAGTTGAGTATTCAGTAGATGCTTGAAATTAAAGCTCATATGTTTTCACTGGTAATACTATATGGTTGGAGGTCTTTGACTCAATTTCCTAAGCCAGTGGACCACTCTTCAATTAAAAAAAAAAAAGTGATTTTATGAGTATTAAAATCCCTGGAAAATAAAATTTGAAAACAAATGTTCTTCTCGAAGTCTTAAAGTAACAGAAAGATGTAACAGGGCACCGTGCATTTAGAGCTATAGTTCACATCCCACCCCCCAACCCCCCACCAGGATAAGCACTCTCTGGGAGAAACTTTCGGAGTGCTGAAGGTTGAGAAGGAATTTAAGATATATAACTAAACTTTCCATCAGGTACAAAAAGCCACTCTATCAGTTCACCAGCAATTAATATGCAGTTTTGATATTTTCACTGAACTTGTTTTTACACATAGTCATTGGCTGAATCTCACCAATTGGAATCTAAAGTTCTGAAAACAGACTCTCCAAGGCTGGCGATCAGCAGTGAAAATGAGCTTAACTATATCAATGTCTCTACCCAAGACTCCATTTAATTTATTCAACATAAAGCCAGTATTTTGCTGAATTAGTTTAATTTTAATCCATTTCATCTATTTTAACTAGATTCCTCTTTATTATTTTAAAGATATTATTTCGAGAGAAAAAGAGAGGAAAATTAGGTGTGACAGATACATGGTTAGGCAAAACCAAACAATACAAAAACAAAGAGCATGAGGAAAGTATGAGATGTGATCAGTGCCACAAGATTTTCTCAGCAGGTTATTTACAGCTGGTAATTTAAAAATGGGCTTGGAATTTTCTAAGCCTTCTAAATTAGTGTGATACAGCCTAGAGCTGCCACATGGAGGTTCTTATCTATAGGACAAGCAGATTAAACTTATTTGCAAATGTCAAATCTGTCCTTGTATTCTTATCCTGTGTGACTCATTAACTTGTTTTGAGTAGGAGTATATGTATATTAGTCAGTCAGTCAGTCAGTTCAGTCGCTCAGTCGTGTCTGACTCTGTGACCCCATGAATTGCAGCACTCCAGGCCTCCCCGTCTGTCACCAACTCCCGGAGTTGACTCAAACTCATGTCCATCAAGTCGGTGATGCCATTCAGTCATCTCATCCTCTGTCGTCCCCTGTATACTCCTACTCAAAAGTATTGTGTATCAAGTGAAGTGAAGTCACTCAGTCATGTCTGGCTCTTTGCGACCACGTGGACTGTAGCCTACCAGGCTCCTCCGTCCATGGAACTTTCCAGGCAAGAATACTGGAGTGGGTGTATCAGTGAGCTGGTTAAAGGAACTTAGATTTCAAAACGGATGTGACTAAAGCAGTGCCTGTCATTTTCATCAGCAGCAATTCTACAGAACTTGGTTATCTGCAGTTTGCACTTTATTCATCTACCTTTTTAAGACAGATGGGCCTATCCACACCGTGGAGCACAAGTGTGAGTGAGGAGGAGAGTGAGAATCCCTGAGAATGGGCAGGAGCTAGTAATGTAAGGGACACATTCTTACTTTAATGTGGTGTTGAAAAATATCTCCAGGCTGGGTGTGGGAGACAAAATTTTATATGCTATCAATATATGATCATTAGAAGTGTTTTATATTTCTATGGACAATTATTCAGACTTCACAAAGAAAAATGTTAAAAATCTACTTTTATGTCCCTCTAAAAACTATAGAAACTCTAGAAATACCTGTAAATAAAAACAAACAAAAATATTCAAACAGGATTCCAAGACCTAACTCTTATAGCTTTTTGCTATGCATAAAAATAGAGAGAGCTATTAATGGATATGCAAGGTATATGTTTGTATGTATACATATATATATTGGAGAAGGAAATGGCAACCCACTCCAGTATTCTTGCCTGGAAAATCCCAGGGACTGGGAATCACCAGGAGCCTGGTGGGCTGCAGTCTATGGGGTCGCACAGAGTCGGACACGACTGAAGTGACTTAGCAGCACATTCATATATATAAACGTATTAATTTAAATGAAATTACCCAATGTCTTTTCAGATTTAAATAAACCTTTGTTAAAATCCAGTTTGTGGTCATTTTAAGCATGTCTACAAATTCTTTGAAATTGCTATCCTTATCTTGAATATTGGCTAGTTTTTACATATTACTATGATGATTAGTTTTGTGTCAGCTTGGGCATGTGGCCTGGTTATTCAGGCAGACACTAACCCAGGTATTTCATGAAGGTGTTTTGTAAATGTGGTTCAAATCCATATTCAGTTGACCTTAAGTACAAAGATTGTTTGGACTTCCCAGGTGGCTCAGTGGGTAAAGAATCTGCCTGCCAATGCAGGAGACGCAGAAGATGTGGATTTGACCCCTGGAGGAGGGCGTGGCAACCCACTCCAGTAATTTTGTCTGGAGAATCCCATGGATGGAGGTGCCTGGCAGATTACATTCCACAGGGTCGCAAAGAATCAGACAAGACTAAAGCAACTTAGCAGGTATGCAAGCACAAAGATTATTCTAGATAAACTGGGTGGACCTAATTTTAACTGTTGAGAGTGCTTAAGAGCAGAGCTGAGGCTTCCTGAAGACCTCCTTCCAGTAGAACTTCCTCAATAATGTCCAAGAGTGTCTGCTTTCTCTACTGGCCCATCTTATGATTTCCAAACTTGCCTACTCAGCCCCTAAAGTTATGTAACCACTTTTTTTTTTTTCAATAAATCATTTAACAGATATCCCCTACTGGCTGTCTCTCTGGTTGAACCCTGACTAATGCACTTACTAATACAGTTTTTCATGTAGATATAACTGTGTGACTCTCAAGGCTGTGTTCTAAAAAGTGATACAGAGTTCCCCTGGCTTCCTTTCAGATATTTGCGGAACCAATTAGCTCCCGTGATGAAGTTCACGTAACATAGTTGTGTCCCAAAGCAGCAAATGAGAGCCAATTCAGTGACATGATAATTCCCTACTATCATATGAGAAAGTCTTCACTATCCATTTATTTTAACAACATGAGAAACTGAGGCTGAGAAGTCCCAGGTCAATCCCCCTCAACCTCCAGAACTGTAAGTGATAGTAATAAATGAGTGTTGTTCTGCACTATTGTTTGGGACAGCTATTTGTGTTGTAGGAAGGGAGACCCCTTCTTGGGCCTGAGACTGTGCTTTTGTCTAACACGTGGAAACGATTTGTCCAAGGAGACACACATGTTGACTACTCAGGAGACTTTATTGGGAAGGGGTGCCTGAGCAGAGAGCCACAGGGTAAGAGAAACCAAGAAGACTGCTCTGCCACGTGACTCATAGTCTCGGGGTTTATGGTGATGGGATTCGTTTCTGGGTTGTCTCTGGCTAATTATTCTGACTCAAGGTCCTTCCTGGTGGCACATGCATTGCTCAGCCAAGATGGATACCAGCAAGGAGGATTCTGGGAGATGGTAGGATATGTGGTATGTCCTTTTGACCTTTCCTGAATTATTCTCATTGGTGGTGGCTTGGTAGTTCCATTTTCCTTACCAGGACCTCCTGTCATAAAATAACTCATGCAAATATTTACTGTGGTGCCTCGCCAGGGTGGATGGTTTCAGTCAGCATTTCCACTAACGTTCACACAGCACAGACAACTTACAGACCTTGGTGGTTTTTGTATTGTGTTAAAGTCTCTAAATTAGAACTACCTTTTCAAAATTCCCTTCCTTGAAGTATGTTAAGTTCCAGATTGCCACAGTAGATATATAAACAAGATTTGAAAGAAAGAAAAGTAGCTTTGTTTTATGCTTGCAAGCTCTGACTAGATCAGATGCTTTTTCAAGTCCCATGTTTTGTGATGGATCTGCTGACTCACCTCATTGACAGGAAGCAGTGTCAGCCCATAGCAACTTTACCTTCCGCCAGATCTTCTTAAGCCTGCAGCCAGACCCAGACTCCTTCACCTCCCTGCAGAGCTCTTCCTTATGCTTCCTTAGTCCACATCTGCATGAAAAACCATAGAGATATACCCCAGTTCTACTGCAGGTCACTTGCATAAACAAAGGTGAAAGCTGAAGGTGGTAAAAGATTGATTCAGAGTCTTTTCACAGGACAGGTTCTGGTTTGTCCTCATGGGTTCTATGGGCTCCTCCAGCCTCCTAGCTTAGCCTTGTTCTCCCTCCCTTACTTCTGTCTTTCCATTTTAACCAAGCCCAGCATCTGTCACAGAGACAGTGAAGCTTGTGGAAAGCCCAGCTCCCACAATCACATAAGGTTGCATCTCCACAATAAATCCACTTTCTCTCCCATAATGATTCTGTTTATCTGGTCAAATACAAAGATCCACGACCTAAATTCCACTGTCCTGCCTGAGATGTGTCATTTCAATGATTCCCAGTCTCTTTCATGTCCATTCACTAATTTTTTTTCTGCACTGTGAAGCACAGAAATGAAACAGACCTCTTTCCTGGCATTTTTCCACTAGTTACTGTGTTGGCAGAACACTCCACTTAAGTTCATAGTCAGTGCAGAAGTTTCAAATTTAAAATATGAGGGACTCCTGGTGTAAGTCCTTTGGCCACTTTCTCTTTTGGGATTTTTCACAGTCCAGCAGCCTTTGCAGGCTCCAAAACTGCCACTTAGTTCATCTCTGGATTTACTCCAAGACTATGCTCATCTGTCCATATTTTTATATTTTCTGGATACTCCTTATCCTTTGCACCTCAATATGTCTATTTCCTTTATTTTATATATCAAGATGATTTATCCCTCCCCTTAAAATTTATACTTAAAAATTCTAAAAGTGCACATCCAAATAAAAGCTGTTCTGTGTGTCACCTTTTAGTAACTTAGAAAAGCTGACAGAATATTAAAATTTATTTATATTTCTTTAAATATCTGCAGTATCAGTGGTGATGCCTCCTTTATTTTGATATTAATATTTTTAATCTTATTATTTCTTCTTTTATTAACTTGTCTAGAGATTAACTGAGGAGCTTCCCTCGTAGCTCAGTTGGTAAAGAGTCTGCTTGCAATGCAGGAGACCCGGGTTTGATTTATGAGTCGGGAAGATCCCCTAGAGAAGGAAATGGCAACCCACTCCAGTATTCTTGCCTGGAGAATCCCATGGACAGAGGAACCTGGCAGGCTACAGTTTTGGGGGTTGCAAGAGTCGGACATGACTGAGTGACTAAGCACACAGCACACTAGAGATTAATACATTTTAATTGATTTTTAAAAGAACCAGCTTTGGTTTTATTGATTTTTTTCTATTAATTTCCTATTTTCAATTTAATTTCTTCACTAATTGCTACTTCTTTTAGTTCTTTTAGATGTAAGCATCTATCTTTAGTTTCATAAGATAGAACTATTAAGTTAGAAAGATTTTTAGATTTTTCTTCTAAAAATATAAGTATTTAATGTAAATTTTCCATTGTTGTTGTTCAGTTGTTAAGTCATATCTGACTCTTTGTGACCCCATGGACTGCAGCATGCTGGGCTCCTCTCTACTCCACTGTCTCCCAGAGCTTGCCCAAATTTATTTCTACTGAGTCAGTGATGCTATCTAACCATCCTATCCTCTGCCATCCACTTCTATTTTGCCTTCATTCTTTCCTGGCAACAGGGTCTTTTTCAATGAATCATTTCTTCACATCAGGTGTTCAAAGTATTGCAGCTTCAACTTCATCGTCAGCCCTTCCAATGAATATTAAGGGTTGATTTCCTTTAGGATTGGCTGGTTTGATTTCCTTGCTGTTCAAGGGACTCTTGAGAGTCTTCTCTAGCACCACAATTTGAAAGCAAAATTTCTTTGGCACTCAGCCTTTTTTATGATCCAGTTCTTACATCTGTACACAACTACTGGAAAAACCATAGCATTAACTATAAGGATCTTTATCAGTGAATGAAGTGATGGGACCTGATGCTATGATCTCAGTTTTCTGAATGCTGACTTATAAGCCAATGTTTTCACTCTCCTCTTTTACACCCATCAAGACGTTCTTTAGTTCCTCTTCACTTTCTGCCATCAGAGTGGTATCATCTGCATATCTGAGGCTGTTGATATATCTCCTAGCATCTTGATTCCAGCTTGTGATTCATCTACCCTGTCATTTCATGTATGAGATACTCCTATGCAATATTGTTCTTTATAGCATCAGACTTTACTATCACCACTGGACACATCCACAACCGAGCACTGTTTCTACTTTGGCCCAGCTGCTACATTCTTTCTGGTGTGGTGGTGGTTTAGTCACTAAGTCATGTCCAATTTTTTAACCACATGGACTGTATCTTACCAGGCTACATGGGATTTCCTAGGCAAGAATATTGAAGTGGGTTGCCATTTCCTTCTTCAGTGGACCTTGTTTTGTTAGAACTCTTCACTATGACGCATCTATCTCGGATGGCCCTGCATGGCAAGGCTCATAGCTTCAATGAGTTATGCAAGCCCTTTGGCCACAACAAGGCTTGATCTTTGAAACGGAAGTATGCCTTTAAGCACTGTTATCACCACATCTCAGAAATTTTGATGTTTTGACTTTATGTTCATTTAGTTCAAAATGGTTAAGTTTCTCTAGAGATATCATCATTTTGATACATATGATATCTACATATATTGCTTAATCCCCGATATTTCTGAAATGTTCAGCTACTTGTAGCCAGTTATTAATGTCTAGTTTAATTTCATTGTAGTCTGAAAACATATTTGTATAATTTCTATTCTTTACATTTGTCAGTATATATTTATCCTGATATATTTCTATATGAGCTTGAGAAGAATGTGTATTTTGCTGTTGCTGAACAAAGCATTCTATAAATATTTCCATTAGATCTGATTGCTTAATGGTGATATTGTTCAGTTCAACTATATCCTTCCTGATTTTCTACCTGCTGAGTCTATTAACTACTGAAAGAGGTATGGTGAAGTCTCCTACTATAGCGGTCACATAGCATGATTTCTTTTTTTTTTAAATGTTAAACTTCCTAGGAGCTGGGCTGTGTTTAATGTTTATAGTAACTATAGTTGCCAGATGTTTCCAGTTGATCTGGTGTCTTTGTTTTATATCTACTATGTTTTCCTTGAGTCTTTGTTAAGAACTTTTTCAATTGAGTCTTTGTCTTTCAAGTAATTTCAGCTAAACTCTTCTGATCAGGTAGTGATAAGATGTTGAGTAGGGGAGTTTTCTGTGATTGTATTATTATTATTAGCTGCATCACATATGGAATGTGGGATTTTAGTTCCCTGACCAGCAAATGAACCTGTGCTTCCTGCATTGGAAGCCTGGTCATAACCACTGGACCATTAGGGAAGTCCCCTTTAAAATTGTGTTTATCATTATACTTTATTTATTAAATCTCTACACTTTACTGTATGTTTACTAAATTTAAATTCTTAAAAGTTTAAAAAAACTGAAACTCATCTAACTGTCTGACTCTTTAGGACCCCATTGACTTTAGCCCACCAGGCTCCTCTGTCCATGGGATTTTTCATGCAAGAATACTGGAGTGAGTTGCCATTTCCTTCTCCAAGGGGTGTTCCCAACCCAGAGGTGGAAACTGCATCTCCTGCATTGGCAGGCAGATTCTTTGCTGCTCAGCCACGAGGGAAGCCTTAATTAATGTTCACTAACATACAAATAAATTATAATATTTAATACTATCTACTTCCCCCTCCCCAGCTTTTTACACTTTAAAAGAAAATAAATCAAGATAACAGTGTATTGTGTTAGTCACTCAGTCATGTTGGACTCTTTGTGACCCCCATGGAATGTAGCCCACCAGGCTCCTCATAGAATTCTCCAGGCAAGGATATTGGAGTGGACTAGCCATTCCCTTCTCCAGGGGATCTTCCTGATTCAGGGATTGTACCCATGTCTCCTGCATTGCAGATGGATTCTTTAACATCTGAACCACCAGAGAAGTCTATAATATTAAATGTTTCATGTGTATAACATTAAATTTTACCTTCTGTTTGCACTACAGTATGCTCACCACCAAAATTTTAGCTTCTTTTTGTCAATACACAGTTGATCCATTTTACCTCGAACTTTGATCTTCTCAAATGTTTCTTACCTATTTTCCTTCCCTGTGGTAAAACAGGAAAGTTAGAGGGAGTTGGAGCTAGGTAATTAATTACCCTCCTGTGGGTCAGATAATGATCTGCCTTCTCTTAGCCCTTTGTTAGGGAAAGAGCTTCAGGCAGATTTGAAAAATGGATACCTTTCCCATTTCTGCCAAGGCCTCAGGGGATCTCTGTTATCTTATCACTGAGAACTAGTGAGATTCCTGGAGGTAAAATGCACAAAAGTTTAGGGACCCTCCTAAAACTGCAGATCTCAGGAGTTATCATTCTCCTGCTAGATCAAACTGAAGCCTCCAGTAATTTACAAAATTATGGATGGGGTGTTATTACCAGTTTATGGCTCTAGTAGTTTCAAATCCAGGTAAACAAGTAACTACTGTGATTCTCTGTATTCACCTACTTGTCTTGTCTTATCTTTCAAGTTGCAGAATGGTGGTTTACTCTGTGACCCCAATTTTGTGACAGGTTCTTTTGTGACACTTGCTCCCTGGAAGAAAAACTATGACCAACTTAGACAGCATACTAAAAGGCAGAAACATTAGTTTGCCAACAAAGGTCTATCTAGTCAAAGCTATGGTTTTTCCAGTAGTCATGTGTAGATGTGAGAGTTGGACTATAAAGAAGGCTGAGTGCTGAAGAATTGATGCTTTTGAACTGTGATGTTGGAGAAGACTCTTGAGAGTCCCTTGGACTGCAAGGAGATCCCACCAGTCCATCCTAAAGGAGATCAGTCCTGTGTGTTCATTGGAAGGACTGATGTTGAAGGTGAAACTCCAGTACTTTGGCCACCTGATGCGAAGAACTGGTTCATTGGAAAAGACCCTGATGCTGGGAAAGATTGAAGGTGGGAGGAGAAGGGGATGACAGAGGATGAGATGGTTGGATGGTACCACCGACTTGATGGACATGAGTTTGAGTAAACTCCAGGAGTCGGTGATGGACAGGGAGGCCTGGCGTGCTTCAGTCCGTGGGGTTACAAAGACTTGGACATGAATGAGTGACTGAACTGAACAACAGAAAACAATTAATTTTTTTTTCCTTAGAAAACCTTGCAGACAGGATAGTTCACAACTACATTCTGTGACCCAGTTTCATTGAGTTTCAGAGGAATATTTGCTATAATAATATATTCACCAAAATTCAGCATGTTGAGCAGTTTGAAACCAATACCATGGACTCCACAGTCCTATCTACCCATTTCAGGGCATTGTTCCATAGATTCTCAACCATGTTGTGATATTCTTAAACCCTATTTTGTTTTTATTTTTTATCTTTCTCCTTATGAGGAGAGATTTCTAAGATTAAATATCCTGTAAAATTCAAGTTGTTATTGTTCAGCTGCTCAGTCGTGTCTGAGTCTTTGTGACCCCATGGATTGCAGCCTGTCCTTCATCATCTCCCAGAGTTTGCTTAAACTCATGTCCATTCATTTGGTGATGCCATCCAACCATTTCATCCTTTGTCATCTCTTCTCTTCCTGCCTTCAATTTTTTTAAGCATCAGGGTCTTTCTAATGAGTCAGTTTTTCACATCAGGTGGTGGAAGTATATATATTGGTTAAGAATGTATTTCTCCAACTAGTTTTTTTCTAACGACATTGGAAAAAGTTCTATATAAATGACAGTTTATTTTTCATGCATTTTCCAAGTATCAATATGTGCAAAATTAGTAAAAAAAGATACTGCCCAGAGAGTCAAAGAAGAAGTATCATGAACACATTACAATCATTGCTTTCTTGCAAGAAATATTTTACCACAATTTAACTTTTATAATTTGGTTAGAAAAATAAATAATGCAAGCTTCTTTGGGATAAGATATAGATTACTGTACACAACTTTTAAATATCCTTTTCCCATTGTATCTGTGTGCTGAAATTTCATCCATGTTGTCTTAATTGTATACCTGCCTCCTCCTTACACATACATACGCACATAACCTAATTCATTTGGCTTTGTTTTCCTAATTCTTTAACTGCAAAGTGAGTTACTTCCCACTTAACTGGATACCAAAATGTCTCTAAATTCCTGTTGATGTATTAATAACACCAAAGATTCAAAGGAAGTCATGCTTTTCCCTCTCTTCTTAATAAATAAAAAGGTATATTTTCAATAAATAGAGATGACTCTCAGGACTAACATAGACAACATGCAACCAAGAACTATTCTTGAGTTGAATAAAGAATATTGAATGCCAGCCATTCTTGGAAATGCAGTAGTAATTAATGAGCTTGAAGAATTATTAAGATGATTGGTATTTTAAAAAATAGATTGGAGCATTTCATTACACAGATCTTGTTCTACTAATATTTTGGTATATTATGAAAATATTTATACTGAAGACATTTCTATTGAGGGAAAAGTGATAGAATACTTCTTTTGAAACTGTCTTTAGAAACAATGCTCTTTTCACTAGTGTTATGGATTCATCTGGTGGTAAGGCACAATTGCTAGGCTCAGGAAAGTTATTCTAGAAAATATACAGCTTATATTTTCCTTTTCTTGTCTTTTGAATCGTGATATAAATCAATTAGATCTAGATAGCATGACCTCTCTTAATGTTTCATATAGTAATTTTTTCTGAAGAATCCATGACACAAAATTATAGAGAGAATTAAAATTATGAGGGTTAGTTTCCTGATGAAGCAGTCAAACATTTTTGAAGTCAAAATGTGAATATATTTCTTATTCCCTTTTAAAAAATCTCTGTTGTTATTAATCTAATAGTACTATAGTACTGGAGGAGAGAATGCCAAACCAATCCAGTATTCTTGTGGTGAGAAACCCATGAACAATATGAAAAGGCAAGAAGAAGATGAGCCCCCAGGTTGGAAGGTGTCCAATATGGTACCAGGGAAGAGTGGAGGGCAATTACTAATAGTTCCAGAAAGAATGAAGCTGAGTCAAAGTGGAAACGAAACTCAGCTGTGGATGTGTCTGTTGGTGAAAGTAAAGTCTGATGCTGTAAAGAACAACAATGCATAGGAACCTGGAATGTTAGATCCATGAATCAAGGTAAATTGGACGTGGTCAAGCAGGAGAAGGCAAGAGTTAACATCAACATCGTAGGAATCAGTGAATTAAAATGGATGGGAATGGGTAAGTTTAATTAAGATGACTGTTATATTTATTACTATGGGAAAGAATGTTAGAAGAAATGGAGTAGCCCTCATAGTCAACAAGAGTCCAAAATGCAGTACTTGGGTGCGATCTCAAAGATAACAGAATGGTCTCAGTTCATTTCCAAGGCAAACCATTGAACATCACAGTAATCCAAGTCTATGCCCCAACCTATCATCTCACAGTCCTATCACTTTATGACAAACAGATGGGAAAAATGTGGAAACAGTGTCAGATTTCATTTTCTTGAACTTCAAAATCAATGCTGATGGTGATTGCAGCCACACACACACACACACACACACACACAGAGAAATGCTTGCTCCTTGGAAGAATAGCTATGTCAGACTTAGATAGTGTTTTAAAGAGCAGAGACATCACTTTGCCAACTAGGGTACGTATAGTCAAAGTTATGGTTTTTCCAGTAGTCATGTATGAATGTGAGAGTTGGACCATAATAAAGGCTGAGTGTCGAATAATTGATGCTTTCAAACTGTGGTGCTGGAGAAAACCCTTCGAGTCCCTTGGACAACAAGGAGATCAAATCAGTCCCTCCTAAAGGAAATCAACTCTGACCATTCGTTGGAAGGAGTGATGCTGCAGCTGAAGCTCCAATACTTTGGCCACCTGATGTGAAGAGCTAACTCACTTGAAAAGACTCTGTGTCTGGGAAAAATTGAGGGCAAGAGGAGAAGGGGGTGAGATGGTTGGATGGCATCACTGACTCAATGGACATGAGTTTGTGCAAACTTGGGGAGATAGTGATGGACAGAGAAAACTGGTGTGCTGCAGTCCATGGGGTCACAAAGAGTCAGACATGACTTAGCAACTGAATAACAACAACATTGACCCAGGCACTGATGCTGAAGATGCTGTAACTGACCAGTTCTATGAAGACTTACATGACCTTCTAGAACTAACACCAAAAAGATGTCCTTTTCATCAGAGGATTGGAATGCAAAAGAAGGAAGTCAAGAGATATCTGGAGTAACAGGCAAGTTTGGCTTTGGAGTATGAAACGAAGCAAGGCAGCTGCTAGCAGAGTTTTGTCAAGAGAACACGTTGGTAACAGCAAGCAGTCTTTACCAACAACGTAAGTGACAATGCTACACGTGGCCATCACCAAATCAATACCGAAATCAGACTGATTATATACTTTGCAGCTGAGGATGGAGAAGCTGTGTACAGTCAGCAAAAACAAGACCTGGAGCTGAGTGTGGCTCAGATCATGAACTCCTTATTGCAAAATTCAGAATTAAATTGAAGAAAGTGGGGAAAGCCACTAGACCATTCAGGTATGGCCTAAAGTAAATTCATTTTGATTACACAGTGGAGGTGATGAATAGATTCAAGGGATTAGATCTGGTAGGTAGAGTGCCTGAAGAACTATGGACAGAGGTTCATAACATTGTACAGGAGGCAGTGAACAAAATCATCCCAAAGAAAAATAAATGAAAGAAAGCAAAGTGGTTGACTGAGGAGGCTTTACAAATAGCTGAGGAAAAAGGACCAGTGAAAAGCAAGGGAGAAAAGGGAAAGCTACATCTAACTGAATGCAGCATTCCAGAAAATAATAAGGACAGATAAGAAGGCCTTCTTCAACGAACAATATAAAAGTAGAGGAAAACAATAGAATGGGAAAGACTTGAAATCTCTTCAAGAAAATTAGAGATGCCACGGGGACATTTCATGCAAAGATGTGCACAATAAAGAAAAGAAATGGTAAGGACCTAACAAAGGCAGACGAACTTAAGAAGAGGTGGAGAGAATACACAGAACTATACAAAAATGGAATGACCCACATAGCCACGGTGGTGTGGTCACTCACCCAGAGTCAGACATCCTGGAGTCTGAAGTCAAGTGGGCCTTAGGAAACATAACTATAAACAAAGCTAGTGGAAGTGATGGGATTCCACCTGAGCTGTTCCAAATCCTCAAAGATGATGCTGTTAAAGTGCTGCACTCAATATATCAACAAATTTGGAAAACTCAGCAGTGGCCATAGGATTGTTTTCATTTCAATCTCAAGGAATGGCAATGCCAAAGAATGTCCAAACTACGGAACATTTGCACTCATTTTGCATGCTAGTAATGTTATGCTGAAAGAGGATGCTCTGAAAGTGCTGCGCTCAATATGCCAGCAAATTTGGAAAACTCAGCAGTGGCCACAGGACTGGAAAAGGTCAGTTTTCATTCCAATCCCAAAGAAAGGCAATGCCAAAGAATGCTCAAACTACCACACAATTGTACTCATCTCACACGATAGTAAAGTAATGCTTAAAATTCTCCAAGCCAGGCTTCAATAGTACATGAGCCGAGAACTTCCAGATATTCAAGCTGGGTTTAGAAAAGGCAGAGGAACCAGAGATCAAATTGCCAACATCTGCTGGATCATCAAAAAAGCAAGAGAGTTCCAGGAAAACATCTATTTCGACTTTATTGAATATGCCAAAGCCTTTGACTGTGTGGATCATAATCAACTGTGGAAAACTCTGAAAGCGATGGGCATACCAGACCATCTGACCTGCCTCTTGAGAAACCTATGTGGAGGTCAGGAAGCAATAGTTAGAACTGAACATGAAACAACAGACTGGTTCCAAATAGGAAAGGAGTACGTCAAGGCTGTATATTGTCACCTGCTTATTTAACTTATATGCAGAGTACATCATGAGAAACGCTGGGCTGGAGGAAGCACAGGCAGGAATCAAGATTGTTGGGAGAAATATTAATAACCTCAGATATTCAGATAATATCACCCTTATGGCAGAAAGTGAAGAAGAACTAAACAGCCTCTTGATGAAAGTGAAAGAGGAGAGTGGAAAAAGTTGGCTTAAAGCTCAACATTCAGAAAGCTAAGATCATGGCATCTGGTCCCATCACTTCATGGCAAATAGATGGGGAAATAGTCAAAACAGGGGCTGACTTTATTTTTCTGGGCTCCAAAATCACTTCAGATGATGACTGCAGCCATGAAATTTAAAAAACTTACTCCTTGGAAAGAAAGTTATGACCAACCTAGACAGCACATTGAAAAGCAGAGACATTACTTTGTCAACAGAGCTCTGTCTAGTCAAGGTTATGGTTTTTCCAGTGGTTATGTATGGATGTGAGAGTTGGACGATAAAGAAAGCTGAGCACCAAAGAATTGATGCTTTTGAACTGTGGTGTTGGAGAAGACTCTTGAGAGTCCCTTGGACTGCAAGGAGATCCAACCAGTCCATCCTAAAGGAGATCAGTCCTGAATATTCACGGAAGGACTGATGTTGAAGCTGAAACTCCAATACTGGCCACCTGATGTGAAGAGCTGACTCATTGGAAAAAACCCTGATGCTGGGAAAGATTGAGGGCAGGAGGAGAAGGGGACGACAAAGGATGAGATGTTTGGATGGCATCACCGACTCAAGGGGCATGGGTTTGGGTGAACTCTGGGAGTTTGTGATGGACAAGGAGGCCTGGCATGCTACAGTCAATGGTATTGCAAAAAGTCAGTCATGACTGAGGGACTGAACTGGAAGGTTATGCTCAAAATCTTTCAAGCTAGGCTTCAGCAGCATGTGAACCAAGAACTTCCAGATGTACAAGCTGGGTTTAGAAAAGGCAGAGTAACCAGAGAACAATTTGCCAACATCCACTGGATCTTTGAAAAAGCAAGAGAGTTCCAGAAAAATGTATCTTCTGCTTCACTGACTATGTGAAATCCTTTGACTGTTATATCACAACAAACTGTGGAAAATACTTAAAGAGATGGGAATACCAGATCACCTTTCCTGTCTCCTGAGAAATTTATATGTGGGTCAAGAATCAATAGTTAGAGTCTTATATGAAATAAATGACTGGTTCAAAATTGGGAAATGAGTACAATAGGAGCTGTATATTGATTGTCACCCTACTTATTTAACTTTTATGCAGAATACATCATGCCAAATGTAGGGCTGGATGAATCACAAGCCTGAATCATATTGCCAGGAGAAGTATCAACTACTTCAGATATGCAAATGAAACCACTCTAATGGCAGAAGGTGAGGAGGAACTAAAGAGCCTCTTGATGAGGGTGAAAAAGGAGATTGAAAAAGCTGGTTTAAAACTCAGTATTCAAAAACTTAGATCATGGCATCTGGTCTCATCACTTCATGGCAAATAAATGGGGAAACAATGGAAAAAGTGATAGACTTTATTTTCTTGGGCTATAAAAATCACTGCAGACAGTGATTGCATCTTTGAAGTTAAAATACACTTGCTCATAGGAAGGAAAGCTATGGAAAACCTAGGCAGCATATAAAAAGCAAGGACATTAATTTGCAGACCAAGATCTGTTTTGTCAAAGCTACAATTTTTCCCGTAGTCAAGTTTGGATGTGACAGATGGACCATAAAGTAGGCTGAGCACCAAAGAATTGATGCTTTTGAATTGTAGTGCTGGAGAGGACTCTTGAGAGTCCCTTGGACTGCAAGGAGATCAAACCAATCAATCCTAAAAGAAATCAACTCTGAATATTCATTGGAAGGACTGATGCTGAATCTGAAGCTCCAGTGCTCTGGCTGCCTGATGTGGAGAGCCAACTCATTGGAAAAGACTCTGATGTTGGGGAAAAAATGAAGGCAAAAGGAGAAGAGTGCAACAGAGGATCATATGGTTAGATATTATCATAATGTACATGAATTTGAGCAAATTCCAGAGATAGTGAAGGACAGGAAAGTCTGGTGTGCTGCAGTCCATGGGGTCGCCAAAGGTCAGACATAACTTAGCGACTGAATAGCAACATCCTAGGTCAAGTAGATGCATGCTAGTATGCTCTAGAATACAAAAGACAAAGAATATTTCAATACACTATATTGTGTACTTGAAATTGATATATAATATTATGTCAGGTATATTTCAATAAAAGATGGTATGACTGTATTAGCTCTACTTAAAATTTTCATAAGTGGAAATGTTTGCTATATAATTATAAATTTATTGCACAAACATTCAGCAGAGCTTATAATGCTTTAGATACTGATTATTGTATTAGATTATCCAGCATCAGTAGAGAGATTAGATAGTTCTTTTAGGGTGCCCTCTTTCTTTTAAGACATCTAGATAGTATTTCTATGAAGCATGACATTTCTTTCTCTATTGTAGGTAGAGAAGAATTGAAATAATAGTTGCAGAAAAATGTGAAGATTGTGATAAGAGCAGGAAGGAATGACCAGAGTGTCATTGGTATGATCAGGTGGAAGGAGTCTGAAACTGAATCAATAATAACGGAGAGAAAAAGGAACGCTCTTATGCCAGACCTGCCCCTGCATCTTTGACTGTTAACCAGGATTAGTGCAATGTTAAGAGGCAAAGTCTTCTCAGCGGGCGGGAAAGTAGTCTCTGTTGTGTATCTTCTGAGTTGTTACCTCTCTTTCTTCCTTCACCAAATATCCACTGACCACCTCCCATGTGGCAAGGTCTTATTATCCTGTGTTCTTGGATGAGCAGACAATGCCTCCCATCCTCATGGAATACATACTCTAGTTGGGTTGATATGATTTAAAGCTAGTAACTTGGAATTCTATATGTATATACTACCTGGTTTGTGATTACTGATCAGGTACAAGTCTGAAGGCCAATAATTAACTATTCTAAAGCCAAAGTCTTTTATTTGTATTACTTGTTCTAAGAACTGTAAACAATAATCCATCAAAGCAAGTTAACTCATTTAATTATCATGTACAATTAGAACATACGATTTTAACAGATTCACCAGGAAGTTGCTTTGCTCAAAGGTGAACATTTCCTTGTTTTTTGGCCAAAGTCAGCACATGATTATCCTGGCTATAAAAAAGACTCCTTGATAAAAACAACTAAATTTTTTGTTCATACAGAGTAGAGCTTTGTTGCCTTAATTTTTATGAACATTTAAAATAATATATACAGATAGATAACTTTATTAACTTCACATGTATATCAATGCAATAAAGTATGGTGTAACTTCATACATGATAAGATGTATCATATATAATATCATATGTTAATGTATCATATATATATAATACCATATGATATCATATTTGGTATCAAATATATCATATATAACAACATATCATATATAATAAGACCAAGATCATGAAAATATAGAAAAATATGCATACAATAATTTAAAAAAATAGGCAATTCTGGCTCAAACATTTTAGAAAGACATTTATTTACTAAAAATTATTCTTTTGTGAATCCAACTAAACATTTGTTAAACATCATGATCTTTCCCCTCCACTTTTTTGTGCAAAATAAAAATTTAGGCTAATGTGTAAAATAAATCATAAGTGAACATGGGTTTGAAATGGACTAAGAAGTACATCTGGTGCTGTAAGTATCTCTAATCCAGATGCAAATATGTCACTGGTGAATTCTATAATATATGTAAGGTGAAACTTTTTGCTCAGCAGGGAGGAAAATAAGAATTTAAAATAAGGGGATGTAAGCTAGTCTAACTTTCCACTCTGCCACACATTGATGGCCCTCATAATTCATACCTAGGGGAAAGAACAAGCAAAGCGGGAGAAGTCTGAAACCAGATAAGCCCTACTGTATTAGGGAAAGTGCCAATTAAAGACATGCTGTATTATCAACAAGAAATCATGAGCGCATTAGTGCATGGTGGAGAAAGAAAATAATTTGGCTTAAGAAGATTAGAAATCCCCAGTTTCTAGTTAAAAGCAATTCAACCACACAACAAAATAAACAAATTCAATAATACTTGAAGTTTATGAACAAAGGTAGTCAGAAGGGAAGAAATGACAAGGTAATGATACAGGCAAAGCTTTGTTCTCAGAGCTTCTAAAAAATCTGTTTTAGGAAAGTCTCACAGAGAGAAGAAAAACAAAGCTAGCTATTAAGCCGTTGTGGCTAAACCATTGGTCTTCATTGATCTTTATGTTATCTTTTTCTCTAACAATATCACATTATTAAAATGATGATCTCATAGTAATTGATACACAGTTTAAGCATTCTGAAAAATAAACTTTTCAAGAATTGTGATTGCTTTGTCTTTGATTTTATTGGTTTTTGTGTGGGTTGTATATGCATCAATATTCAAAACAGTTCACTTACTTTATGCTCATGTGTTTTTGTAAATTTTTTGATGTTTTATCATTATTCAGTGGATTAATAGAGACAGAAAAGAGAGAAAGAAAATTGTTATTCTTCCTTCCCTTTGATGATGTGATCTTGCCTAATCTTCCCCATGTAAAAATAAGGATAATAATTTATCTCTTTTTCAAAGAATTGTTCTGAAAATTAAATAATTTAAAAATAATTCAAGTGAAAAAGCTTTAATGTTATCAAGGACCAGGCAAAGGAAATAGAATTGCCTTTTTATTAATATAATAGCATTAATAAACATTAATAATTAGCATTAATATGCCTTTTTGAACATATACAAATGAAACAGTGAAACTATAAGTAATTCTGAGGAATGATGAAGAAAAAGTTGAGGCAATCACATGAAAGTAGATTAAACTTTTATCAATTTCAAGTTCAAAAAACAACAACAATAACAACTACACAGAACAAACATTAGATTTTGCCCAAGGGTCATTACTAGCCTTCAACACATACCAAATGACAAAAAGCAGAAAAACATTCTCTATTCAGCACCACTCCCACTCCCCTTGCCCCAGCCCACACTTCCCCGGGGAATCTTTCATTTCTCAGGACTATGGAATGTGCACTTGTCTGATACTGTAATTGATGTTGCTACCATAGACACCTGCAAATACGGATGCACCTTTGTCTTTTCCCCAGCTTCATCAGAGAAAAAAAGGAGCTAGTATGCAGGTATGAGGAGATAGAGAAGGTGAACAACTTCAAAACCTCGTGAATGTCTGACTAGTTCACAGTTAAATTCAGAATAAAGAAAGAGCTGAAACTCAGTCATACAGCTTATTCCTAAGTGGGTTTCGAATAAAGAGCACAGAGACTAAATACTTGGTGAGGACAAACAAGCCAAAATTTCACCATTTTAAAAGTATGTGATCTCAGACAAGTTTTTCAAATTTGGAGATAAGATATGAAAACAAGCAAGACATTGTTATGAATATTGCAAGCATAAAGTTCACCCCAAGTAATGGCAGTGGGAGTGATGCGGCTGCTGTCTGATATCAAATGTATCCCCAGTCATTATAATGGTTACCTATAATCTGGCATTACCTGTCTCCCGAGGTAAGGCTTGAAGAATGTAGCCTTCATGTGCAATAACCCAGACTCCAAGATTCTCAGTATCACTTTTACTGATATTACTTTTAAGGAATCTAGTGAATTGCAGTTTGTTATTATATTATTATTTATCTTCACATATGTACTGATATGTTTTAAACTGGAGATTGCCAGAGGAAGACATCTGAATGTGGGGTGTGAAGTATTCTGTTGGGGAAAGAATTGCTAGAGTAAACAGATGAGGTTTCATTTACTTCAGGGAATAAGGCTTCAGCTTCTGTCTCCTCACGTCAGGTCGTTTCCTTGGAAACAATACAGCCAAACTTTTGATTTTACAACATAAAATTGAAGGCTTTCCGACTCTTGGGGTTTGAAACACATATCTCCAAAATTCACCCAGGAGACTCTTATGAAGGGTCCAGGAAACTATTACAAGTTATAAACATTCATCTCTCGTGGAAATAATTATCCCATGGAAGTTCTAATTATCCTTTATTTTAGTCGATACTTTGCAGTCTTCCATGGATTGTCCTCCTGCGTGTGATCTGACATACTAGTACATACACAATTATCGTCTCCCTCTTCTTGTTGATGCAAAGTTTTTTTTGGGATTTTCTTGTGGAGAAAGGCATGGTTTTCTATTTACCCTATAGAACCATATCTCAACCACTTCTAACAGAGTTTCAAAGTTTTTGTAATAATCAATAAGATTCTAATTAAGGTCTACAGGGAAAGAAGGAATAAGGGCAACCTGTATGTAGAAAAACTGGGTAGAATAAGTTGGCTCTACACTTTTCGGGTATGTCTAGGGTATTATAACTAAAAAATCTTGCTAATTTTAAAAGATGGATACTTTTTTCAGATGGACAGTATGCACTTGACCAAGCAGGTTCGCGTTCTGGAAGTGCATAGGTGTTAATACAAAAAACCCTTTAATATTGTTATTAAAGTATATCCAATAATCAACTTGCCTGGATGGTGTCACTGGTTGATGATATCCTTATCTGCCACTCATCAAAGTTCACGAGACAAAGTCCTGCTTGGGAACAGGAGCTTTAGTCATTAGCCTGACTCCCAACCGCACCGCCTGTTCTATGGAGAGGAGGGTCCACTATTTTACCTCTCCCCAGCTTCGGGGGCATTGTAAGCAAGTGGCTTCTTTTGGAGTAAGAAGATTCTGCTGACAATTTTAGAGCCTCCTTGATGATTTACAGCCTCCTTAGGGACATCTAAATCTTTGTATTTAAACAGAAATATGCATTTACCCTTTTAACAATAGGCAACAGTACTATATCAAGGTTATATCAGGAGGAAAGACAGCAGTCTCAGAAAGGCAATGCACTTCCTGATCACCTGTTCTGTGAAGACCAAAGTTGGAATACCAGGAATAGGACTTTATCATTCTACCGAAGCAGGAAACCCTATTTCACAAGCTTTATAACATTCTGATCAATTAGATATAATCATTCACATGAATATTTTTTATTTTCTAGAGAAAAAATTTTTTTTTGAATTTTTAGTTAAATTAATATTTGAGAATTTGTAAAGGTTGTGACTTTTACATTGTTGGGTTAATCAACAAAAGCTTATGCCATATCACTTAATGCTTATCACATTATTTTATATTTTTAAAATACAGAGATTGCTAATTTATACTATATCCATTAAACAATGCTATGAAAACTATATGATAAGCAAGAAAATTTACTTCCAGATTCTGAAGGTAGATACCTTGGTGGTCCACATTAATTTATAAAACTTGACTAAGTAATGGCATAGTTAAGAATTTACTATCATAAAACTCTATTAAATATAAATTTCTTTAAAGCTACAAAGTTAATTATCTTAATATTTTTTGTAAAAGAGCATGTCATTTAATATATAGAATAAATACATAGGAGAAAAATGGTAAATTCTTAAAATTTAACTTAAATATTAATAAATTACATAATAATAGGCAGAATACTTATAAGCTAATTTGTCTAACACATTAGTTTCAAGATATCTACTGTTCCTTATGGAATAGTAAAAGAGTTCCAAAATGGAGGCCCAGTTTACAGAATCAAAAGCCTCTATGTGAGTTTCCTTCCACCAACAGATGTATTAGAAGGAGCAGAAGTAAGACAGGATTTTTAAAGAAAGCTTTAAACTCACAAGTTCCATCATGAATAAAATTAAAAGGTTTTATTGGCTTCATTAGTTTTCTTCCTCCCCAAATCTTGAGAATTTGGTTTGAATATCATCCATCAGAATCATCTTGTGGAGGAAAGGTCACAGATCTAATTCTTCATTCAGGCACAGAGGACATTAACAGCTAATATACAATGTGAGATATCATATATAATAATTAGGATGTAATTATGTCCATATATTTCCTCCTAGATGTCTTTAGCACTAGCTGTTCTTCCATTCCAAGAAGCCACAGTGGGCACTGTTCCTACCGTTACCAGAAGGGACGCATTATGGAGCTCGCTCACGACTATAGAAGGAGTAAGAACTAAGTCAGAACTGGCAGCTGGCCTCGTAAAGTTACCCTGTCCATCAGTATTTCTGTTATCCCAATGCTAAGACTGTGTTCTTTAGTAGAAACAAAGAAATTAATAAAACATATATGAACACACCAATTTAATTAGTTTCCAGTGTACTTTAATCTAGGGCTGTGGTTCTAGATTCCTGATAAATATTATTTAAAAAAAAAAAAAGAATTTGAGAGAAAAGAAGTCTGCTATTTTAGAGGGGACAGTGTTTTGAAAGAACTATTCTCTCAAATATTATTGAGGTGATCACTGAAAAAGTACAGGTAAAGACAACTGGTATTTAAAACAACATAGGTTTATTTAACTCAACATGGAAATAATATTATTTTCATGTCTGTAATAGCTGTTCTGAAATAAAGCCTCTCTATTTTGATAACAGGTGTTTTTTTTTCTAAGAAAGAGAGACAGAGGCAGTGAGAGACGAGGAAAGGATAGCATCACATGGACGTTCCTGGTGGCCCAGAGGTTAGGAATCTGCCGCCAGTGCAGGGTAAACGGCTTCTGTCCCTGGGCTGCGGAGATTCCACATGTAGGAGAGCAATTAGGCCTGTGGACCACCACTCCTGAGCCTGCTCTCCGGAACCCATGCGCCAGACCCCTGAAGGTGTGTGCCCTGGAGCCTGTGCACCATCACTGGAGAGCAGCCTTTTGCTAGCTGCAACTAGAGAAAAACCGCACCCAGCAACAAAGTCCCAGAACAGCCCCAAATAATTAACTAGCATCACAGGCTCTGAAAGGAAGTAAAAGTAGAATTAGAGGGTAAAATGAGAATGGTAAGAAATTATTAATTTCTTTTAGACGAAACTAATTTTTGTTGAGAAGCTTTGAATGTTTTACTTTTCCTGTTCATTTATTTATAAAACAAAAATATGATTCCTGAAAGCACAAATCTGAGATGGAAAACAACAATCTTCAGTGTGCTAAAGGTTGCAGAACAGAGATGCTTATACACATGTATATATACTTATAAAAGCTTACAATTATATTCTTTTTCTAATCAAACATAAAATAATCATTTTTATTTATTTCCTGCTACTCTTTGTCTTTAAAACCTAGGTAGAAGCCCATGAAAAGTAACAACATTTTTCAAGTCTATATTTTCCCATTCTTTTGACATTAAATATCTTAGAGAAAGTCAGTATTCCTCAGTCTAGCAAGTTTGCCTCTCTGACTACCAGAGCTGTGAAAAACCAAAAAAATGGCAATTCATGCAAATTTTCTAATTAAGCAAAAGAAATCCAAAGGCATTTACTGGGGAACCTACCATCAAGTATCCTGACATGTTTCTAAACTGAGTAAGATATAGTTATTTGTGTATGTCAGCAAATACCCAGTGGCACATCTGAGAGTAATATCCATTATAGAGCAAACACTCCTGTGTATCTGGGAACATTCTGAAATAATTAAGTTAGTAAATCATCGCCTAGTCAGGGCATCGGGCTCCCACAACTACTCTCCTTGATCCTCACCTTAATTATGTGCTTGTCTTGATACTTGACTGCAAAATGTACTGATGTTCATGTGCTGTTGACTGCTCCATTCTGGAGAAACTTCACAAGCTGTTCATGATATGATGTTTTTGTTCTAATTCTCCACGTTACTTTGACATATATTTCCAGAGAGAGGTGTCTGTCATAACCTGCAACCTCCTAGGGGGTAAGCTACTTACAATCAATTGTCACTGTTCAGTAGCCACCAAAGTGGCATTTACAATCAGCCAGTTAATCAGTACCTATGTCAGGATAAGGATAACTATGATAAATCCACATATTGGTTGAAGTATAAGTGTAAAAAGAGAAGATAGACTATGTCATCCATTTCAAATACACATACATGCACACACAATAAAAAGGGTATTTAGTAACACATTTATCATACCTCCAAGATCTATTAAGACTACCATTATGCTTTTAATAATTGAAAAAAGAATGTAACACTGTAAATTACTACCACTATCAAAAAGGAATGACATCCTGTTGAATATCCATTATAGTGGTATGATGATATAATTAGAACTGCCATATGACCCAGCAATCCCACTGCTGGGCATACACACCGAGGAAACCAGATCTGAAAGAGACACGTGCACCCCAATGTTCATCGCAGCACTGTTTATAATAGCCAGGACATGGAAGCAACCTAGATGCCCATCAGCAGACGAATGGATAAGGAAGCTGTGGTACATATACACCATGGACTATTACTCAGCCATTAAAAAGAATTCATTTGAATCAGTTCTAATGAGATGGATGAAACTGGAGCCCATTATACAGAGTGAAGTAAGCCAGAAAGATAAAGACCAATACAGTATACTAATGCATATATATGGAATTTAGAAAGATGGTAATGATAACCCTATATGCAAAACAGAAAAAGAGACACAGAAGTACAGAACAGACTTTTGGACTCTGTGGGAGAAGGCGAGGGTGGGATGTTTCGAGAGAACAGCATCGAAACATGTATATTATCTATGGTGAAACAGATCACCAGCCCAGGTGGGATGCATGAGACAAGTGCTCAGGCCTGGTGCACTGGGAAGACCCAGAGGGATCGGGTAGAGAGGGAGGTGGGAGGGGGGATCGGGATGGGGAATACATGTAAATCCATGGCTGATTCATGTCAATGTATGACAAAAACCACTACAATATTGTAAAGTAATTAGCCTCCAGCTAATAAAAATAAATGGAAAAAAAATTAAAAAATTAAAAAAGAATGTAACACTGTAAATTACTACCACTATCAAAAAGGAATGACATCTTGTTGAATATCCATTACAGTGGTATGATGATATAATTGTATTTTGGAAATATATCTTAGTTTTATTTCTATTATATGTATTTTTATTAATAGTGTATATGTACATATATGTAACATGTGTGACTTCTTCCTAAAAAAGGAAAACAAATATTGGTGTTTATTATTCAATTATATGACATACAAAATATAATATCATAACTCAATCTTCTATTATAAATGAATTACTTACATCCTCTGTAGAACACCTACAATATTCTCTTCAGGAAAGTGATACTGACTATTGTAGAACCAAGAAAAGGCATGTTAGTGAGAAAATAACATCATTAGAGTCCTTACTTTTGGATTTGCTTAAGGAATAATCACAGGGAGAGAGCATAAAACTACATCACTCAAGTCTGTAGAGTGAATGAGGACATTATGCAAATAAAAAGTATATAGCATTCTAATCCTTGTGCCATATTCATCCTTGAGAGAGGTGTCCCGTGTCTTCAAGGTTTGTCTTATGAAAACATCAATTTTTGAAAAATAGAGAGACAAAGGTAGCAATGAATTAAAAAAGCCTCAAACTTTGACTGGTGATTGAATTTCTCACCTGCTCTCTGTTACTATTTAATCTGCACATAAGAGAGAAAAAATCAGCTGAACTGTCTAGAAACATCTGGATGTTATGGTAGCCAACAAATATGATAGCCACAGCTAATGAGCCTAAAGATAGGAAGAGCATTACCTGGTTGCTGTTTCAGCCTTCAGTCAACAAATATAAACAGAGTTTGCTGGTCTTTTGTCCTACTACAATGTAATCCTGTTTAGTGAAGTGGTGAATGACATTAACCATTTGGACATTATTTCTTTATAAATCTAACATGGAGTCCTTGTTCTGTTTTTTCCTTCTCTGTATTAGAAAAAGCCATAATAAAAGCATATAATTTGTTTAAGCTCAGTGATTCTAATGACTGATAAAAACTGAATAGAAAAGGACATCTATATGTATGTATATTTATATACATAGTTAGATATAGATAGATAAAATCATGTAACTTGAAAAAGAATGTAGGACCTCCACTTTCATGTTTATAGTTATTTCGTCTGCCTCTGTTTCGTTTCCTGAATAATGAGATTGAGGAGGGCACCTGCCCCAGAAGATTTTGTAGACATGAAATTAGATAATGTGTATGATGTCCTGACACATAACAAAAGCAAGCACGGGGGGAGTGTGTTCATCGATATTATGATTGTTATGGCTATTAGCAGATCATCAGAACATCAGATCTAAAGTAGGTTTTGTGCTGTAACATTTGTTCGCAATTGGGAGAGAAAGGTGGTGTTGAGATCAGTAAGTATGCCCATATAATCTTCACAACCGATCAGTGATCTATCTAGAGAAAATATTCTTTTCTCCATTTTACAGATGACGTAACTGGATTTTAGAAGTAAGATAACTTACTAGATTTCATCCATATGTAAGTAGCAGATTTAAAGCAAGAGGTCATATCTTTTCCCTCTAAACAAAATTTCTTAGTGTTTATGTATTTCAGCTTTACATATCAATTGATAAAATAAACAATTATAAACAAAATTCTAGCAACTTGTCAATTTGTTTATTATATATATACATCAAATATCTTTCTTAGCAAATCAACTTTAGTGGCATATTTACTCAGGTTTACTGACTTCAAGTAATAGCTTTCAGGCTTCTACTCTGTTTTCATCCAAAGGCATTCCATATCTAATGGAATTACAGCTAAAGTTATATATTAACATGATTGAGAATAACTCCGAGGTAAGTGGCTTAAGCACCAGGGTGATCTGTGCCATTCAGTGAGACGGTGACACGATCAGGATAGTCTTTGGAGAAGTGAGGGAGTCAAGAATTCTAGTTCTCACATATAGTATTTGAGAATACAACTCAAGATGGATGTTCAAATATTAAGGAAGCAGTTTGGTTACACAAGTATAGATCTCAAGGGATCTGATAAAAGCTATATACATGGAAATCATGAGCATATAGAAGTAGATATGAGTCCACTTAGACATGGTTTCATAGGAATGACAGTTTGGCCTTGAAACACTCCAGCATTTAGAAACTGGGTGGGAAAGAGAAGTCAGCAAAGGAGAATAAGAAAAAGTTGGGTGGTACGAGGAAAATCCTGAGTTTGACTATGAACAATAGAAAAATGTGTTTCAAGCTTGCTGAATTTCTGGAGAGAAATGAAATGAAATAAGTGGTACTTTCCCTGGCCTGAGTGGAATAAAATTCACTTTTGGAGGGATCCTATCAGTCAGAATTTGATCAGAGAAACAGAATCACTTATATTGATAAATAAGCAGTTTATTGTGAAGATTCAACCTTAACAACTGTGGGAGCTCATTATGCTATGCTTGGTGGAGCTGTAGCCAGAAGTCAGTGTGAAAGCTGCTAAGGGAAGATTGACACTGATGTGAAGTTGGGAAACGTGGGCCCTAGGAGCAAAGAACAGAGCTGACATTGATCCCTTATCATTTCCAAGCCTCTAGCTTCAGGAGCAGGGATGTCCTACAGGAGCAGCTGGTGGCTTTTTTCAATAAGCTAAGAATGCAAAAGACTGAGGAGTCCATGATCCTTGCGGAGGAGATGAGGCAGCCCTGAAGTTGCAGTGGACTCAGCTGCAGCCCATCCCAATCTAGGGAACCAACCTCCCTGAGCTGTAGCAACACCTTATCCAGTTCTCTATCCTTCCCACAGGAAAAACCAACATCGCTTCTACCCTGTCTAAATCTTGCTCATGGTGGTGGCTCTTGTGACCCATGCAAAATAGAACTATGCAGGGAAGGGAATTCAGGAAAACGAATTCCTGTTGAGTTAACTGGCACAGTACAAATTCTTCTGAGAGTGGAAGAGTGAATGGGAGGTGAGTAAATACCTACCGCTCTTTTCTTCCAAGGGTTTTACTGAAACAGACATAACTAAAGTGTAAATTTTTATTTAGCTTTTGGCTTTTGATTTATTTCTTTTTTACAAGATGGTTGATAACGGAGCAATTTAGTTCTACAATGTAGTAGGTAATGGAGAATGGCTCAGCAAAAACGAAGAGATTAATGAAGAATGAGAGCGAAAAAAAGAGCAGAACTAAGGACACCCTTGAGAAAGTAAGATGAGTTGCTATTAATGCTCAAGGTCTACATTGTTTCTTTTTGGTCTTTCTTTTGCTATTTATTTCTGATGGAATTTAGTGGTTTACAGCACACACCAGGACGAATCAACTTTAAATCTCAACCCTATTACTTAATAGTTGTGTGAAAAAGAGCAAGAATCTCTTTGTCGCAGATTCTTCTTTTTAAAATGCCAATACGAAAACTAGACTCATAGGGTCACTGAAAAATAAAATAATAATGGTATCCGTTCATAGGTCACAGTCAAGATTAAATAATTTAATATCAGGAATTCATGTTGAACACTATGTGTTCTTGGTAAGTGCTCTGTTATTACCTAAATAAACGTTTGGGTGCCTAAGGGATATACATTTTATAATTCTTTTTTGGTTAACATTCTAAAATTGTGTGCTAAGTTACTTCAGCCATGTCCAACTTTTTGCAACTCCATGGACTATAGCCCGCCAGGCTCCACTGTCCCTGGGATTATCCAGGCAAGAATATTGGAGAGGGTTGCCATGCCCTTCTCCACGGATCTCCCAAACCAGCAATCAAGCCCGGGTCTCTTAGGTCTCTTGCACTGGCAGGCAGGTTCTTTACCACTAGCATCACCTGGGTATAAAGTCTAATGTTAAGACTTCTCTTATTTAAATTTCTTTACAAATATTGTTTTATTATTTCATAATATTCCAGCATATAGAGTGCAAGAAAATGTGGGTAACTTTTTCATTTTCCCTCAGTAGACATTCAAGAGAACCAATTGCACATTCAGAAAGCTTCTAACTTCAAAAAGATGTTTTCTGTTGCTTTTGTTTACTTTGTATAATGCTATGGTGGACATCTTCAAACAGAAGGATATGACCATTTAGATTATTTCTGTGGAATAAACTACTAGAAGTGAAATAATGAATTAGTAATTACCAGCATTCTTAATATTCTTTGAGTAGTAAAGAAAAAATAGTCCTAAAAATTAAATTCAAACTTTGTTCTTTTAAAATATTATATTAACAGTTAATAAAATTTCAGGAAGTTCATTAAATGGCTAAATGCTACAGAGCATTAAAATTTATTAAAATTAAAAATTTCAGCAATATGTATCTATCATTTGTTTCTTGTTTTCTTTCTAAATCCATGCTAAGCTCTGTTAAATATTAGAAAATCTTGACTTTTCTTCACCTACATCTTTGTTAAAATGAACATTGAGATTTCCTTATAAAAATGCTTTCTTTAGGCATTTAAATTATAGTAATTACAATATTTTTAGATTATTTAACTATTTGCTCATCTTTTGTACCTGATGTTTACAATTATATATTTCATCATGAAACTTAAAAACACATTACAATGCACTTCACTGATTGTCAATTACCATTTTGATTGTGTCACTTGTTACATTTCACAATTAAAACATATGGATAATTTCTTTGTATAGCAATTACATTTGCTATCATAATAACTAGTGGCAAATCTGGCAAGATAATATTCCCACCTGTCTTTAGATGAAAGTCTCCTTTGCATTACTAATTTGACCATAAAGTTTATCTCCTCCAGTGTGGGTTCATCTATTGTTAGTGTATTTGTTAACAACAATAACTATGTCTTTATTTCAAGAGTTAATCATGATTTTACAATGCATAGTTATGACAAATGTCCTTAAATATTTTCTGGATGAATGCCCATAATTTCACAAATGTTCACTTGGTTGTTTAAAAAAAAATACATCAGAAATAAAGCAGGCTATCTGCCTTCACAAGGAAAGAAAGAATTTTAACCTATAGCAGAATATTTGTTAATAGTGCAATAATCACTGTTATTAGAAGCTGTCTTATTTTCTTTGCAATCATCTGTCTTTGGAGTGGAACAATAGGCTGCTCCTGAGAGACAGTGGCTAAATAAAATGCATTTCATTTTTTCTTTCCACCATCAACCTGGTGTTCACATTTTTAAGAAATTGGAAAACTACATTTTTAAAATAGTGTGCTTTCTTGATTTCCTTAACACTACATTATCCTACTCTCTAATCTTTTCCACTTTTTCACTTTATATCATCATAGTTACTAACCATTAGGTACTAATGATTTTAGTATTCACTAATGAGTACTCCTCTGGAGAAGGCAATGGCACCCCACTCCAGTACTCTTGCCTGGAGAATCCCATGGATGGGGGATCCTGGTGGACTGCAGTCCATGGGGTCGCTAGGAGTCAGACATGATTGAAATGACTTAGCAGCAGCAGTGAGTACTCCAAATGCATTTTCTTCCTTAATGTTCTGAATAACACTATTGGGTAAGTATTTTTTTGCAGAGAGGAAACTAACCTGCCACAAAACAATGTTAGTGAGAAATGAGGATGCAAATTAAATCCAGAAGATATGACTGACTCACCTGAGCATTTGCCTATTATGCCCTGCCCATCACTACCAGCTGCTTTCCATTGTACAATCCCTGAAGTGGCAGTAGGACCAAGTTCCTGCCTGTTGTCATCCACTCTTCTCACTCGGCACACTTTCCTTCAGTGATTTCTTTCCCATGTTTTCAGATTGTACTGTAGATTGGAGGCTTCCATATCTTTCTCACAAGTCTAAAATCAGTTTCCAAGCTAAAGATTCTTAGTTTCATCTGCTGAGTGGACACCTGCGCCAGAGTGTTTCACAAGAACTTGAGTGTCATTAGATCCATAATTAATTAGGTAATTTCCCCAGCTTCATTCTGTCTCTGCCAAAATGGTATTTATCTTGAATTTTCTATATGTGTGATTGTTTCAATGTTTAAGAGGTCCTTAGGAAGTGTCGGGATCCTTAAGAGTCTTTAAAAAGCCTTTTTCCTATTTCACATTTTAATCATTCAACCAAGACTTTTCCATCACAATTCCTATAAATCTGAATTCTTCTTCATTCTCTGTCTTCAGTACCACTAGCATACCACTGCTCTCCATTTTCTCTATAACATAGTAATTCATCTTTTTTCTACCTCAAATCCATTTCTCAGGTGATCTCAAAGTGATCTTTCAGAAACATTTCATTAGAATCCCATTATATTCAAGATAAATTTCAAATTCCTTAACTATACCAGATATTCATTATAGTCTTAATGCCAACATTTCTAACCATGTTAATCACTTTCCTACTGTAATAGTTCTCTTAACATATAAGATTTCTTACTGTTTCCTGCTTTGAACTGAAGCTTACACTGCCTTCCATGTTTTTAATGATCCATCAATCTGAAATTTTTTCTCCTATCTTTCAAAATCAGACTGAATTTTCACATTTCTGTGAGATTCTTCTTGGCTGTTATTTTACCTACATAAATAGATAACAGTTCTCAAATGCACTCCTTAAAATTTTATCTTAAGGATTTTTGTTTGTGTCTTACATGGGACTGGAGGGCAAAAGTAGGAAGTCAAGAGATATCTGAAGTAACAGGTAAATTTGGATAAAATGATGCAGGTCAAAGGCTAACAAAGTTTCGCCAAAAGGATGCACTGGTCATAGCAAACACCCTCTTCCAACAACACAAGAGAAGACTCTACACATGGACATCATCAGATGGCCAACACAGAAATCAGATTGATTATATTCTTTTCAGCCAAAGATGGAGACGCTCTATACAGTCAGCAAAAACAGGACCAGGAGCAGACTGTGGCTCAGATCATGAACTCCCTATTGCCAAATTCAGACCTAAATTGAAGAAATTAGGGAAAACCAGTAGATCATACAGGTATGACCTAAATCAAATCCCTTATGATCATACAGTGGAAGTGACAAATAGATTCAAGAGATTATATCTGATAGACAGAGTGCCTGAAGAACTATGGATGGAGGTTTGTGACATTGTACAGGAGGCAGGGATCAAGACCATCCCCAAGGAAAAGAAGGGCAAAATGGTTGTCTGAGGAGGCTTTACAAATAGCTATGAATAGAAGAGAAGTGAAAGACAAAGGAGAAAAGGAAAGATATACTCATTTGAATGCAGAGTTCCAAAGAATAGCAAGGAGAGATAAGAAAGCCTTCCTCAGTGATCAATGCAAAGAAATAGAGGAAAACAACAGAATGGGAAAGACTAGAGATCTCTTCAAGAAAATTAAATATCAAGGGACGATTTCGTGCAAAGAATGGCACAATAAAGGAAAGAAATGGTATGGACCTAACAGAAGCAGAAGATATTAAAAACAGGTGGTAAGAATACACAGAAGAAATAAACAAAAAAGAGCTTCATGACCCAGATAACCATGATGGTGTGATCACTCACCTAGAGACAGACATCCTGGAATGCAAAGTCAAGTGGGCTTAGGAAGCATCACTATGAACAAAGCTAGTGGAGGTGATGGAATTCCACTTGGGCATTTTCAAATCCTGAAAGATGATGCTGTAAAAGTGCTGCACTCAATGTGCCAGCAAATTTGGAAAACTCTGCAGTGTCCACAGGACTGGGAAAGGTCAGCTTTCATTCCAATCCCAAAGAAAGGCAATGCCAAAGAATGCTCAAACTACCACACAATTGCACTCATCTCACACACTAGTAATGCTCAAAATTCACCAAGCCAGGCTTCAACAGTACATGAACAAAGAACTTCCAGATATTCAAACTGGGTTTAGAAAAGGCAGAAGAACCAGAGATCAAATTGCCATCTGTTGGAACATTGAAAAAACCAAGAAAGTTCCAGAAAAAAATCTACTTTTGCTTTCTTGACTATGCCAAAGCCTTTGACTGTGTGGATCACAACAAACTGTGGAAAATTCTTAATGAGATGGGAATACAAGACCACCTGACCTGCCTCCTGAGAAATCTGTATGGAAGTCAAGAAGCAACAGTTAGAACTGGACATGGAACAACAGACTGGATCCAAGTCAGGAAAGGAGTATGTCAAGTCTGTATATTGCCACTCTGCTTATTTAACTTATATGCAGAGTAAATCATGTGAAATGTGAGGCTGGATGAAGCACAAGCTGGAATCAAGATTGCTGGGGAAATAGCAATAACCTCAGATAGGCAAATGACACCACCCTTATGGCAGAAAGTGAAGAAGAACTAATGAGCCTCTTGATGAAAGTGAAAGAGGAGAGTGAAAAAGTTGGCTTAAAGCTCAACATTCAGAAAACTAAGATCATGGCTCCTGGTCCCACCACTTCATGGCACACAGATGGGGAAATAATGGAAATATTGAGAGACGTTGTTTTTGGGGGCTCCAAAATCACTGCAGATGGTGACTGCAACCATGAAGTTAAAAGATGCTTGCTCCTTGGAAGAAAAGCTACGACCAACCTAGACAGCATAGTAAAGAGCAGAGACATTAGTTTGCCAACAAAGGTCTGTCTAGTCAAAACTATGGTTTTTCCACTAGTAATGTATGGATGTGAGAGTTGGACTATAAAGTTGAGCACAGAAGAATTGATACTTTTGAACTGTGGTGTTGGAGAAGACTCTTGAGAGTCCCTTGGACTGCAAGGACATCAAACCAATCAATCCTATAGGTAATCCATCCTGATTATTCATTGGAAAGGCTCATGCTGAAACTGAAACTCCAATACTTTGTCCACCTGGTGCAAAGAACCGAGTCATTGGAAAAGACCCTGATGCTGGGAAAGATTGAAGGCGGGAGGAGCAGGGGACAATAGAGGATGAGATGGTTGGATGGCATCACTGACTTGATGGACATGAGTTTGAGTAAGCTCCAGGAGCTGGTTATGGACAGGAAGGCCTGGTGTGCTGCAGTCCATGGAGTTGCAAAGAGTCGGACATGACTGAGGAACTAAACTGAGCTGAGTGGTTAAGAATCTGCCTGCCAGTGCAGGAGAAACTTAACAACCACAGGTTCGATCCCTGGGTCAGCAAGATCTCCTGAAGAAGGGCATGGCAACCCACTCCGGTAATCTTGCCTGGAGAATCCTATGGACAGAGGAGCCCGGTGGGCTACATTCCATAGGGTCGGAAAGTGTTGGACACGACTAAAGTGACTTAGCATAGCACTTGCTTTTGACTCCCTGTTTTCCTGTCCCTTATATCATATTCTAAGGTCTTCAAAATATGCAAGATTTTAGTTTTACTAAAATTCTAAAATATTTTTGTTATGGTAATTTTAATGCTGGGTTTCCTGAGTAGCTCAGCCAGTAAAGAATCCGCAGGAGACCCTGGTTTGATTCCTGGGTTGGGAAGTTCCCCTGGAGAATCCCCATAAACAGAGAAGCCTGGTGGACTGCATCATGGGGTTGCAAAGAGTCAAACGCGACTGAGTGACTAAGCCCAGTACAGCCCAATGTTAGTGCGATTACGGTCATCAACAGCTGCTGTTCTATTAGGGTACACATTTTTCCTCATTCTCATCAAATACAGAGTTTGAGTTCACTTTTTTTTTTTTTTAAGGTTTTTCAATTTTCTCTTATATTTTATTCTTGGCTGTGTAGCACCTCTTGCAGGATATCAGTTCTCTAACCAAGAGTTGAACCCAAGCCACAAATTCTAACCACTCAATGACCAAGGACCTACTGTGTCTCATTTTAGAAAGGTGTTTTTAAATATTTTTTAAATTAATCAGTGACAAGTATATTTTCATATATGAGTGACTATGTCAATTTTTTTTTAAAAAAAACAGTAAACTTATATCTTTGTCTATTTTCTCCAACAAGGTATTTTTATTCCTACAGATTTGACATGGTTGTTTATACATGAAGTAAATTATCTGTTATGCACTACAAATATGTTTTAAGATGATTTTGTTTTATGGATTTGTAAAGGTTTTTCTTTTATTTTTCTCAATCTTTGCTTTTATGGCTTATAGATTCTATTCATCCTTAGGCATCCAGTTGAAGACATGAAAAATGTATGCTTATTCTAGTACTTTTTTGAACTCATTTTTATGTTTTTAAATTGGACACTTCTGGGATTAATTTTGTAATAAGGCATATAGTACAAATCCAGATTTATTCAAATAGTTAGTCAATTCCCTATCATAGTCTCTTTACTAATCCTGTTTTCCCTACCAATTTTCATAGATTAAATTAGCTTATGTTTTGGGGGCTATTTCTGGATTTTCTATTATGCTCCATTGATCTATTAGTCTACTTATACACAAATAATTTATTTTATTAACTAGAGCTTTATCCTTTGATATCTAACTGAAATACTTCCTTTGCCATCATCCTAATCCTCCTTTTTCACATAAATTTTCTGATTATTCTAAGATATTTCTCTTTTAATATCAACTTTAGAAGCTGTTTCTCTAATTCAAAATGAAAGCTGTTATTATCTAAAATATTAATTTAGGAAAATGGCATTTTGAAAATATGTAATCTTCTTATCTAAGGACAGATTAGGTATTTCTTTCTATTCAATGAGTTATTTCTGCATTTTTGCATTGTTTATATTTTAGAAAAGTTCATTACTAGGCATTTCATATTTTTATATTGCCAACTGTGAAGACAATATTTTAATTTGCTTCCTCACTACTTATTACTAGCATAATTTGCATTTCTACTTATTTGTCTAAGTAGTTTGTAATCAAGCATGTTGCTAACTTTACTACCTGATAATTTTTTCACACCTATTTTCCATCTTTTGTTTTTTCCTAAATACATAATCACATAGTCTATCAAAGAAAAAAGAGTTTCCCTCCTCTTCTCCAGTTGTATGTCACATATTTCTTTATCTTTTCTCATTCCATAGATCATTGTGGAGTTACTTTTTAAGATTTCTAGAATTCTACACTCTATTTTCATCACTCTTCCCTCCTTTAACATTTATGTAGTCTCTGGTACTCAGAAAATGCTTGGGCAGACAGCAAGGGAATGAACCCTAAAACAGTGTCATCTGACTTATAATTTTGCTAACACAGTTGTATCACTATGGCCTATCTTCTACCTGGAACCTCAGGGGTCCTCAGAAGTGTGTCCAGTAGTTGGAGGAATACATTGGTAACATATAAATACATTATTTCATCCAAAGTGGTAGAGAGGAAGATAGTTTGTTAATATATGTTATTCCGCACTTATCTGTATTCTCTCAAGAGGAATAAGGAGCAAGTCTCAACATTCAGAAAATCTCTTCTGAGTAAAACAGAATATTAGATTAAATCCTTCCAAGTGCTGAGAGCTTGACTATGAGCTTGTTTGCTTTTTTTTTATTCATTTATTCATGTAATCATTCAACAACAACTTGCATACATTGTTCTAAGCAGTGAAGATATGGCAATAAACGAAACAAACCTCGTGTTCTCATAGAACTTTCACTCTAGAGGTAGGAAAGATAATTTAAAATCATTATTGGGATTAGATAACATGTAAATGACCTTGAAAACCATGGACAAAATGAGACAAGCTTGGATTTACTGTAGATATTGAAGGCCCAAACACTGATCCCTAAGATATACCAATATTGCAACATTGGTGAATTTAGGAAAAAGAGTATTAGTCCAAAAATAATTATTAAAATAATCAAGAAAACTGTATGTACAGGTCACACATAGAGGATTTCACATAACCAGTAGATTTTAAGCAGTATTCAATTGCATTAAGATTTCAGCCTATAGTTTGAGTAAAATGAGGACTTGTAATTGATTACTGGATGTGATACCGTGGAGACCATTGCTGACCTTCACATGTTTTGGCTTTATGGAGTGGAAGGATTTCAGTTCACTCAAGGTTTGAAATAAGTTCAAGAGGATGAGGGAAGGAAGTGATAAAGTAATACATTTCTTTAAAGTTTCTTTGAAAGCACAAATTAGAGTCTAGGGAGTTTTGTCTATGATGTGTATATTTCTTTAAGATGAGAAATATTTAGTGTGTTTAATCTAGTACAGAGAGAATAATTACAATTCAGAAGAAAGAGGATCATTAAAAAAACAAAATTCAGATAGTCCAGAGGCTGTGAGATCCAGTGCAGAGGTAAAAGAGTTGGCCATTGCGAGGCACATGATAGCCCATCCATAACAACGGGAGGAAAGATTCTGCACATAGTTACCGAGGCAGGATGCTTCATGGACATCGTGGTGAACTAACACAGAAATTCTCTTCTAAGTCCTTCTATTTTTCAAGTGGAATGAATAGATAATACAGTCATAAGCAGAGAGTGATGGGAGCAGGAGAAACGGCTGATATATTGAGAAACGTGAAAAAAGTGTAAAATAGTCCTTTTGGAGAGTGACGCATGAGTTGAAAGGCAACTCTGTTAGGGAGCACTAAAATCTCCCTTAAAGTGAACTGTTAGCCTAAGTGCCAGAAAGCTGAATGCACTGCAGAAATCGGTAAGAATTTAGAAAGTATAACTGAGGCAAAGAAAGGAAGAGAATTGAGAGAGTGTGCAAAGGAAATGGTTTGTTTATTAATCGTCGGTTTTACTAATATATTGGGTCTTAAAAGGTATGGAGGATATGAGAGATGCTGACACATACTACAATGCCAAAACTAGAAAACAATTCTCCTGGACAATTTAATCAGTGGCTCAAACAGGAGTCTATCCTCTGATAGATCCAATCCAGTGCATCTACTGCAGCCAGTGTCTAATATCCCTGTGCCTGCCTCTTTGAGGTATCAGAGGAAAGTGTATTTATGAAATTACTCATTCCATCAAAGGAATGGGTCCTATGGTACACCCATACGCCACCTTTCGATATCGCCTTTCGATATCGCAAAGCTTGTTTTACCCTCCCGGGTTCCATTTGTGATTTCAGTAGATGAAAATAGTCAGATATAAGGATTACTCTTCTACCTCCCTTTGAAGTTTATGCTTTATAATTCACCAAGGCATCTCTTATCTAACATAACTTCTAGTTTTAAAGGATTTTCAATTTAATTGGGAAGACCATCTTGAGAATCACTTCAGAACAACTGTTGTACTTAGAGTGAATATATAAAACTGCCTCAACAAATCCATAAACACAGGACAATAAAATAGCTGGTAAATTTGGTAGTTGTGTTTATAAGTTAATCTTGGAGTTCTGTGCTAGTCACGTTGAATTTTTCATGCAAAATTAGCAAGACCATTATTTTATTTTTCACTTATACTTAACATTGAAAGAGAGGAACCCAGAATGACCTTGTCTTGACTTTGATTCCAGCCGATTCTAAAAGTCTTTCGTGAACTCTGCTTATTTTGCCATCAGTAACCTGACTAAACTGTGACTAAACTGCTCTTAAGTATCCCTGATTCTGGCTGGCTTCTAGGTCATCATTTTAGTGTGTCCTCAGTTACCTTTCCTCACTTTCTTCTGTTAAGATTAGAACAATAATTCTGTTCCTAAAAGCTACTGTGTTCCATTAGTAAAGATATTAAGATTTAACTGGATAATTTTCATTTAGGGGAAATTTTCATTTAGGGGACTCCCCAGTGATTGAGACTTTGCCTTCCAATGCAGAGGGTGCAGGTTTGATGCCTGGTTGGGAAGCTAAGATCCCACATACCTGGCCACCAGAAAACCAAAACCTAAAACAAAAGCAATATTGTAATAAATTCAATAAAGCCTTTAAGGAAAAAACAAGAAATTTTTATTTAACTTCATAAAACTATATATATATTGACTTAAGAATGTTTTGTTGAGGATTACATCACAAACTTACAAATTATGCAAATTAAGTTAGTGTTGAATGTTTTGGAAATACAGTGCCTGTTAAATACTACTACTATTGCTTTCTTAATAAAGGTGACATAAATCTATCTCTGTGCTTAGCAGTGTAGTTGATGAATAATATATTTCTCATTACAATGACATAACAAGAATAAAAATAGCAATATAAGTGTTACGGCATGAGTGTTTGTGTTTCCCCTCAACCCCAGTTCACATTTTGGAATCCTAACACCCATTGTGGTCATTTTAAGAGGTAACACCTTTGGGAGGCAATTAGGTCATGAGTGTGGGTATCTCATCAATGGGATTAGTGCTGTGAGAAAATAAATTCTGCAGAGCTCCTTAGCCTGTTCCATATGTGAGTGTACCAGAAGTGAAATGAAGACGAGGGTACTTACCCAAATCAGGTTGGCACCCTGATCTGGGACTTCTAACTTCCAGAAATAAGAGAAATAAGTGTTCTGTTTATAAGTCACCCAGTCTATGGTATTTTGTTATATCAGCCAGAACAAACTAGGGAAAGTTAACGTTTTAATCCTCAATGTATTCCAGGTATACCTGGCACTGAAGGTAATAGCATTTACTTCCTACCTCCTAGAAAATATATGAGATATGCCCTGATATTTTCTTATCCTACAGAAAGGGAAAATTAGGTACAGAGTGGTTATGTATGTTGCATACAGTCAAGGTGTTAAAGCTGGAATTTAAACTCATGAAGGCTGATGATATAATTCAGTTCATAACTACTATGACAAAGAGCTTTTACACATGAAGTAAAAATTTACATAAGAATGCTGATCAGTATTGTGTAGATTTTGTTTTGTTTTACTTCCTCAGGCCTCTCCTAGTTGACATTTGTGTGATATGACAATTTCAAAGGAAGATCTATATCTAAAATGCATGACTATTCTCCTATTAGTAGTTTGCGAGAACTGTATTAGTAAATCACCTGGGAAACATGGTGTATTAAAGGTTGTTTATCGTGAGTCAGTTTCATCTTTCATATCAATGAAAAATGTGAGTTTTAATTTACAACAGTGGCTACATGAACTTCCACAACAACAAGAAAACAAAAGCAGAAAGAAAGAAGGAAAGAAATCCTAGAAATAGAGGGAAAGTATGATATGCATTAACATGAAGCTGTGTGTAGGGTCTGTATCTTTTAAGAATCTTTTTCTTTTTCAGACATTTTCCCCCTGTATCTCATTTGACATCATTTAAGACCCTATATGCTTTAAAAGACTTACAACAATTCTGACTAATATGACAATTTTGACCTTGACTTTAAATGGCAAATTTGACATATTGATTTTCAAAAAGCTCCTGTAACTGATGCTTTTATAAACACCAAGTAGCTTGGCTTCTCCTAATTTTCTTGAATGGCAACAGTGGCTTTAGAGTTTGGAAGCCTTCAATTTCATGTTTGCTTTCTTGCTCTTTGAATAGAAAAATAATTCACAAAAATGTGATGAGTTCACAAAATCCCATGTAAAACTCAAATAAAGAAAAAATAAACAGCTGTATGTTTTGAAAGCTGCCTTTGCCAATCGGCGCCTTTATTTGTCAGTGACTTGAGGATGGCAAGCTAGAGAATGCATCATTATAAATGTATAGGGGCTACATCTGTTATGCCTGAAATGCAATAATTAGTGAGTGACCTGTAATTCAAACCTCTGTTTAATGCCATTTTTAAATAAAATATGAAAGAATATATGCAGTGGGTATATCTGTACAACAATGATAATCTAATAACAAAAGTTCAATAAATCATCTTTTTAAGAACCTAGTTGCATAATTTTTGAGGGGTTATAAAAATATTTTTACTTCATATTTTATAACCTACACTGGAAGATTCATGGAGGGAGAAATCTAATCATCATAACACTTAACATGCAACTGGAATTAAGTGGAATGAACCATTTATTTAATTAGCTTTATAAATAGTCAAAATCAATTCTTTCATATTTTATATATAAAATACAAATCAAAATCAAATTCAATATAAATTATATCTGTCTGCATTATATATACATTTGTATGCATGCATTTATATAAAATATGACTTTTGAACTTTAACATAAATCTGAAACTTCAGAAGTAAAGTCACATTTGTGATCATTCAGTCACCTTCCTAAGTGAATCTTCATTTCACAGATAATTAAACTAAGACTCACAGACTCTAAGTTATTTGCCCAAGGTCCTTTTTTAATTTTTAAATTTATTTATTTTTAATTGGACAATAATTGCTTCACAGTACTGTGTTGGTTTTTGCCATATATCAACATGAATCAGCCATGGGTATAAGTATCTCCCCTCTCTCTTGAACCTCCTTCCCACCCCCCACCCCATCCCACTCTGCTGGTCACAGCTGCCTGCCTTATGCAGCACATTTCCACTGGATTTCTGATTTACATATGGTCATGTACGTGTTCCCGTGCTACTCTCTCAATTCTTCCCAGCCTCTCCTTCTCCTCTGTCCACAGTCTGCTCTCTATGTCTGTGTGTCCACTGCTGCCCTGAAGATGGGTTCTTCAGTGCCATCTTTCTAGGTTCCATATATATGCGCTAACATGCAGTATTTGTCTCTTTCTGACTTACTTCACTCTGCATAATAGGCTCTGGAGCCAAAGTCAATGTATAACTAGCAAGTGGCAGAGATTTTATTCTCCACTATCCAAGCTTAGTGTTCTTTCTCTAAATATGAAATAAACAACATCAGAGGCAGCGCCAGAAAAAGTTGACAAGACAATAATAAAATACAAGGTATATAAATAGTCAATTTAACAGCGATATTGTGCTATTTAACTTTGTAGCTTAGGTTCACACCAGTACTTGGAATAATTTATATATTTCTTTAGGTATTTAAAAAACTCAACTTTTGAATATTTTTGTATTGAAGTGAAAGTGGATGAATTCTAGTTCTAATTTAGTATAGAACAATTATTTTTTGTTTTTCTTAAATTATTAGTCTCCTTTGATCACCTCTTCTATTCCTCGCTCCCATATATTAATACATACACAAATATACGGGCTTTGAAGGTGGCTCAGTGGTAAAGACTCTGCCTGCCAATGCAGTAGCCACAGGAATGTGGGTTTGGAAGATTACTGGGTTGGGAAGATCCCCTGGAGGGGGAAATGGCAACCCACTCCAATATTCTTGCCTGGAAAATTCCACGGATGGACGAGCCTGCCGGGCTATAGTCCGTGGTGTCACAGAGTCAGACATGGCTGAGCACACAGGCACACAAACACACATACATTTAACACACTCACACACACATATACACAGAAGCCCTTTACAAAAGCAAAGCATGGTTGATTTATCTTTATGACTTATTTAAATGTGGGAAATATTTTTAGGTTTCAAATCTAAAACCTATAAAAAAGATTCTAGACCTAAGCTTAATAATCAGTATTAGTCTTAGAACAAGTATTTAAGTATGTATCTGATGTTTATCTCTGGTATTTAAGTTCAATTTTAGAAATAAAAATAATGATGTATAGCTTCATGTGCTCTACAAAAATTTATTCTCCTCTTAAATCAACTTAAGATTAATTTATGTGCAATAAAACCACAGATATAAAATGAACAGTTTAATTAATTTTCACAAGTTCATGTAGTCATGAAATAGCACCTCAAAGACCCTATTATCTCAAAACAGTTCCATCATAGCCTCCCTCCCCTGCCCAGCACCCACTGATCTCTTTCTGTCACTATTCAACTATTTTGCATACTTGAGAATTTCATATAAATGAAATCATATAGTATTTAGTCTTTTGCATCTACTTTCTTTTGTTCAACAAGTTTTTAAAATTTATCATGTTATATGTTCCTTTTAATGAGTAGTGTTCTATCATATGTATACTTTTGTGAAGAGAACTAGTGAACACATTCACATATACACCCTTTTTAGACAAATGTTTTCAATTACTTTGTGTAACTATCTGGTAGATAAATTGCTGGGCCATATGATAAGTGTTTAAATACTGAGAAAAACTAAGATTATGGCATCCGGCCCCCTTACTTCATGGCAAATAGATAGGAAAAGGTGGAAGTAGTGACAGATTTTCTCTCTTGGGCTCTAAAGTCACTGTGGATATGGTGACTGCAGCCATGAAATCAGACATTTGCTTCTTGGCAAGAAAGCTATGACAAACCTAGACAGTGTGCTAAAAAGCAGAGACATTACTCTGCCAACAAAGGTCCATATAGTCAAGGCTACGGTCTTCCAAGTGGTCATGTATAGATGTGACTAAAAAGCAGAGACATTACTCTGCCAACAAAGGTCCATATAGTCAAGGCTACGGTCTTCCAAGTGGTCATGTATAGATGTGAGTTGGACCATAAAGAGGGTGGAGTGCTGAAGAATTGCTGCTTTCAAACTGGTGCTGGAGAAGACTCCTGGGGGTCCCTTGGACAGCAAGGAGATCAAACCAGTCAATCAAACTTAAACTAAATCAAACTTAAATCTTAAACCTGTTTGATTTAAGAGAAATCAAATCTGAATACTCAGAAGGACTGATGCTGAAGTTGAACCTCCAGTATTTTGAGGCCTGGGGTGTTGCAGTCCATGGGGTTGCAAAGAGTTGGACATGACTGGGTGACTGAACAACAACAGCTATGATAAGTTCATATATATATATATATATATATATATATATATATAAATATATACATATAAATATATACACACATATTATCATTTTTTTAAGTGTATATTTAATTTTTTAAGAGACTGCCAAATAATTTTCCATTTTAATCCCATTGGCAGTAAAGAAGCATTCTAATTGCTCCATATCTTACCCATAAATGGTGTTGCCAGCCACTTAAACTTAGCTATTCTAGTGGGTGGATGTATAGTGGGTATCTCATTGTGATTTTGTTTTTCTTTTTCTGAAGATTAATAACCAGTATCTCTTCGTGTCCTTACTGACTATTTGAATATCTTTTTGTTAAAGTGTCTTAATCTTTTTGATCCATTTAAAAATTTTGTCTTTTGTCATAGAGACTTTTTAATATTTTAGTTATAAGAGTTTTGTCACATACCTGAAATTTTTGTAACTTTTTTTAATAACATGTGTCTTAACATTTCACATTTAGCACTGTCTTTAAAGAATATAATTTTTCATTGTTTATAAAACCCACTTTGTCAGTTATCTATTGCTGCGTACTGGATTTCTTCCAAATTTCGTAGCTTAGATCAACAACACTTATTATTTTACATAATTGTGTGGGTCAGTAGTCTAGGAGCGGCTAGATAGATATTTCTGGCTCAGAATCTCTCAAGAATTTGCAGGAAGGCTATTGGTTGGACTGGAGCTTGAGATCTGTTTCTATTCTCGTTCACATGGTTATTATCTAGTCCCCAGTTCCTCCAACCTAGACATCTCCGTAAGGTTGCTTATGGTAAGACAGTTCAATTTCTTTAACAGGTTTCACCCAAAGGAGGGAGAGAAGCAGAGATAGAGCAAGAGCAAGATGGGAACCACAGCATCTGATCCAGTAATTTCAGAGGATGACATGTGATCACTTCTGATATAGCCCATTGGCCAAACATGCCAACTCTATACAGTAACACAAGGGTGTGAATGCCAGGAAGTACTAGGGGATGACCAGGACCCAGCTTGGAAACTAGCTCTCACACATATTTATAAGCACTTTATTTTATGGTCCTTCTTCTTGTATCCTACCTATGTGAACTTTATCTAACCTAATGTCATAAGGATTCCCTCCTTTGTTTCCTTACATAAGTTTTAAGTTTTCTGGCATTTCTGTTCAGGATAATTACCTGTTTCAACCTATTTTTTTTGTATAATATGATAGGAGTTGAAGTATCATTAACTCCTTATGAATTTCTATTCTTTCAAGTGAAAGTATAATTTCTCTACGTGAACTATATTAGCACAAATTTTAAAAATTGATTTACAAAATTTCTATTTTCAGTAAAACTAAGTAAACTTCCACCGTTTCTTGCCTTCCCACAGATTACAGCTAAAATCTTTGGAGAAAATTATGACCTGTAGGCATTGGTAAGTGAATTCAAATAGGAAGATTCTGAAAGGAGAGTCAAAACATGAATTTCCTTTTTAACAAGGAAATTGAAACAAGCTGTTAGCAGGATGGTAGATTGAATTCACTTCCATGGAGGGTGATTGAAATCTTGATAAAAACCTAAAGCCTATCTGACATTAAGAAAAAAAGAGAAAGACTTGGGCCAAATACAGCCATTTAGAAAGTAAAGGCAGAGTGAGAGATCATGAAAACAGAGCCCCAAGTTCTACATCTAAACTCTGAAGAAGCCTTTGGTTGACCTTTGAATCACGTATGGGTATGATATATTACAGCTAGAATAAAAAATAAAATAAAATCTAAAAATATGAGTTGCCACCAAAGACCAGATTTGATATTTTAGTCCAACTGCATTAACAAACAAGCAGCCCTTAAATATAAACACTTCTTGGAGGACTCCCAGACTTTCCACTAGAAAATATTAACAATGTTCAGAGTAAAGTAAAACATTACTTAACACACTATAAATCATGAAAATGTACCCAACTCTCAATAGAAAAATCCATCAATTGTGACCAATTTTGATTTGAGAGCACACAGAAATTAGCATACAAAGATTTTAATATAGTTATTATAATTAAACTCAGTGAAGTAGAGAAAAATGTGTTTCACAATGTGAAAATATTTGAAATATTTTCAAATTTTCTCTTTTCTCAATAGAGAAAAGTATAAAATGGAAATTCAGGAACCAAAAATAAACCACAACTTCTACAATTAAAAACAACAACAACAACAACAAAAAACCAAAATCCCCAAAAAACAACCTGGATGCTGTTAACAGAATAATGGGTTTAAGACAGAAAAAGTAGTGAGGGACGTGAAAGTGAAAGTCGCTCAGTTGTGTCTGACTTTTTATGACCCCATGGACTGTATAGCCCATGGAATTCTCTAGGCCAGAATCCCGGAGTGGGTAGCCTTTTCCTCCTCCAGGGGATCTTTCTAGCCCAGGGATCAAACCCAGGTCTTCCACATTGCAGGTGGATTCTTTATCAGCTGAACCACAAGGGAAGACCAAGAATACTGGAGTGGGTAGGCTATCCCTTCTCCAGCAGATCTTCCCTGCCTGCACTGCAGGCAGATTCTTTACTGACTGAGCTATCAGAGAAGACATTAAAGGTAAATCAATACCAAGAAACTAATATGAAAGAAAGAGAGCAAAAAAAAATTGAGATAAATTATTCAAACCTAAGAAACTCCAGGGAATATAACACAAATTATACCATTTTAAAGAGGAGTGTTGGAAGGTAGAGAGATAAAATAGGTAGAGCATATATTTTAGAGTATAAAAATGGAAAAGCTACAATTTTTCCAAAGATTAAAAAAATGCATTGGTTCAAGAAGCTTCTTCTAAACAGTATGCATATGAAAAAATTTGTGGTATGCACAAAATAAAGTGGCAAAACTAAATATTTAATATAAAGGGAAAATCTTCAAAACAACCAGAAAAAAATAACAGAAAACATATAGGGGAACAATAACTTGTTTGACTATTGACATCTAATCAGGAAATATGAAGACCAGAATTTTCTAAAATGCTAGAGAAAAAGCCAACTAAGTATTCTATATCCTATGAAAATACATGCCAAGTCACTTCAGTCATGTCTGACTCTTTGTGACCCCATGAACTGTAGCCCACCAGGCTCCTTTATCCATGGAATTTTCCAGGAAAGAACATTAGAGTGGATTGCCATCTTCTCCACCTGTAAAAATAGTCCTCAATAATAAAGACAAACTTAAGACATTTTCACATAAAATAATGATGACCAGCAAACCTGTACTACAAGAGATATGAAAGGAGATTACTAAGACTGAAGAGAGATGATAACATGAGTAACTTTGATCACAAGGAAAGAGAGAAATGAAGAAAGAGAAGATAGGAAGGAAGGAAGAAAATAAAGAAAGAGAGAGGAAAAGGTAATGTTTAAAGACTCAATACATCAGGAAGGCATAACAATTATAAATGTGTGTGTATATTCATGCATGAAGCACAACTTGATTGAATTAATGAAAAATAAATTTTAAGATCATAGTTTTAGGCATTTAAATCTTTCAAAATATAATAGAATAAATATATTTAAAAATTGGTAACAACATAAATTATCTGAAGAACACTATCAACATATTGACCCAATTGATATTTATAGAACACTAATTACTACATCTGCAGCATGAAAATTTGCAAATCCCACGTAGTGCATTAGCCAATATAGACCATACACATATCCATAAAATGAGTCTCAACACATTTCAAAGGACTGCACTAATTTCTAGATAATATAAGAGTGAAAAAGAAAAATCTCTAGCAAACATAAAAGATATTTCAAATTTCATAATGATGAAAAAAATGTTTCCAAATATATGACTGTATGGAAATGCCCCAAACATTTACAGCCTAAATAAGACAATTACAAGTGATCTACAGATCAAGAGAAGAAATCAAAAGTGACCTTATAAAATACTTTGAACTGAAGGACAGCAAAAATACACATCAAAAGCTGTCCGTATAGCTGCTAGATTAGTTAGACAAGGAGGCCATTAGATTGAGGGCTCTGAGACAATATAAGTGAACCAAAACCTAAGCCAAAGTAAAGTCTTATAAATATGCTCAATAAAATTCAGGGACAACCAGTCATGAACAGACAACCAGACTGTCCCAAATCAATCAACTACTTAATTTGTATGGAATAAAATAATGCCTTTGCATTACTTCTGCATCTGCTCTATAAAAGCCTTTCCCAGCTCCGGTAGAAGCAAAGCTCCCAACCACTTTTGGCTGGATGCTGTCCCGTGAGAACTGACGCTTTCTCAAATTTTGAAAATTTTAATGTGCCTCAGTTTATAAGTAACAGCTAAAGCAGTACTTGGTATTTTTATGGTACTAAATACCTAAATAAGCAAAGAAGGAAGATCTCAAAACAAATGACTTCAGGTTCTACCTTAACAAACAAGGAAAAGATCAGAGTCATAGTATTAATAATTAGAATAAATTTTAAAATAAAGTCCAGACTGAAAGCCAATGAAAATATGAAATGAAAGCAATAGAGAAAATCTATAAAACCCAAAGGTGGCTCTTTGAGAAGACCAATAAAATTAATAAAATTCTAGACGAACAATTAAAAAAAAATGGCACAGATTAACAACTTCTGGTGTGAGAAGGGTTAAATCACTCTTGATTCTACAAATATTAAAAGGATGTAAAGGAGATATTGGGCTTCCCTGGTAGCTCAGCTGGTAAAGAATCTACCTGCAATGCAGGAGACCCTGGTTCAAATCCTGGGCCAAGAAGATCCCCTGGAGAAGGGATAGGTTACCCACTCCAGTATTCCTGGGCTTCCCTGGTGTCTCAGCTGGTAAAGAATTCACCTGCAGTGTGGGAGACCTGGGTTTGATCCCTGGGTTTGGAAGATCCCCTGGAGAATGGAAGGGTTACCCACTCCATTATTTTTGCCTGGAGAATTCCGTGGAGAGAGGAGCCTGCCAGGTTACAGTCCATGGGGTTGCAAAGAGTCAGACATGACTGAGCAACTTTCACTTTTCACAAAGGAGATATTAATGTTTTGACCAACACATGTGACAGCTTGAATTAAACAAACAGTTTTCTTTAAATACACAACTATCACAGCTCACTAAAGAAGTAATAGAAAATCTGAATAGCCCTGTATCTATTAATAAAATTGACTATGTATTGAAAATATTAAGAAATCTCCACACTGTTCTCCATAGCGGCTGTACTAGTTTGCATTCCCACCAACAGTGTAAGAGGGTTCCCTTTTCTCCACACCCTCTCCAGCATTGATTGCTTGTAGACTTTTGGATAGCAGCCATCCTGATTGGCATGTAATGGTACCTCATTGTGGTTTTGATTTGCATTTCTCTGATAATGAGTGATGTTGAGCATCTTTTCATGTGTTTGTTAGCCATCTGTATGTCTTCTTTGGAGAAATGTCTGTTTAGTTCTTTGGCCCATTTTTTCACTGGGTCATTTATTTTTCTGGAATTGAGCTGCAGGAGTTGCTTGTATATTTTTGAGATTAATCCTTTGTCTGTTGCTTCGTTTGCTATTATTTTCTCCCAATCTGAGAAGACCCAGAGGGAGTGGGTAGAGAGGGAGGTGGGAGAGGGGATCGAGATGGGGAATACATGTAAAACCATGGCTGATTCATGTCAATGTATGACAAAACCCACTACAATATTGTAAAGTAATTAGCCTCCAACTAATAAAAATAAATGAAAAACAAAACAAAACAAACAAACAAAAAAAAAAAAAAGAAAGAAAATATTAACCCTCAGAGAAACTCCTGTCCTAGTAATTTCTATGAAATATTTACAGAAGAATTAATAACAATTCCAAAGAAGCTCAGAGATAATTTGAGAGGAGGGAACAAGTTTCAATTTATATTATGGTACCAGAATTATCATGACACCAAAACCAGTCAAATATATTACAGTTAAACTACAGACTAAAATACCATAAGAATATAAATGCAAAAATTACAAGCAAAATTTTAGAAAATCAATCCCCACAAATAAAGAAACATGTTATAATCAAGTAAGTTTTACCTTAGGAATGTGAGGTTGATTTAACACTTAAAAATCAACTGATGTAATTCAGTAGATTAACAAATGAAATGAAAATAATTATGATTATCTTAATAAACAAAAAATCTTTTGATAATATCAAAGATACATCCTGATAAAAACTGTCTCTAACTAGGAATGGAAGAATACTTCCTCAACCTAATAAAGAGCATTTTTCTTAGTTTTTCTCATCAATATTTTGCCATTTTAAATGTACTGATATTTCATATATATGTATATTTAATTATCACTATCATTGCATATGTTTGATGTTCCAACAAACTTGGAAACATTCTGGGACCTAGAACCTTAATAATCCCTTAAATTGTTCTGGGTTTCTAGAAGCTTTCTGGGAATGAGATATGCATATTCTTTAAAATAAAGGTTATTTGGATTGGAGAGCTATACAGAAGGGAGTGGAGCTTAAATCCGAGAGTGACCTACCCAAGGCGCTCAGTGGTGATGAGTGGAGCAGTGAATTCAGAGTGTTCAGTGGGTATCTCATTTGGGCATTTCATTGTCCCGTAGGCCATCATCAGTCAACTTAGGAGCCCATTCCTCATCACAAAACCTGTTAGAAAGTGACTGCGTGCTTAGTAGCTGTCGTGTTCAACTCTTTGTGACCCTGTGGACGGTAGCCCGCCAGGCTCCTCTGTCCATGGGATTCTCCAGGCAAGAACACAGGAGTGGTTTGCCATGTCCTCCTCCAGGGGATCATCCCAACCCAAGGATTGAACTGGGGTCTCCCACTTTGCAGGTGGATTCTTTACTGTCTGAGCCACCAGGGGTTAAAGAAGACAATTTGAGTGATGAAAAGAAAATTTTTTAATTTTCTGAACAACCTCCTTTCAGAAAACTGCAAATTAGGGCAGAAGGCAGGTAGCTTTTACGGGATAAAGTATCTAGAAGAGAAAAACAACAAAAAAAATATCTGACTGGCTGGAGCCGTGTAATCCATCTTGTTTGGGGGAAGAAGGGACAAAGTAATTAATATAGAGCCCAAAGGTGGCTTGGTGATTGCAGACTGGCTTAAGGATATCCTGAGTTTCATGTCTAGCAGAGCATCTATAAGGACATGAGAGCTATCTAAGTTTCTGTCAGCTAATGGGGTACCCTGGGCAGGCGCGACTCCATCTTGAGCCTAGAAGCTTCTGTTAACACTTCCAGGGATAATGTGTACTTGCAGCCATCCAGCAGGAGAGAAGAGAAGCTGCTGGTTTTCCTGGACTGTAGGTGGTTCACCGTCAGCAGGTAAGCAGGAAGCAACTCTGCAGGGTGCATGTGAGCTGCTCGGGTGTGAGCATGCACCTGTGTGGGAAGTGGGAAATCACGTGATACAGTTCTGTCAGGAGGTCCTGACAGGCATTACTGAATGAACCGTTGCCAAATGAACAAGCTGTAATTCAAATTTACACTCCTCAATTTAGTCCATAAATATCGATGGGGAATATGGTATGTCACAAACACTAACTTAGGTGTTGGGCTGCTACAACAGTGAACAAAAAAGGAAAATATCTGTTGTTGTTGTTTTTTGTGGAGCTTAGATTCTTGTGGAAATAGCACAAATAAGTAAGCAAAATAGTATGTCAGACAGTGGCAATATTATGTGAGAAGGAGGGTCGAGAAGGTGGTATTGTTATTTCAAATAGGTTGCTGTGGGAGACATCATGAAAAGGTAGACATTTTAATAAAAGCCTGAAGATAGAGAGAAAGCAAGCCATGCATATATCTGAAGAAAGATAGCTCCAAGCTGAATAAACAGTAACTATGTATGTGGAAGGGCCTCCCTGGTAGCTCAGCTGGTAAAGAATTCGCCTGCAGTGTGGGAGGCCTCAGTCCCCGGGACTCCCCCGGGTTGGGAAGATCTCCTGGAGGAGGGCATGGCAACGCACTCCAGTATTCTTTCCTGGAGAATCCCCATCGACAGAGGAGCCTGGCGGGCTATAGTCTACTGGGTTGCGAGGAGTCAGACACGCCTGAGCGACTAAGCACAGCAAAGCATGTGTGTGGAAGCACAGTCAACATGTTCAAGGATCAGAAGGGAGGCCAGTGTTGACAGAGCAGAGTCAGCAAAGATACAGGTAAGAGATCAGGTCAGAGACACATCGGAAGGAAGGCTCTATACAGCACGGTGGGCCATTATAAATAATTTGTATATTACTCTAAATATAATAGCAGTCTATTGGAAAATTTTAGGCAGAGAAGTAAAAAGATATGCATTATGTTTTAAAAGGGTCAGTTTAGTTGCTATGTTAACACTGGAGCTTTGTGGTATAAAAGCAAGAACAAAGGCTGGGAACCATTTGGGTGGTCAACAGACATAGTCGGTGAAGAAATAAAAGAGTTGTTGAGACAAGAAGGGTAACAGGAAACAGTGGAATGTGGCCAGATTCTGGGTACCTTTTCAAAGTAAAAATGATAAAATTTACAGTTTTACTGGGTGTGGAGTGTGAAAAAGTCAGGAATCAAAAGTAAAAGCTTTTATCTTGAGCATCTGAAAGAATAATAATGTAATTTATTTTTTCTTTTTTTTTAATTATGTATTTTTTGTCCATACAAGGTGGCTTGCAGGATCTTCGTTCTCCATCCAGGGATTGAACCCCAAGCCATCACAGTGAAAGCACCAAGGCCTAACTACTGGACCACTAGGAAATTCCCTGTAATTTCTTAAGATAGAGAAAGTCAGGAGAAGTACATTAAGATAGAAAGGATGATGGATTTTATCTTTCTCTTCAATTATAGTTTAATAATTCATAGACAACTATATAGCATTCAATGAAAGACTTGTTTTGTATTTTCTACTACATTCTTAAAATTAATATGCCATCATATTAATTATTAGTTATTTCTAACTCTTGCCTTTTATATGTTTGATTTTTATACTATCTATCTATCTCCTGGAGTTTGCTCTGACTCATTCATGTCAATTGAGCTTCCCTGGCGGCTCAGAAAGTAAAGAATCTGCTTGCAATGTGGAAGACTTGGTTTGATCCCTAGGTTGGGAAGATCCCCCAGAGAAGGACATGGCAAGCCACTCCAGTATTCTTGCCTGGAGAATCCCATGGACCGAGGAGCCTGGTGGAGCTTTGTGACCATGGGGTCACAGAGAGTCAGATATGACTGAGTGTCTCCTAAACCATGTTTTGTTTGAAAATTTGGACTTTTACTCTTTGACCATGCTGTCAGTGAGCAAAATTTCACTTATTGCAATGTCATCTTTCTTTATAAAGTAGTGTTTGTGCAATTGATAAGATTTTTTTGAATTTTATCTTAATTTATATAAATTACTAGTAAATGAAAAGTTTAACCAGTCATAAAAAGATATCTCATAAACATAATGCAATTGTGACAAGATGGAATTCATTAAGAATGTGGAATGAAGCAACTCTTTACTTTCAGTTCAATATCACCAGACTTATCTGACTGTCTCTGTGTGAACTGTAATGGGCAAAAGAATAAAATTTAAGGACACATGTAGGATGCTAGTATATATTGTTGGACTTTAAGAGCTCTGTAGGAGAGCACAACTGATGCAATGCCACTCTTTTGTTCAACTTGAAAATATATTTAGGTTTCACAGAATTAGACATGTAATGACTAATTCAAATGTCATGCTTTACATTCTATAGACTTCTGTTCATTTATTTAAACATTAGGCTTTCTATAAGAAATAAATCTCAGATGGTTGTATCAACATATGCCTAGATTGTGTCTGTACAAAAAAAAAAGTTGTTAGCTTAATCATCCAGTAAAATGATAGATTAATCAACAGAAAATATATTAGCTAGGTTATTGGGAGAACTGGTAGAATTAATATGGTCAAGTTGCTTATATATATATATATATATATATATATCAAAGATATACTTGCAAAATTACAAAATTGTTCTATCAATTAGCACAAAATGTTATTTAAATTAGCATACCATCAATTAATTGACAAGATATCAAGTTATTAACATCATAATATAAAACGTTATATGTTCTAGAAAACTTTCTCACTGAATTTTAGACATCCTATAATTAACATGCTTCTATCTATCATTAAATACTTTATATTTCACTGTGAATATCTAAATATTCCTGTTTATTCTAACTTTATTTCATAAAAAACTTGAAATTTGGAAGAATTTTAATTTTGCTTATATGATTTTCCCACCTTACAGCATGCATAAAAGCAAATTCCCAGAGGCCTTAATGTTTGAATATAAAAATAAGTACAATTAAATTCCCAGTAGTAAATACAAGAGGAAAGCACAGTACCCAGCAGGAGAAACATGAGACTGTGGTGTGAAACAACGCTGACCACATGTTCATAGACTACATGCGGAAAACAAGGTTTAAAGTGATAGGGTAACCATTTGGAAGTTCTACAAGATGGATAAAGGAGCTTTACACTAAATTAAATTAAATAGATAAGGAATTTTTTAAATAAATAAGATAAAGATGAAATGCTTAATAGAAAAGTAAGCTAAACAAGAAAACAAATTTAGAGAGGGAGGTGGGAGGGGGGATCGGGATGGGGAATACATGTAAATCCATGGCTGATTCATGTCAATGTATGACAAGACCCACTGTGATATTGTAAAGTGATTAGTCTCCAACTAATAAATGAAAAAAAAAAGCACAAAAACAAAACTTCAATATTATTAAAAAAATAAATTAATTAATTAAATAGATAAGGAATTTTTAAAATAAATAAGATAAAGATGAAATGCTTAATAGAAAAATAAGCTAAACAAGAAAACAAATTTAACAATATAGAATATGTGAAAATCAAGCTTTAATGTGGAAACAATCTGTATTTCCATTGACAGATAAACGGATAAAGAAAATGTGGTGTATGTATATATGTGTGTATATATAAATGAAATTTTATTGAGTCTTTAAATAAAAAGAAGGAAAATCTGTAATATGTGACAGATGGATAAAATTTGAGAGCATTATGCTTAGTGAAATGAGCCAGTCCCACAGAAACTGCAGAAATACTGCATGGTTCCACTTATATGTGGTATCTACTATAGTGAAACTCAGAGTGATAGGGTGGTTGCAAGTCACTGAGGGAAGAGGAATTGAGGAGATACTGATAAATAGGCATATAGATTCAGTCGTCTGAATGAACTCTAGATATCTGCTATACCACATTGTATCTCTAGTCAACAAAAAAATACATGGTGCACATAAAAAGTCAGTACAAGGGGAGACCTCATGTTAAGTGTTTTCCCACGATAATTGTTTTTGAAAAACATCAAGCTTTACCCTAATAATCAGATAACAGGAAGTTATCTAGGACTGCCTTCCCAAGTGGCACAGTAGTGAAGAATCCACCTGCCAACGTAGGAGACTCAAGAGACACTCTTTCAATCCCAGGGTCGGGAAGATCCCCTGGAGTAGACCTGGCAACTCACTCCAGTATTTTCACCTGGAAATTACATGGACGAAGGAGTCTGGCAGGTACAGTTCAGAGGGTCACAGAGAGCTGAACACAATGAGCACGGCACACACATAACTGAGGACATCACATAACCAGAATTTGACATGAGCCATAATGCTATATGGCGATAAAGGTTCAGAACATGTCTCAGCAACCCATGGCACAGATTTGGTTTTAAAACTTAATTGTAAAATTTTCTTTAAGTTTTTTAGCAATGGGACTATATTAAATATAAATTTTAAAAAGACTGAAAACTATTAAAGGTCTGTGAAAATTTTTAAGATTAAAAATATTTATGAAAAATTTAAAGATTATAAGCATTTGAAAAACTGCAGAAAATAGAAAATAGCATAAATGGGCACATTTCTAGAGAAACAGTTTATCAGTACATACAAGGTCTTTATTTTTTTCACATGCTTACACACACACACACACACATATATATATATATATATGTGTATGTATATATATATATATGTATATATATATATATGCGTGCATGTGCCAGGCTCCTCTATGCATGGGATTCTCCCAGCAAGAATACTGGAGTGAGTTGCTGTGTCCTCCAGGGGATCTTCCTGACCCAGGGATTGAACCCTTGTCTCTTACATCTCCTGCACTGGCAGGAAGATTCTTTACCACTAGTGCCACCATGGAAGCCCATATATATACATATATTTAGCTATTTTTCAAATTTTAGCTACAGTAATTATAGCATAGTTTACACTATTAAAAATGAATGTCTAAAAGAAATAAATGAATATAATTTAAGATAACTATTGCAGCTTAAAATATTGCTACATATATTTTAAATATCTTTTAGTTACATATTTATTAGTGTAAAAGGTATTTAATATAATGTTTAAGTGAAAACCATGGTGGTGGTGGTTTAGTCACTAAGCCGTGTCCGGCTCTTGCACACCCGTGGACTGTAGCCTGCCAGTCTCCTCTGTCCATGGGGCTTCCCGAGCAAGGGTACTGGAGTGGATTGCCATTTTCTTTTCCAAGGGATCTTCCTGACCTATATCAACGATCAAACCTGCATCTTCTGTGTTGCAGGCAAATTATTAGCCACCAAGGAAGCCCTAATAAAAACCATGTGACACATTAAATGTAAAACTCTATTTTATTTTATAAAAGCATAGATTTGCATATATCCATACTAGATATAAATATATATTTATCTATAATACTATATATATAGCTATCTTAAGCATGATATTTATAGAATTATAGAAATTCTATAGCTTGGAAGCCCAGCAATCCTTCCATCTGCCATATCTCAATCAGAGCATTCAAAATTCCCCCCACAATCCTGCCTTTTGTGCAGTTATTTTCTTGTGTATTTTTATTTTTTCATTATCTAAACATGTATACATGGTAATTTAGTATTACCTATTTTCGTAAAATTTGGTGTGTCCCTTAAGATTTTTAATTTACAGGTGCAAATTCTGTTTTTTTCCCCTTACACCATACCAAATTGAAAATCACCATCCATTTAAATTGCAAATTTTCCTTGTCTGGATTTGCTGATTACATGCCCATTTTGCAATTCATATTTTTCACTGCCCTCTGGAATTTTCTGCAACTTGGAAGAAAATAGACTTAGCTTAGATTTTTTTTTAGCAAGATTACACATGATTTGGGTTTTCTAGCTTGTCTTTCTCTTTTTGCTTAATTCCTCTGTCTATTAATCCATTGAGAGTTGAATTATCATTTCTTTTTTAGTTATGACCAAGTGTAGTTCTACAAAGTTTTACTATCTCCCATCTGTAAATTATTATTGCTTGCTACTTGTTATATTAATAAAATATTAGTTCTCATTTTTTACTTATTACTTCATATTAAAATATTTTAAAAGTAACACTCAAAATAGAAAAAAATAAGATAAATCCCTGATTTTTCCCTTTATTTTATAGACTTACACTTAATCTGTTTCTTCTCATCCTCTAAAGTAACTATTAGATTAAGTATAATTAGGAACTCATGCTATCTTGATGCATTTTATTTCTTTAATATAAATTCAACTCATTTTGAAGCTCAAATTATCTAATTTTTAGTTATAGCACCTCTTCTTGCATTCTGTCTCCTTTTAATGTGATCTAAGATAAGATATTCTGGACTTATTTCATGTCATTATCAGTCTCGGAACTGAAATCAGTCACTCCTCCAAGAGATCCTCCTTGTCTTTAGTGGAAAAGGTATTTTAAATCTACAATCTGGATGTCCAGTTCAGTTCAGTCGCTCGGTCGTGTCCGACTCTTTGCGACCCCATGAACCACAGCATGCCAGGCCTTCCTGTCCATCACCAACTCCCAGAGTTTACTCAAACTCATGTCCATCTAGTTGGTGATGCCATCCAGCCATCTCATTCTCTGTCGTCCCCTTCTCCTCCTGCCCCCAATCTCTCCCAGCATCAGGGTCTTTTCCAGTGAGTCAGCTCTTCACATGAGGTGGCCAAAGTATTGGAGTTGCAGCCTCAGCATCAGTCCTTCCAATGAACACCCAGGACTGATCTCCTTTAGGACGAAGTAGGGATGGTCATTTTTACCTGATTTCTTTCTATATGGTTTTGTAGATGAATTTATAGGAAATAAGCATTGTTAGAACAGTGACTTGACCAATGGATGAATAAAATGCCTAATGAGGTATACTGATTTTCCAGCTCAAGAGTGTAGGACCTCTCAGCCTCTTCGACTTTATATATACTCCTCTTTCACCTTTAGAATTCTATTTTCAGGTAAAGAAGGAGTGGTAAAGTTACAGTTTTCAATAATTATCCATTTGCCTTATTCCACATCATATTCACATCAGTTTCCACATAACAATATAAATACTTCCAAAAATAATATGATTGTTGAACACATTTAAAAGATTTGCAAGTACATTCTTTTTGTCCTCAGTTATTTTTAATATTACTGAATCTACCCTGTCTTAGCAAAAAGTAATTATATTCTATATCCTCTCCTCATTTAATCTTAGTTCTATACAGTTAGCTATAATCCAAGGCTTATCTTCATATGAAAATTTGAAATGAAATTTTATAAATTTCTTGAAACTTTAAAAGGCAGTTTCTTTCAGAATATCTTTTGTAACTTCACAGAGCTCTCACAACTGTTTTTTTTTTTTTTTTAATTGCTATTAGTAATTGAAAATACAAGTTTCTTCCAGTTTAGTTTCACTCCCCCACTTCTATCTGACTTTTTCTCTTGTCCTGGACTTGTCCTCAGAAGCTTGAGTTCAGTAATTCAGTTCTCAGGTTTTTGTTTGTTTGTTTCTCCTTAGTGTGGAACTTAGTTCTGGGTGTTGGTCTTTCTTAATCAATTTAAAAATTCAAAGGAGCTAAATGGTTCCAGCCCTGCCAAACCTTCTGGCAAACAGTTACATTGACCAGCTGTGGTCAGGATTAAGCAAAATCCCTCCTGATTTTAGTTGCTGTTTCCAAAATGGTTCAGGGTGAATATCCTGTTTTCAGATCTTAAAATGTCTCTTCATGCTTCTGCCAAGTAGAAACTGACTACCTGCCATGGACGCATGCCCCTGCCTCCACGGGGATTAAGTCACGTGCTGCTGCTGCTGCAGACCCTCAACACCCCAAAGCGGGTCGGGGTGGCCAGTTGAAATGAGGCGCTCTGCTTCAGGAAAACTGGCAGGACAGGTCTTCAGATAGGTATTCTCAGGAGCTCATTTTATGAGCTCAATTCTTGTATCTCCTCATATCTAGAAAAGTACTAAAAGCCTTCATGGTGATGACTGCTTCTTGTGACTAGCAATAGCTTCACAAGGCCAGCAGAAACTTTCTACAAAAAAAAAAAAAAAAAAAATTATGTGCTTGATTGCATGTACTCCCCCTCTACCAAAATCACATGTATACTCTCCTTTTCTGCTACCTCTTTGAAGCAGCCTTTTAGAACTCTCTTAGATGCTATCTCCCAGGCTGCAGTTCTCATTTTACCCCCAATAAAACTTAACCCCCAACTCTCTCACTGTGTGCTTTTTTAAAGTTGACCCTTCTATCTGTAGAAAGGCTGAGACAGCACAGGGCTTGTAGCCAAGTTTTCTCCCAACCCCTTGTCTCTGGGATTGGTGGAGATACCTTGTAATTTAATTTTGTTGTAAATGGGGTTCATTGATTTTAGCTTACTATTTAATTGGTTTATTTGCTTTTATAAAGGTATTTGAGGAGATTAAATATTATGCTCCTGTCATTTCCCCAGAGTCCCTTGTTCTTACATTGAAACTAATTTTTCATAATGGAGGAATGTGTCCTTAAATACAAATAACTTCCTCTCCTTTTGATGTTCATATTTCAAGGTATCAGAAATATACTATAACTGCATTTTATGTATAAAATGCAATACAATTTAGCAGAACCTATGCCAACCAATTAAAGTGAAGTCATAAACCAGAGCTAAACACAGTGCACCAAAAATTGTGTTAACTCCAGGCAAGTATCTTTTGGCTCTTTCCACAAAAGTCTGCCCTGTAGGCAAATGGCTATAAACAAGACTGACAGTTATTCAGTGTTGGTCTGTTTAGCTTCATTTGGAGAGCCAAAGCCTGTGATTTCTTTTCAGCAACAAAATTAGTTGGGATAGTCAAATCTTTTTTGTCTAATGCAGTTTCATATCATTTTTATTTTTAATTACTAAACATTAGCTGAGAAATCAGTCTGCAATTATTCCTGACATCCACGCCCTTTGTCTTCTCTGCTTCTGTCAAACAGTTTGTCTTTGGGGATATAAAAATATGGAGTATTTTGCACAAATTTATTCCACTGCTTATAAAATCATATTGTATTAACTATGGTTACATTTATTGTGCTCAGTCACTCAGTTGTGTCTGACCCTTTGTGACCCCATGGACTGTAGCCCACCAGGCTCCTCTGTCCATGGGGTTCTCCAGGCAAGAATACCAGAGTGGGTTGCCATTTCCTCCTCCAGGGGATCTTCTTGACCCAGGGATCGAACCTGTGTCTCCTGCATTGGCAGGCAGATTCTTTACCACTGAGCTGTCTAGGAAGCCCCCTAGATTAATTTAACTCCAGGCTATTGCCTAAGAGGAAACTGTATATAACTTAATCCTCTAGTTTGAAAATTTCAACTCTTAAGCAATTTTTTAAAAATTTAGCATAGAGTGCAAAACTGTTCCTATTTGGATTTGATAAACTTTCTAGGAAATCCTAGTTAGATAAGATTTTCATCAGTTTTTACACATACCTAAAAATGTATTATTGTCTACTAGATTTTATTATTTGAACTAATGTAGTTTAGAAAGATTGTACTGCACAGGAGAACACATGTGTTTTGAGGCCTACAGACCAGTCTTCAATTTCCTTTTTCTGTATACCAGATAGCTGACCTTGAAAAATCACTTATCCTATATACGCTTCAGCTTTCTTTTACAAGAGTGAGAATAATAATACTAATCCTAAATTTATAAGGTTGCTATGATAATTGAATGATACAATAAATACAAACCAACTTTTATTCTGCTTTGTATATAGTCATAAAATTTTAAACATAAAAAGCATTACAAATTTCACTTGTCCAGAATAGATCATTTTTTCTCCAATATCCAACATCTTTCCCATAGCGCTTCACATAATTCACTCCCTTTTCTTCCCTCACTTCTTTGTTTGTAAATGAAGTGAATATATGTTTAGGATGAAGTTCCTTTATCAATGGTGCCATAGTAGAATAAGCTCATTCTTCAGTACTCTATAGTGGCTTTAAACAAATTTATGTACAAAAAAGAATACTATATCTAATTACTAAATCTAATTATTTTTAAAGGCTAGCAATCTTAAAAATGGATGTCTGAATTTATATTGCAGCTTCATTTTATAATAACAAACTATATTATTTTCAAAATGTTCTGTTTTCTTTTATATAAGCATGCACTCATTTGTAGATTAATATTTTATTAACATTTGAAAATAGCCCTTTTACCAAACTCCCTATTATCTTTGCAACAAAAATATTAATTTGTTCAGCTTTTTCTAATGAATAAAACATAGGTGCAGGAAAGATTTCTTTGTGTTTGATGTATTCCATTATTTGTTGAAAATAATTACAATTTATACTTAAATTAGCAGACTGAATCTATTTGCTTTAATAATAATAATGGCTATTTAGATATACATTTTCAAAGAGAAGTTTGAAAGCACTGACTTAATGAGAACATTTCAATTTTCAGAACAGGAAGAAGAGTCAAAGTCCCACCTACTGTAACCACTATGGTGTAGTTTAAGAGGCCAAAGTCCTTGAAATATAGAAAGTAAGAGGAGAATAATGGGTAATGAAGGAATGTTTGCAATACACAAAGAGTCTTATGTACTGTTTGTACATATATTTTCTTGATATACTAAAGTCTATATGTGTGTGTTAGTTTTATTTGTTACAATATAATCAGAAAGGATTCAAGCTACTTTTGACATTGACATTTCTTCACTACTGTAACATCTGAAAAGGTAGTTAGGCTGTGGTCTTCTTTGTTTCAGTTAATGTGTATATTTTAGGGCCTAAAGGAAACTCTGCCTCCACAAAACATCTCCTTCTAGCATTTGCCTTACAAAGGTCGGGGTGTACTAAGGGAAGAGGAAAAAGGGTGCGTTTAGTTTTGGTGTCAATGATTTGATTTATTTTGTTTATGTAAATATTAGGACATCATTTAAGGACGTGTCATCTTTATTTACTGTTTGTAGACTCTGGTGGGCTTGCTAGCAGACCTTAGAGATTTGCCATTCTTTATCTACCTAACAATGGTTGTTGATATCTTTGAAACGGGAGCAAATATCAAGGTAGCCCTTCTTGGCAAGTGTTCTGTGATTTAGTCTCAGCAATGGAACGTGTTCTCCTTTGAGCTGTCTCCATGAAGAAAGTCCCGGTGATGAAAATATGTCCCCTTTTGGCCACAGACATTCTCTTACTTCACATCAATACTTTGTCCAGAACTTTAAAGGTATTCACTAAGTGATATGATGCAAAAGCTTTTTTATATAAAGTGTTTCTAAATAACATCATCAAGGTATCCAAATGATATTGTTAATTCTAAATTAAAGATGTTTATGAGTTATGGTTAAGTAGAAATTATTTGGACAAATTATAAAGTTATTCATTGAGTAGTTTGTCAGATTGGGTTCAATGAAAGAGCCAGAGATTATTAAGAATTTATGTAAATTTTGTCTGTATTTGTAAGTTATACAACAGAAATTTAGATATGAGGTTGCTAATTTTTGCATTTATTGATTAGGCATGCCTGGTGGCTCAGTGGTAAAGAATCTGCCTGCAATGTAGGAGACCATCTGAAAAACAGAAGATGAGGGTTTGATCCCTGGTTCAGGAACATTCCCTGGAGAAGGAAATAGCAATCTCTCCCATATTCTTGCCTGGGAAATCCCATGGACAGAGAGCCTAGTAGGCTACGGTTCATTGGTTTGCAAGAGTCGGACATGATTAAACCACCACCATCAGTATGATAATATTCATACATCAAGACAACTGTTAAAACATTCATTTAAAATGCAGTGAAAAATCACAGAGTTTATTCAGGTGAGTTATGTAATATGATACTATTTTTGAAAGATAATTTAAGAATATTTTAAGTCATGAAAAGAATTAGAAGGGGATAATTAAGGAGGTTCATTAAGAGGTTGTTATAGTAAAAAAAAAAAAAAAAAGACAAATGTTATCTTTGACCATGGAAGTGATAAATCATTCCATTTAAAATATATTTTTGACCTATGAAAGATGTAGGGGAGTGTCAAAAAATGACTTCCATGTGTACACCTAGAGAAACTGCATGGAGATGGTGCCTTTACCCAAGATGGAATGACTATGAAGGAGTAGTATCGGTGGAAAATTTCTTGTGACAGTTGTTACATGAAAAGCTGTTAAATAGGCATTCATACCTAGAAGTTCAGAGCTCAGAAATATATCTTAGAATGAAAAATATAAAGCATATCATTCATTTATGAAATGGTCATTTTTAAAAGCTGAGAATGTGCAAAGTAAAAGGCAGTCATTATGTTGGTTGTTATGTAATGGATACAATGATTAATTAGTTATGAATTTTCACTAAAATATATGTTAAGGACTAGATATCATTAGCTTTTTTATGGTGCTCTTGTCATAGGTGATATCAACAGAAAAGATGTTTTCAGTTATTGAAGTGTTTGGGGAAGAAAAGAAATCCATGATCCCTCACTGAAAATGCAATCAGGTGTAATCTAAGTGATCAGGAGGTGAAGTGAAATCACCCAGTCTTGTCCGACTCTTTGCGACCCCATGGACTGTAGCCTACCAGGCTCCTCCATCTATGGAGTTTTCTTGGCAAGAGTACTGGAGTGGGTTGCCATTTCCTTCTCCAGGGGATCTTCCCAACCCGGGGATTGAACCTGGGTCTCCGCATTTCGGGCAGACGCTTTCCCATATGAGCCAAAATCCAGATTTGGAAGCCATGGTGTTAGAGAAATGATGGTGAGAAATGAAGTCAGTAAAATAGGAAGTTAAGACAAGTAAGGCATGCACAGAAGCAATTAAAATAAAATACACAAATAAATGTCCCCTGAGAAATGATGTACAAATATATAAGTTCAATTTGTAATATGTTATTGAAAATTCTTTTCATAGCAAGAGATCAGGGATACCTGAGGAAGGAGTGACTATAGAATTCAGCCTTATATGGTAATTGGGATTTGAACAAGGAAACACAGGAGAAAAATGATTAGGTGGTTCACAATGACCACCAAGACAGGTACACTGACTGGAATAAGAAAGGTATTTGCATCTCGTACCTGAGAGAAACAGGTGTATCAAGTGGAGCATTGGGTGACTCAGCAGGACCCCTACATCAGACCAAACTGGATGGGCCTTTAAATTTATATATCATCTCACTGTCACTAATGGGTAATCATTCTTTACAAGTACAACCCAATAATTAAAATTATTTAAATGGAAAAAAATGAACTCTCACTTAGCTTATCTTTAAGAATTCGGTTGTAACTGATATTTGAAACAAATTGTTCATTTTAAAGTAAGATTGCTTCAGCACTGGATCTGATGATTATGCAATATCCCATAAGGAAAGATACAGACAAGTAGGGAAATCAACAACAAAGGAAGCAAACTGAAAACATTTATATTTAATTTTCTCCATAAACAGTGATTACTTTAAAATATGATTTAAGGCCTGGGTGCAAGTCAATGCCAATTAACTTGGCATTTAGAGTAATTATATTTAATTAAGGTGAATCCCTAAAATGTTCTTTTACCTACAAGACATGAAAATTTACCAACGTAGCTTCAGTTTGGTCAACATACAATAGATTTAACGCATCAATTCAGTTCAGTTCAGTCGCTCAGTTGTGTCCGACTCTTTGCGACCCCATGGATTGCAGCACACCAGACCTCCTTGTCCATCACCAACTCCCAAAGTTTACTCAAACTCATGTCCATTAAGTTGGTGATGCCATCCAACCATCTCATCCTCTGTTGTCCCCTTCTCCTCCTGCCTTCAAACTTTCCCAGCATCAGGTCTTTTCCAATGAGCCAGCTCTTTGCATCAGGTGGCCAAAATATCAGAGTTTCAGCTTCAACGTCAATCTTTCCAGTGAATATTCAGGACTGATTTCCTTTAGGATGGACTGGTTGGCTTTCCTTGAAGTCCAAGGGACTCTCAAGAGTCTTCTCCAACACCACAGTTCAAAAGCATCAAGCCTTCTGTGCTCAGCTTTCTTTATAGTCCAACTCTCACATCCATACATGACTACTGGAAAAAACATACCCTCGACTAGATGGACTTTTATTAACAAAGTAATGTCTCTGCTTTTTAATAAGCTGTCTAGGTTGGTCATAACTTTTCTTTCAAGGAGCAAACGTCTTTTAATTTCATGGCTGCAGTCACCATCTTCAGTGATTTTGGAACCCCAAAACATAAAGTCTGTCACTGTTTTCACTGTCTCCCCATCTATTTGCCATGAAGTGATGGGACTGGATGCCATGATCTTAGTTTTCTGAATGCTGAGTTTTAAGTCAACTTTTTCACTCTCCTCTTTCACTTTCATCAAGAGGCTTTTTGGTTCTTCTTCTTCGCTTCCTGCCATAAGGGTGGTGTCATCTGCATATCTGAGGTTATTGATATTTCTCCCGGTAATCTTGATTCCAGCCTGTGCTTCTTCCAGCCCAGCATTTCTCAAGAATTACTCTGCACATAAACTAAATAAGCAGGATGACAATATATAGCCTTGACGTACTCCTTTTCCTATTTGGAACCAGTCTGTTTTTCCATGTCCAGTTCTAACTGTTGCTTCCTGACCTGCATACAGGTTTCTCAAGAGGCAGGTCAGGTGGTCTGGTATTTCCATCTCTTGAACAATTTCCCACAGTTTGTTGTGATCCACACAGTCAAAGGCTTTGGCATAATCAATAAAGCAGAAGTAGATGTTTTTCTGGAACTCTCTTGCTTTTTTGATGATCCAGCGGATATTGGCAATTTGACCTCTAATTCCTCTGCCTTTTCTAAACCTGGCTTGAACATCTGGAAGTTTATGGTTCACGTATTGCTGAAGCCTGGCTTGGAGAATTTTGAGCATTAGTTTACTAGCAAGTGCTGCTGCTGCTGCTGCTAAATCGCTTCAGTCGTGTCCGACTCTGTGCGACCCCATAGACGGCAGCCCACCAGGCTCCTCTGTCCCTGGGATTCTCCAGGCAAGAACACTGGAGTGGGTTGCCATTACCTTCTCCAATGCATGAAAGTGAAAAGTGAAAGTGAAGCCTCTCAGTCATATCCGACTCTTTGCAACCCCTTGGACTGCAGCCCACCAGGCTTCTTCATCCATGGGATTTTCCAGGCAAGAGAACTGGAGTGGGCTGCCATTGCCTTCTCCTACTAACACGTGAGATGAGTGCAACTGTGCAGTAGTTTGAGCATTCTTTGGCATTGCCTTTCTTTGGGATTGGAATGAAAACTGCCCTTTTCCAGTTGTGTGGCCACTGCTGAGTTTTTCATATCTGCTGGCATATTGAGTTCAGCACTTTCACAGAATCATCTTTTAGGATTTGAAATCACTCAACTGAAATTCCATCACCTCCACTAGCTTTAACACATAGATTAGCTTTAAATATTTTTGTTCTTCAAAAAGTTTTGGTTAGTAAATTATTTGGAGTAGGAAATGGCAACCCCCTCTAGTATTCTTACGTGAAACATTCCATGGAGAAAGGAGTCTGTGGGGCTACAGTCCATGGGGTCACAAAGAGTTGGACAGGACTGAGCACGCTTGCACTCACACTCAGTAAATTAATAGACACAAAGGTTTTTGACATATTTACAGTGCGATGTATGCTGCATGTGAAGATGAAATCTGAGAATATGATTTTAGAGATCTTTTACTTATTTCAGGCTCATGCTTGCAACCAATATTAATATTACATTCCTAAACACACAAGTAAAATAATTCAATAGCTAATGAGTTAAAATTATCTGTTTTTAGGTCATTATAATTTTTTAAAAAGTAGCTTTTTGTGTAGCATATTTTCCACAGGTCTTTTCTTTCTCAGTGTACTCAAATACTTCCTCTTTGACCTTTTGCTCTTTTCTTACATGTCATGGAATGGCGGCACAGGCTGTATAAATTATTATAAGCACATAGTCACAAATCTATGGGAAATTTAACAAAGCTAATGAAAAGGAAGCAGAAAAGAAAGTAAAAATAGCAAGCAAGATTCTGCTTACAATGAGCTGCTTGCATTGGTCTTTCCATATCATCACTATCTATAGTTAATATATTTGTCTTTTTGCTCTTTAAAATTGAACTCAGATATCTGTCTCTTCTTTTCTTCCAGAATGTGAGATAGAATCAGGTTGCTGTTATGGTTGCTCAGTTGCTAAGTTGTGTCGGACTCTTTGCAAAACCCATCGACTGTAGCATGCCAGATTCCTCTGACCTCCATTATCTCCTAGAGTTTCCTCAAATTCATGTCCATTGAGTCAGTGAGGCTTATCTAACCATCTCATCCTCTGTCGTCCCCTTCTTCTGCCTTCAATCTTTCCCAGCACCAAGATCTTTTCCAATGAGTCAGATCTTCCCATCAGGTAACCAAAGTATTGGGGCTTTCGCTTCAGCATCAGTTCTTCCAATGAATATTTAGGGTTGATTTCTTTTAGGAGTGACTGGTTTGATTTCCTTGCAAGTCCAAGGGACTTCTCAAGAGTCTCTTCCAGCATCACAATTCAAAAGCTTCAATTCTTTGGCCCTCAGCCTTTTTTATGGTCCAGCTCTCAAATCTGTAATTGACAACTGGAAAAACCAAAGCTTTGACTATACAAACCTTTGTTGGCAAAGTGATGTCTCTGCTTTTTAATATGCTGTCTCACTTTGTCATAGTTTTCCTTTCAAACAGCAAGCATCTTTTAATTCCATGGATGCATTCATCATCCTCAGTGATTTTGGAGCCCAAGAAAATAAAACCAGTCACTGCTTCTAGTTTTTCCCCTTCTACTTGCCATGAAATTATGGGGCTGGATGCCATGATCTTAATTTTTTGAATGTTGAATTTTGAGCCAGATTTATCATTCTTCTCTTTCACCCTCATCAATAAGCTCTTTAGTTCCTCTTCATAGTCTGAACATCTAAGATTGTGGATATTTCTCCCAGCAATATTGATTCCAGCTTGTAATTCATCAGCCTCACCTTTCACATGATGTACTCTGCATATTAGTTAATAAACAGGGTGACAGCATGCAGCCTTGTTATACTCCTTTCTAATGTTAAACCAGACTGTTGTTCCATGTCCAGTTCCAACGGTTGCTTCTTGACTCCCATATAGCAGATCATCCACGTTCAATAGTGCTGCAATTTGTTAAGAATTGAGAAATATTGGGTTTAATCCCATGGTGGTCATTGGTGGCCTGGGCAAGGAGAGTTTCTGTGTTTTGGATGTAGAAGAATGTCATTGGAGTTGCTTTAAGGAAAACAAAAAATCAGAGGATAAAGATCAAAGAGTAGCAGCATTTATACTAAAATGTGAGAATATTATAGTAGAACACATAATAATTCTAAACTGTTTACATATCTTACCACATTAGATCCTCATAGAAAATCCTGAGGCAGGGACATATCCCTCTCTGCTAAGGAGAGTGTAGTGACTTTGAATTTACAAAGTAAGGCGTGCAGGACTTAGACACAAATGAGATTCATGTGATATTAGATTTCAAGTGTGTAAAGTGTACAAGAAGGCAAAGTGTTTGTCAGAGGAGGCATTACAAGTATCAGAGGAAAAAAGAGAAGTGAAAAGCAAGGGAGAAAGGGAAAGATACATCCAACTGAATGCAGAGTTCCAGAGAATAGCAAGGAGAGATAAAAAGGCCTTTTTAAATGAACAATGCAAATAAATAGAAGAAAACAATAGAATGGAAAAGACTAGAGATCTCTTCAAGAAAACTAGAGATATCAAGGGAACATTTCCTGCAAGGATGTACATGATAAAGGACAGAAACATTAAGGACCTAACAGAAGCAGAAGAGATTAAGAAGAGGTGGTGATTCAGTTTTACAGTATATTCTGGGGCTAAGTCCGTCCTAAAATTTGAAATTCTCACTTATAAAATGAGGATTATATGTTCACATGTACCATGTACACTTAAAAATGGTGTTTCCAATCAATAAAGTGAAACAAGATAGGAAAAAAAAGAACATAAATGGTGTAATTAACCAAAAAAATGAAAGACTCAAACTATGGACGTATAGTAATATAAAAGCTCAGCACCCAATCAAAAAGTGATAACTTAGCCAGCTTCCGTAGAAAATAACCCAAAGATATAGATTTCAACTTTTGTTCTCATTTAGAGGATTCTCAAAGCAATACTTCCAAAACACCCATATTATTTTGGAGACATGTTAAGAGAGAAAGTTTTTAAGTTCCTTTGATAAAAATTCTATGTACATCTAATTTATTTTAATTTTGTCAGCAAATATTTCCTCATGCCATGTATCAGAAAAAAATATCTCCCCCCCACTTAGGCATAAATAATTAATCACCATGTTTGCATGTTTTTCTTAAAGACAGCAAAAAGCCCTATCTAGGAAAACCATTTTTAAACTCATCTAGTCTAACAAATAACTTTAGCCTATTTATTGTTCCCCCAGAAAATTTAAACAATTTATTCAACAGTAGTAATCAATCTAAAGTTTTCTGCTAAGAAGTCTCTTCCCTTCACTCCTGTAGTTTAGCTCAATAAACACTAAAAATAAAATTTCAAGTAATAGTAGATATACACTGAGTCACTCCTAAGTAATACTTCAGAACTCAACAGACCTTGCAGCAAATCTGAATGTAGGAATGATTCCCTACAGATGCCAGAGACCCACCATGGCCGTTGTGTTATTAGTTACACCAGGAAGCCTTGTAAAAATGCGTGACTGCTGAACCTGGAAACACTCCGAAATGTCAGACAAAATCTTCATTGTTATACAGACTCTACAAACCTGTAAAGATATTTTAAGTTGGACTGACATTTATGTTCCCTGAAACACTTTAACTTTCAAGAAGCTCATATTCTCTGGCTCTATAGTTTATTTCTTCCTGTGTTGTATGAGTATTATCTCTGGGTAACACTCTTAAATACCCACTATAAATTGTGTTTAATTCAAGGAGTTTATGTAGTGCATATGAATATATGGTATTTAGTATAAATATACACAAAATTATATAGGTATTGAATAACTTAAAATCTTTCTATTTTTCAAGATGCTTAAAACATGCACAGATCCTAAGTACTAACTAAAGGAAATAATTTATTTTTTAAATAAGTATTTAATGAAAACCTCACTAAAATGCAAAACTACAGAAATATTATAAAGGCTTTTTGGCTCCAAACTCACTGCAGACAGTGACTGCTGCCATGAAATTAAAAGATGTTTGCTCCTTGGAAAGAAAGCTGTGACAAACTTGGACAGCATATTCAAAAGCAGACGCATCATTTGGCCGGCAAAGGTCCATATAGTCAAAGCTATGGTTTTCCAGTAGTCATGTATGCATGTAAGAGCTGGACCATAAAGAAGGTAGAGCACCAAAGAATTGATGCTTTCAAACTGTGGTGTTGGAGAAGACTCTTGAGAGTCTCTTGGACTGCAAGGAGATCAACCCTTAAGGAAGTCAACCCTGAATATTCATTAGAAGGACTGATGCTGAACCTCAAGCTCCAGAACTTTGGCCACTTGATGCCAAGAGATGACTCACTGGAAAAGACCCTGATGCTGGGAAAGATTGAAAGCAGGAAAAAAAGGGGGCCATAGAGGATTAGATAGTTGGATGGCATCATTGGCTCAATGGATGTGAGTTTGAGCAAGCTCTGGGAAATAGTGAAGGACAGGGAACCCTGGCATGATGCAGTTCATGGGATCACAAAGAGTCGGAAATGACTAAATGGTTAAACAACAACAAACTTTAAAGTTAGATTTCTGAGACTGTTTGGAATGTCATGGTTTTCTTGCTATTTTATCCTGCCTTAGAAATTACACTGTACTGTAAAACAATTTCATGGGAAGCATGGCCACTCAGATGAGATCCTTTTGGTGTAGGCAAAAGGAAAATGCTAATATTTGCCCATCAGCATTCTATTTCAACTGGCATCAGAATGTTGATTTTCTCATGGGGTCTGTGGGGGACCTCTTTTAGAAACCACTGTCCTCATGATATACATGTTGACAATCTATATCCTGACTTGATAGAGCCACTTAATATGGCATCTGTTCAACCTAGTGGAATTTATGCCCCCAGGCCTGCTTTTCCATTTTCCTCTCTCCTTACCTTACTAGTTATGGCCTATCTCATAAACCACCAGTCTTCAACGTTCATGAGAAATAAAAGAGGCACCAAAGTCTGAGTGCATTTGTATATACATGTATATGTATATATATTCCTGAAGTACTGAGGACAAACATTGATTTTTCAAGAACTGAACACCCTCCAGTGGCTGTTCTGGGATGAGTCTAAGGGTCTCTGCAGCTTCTGAAATAGTCAATCAGAAATGATCAATGTCAACTCCCCCTTTGGTAAATACCCCAAGCTCTCTGAGACTGAGCTCCCATCAGTTATTCCAGTGAGCCACACTCAGCACTAACAAACTCAGTTTCTCCCTCCAAAGCTCTCCTTTTCTGTTTATATGGCTTGGCTAGTGTGAGGAATGGTGAGACGCTGGTTTGGCTACCTTTAACTTTTAACAGGGAGTCCCCAGTGGCTCAGTGGTAAAGTAGCTGCCTGCCAATTCAGGAGACCCAGGAGACAAGAGTTCAGTACCGGAGTTGGGAAGATCCCCCGGAAAACAGCATGGCAACCCACTCCAGTATTCTTGCCTGGAGAATCCCATGGACCAAGGAGCCTGGTGGGCTACAGTCCATGGGGTCTCAAAGAGTTGGACATGACTGAGCACACACCATTAACAAATATGTGAAGTCCAGCATAGGAGAGGGGAGGGGTGGAACTCTGGCAGCTTTAAAATTGTTCTATAATGTAGATAGCCTTGTCTATAGTTCTCAAAATTGAAAAAAAGAAAAAGGATGAGGGCCATTTTATGTACTGTAATGGATCTCAGCTAGTCTACTCACAAAATTAGAACTTTCCTATAATGCAAGAGTGAAAGAGTGCGGGAGCTGTGAAGAAAAACTATAGAAATTACAAAAGAACAAAACCATTCCTCTAGGGAATTCCCTAGGGATCCAGTGGTTAGGATTCTGTGCTTCCACTGCCAGAGGCCTGGGTATTAAAATCTTGCAAGCTGTGTAATGCAGTCAAAAACAAACAAACAAATTCCCCAAAGATGTGTGCAAGTTTCTATCTTATGAATATACAGCCACAAAGTGATGTGCTAATATAAACATAAAATTGAGGATCAATTTTGTGTGACTGTGTGGATAAACTCTAAGCTTTGATAGTCATCATATTAGCTGTGAATAAAAGCTCACTGATTCTAAGCTTTTATGAACAACACACTTTATTTTGTGGTAGCCATGGGAATGTCTATTAATATATATTTCACTGAACAGTACACAATTTCACCTTCATTTTCCCTGTCCTTCACCAAGCAAACACCTGTGTGGTTTCAGTATAGAGTTAAAACAAAAATTATTATATAAGGTGGCAAAGTAATTTTTTTAAAGAATTTAATATGTACAGAATAACCTATTAAGAAATTAACGGTCCAGTTTTCTTTTTCCATAGCAAAAAAAAAAGGTTAAAATATTATTCTGTTTTACCCCCTATTTGTAGTAGGAAACTCTGCTTTTGTGCCTTTAATTCCAGATTTTTAAATTTTCTGGGTAAGGAGGCAAAGGAAAGTCTTTTGGGTGTTTCTGGGTGATGGAGAAGTTGACAGGCAGGATATAAATATAATATGGTTCAGAACTGGAAAAGGAATACAACAAGGCTGAATATTGTCAGCCTGTTTATTTAACTTATATTCAGAGTACATCATGTGAAATGCTGGGCTGCTTGAATCACAAGCTGGAATCAAGATTGCCAGGAGAAATATTGATGACCTCAGATATGAAGATGATACCACTCTAATGGCAGATAGTGAAGAGGATATAGAGTCTCTTGATGAGGGTGAAAGAGGAGTGAAAAAGCTGGTTTAAAACTCAGCATTCAGAAAACTAAGATCAAGGCATCCAGTCCCATCACTTCATGGGAAAAAGCAGCAGAAAAATTAGAAGCAGTGACAGATTTTATTTTCTTGGATTCCAAAAGTATTGTGGACAGTGACTGCAGTCATGGAATTAAAAGATGCTTAATCCTTGGAGAGAAAGCTATGACAAACCTAGACAGCATATTAGAAAGCAGAAACATTACTTTGCCAGCAAAGGTCCGTATAGTCAAAGCTATGGTCTTTCCAGTAGTCGTATATGGATGTGAAAGTTGGACCATAAAAATGCTGAGTGCCAAAGAACTGATGCTTTCAAACTGTGATGCTGGAGAAGACTCTTGAGAGTCCCTTGGACAGCAAGAAGATCAAATCAGTCAATTCCAAAAGAAATCAACACTGAATATTCGTTGGAAGGACTGATGCTGAAACTGAAGCTCTGGTACTTTGGCCACCTGATGTGAAAGAGCTGATTGATTGGAAAAGACTCTGATGCTGGAAAAGATAAAAGACAAAAAGAAAAGAGGGAAGCAGAGGGTGAGATGGTTGGATAGCATCACCAACTCAATGGACATGAATTGGAGTGAACTCCAGAAGATAGCAAAGGACAGGGAAGCCCAGCAAGTTGCAGTCCATGGGGTCACAAAGTTTCAGACAGGAGTTAGTGACTAAACAACAACAAATGTTTTAAAATGTAAAATCTCCTATGTTTCTCTTCAGCCATTCCATTTTTGGAATATACTTAGCTTCTGTGGATGACACAGACTGAAGCATCTTTGTGCTCTGATGCTCAGAAGTCTGCAGTTTTTGAAGAACCTTTTGATTCTTTAATCTCCCTAATGGTGGCTTTTGTTGATTATGATAATTTCAAGCTTTCTAGGTTTTTCCTCATTTTTCTCTTGGTGGCACAGTCTCAAAATTTCATATGGCACACACAATACTAATTCCCTTAGGAAAAGAATTATACATATAATATTTTACATATATTTAATAATATAAATATATATTTACATGGTTCTCTTTTTTGTCGTTTTAATGTAGTTAAAATCTTCCTGCATAATATGGTAACCATGAGCCATATATGGCTATTGAGCCCTTAAAGTATTCCTAAGAGCACTGAGGAACTAAATTTTAACTTTCATTTAATTTTAATAAACTTAAAATAAATTTAGTAAATGTAGCTTACCCTATTAGACAGTGTAGCTCTATAGGAAAAGTCAACTTCTTTCTATGCTATGTTATTCTGAAGAAACATCTTAGGGAAGAAAAAGACATATGCATTGCATTTTCAAGCATATTTTCAAGGTAGTTAAAGAGATGTGGAAAATTCTGCTTTGTTTCATTGGTCATAAGAACAAGTTAAAAATGAGAACAGGGCGGCAGTGGTTAAAACTAAAAACATATTGATTACTTAGAAAGTTAGAAACAGTGGGCCACAAAATTTCCTGATGCAAAGAGGCTAAAAGAAGGTAATAAATTTCATAACATGTAAATGATTAATGCTTTTACATTGTCAGTAGTTTTAGGGATGTTATAAAACATTACAAAGGGGCTTATATTTGGAATCTGAAAGTTCACAAGATGCAAAAATGTAAAGTGTGAAGATTTGAATTACTTACGAAACACAAGTGAATGTGTTCTCTCTTTGGGTTGTCTATTAAAACCTGGCTTTTTATAAAAAGTCAGATTGAAAGTGCAAGTCATGGAAAGGGGAATGCTGTTTCTCAGTTAGTACATAAATCTGAAGCTAATAGAGTTCAGTACTTTTATTGAGATGACAATTTTGTTTACTTTCAACATCATAAATTTAGCAAATGATTTATAGTAATAAAACTATATCTATCAAATTATTTTGCTTTCTTGAGGAATTCCTGGAAAATTCAGTTCAGTTCAGTTCAGTTGCTCAGTCATGTCTGACTCTTTGCAACCCCATGAATCGTAGCATGCCAGGCCTTCCTGTCCATCACCAGCTCCCAGAGTTTACCTGGAAAATTAAGTTGGTATAAATGCATATAATATTTCTTAAGTATTCTAAAATGTGTATAGAAAACAACTTACAAAGTTTTTAATCTAACTAGTGGGAAATTTAAACTTCTTTAAAGTTAAGTTTATCATTTATTTTGGCTTCATTTTACATTTAAGCAATTACCAATTAGTTTGTTTTAGGATCTCTTAAAAAAAAAAAAAACAACAGAGTGTTTTATATTTAGATTTAAGACATAAATATCTGAGATGAATATAGCTAATAGTGAAATATAAGGACTGTTTCATCTTTTAGATGAAAATGTTATACATTTATATTATAATGTTGTACAATATAAATGTTGTACATTTATATTAATTATAAGTCAATAAAATCTCTATTCATGAGACTTGAAAGCTTGCTACAAGATAGTGAAGATGAAGAGCTAAATATTCCCTCATATTTGTGTATGTAACTATTCCATTAATGTTGGGTATTTCACTATATACCATATTTGTCTCCATAACAACTAGCAAGAGTTTATGGAGCAAACCCACTATGATGTAATGTATCAAATGCTTTTTCCTTACACACCAGCGTCTGGTTTTGTCCTGTGTTAGGACAGAACTGCCATTTATGAGTGTGTGGGTGTCTTTGTGCCTGAATGACAAAACAGTCCACTTGAAGTCTAGGGAAGGGACTATTAGTTGTATCGTATGTTATGTCAATTCAATGAACATTTCAAAACTAAGAACTCATGGAAAAAGTGAGTAAGATGTTATGAGTGCTCAGTCACTTCAGTCATATCTGACTATCTGCGATGCTATGGACTGTAGACCACCAGGCTCCACTGTCCATGGGATTTTGCAGGCAAGAATACTGGATAGGTTTGTCTTGCCTTCCTCGAGGAGATCTTCCTGACCCAGGGATTGAACCCACATCTCCTGTGTCTCCACCAGTGCCGGTGGATTCTTCAGAACTGAGCCACTGGGGTTATAGGCATAGCCCTTTTTAGCATTTGGTATGGTAAGAAGGTCATTGAAAAAGCAAGAGAGTTCCAGAAAAACATCTATTTCTGCTTTATGGACTATGCCAAAGCCTTTGACTGTGTGGATCACAACAAACTGTGGAAAATTCTTAAAGAGGTGGGAATACCAGGCCACCTTACCTTGAGAAACCTGTATTCAGGTCAGGTAGCAACAGTTAGAACTGGACATGGACCAACAGACTGGTTCCAAATAGGAAAAGGAGTACGTCAAGGCTGTATATTGTCACCCTGCTTATTTAACTTTTATGCAGAGTACATCATGAGAAACGCTGGGCTGGAGGAAGCACAAGCTGGAATCAAGACTGCTGGGAGAAATATCAATAACCTCAGATATACAGATGACACCTCCCTTATGGCAGAAAGTGAAGAAGAACTAAAGAGCCTCTTGATGTGCTGCAGTCCATGGGGTCACAAAGAGTCGGACCCAAATGAGTGACTGAACTGAACTGAACTGATTGTAAGAAGAAAAACTAAATTCTGTGTTAAATCATATACTTTCTACAGAATTTGTTAGTCATGGTATTTTTCAATAAGGTCATAAATAAGCCTGACTAAAGCAACTTTCTGGAAAGAATAATGCTTATCTCTTTTGCTCTCTAAAAGCCCAGAATTTTCAATACAAATTCCAGAAAGACCCAGTTGATATACATAAAACATACCCTTCAGTTCAGTTCAGTTCAGTTGCTTAGTCATGTCTGACTCTTTGAAACCCCATGGACTGCAGCATGCCAGGCTTCCCTGTCCATCATCAACTCCTGGAGCTTGCTCAAACTCATGTCCATCGAGTTGGTGATGCCATCCAACCATCTCATCCTCTGTCATTCCCTTCTCCTCCCACCTTCAATCATTCCCAGTGTCAGGGTCTTTTCAAATGAATCAGTTCTTCGCATCAGGTGGCCAAAGTACTGGAGTTTCAGCTTCAGCATCAGTTCTTCCAATGAATATTCAGGACTGATTTCCTTTAGGATGGACTGGTTGGATCTCCTTGCAGTCCAAGGGACTCTCAAGAGTCTTCTCCAACACCACAGTTCAAAAGTCTCAATTCTTCAGTGCTCAGCTTTCTTTATAGTCCAACTATCACATCCACGTATGAGTACTGGAGAAACCATAGTTTGACTAGATGGACTTTTGTTGGTAAAATAATATCTCTGCTTTTTAATATGCTGTCTAGGTTGGTTATATCTTTTCTTCCAAGGAGTAAGTGTCTTTTAATTTCATGGCTGCAGTCATCCTCTACAGTGATTTTGGAGCCCCCCAAATGTAAATTCTCTCGATGTTTCCATTGTTTCCCCATCTTTTGCCATGAAGTGATGGGATCGGATGCCATGATCTTAGTTTTCTGAATATTGTGTTTTAAGCCAACTTTTTCACTCTCCTCTTTCACTTTCATCAAGAGGCTCTTTAGTTCTTTGCTTTCTGCCATAAGGGTGGTGTCATCTGCACATCTGAGGTTATTCATATTTCTCCAGGCAATCTTGATTCCAGCTGTGCTTCATCCAGCCTGGTATTTCACATGATGTACTCTGTATGTAAGTTAAATAAGTAGGGTTACAATATATAGCCTTGACATACTCCTTTTCTGATTCAAAACCAGTCTGTTTTTCTACGTCCAGTTCTTACTGTTGCTCTTTAACCTGCATACAGATTTCTTAGGAGGTGGGTAAGGTAGTCTGGTATTACTATCTCTTGAAGAATATCCCTTATAGATTCGGACACGACTGAGAGACTCCACTCACTTATGTTATCTAAATGGACTTTTTAAATTAAGAAAATTTTGTAGGCACTCTTGAGATTGTTTTTTTATTATTTGCACACACTCTGTCTGTCTCTCTCTCTATATGTATATAATAAATGTCACATATTGGTAATAGACATAGAACAAACACTCATGAATCTGCCACCCAACTTCAGAAGCCAACACTGCAAATTAGTGACTCTCTATGTGCTTCCTTCCTGCTATTGGAAACCACTGTTGTGAATCATGAGATTATTCCCTTGTTTTTTAAAAATATAATTTTACCACATATTATGAAAAAATAAAATGCTTTTAAAAGTGTTGTATACATGATTTTGTTGTTCTTTATTCACTAAGTCATGTCTAATTCTTCTGCGACTCCATGGACTGTGGCTCCCCAGGCCGCTCTGTCCATGAGATTTCCTAGGCAAGAATATTGGAGTGGGTTGGGTTGCCATTTCCTTCTCCAGAAGATTTTCCTGACCCAGGAACTGAATCTGCAACTCCTGCATTGGCAGGTGATTTTTTACCACTGAGTCACCTGGGAAGCCCTCGCTAAATATCTGTATAGCAATAGTCAAACCAGATAGAATTGGATTCATATATTTTTTTTGTTTGTTTTCACTTTAGTTTCTGTTATGGTTATTATGCTTCATATCATCTCTTTAACTTTGACATTTTATTCTTAAAAACAACTAAATATAAAGGTGTGGAAGATATTGTTAATACCTTCCTTATAAAGTTTCCATGAAGATTAAATGAAGCTGAGAAGGTTAAAGTGTAGTTAAAGTGCTCAAGGGCTTCCCTGGTGGTTCAGACGGTAAAGAACCAGCTTGCAATACAAGAGACCCGGGTTCAATCCCTGGGTCAGGAAGATCCCCTGGAGAAGGAAATGGCAACCCACTCCAGTACTCTTGCCTGGAGAATACCATGGATGGAGGAGCCTGGGGGCTTCAGTCCATGGGGTCGCAGAGTCAGACACGACTGAGCAACTAACACTTTCATTTTCAAAGTGCTCAAAGCAATGTTTGGTGCATTCTAGATGCACTTATCATTATTATTATTACTATTATTATCATTATTTTCTGTTGCTGTATATGTGTGATTCTTGTTTTTAATTTAATAGCTGTTTAGTCAACTGGCATGTCTCAATCCAAAGCCTTGACTAAGTTCTCAGATAATATTTTTGCTGTTATACCTGTTACTCTTTTAATTAAATTGATTCTTCAATGCTTATTAAGCAGATAATTATGAAAAACATAATTCTATATTAACTCATCGTCTGTACCCTCATGCTCCTGTCGATAGTCAACGTAAACAGAATGCCAAGGAAAACTGCATCAGAACAGACTCTGTTCCCGTCCAAACAAACCACATCCTACTCCAGTGTCTATATTAAGTGAAACATGCTTGTATTCACCCTTTCAAGACTTTTTAAAAGTTTCAATAACTTACAGTTTATCACTTTATTTTTGTGAGGAACAAAACAAAATCTCTTATTATTATAAATGTGATTCCACAGATAATATCTGTATATTATAAATGTTAGATATTTTATATTTAAAAAGCACAATGCAGTTTTCAAATACATAATTAATAGATATGTAATAATGTTAAATAGTCGTAGAGATTTCCTTTGACTCTGTATGTCCCAGTAATGCTTTACTATATGTGTTATGTGGAAAAAAATTATATCATTTTGATAATTTTTTTTCCCATTTTTTTTATTAGTTGGAGGCTAATTACTTTACAATATTGTAGTGGTTTTTGCCATACATTGACATGAATCAGCCATGGATTTACATGTGTTCTTATTCTCAAGTTCTCGCTTAGTAGAGCAGGTGCCATCATTTCTTCTGTTCTTTCTGTGAAGTGTAATGTTAAAAGATACAGTGCTTGTAATGGCTTTGAAGAAATTATTGCCCTGAAGAATTCTACTGTATTATTAACTTGTTACTCAAAAGGCACTTTTTTTTTTTTTTTTTTCAGTGTTACAGCTCTATTTATTTAGATGATAGTAGGAAAATCCATCTTCGAGGTGTGGGGCACTTCAATCCAAAGATGGGAAGAGAAGAGCGCCCCATCGTGACAGAGAGAGAGAGAGAGAGAGAGAGAGAGAGAAGAGGGCTTTGGCTCCTCTTTTTATGTGTTTTTTTTGTTCCCCCTGGGCCTGTCCTATGCAAATTGGGCTTAGGCAGGAGCATTGTTTGTTTTACCTGAGGTTCTCACTCCGGTCCTCGGACCTTCCTTTGTTCTATTTTCGTGGGCTTTCCCTTCCAGGTCTTTTAGCCACTGCCATTTTGGACTCCTTTTCCCTATTCTAACTACCTAACATTTCCCCCTCAAGAGATGGGAGGCCCAATTCTTTGGGAATAGGGGCATCGAGGTCTCTCTGGCTACTTCCTGCTGAACTGGGATGGCGAGGGGCATTGGGCCTCCCCCTCTTGCTAGTCTCAGGCCTCAGAGTCCTTATAGCGGTGTCCATCTAAGGGTGACTGATGTTTTCCGTGGTTGGCTGTAGTTTTATATCTTTGTTGAACTGGCGCTGCATGTCGTAGCTTGACCTGGGCAGAGACAAGACAGGTTACACAATTGACAGTACATGGAACAATCACTAGCAGCATCAGTATGGCATAACAAGGACTAGCAGGGGCATTAGCCAATTTCAAATTCACATCGCCAGGATGGCTCAAGTCCCTCCTTGTTCAGGGATCAGAAGATCTATCTCCTGTCTGTTTTGGAGTACAATCTCTGCCAAGCTGTGTTGGCTCTTTAGAGCTGTCTTGAGAAATCTTATCCCCAGAGACCAGATTTTGGGGTTGTTTATTAGAAAGGCACTCATTTGTAGTTCTGAAGAGGTATCTGAGATCTCCCAGGGGCTCACAGGTGTATTGAGTGTCCTCTTCTCTTTTCTTCCATGGCTTGACTCGTGAGTAGTGAGTCCAGGAGTCATGTCCTGGCACCTTGACCGCTGTGGGAGTAGAAAGTATTACAGGGTAGGGGCCCGTCCAAGTGGGCTGGAGTTGAGCCTTTGGGGACCCATCTTTCTAGACTTTAATTAGGACTTGAGTCCCGGAGCATATAGTGGTGAGTCCTTAGAGTCTTTTGGGTCCTGGTTCATACCCCACAAGCGTATATCCTGTTGGAATTGCCCAATGGCCATGGTATAAGACTGGAGGGTCTGAACCTCTGGATCTAGGAAGCGGTCACTGACATAAACAAAAGGTCTCCCATATAGCATCTCATAAGGACTAAAACCAACCTGTTCCTTAGGGGCAATACGGGTACAGAGGAGAGCTATTGGTAAAGCTTCCTTCCATCCCAGGGAGGTCTCTTGGGTAATCTTTTTTATCGCTGATTTTAGGAATTGGTTGGCTCTTTCTACTTTTCCTAAAGACTGAGGCCTCCAGGCACGATGGAGATAATAAGTAATGCCCAATGCTTTAGAGACTCCTTGGGTGATCTTAGAAGTAAATGATGTCCCATTGTCACTTTGTAATGACCTGGGCAGACCAAACCTTGGAATGATTTCATGGAGCAGTTTTTTTACCACCTCCTCAGCCTTCTCAGTTCGGGTGGGAAAGCCTTCAATCCATCCTGTGAATGTATCTATCATGACTAATACATATTTATACCCTTGAGAAACTGGCATCTGGGTGAAGTCCATCTGCCAGTCCTCTCCTGGATAGGCCCACGTCGTTGGGCGGACTGGGCCAGTTGGGGTCTTCGAGCTTCTTGGGGGTTGTTTAGTTGGCAAGTGGGACAAGAGGAGACCACTTGTCTTATAGTTGTTTGGAAGCCTGTTCCTCTGAAAGACCTTTCTAGTAATCTTTGGAGGGCCTTTTCTCCTAAATGAGTGGTGGCATGTAAGGAGTTAACCAACTTCCATTGGAGGTTCCCAGGCAGAAAAAGGAGCCCCTCCTTTTGGAACCACCCCATGTGATCTTCTTGAAAGCCCTCACTCTTAGCTTTAAGAGTCTCACCTTCAGTATATGAAGGAGTTTCTGGCAAGTTAGTCTGTGGAACTCAGGTGGCAACCCCTATTAGGTCACGGTTCTGTAATGCTGCTCTCTTAGCTGCCTGATCAGCTGCTTGGTTCCCTCTTGCCACTTCCATGCTCCCTTTTTGGTGTCCTTTACAGTGGGAGACTGAAGCCTCAGTTGGCAGATGGACTGCCTCCAAGAGTCTAAGGATTTGATCACCATATTTGATTGGGGACCCTCGGGTGGTCAAATGGCCCCTTTCTTTCCAAAGAGCTGCATGTGCATGTAGCACCAGAAAGGCATACTTGGAGTCAGTATAAATGTCTATTCTTTTTCCTTTTCCAAGCTCTAAAGTTTGAGTCAGAGCTATGAGCTCAGCTAATTGGGCTGAAGTACCTGGTGGCAGAGGCTTAGCCTCTACGATCTCAAAATTTGAGACTACTGCATATCTGGCTCTTCTTTTTCCATCCAAGACAAAGCTGCTTCCGTCAATGTACTAGATTTCTTCAGGATTGATCAGAGGTTCTTCTGACAATCCCTCTCGGGGTTTTGTCCCATGGTCCAAGGTTTCTAGACAGGAGTGAAAGGGGAGACAGCCCTCGGGGGGTAGGCAGGAGGGTGGCTGGGTTAAGAACCTCACAAGGAGATATAGTGAAGCCTGGATTTTCCATCAGTATTACTTGATATCTGAGGATTCTTTGATCAGACATCCATAAATGGCCTCTCCCATTTAGGAGTTGTTTTACTTGGTGGCTGGTAAAAATAGTTAGTTTGCCCCCAAAAGAGAGTTTTAAAGCATCTTCTATCATGATTGCAATAGCTGCAAGATTTCAAAGGCAGGGGGGCCAGCCTTGGGTGGTTGGATCAAATCTCTTGGATAAGTAAGCTACAGGCTGGGGCTCAGATCCCAACCTTTGAGTTAACACTCCCAAGACTATTCCCTCTCTTTCATGGATATAAAGTTGGAATGAAAAGGCACTTTTAAAACATGCTTACTAAAATAGGCAGTATCATTTCCTCTATCATTTTTCTCCATTATGTGATAAAAAGAAAAAAAAATAAGGGAACAAGTAAACTGTTTTATTTGTTTACTATCCACTTTCCAGTTAAGATAGAAGCAAACACAAATGAGAAAATTTAAGATGATGCTCCAATAACGTCATAATTCAGTTCAGCCACTCAGTTGTGTCTGACTCTTTGCGACCCCATGGACTGCAGCACGCCAGGCCTCCCTGTCCATCACCAACTCCCAGAGCTTACTCAAACTCATGTTCATTGAGTCAGTGATACCATCCAACCATCTCATCCTCTGTCGTTCCCTTCTCCTCCCACCTTTAATCACTCCCAGCATCAGAGTCTTTTCAAATGAGTCAGTTCTTTGCATCAGATGGCCAAAGTATTGGAGTTTAAGCTTCAGCATCAGCCCTTCCAATGAATATTCAGGACTGATTTCCTTTACGATGGACTGCGTGGGTCTCCTCACAGTCCAAGGGACTCTCAAGAGTCTTCTCCAACACCACAGTTCAAAACATCAGTTCTTTAGTGCTCAGCTTTCTTTATAGTCCAACTCTCACATCCACACATGACCACTGGAAAAACCATAGCTTTGACTAGACAGATCTTTGTTGGCAAAGTAATGGCTCTGCTTTTTAATATGCTATCTTGGTTGGCCATAACTTTTCTTCCAGGAAACAAGCATCTTTTAATTTCATGGCTGCAATCACCATCTGCAGTGATTTTGGGGCCCCCCAAAATAAAGTCTCTCACTGTTTCCAATTTTTCCCCATCTCTTTGCCATTAAATGATGGGACCAGAAGCCATGATCTTAGCTTTCTGAATGTTGAGTTTTACATCAACTTTTTCACTCTCTTCTTTTACTTTCTTCAAGAGGCGCTATAGCTCTTCTTTTCTTCCTGCCATAAGGGTGGTGTCATCTGTATATCTGAGGTTATTGATATTTCTTCCAGCAATCTTGATTCCAGCATAATTAGATTCTGTATAAAACTGTGTTATATACTATAAAGGTATAAATAAAATATTTAAGGTAAGGGAATTGTCTGAATTTGAAAGCAATGGAAGGTGTTCCAAAAGAGAATGTTCATAGATTTCCAGCATAAATTATCACAACTCCAAGTGTATGAAAGCCACAATTAAAAATCAAATCGCTCTGGTTCAAAATATTTAAGATAAACATTATTTATATCATTAAAGTTTAAATTCCTCAGAGAATAAGTAAGAAAATACTAATATAATAATAAACAAATGAACACACTATGAATTCACAATTTGCAAAAGAAGAGAACAATTATAACACTATTAGCCACCAATTTTCAGAGCCCATTTGAACATGAAACAGTTGATAAAATAAAAATATTATAAAAAATTTTGTCCCCAATTCAGTAACATAATCCTTTGGGGAAGATGTGAACTCGGGTCCACAATTTTGTGGTTATATCCTAGTAGCCCTTTAAAAATTTAAACTCTACACTATAACGAAATCCAACTTTTTCTCCACTCTGTTTGCCTGTTGCCCTTTATGCTCTTTTTATGCTCTGCCTTTCAGTGGTGTCCTTAGAATGTCTTTTTCTTGGATTTCAGTGTGACCTTACCATCTCTGCTATTAATTAACCTTTCTTCCTCTGAACTGGTTACACATTCAGTGGGCATGTTTGTCTTTCTTTGTTCAATCTGAACTGTCTATGAATGTAGCAGAGGAACCAAGGCTCTCTCAGCGAAAGGGCACCAAATCTTTCCACAGTCTACTCCTGGTTCATGGGTTCTCAGCGGTCAGTTTGAGACCATAATTGTGTTTATATGTCACAGCAGTCTATGCACAGGGGCCGGCCCTCAATTCTTTATTCCCTTACAGAATCCTAAATACCATTTCTAGTTCCTTTACCATTTAAGCTTTTAACTAAACAACTTCAAGACAATTCTCAGGGGGAAGATAGGAGGAAAAGTGTGGTTGAAAACTACCTTCTGTTGTGTGTATATTCAGATAACTAGCAACCAAACTACGGAGAGTTCCCTGATCCTCCAGTAACACTTTTCTGAAAGAAAGTTGGGACACACAACTGTCATAAGCCCAGCAGGTCACAGGGTTTATTATTTTTCATTCAAAAGCAGCTGCAATGTGGCACTTGGTCATTTAATGCATACTAAGAACAATTTTAACATTCTATAGAAAAACGTCACTGTTACCTTTTGTCTAAAAACTACTTCTGTGCTCTGGGTAATTTTTTAAAGACCGACAACTATATTATTTAAATATAGGCAGTTCTTAAAGTTAATTCTATCATTCTATTTATATAGGCTGAACTTTCATCTAAAAATAATTTGAGTAGTAAAGATAAGAGACCAACTGTATTCTCATTTCACATGACATTAGGTCAAGATACTCTGCCTTTGAATTTCAAACTTCTAACTGAGAGGAAGGATTAACTAGACTTGACCAGGCAAATATGACTGAGAACAACTGAGGAAAATGTGTTGGAAACACCTTCTCTGTCAGTTGAAAGCTGAGAGTCATGGAAATATGTTCATGCTGCAAGGTAAAGCAGAACACTGGGTGGGAATTAGACTCTAAAAAACTCGTCAGAGATGAAAGATCCTTCACCACTCATTAAGCAAAATAGTGTGGCAGGAGCTGTAACATTAACCTTAAGAATGGATTCCTTCCAGTCGTGGATCATTCTGATATGGAATTTCAAAGGCAGCATCCACATTTCTTGGAGGCAGTGGCATTCTACCTCACAGTGTTTGTGGGAACTTTTTGAACACCCCAGAATAGTCTGTCACCATAAGCTAAATCACTAAAGACTTAGGAAAATTTCGGCTCACACTGAAAAAGACATAATCAAACAAATAGGCCTAGCCTGAGTCAATTTGAGAGATCTTTTAATGAGACCTAGAGGCTGAAAATTTCAAAACAATGACAATAAGCAACCCAAATCAGCTATTTTTTTCTCCTAAAAAAGATTTATGACAGTTCATCAAAAATATACTTTGTAGAGAAGTATGTTGTTTTTGTTTTGTTTTGTTTTACCTACTTGTCAAGGTAAGTTTCTAGCTGCTGAGAGGTTGACCAACTAGATTGCCCAGTCTGTTCCTGTTCCGGATATCTCTGATCTCTGACCTCTGAATTATAATTCCAGGATTGACTTTGAGCCTCTTCAGTGCGACCAAGAAAGGATATGAGAGGGTGATGGAATAAAGTGACATAGAGGTTTTTCCTTACCACAGATTTCATTCTGAGTCTCATTGTGTAGATTTTTCAGAAATAGAAAGTTGATATTCAAAATGCCTTCTGATCATACAGCCCTTGGTTAATCTTAACTTATGATACAAATGTATCTCAAAGGTTGGAAAGTCAGGGTAGAAGTGACCATGAAGTTAAATAAATCAGGAAAGAATGATAGTCAGAATCAGGGACTGGTGTCTAGAGTCTCGGAGGTTGCCTTAATGATGCCTGCGAGGGACTGAGCTGTTGAGTTGATGTAATATGATGAGGAACTTTCCCCATGACTCAGCGGTAAAGAATCCGCCCATAATGCAGGAGACTCAGAGACACGGGTTCAATCCCTGGGTTGCGAAGTTCCCCGGAGTAGGAAATAGCAGCCCATTTCAGTAAATTTGCCTGGGAAATCCCATGGACAGTGGAGCCTGGTGGCTATAGTCTATAAGGTCACAAAAGAGTCAGACACAACTTGGTTACTAAACAACAACAACAAATATGATCAAATGAGAAATCAAAAAAATTGTCTTGTCATCAAACATAATGATTCTATTTCAGTGTTAAGATACAGGGCCACTTTGGTTACAACTGAATACTTGCTGGAAAAGAGAAATGGTAAAATGGGTATACTTTTTATATTGCATTTAAAAGTAAAATGCAGCTACCTGCATTGACACATGTGAAGAAGATGGTGTTAAAGGTCTACAATGATATGTATTATACACCAGGGTCAATGCATCCCTTTCTGAAAACAGACACCATATCTGAATGAAGAGAGGACACATAACATCTGTAAAAATAGATGCTTTCTTTGTTTAGAAATTATGTAAGATTGCTTTTTTTATTTCTATGCAGGGAATTGAGAAAAACCTTTATCTTCTTTTCCAATGAGATCTGAAACTTATGACTTGAGGACACACTTCTGCTCTGAAAAATGAATGAGTGTCAAAACACCTCCCTCCACTGTTGGTAAGTTTGGCTGGTTAAATTCACAGATATTTGGCTTTAGCAGTAGAATTCTGTTGGACTCCTTCTCTGAGTGAGCTATGGTTCTTTCTCTTGGTCACAAGGCTGCAACACTTACAAAAGCTGAGAGCAGTGAGGTAGCAGTTATACTCTACTTGCACGTATATTTTGTAGAGAAAAAAAAAATCTTGTCTTTCAGTGTCCTGCCATTAATTTTTAATGTAGATTCAAGAGATAAAAGTAGCATCTAGCAATCTAGAGTGGCAAGAGTCCCAATTTTAGTGGGAGGAACTCATAGATAGCTGTCTATTTTTAATTTTGTAAATAGAACAAATATCCATGAAAAAGCCAAATATACAATCTTTATCATCAGAATATATTTTGCTCTTTTAATGCTCCTTGGAAGGGAATAATCAACACTTGGCTATCTAACCCAAACCATGTTTTCCCAGGGTATGATACTCAGAACCCTGATTTGAGAAGCTGCTTAAAAGGAATCAGATGCTAGAAAGACCTCTGTAATCAAACACATTCAAGTATCATATAGCTAACCAAATTTAAATGAGTTTCTTCTTTTCATGTCTTAGAAGACTGGATATGCAAATATGTCTTAGGATCTGCTATAATATGCAGATTTTCCACACATATGTGAACATAGCACTTTTTTTTTAATTGATTGTAGCAAGATAAAGGTATTTCATAAAATTAAAGTCACATGAAACATGCCTTGCAAAGTACTCCCATAAATGAACCATACTTGTTTTTCCATTTCTTCCAAATACTTTTCTTTTTTTTTTTTTTAATAAAAATATTCTGCTTTCATTCTTTTGTTCTTGTTTGTTCAGTTTTCTGACCTTACTCAGCACCCACTGAGCATAGCATACAGGAGGTAGAAACTATGTATTGCTTTGACAGACTGTGTAGCCTGAGAGGGTAAGGGCATAGGAAGGGATAAAAAGATGTTATTCTTTAAAAAAATCAATTTTTTTTCTGATCTGCTACATACCTTGTAGACCCATTTCATTATAATATAAATGATTACATAGAATGTCAACCTAAAGTACATCTTGGCCCCAAAGCACTTTTGGGTAGCCACATAAACTATTCAGGGATTTCATAAGCCTCTAAACTGTCATTATCTACATACTTGAGTTTAAGTAAAATATGATATCTTAAAAAAAAAATTCATGAAAGAGGCTAAAAGTGCCATGAAAGATCACTATAGTTGGTGGCAAATGGACTTTCTTTCATCAATATCCTTCTACTCACTTATTGAATAATTATTATGTTAGATTAATAATTCAGTGATTATGTCTTCAGTTAGTTTCATTTCATAATAAGAAAGTTCACCGGCAAGTCATAATGGATAATTATCCTGAAATGATTTGTTTAAATATTCAGCCTGGTATTCCATATGACTCATTTATGTCATAGAATTAGTAAGTGACATTTCCAAGATTCAGTATTTATAATAAATGAGATTGTTCTGATATGAAACAACTTCCCATAAGTAGGTTAACTATTTAAGCTAAACCACAGTATCCTACAATGACCTTTTCCTCTCTAAACTTCTATTACTGTAAATCAAGCTAAATCACAGTATGTGATATATTTTATATATCTTCTGAGACTTATGAGGATTCTGAATCCTTAACTAGTTTTCTCTCCTAGCCAAAGCTCATATGGTAAGATATGTAGAAGGTACAGGACAGACAATTATGCAAGGCTTTGACCTCACACCCACATGTGGAACATATAGTCATGGTGACTTGAGTGGGATAACTTTTGAGTCAGCATTATTATTTTGGGGTTATGGTCCAAAGTCTTAACTACTCCTTGCTCTATTTATTTATGCTTATCTATGGACATCACCAGATGGTCGACACTGAAATCAGATAGATTATATTCTTTGCAGCCAAAGATGGAGAAGCTCTATACAGTCAGCAAAAACAACACCAGGAGCTGACTGTGGCTCAGATCATGAACTCCTTACTGCCAAATTCAGACTTAAACTGAAGAAAGTAGGGAAAACCACAAGACAATAAAGGTATGACCTAAATCAAATCCCTTATGACTATATAGTAGAAGTGAGAAATAGATTTAAGGGACTAGATCTGATAGACAGAGTACCTGATGAACTATGGACGGAGGTTCGTGACATTGTACAGGAGACAGGGATCAAGACCATCCCCATGGAAAAGAAATGCAAAAAGGCAAAATGGTTGTCTGAGAAGGCCTTACAAATAGCTGTGAAAAGAATAGAAGCCAAAAGCAAACGAGAAAAGGAAAGATATTCCCATTTGAATGCAGAGTTCCAAAGAATAGCCAGGAGAGATGAGAAAGCCTTCCTCAGTGATCAGTGCAAAGAAATAGAGGAAAACAACAGAATGGGAAAGACTAGAGATCTCTTCAAGAAAATTAGAGATACCAAGGGAACATTTCACTCAAAGATGGGTTTCATAAAGGACACAAATGGTATGCACCTAACAGAAGTAGAAGATATTAAGAAGAGGTGGCAAGAATACACAGAAGAACTGTACAAAAAGATCTTCACGACCCAGATAATCACAATGGTGTGATCACTCACCTAGAGCCAGACATCCTGGAATGTGAAGTCAGGTGGGCTTTAGAAAGCATCACTATGAACAAAGCTAGGGGATATGATGGAATTCCAGTTGAGCTATTTCAAATCCTGAAAGATGATGATGTGAAAGTGCTGCACTCAATATGACAGCAAATTTGGAAAACTCAGCAGTGGCCACAGGACTGGAAAAGGTCAGTTTTCATTCCAATCCCTAAGAAAGGTAATCCCAAAGAATGCTCAAACTACTGCATAATTGCACTCATCTCACACGCTAGTAAAGTAATGCTCAAAATTCTCCAAGCCAGACTTCAGCAATACGTGAACTGAGAACTTCCAGATGTTCAAGCTGGTTTTAGAAAAGGCAGAGAAACCAGAGATCAAATTGCCAATATCCGCTGGATCATCAAAAAAGCAAGAGAGTTCAAGAAAAATATCTATTTCTGCTTTATTCACTACGCCAAAGCCTTCGACTGTGTGGATCACAATAAACTGTGGAAAATTCTGAAAGAGATGGAAATACCAGACCACCTGACCTGCCTCTTGAGAAATCTGTATGCAGGTCAGGAAGCAACAGTCAGAATTGGACATGGAACAACAGACTGGTTCCAAATAGGAAAAGGAGTACATCAGGGCTGTATATTGTCACCCTGCTTATTTAACTTATATGCAGAGTACATCATGAGAAATACTGGGCTGGAAGAAGCACAAGCTGGAATCAAGATTACCAGGAGAAATATCAATAGCCTCAGATACACAGATGACACCACCCTTATGGCAGAAAGTGAAGAGGAACCAAAAAGCCTCTTGATGAAAGTGAAAGAGGAGAGTGAAAAAGTTGGCTTAAAGCCTAACATTCAGAAAACTAAGATCATGGCATCTGGTACCATCACCTCATGGGTAATAGATGGGGAGACAGTGGAAACAGTGTCAAACTTTAATTTTTTGGGCTCCAAAATCACTGCAGATGGTGACTGCAGCCATGAAATTAAAAGACGCTTACTCCTTGGAAGGAAAGTTGTGACCAACCTAGACAGCATATTAAAAAGCAGAGACATTACTTTGCCAACAAAGGTCCATCTAGTCAAGGCTATCGTTTTTCCAGTAGTCATGTATGGATGTGAGAGTTGGACTGTGAAGAAAGCTGAGTGCTGAAGAATTGATGCTTTTGAACTGTGGTGTTGGAGAAGACTCTTGAGAGTCCCTTGGACTGCAAGGAGATCCAACCAGTCCATCCTAAAGGAGATCAGTCCTGGGTGTTCATTGGAAGGACTGATGCTGAAGCTGCAACTCCAATACTTTGGCCTCCTCATGCAAAGAGTTGACTCGTTGGAAAAGACGCTGATGCTGGGAGAGACTGGGGACAGGAGGAGAAGGGAATGACAGAGGATGAGATGGCTGGATCGCATCACAGACTCGATGGACATGAGTTTGAGTAAACTCTGGGAGCTGGTGATGGACAGGAAGTCCTGGGGTGCTGTGATTCATGTGGTCGCAAAGAATCGGACACGATTGAGCGACTGAACTGAACTGAACTATATTTGCATCTTTTCACATTTTTTTCTATTGCCTCCAAAACCTTTAGCATATTGGTTTTTGTTTTACTTTACTCAGTTTTTTGTATTTTTCGTGGGGGAGATACTTACCTTGTTTGTTTATTGATAATTGTTATCAGGCAATTGTATACTTTTCTTATATAAACATATTAATTTTTAAAAAATATCCAATTTTTTGACATAATATAATTGAATATCTTATATTGCACAATATAATATAAAACTCACTTCAGTATTATTGCCTGGAAAATTTCATGGACAGAGGACCCTGGTGCATCACAGTCCATGGTGTCACAAAGAGTTGGGCATGACTGAGCGACTGAACACGAGCATGCACATCTAACTTTATGTCAATAAATTTTCACCAAATTACTTCAAAATTTTTCTTTCTTCTCTATTTCCAAATAAGTGATTAGTTTTTCCAAAATAAATTTCTTATGACAGATTTAGAATGAGATCTCTAGTCCACTTTATATAGACAAAAAAATCACTATTATTTTACAGGTTAGATAACTGAAATTTTAAAAAGTTAAGTTTTCCAATGACATTTACCTAGCTAATGGCAAAGACTAAACTATCTTAAAAACTAGGCTACATGTTAGCCATAACATTAAATGAAGACATATTTAAGGCAAGTGTATGTTGTTTGGTCTTTAGGGAGATGCCAAATCCTGGTACACCAAAAGAACTGTATTATTTATTCTGGGTTTATTTATGATTTAAATCTCTGCTTGATTTGGTCTTCATTTGTGAAATCTGGATTTATTTACATGTATCTGAACATTTTCATAGCTTAGTAATTTACCAAGTAAATTATCTGCTCAGAACCAATCACATATTAACTATCCCACACCTGTGACTTAAGCTGGCCTTAGAGTTAGCATCTGATTTCCCTAGCACTCATGCTTTCCAGATGGTTATTTGGCAAATAGAAACATATCTGAGTCCCTAGGAAATAAAGAATGCTTCTAAGTGTTATCAAACCTATTTTGGAAATGTGAGCTCTTGATAAAATTGCCTTTTGGCTCTTTGTTCTATTACTTTACATGTCAGTTGCATAGTCCTGCAGAGTTACAGAATAAATTCTTTGCTGAATAGAGTAAGTGATGCTTTTTCTCTTAATTCTCTGCTCAATTATTAGTCAGTGTTCTCATAGGACTCTGATTGAGTGAAAAAAATTATTAGTTTAGAGCCAAAGAAAGCATGTGACTGAATTGTAATCAGATGCTTGATAATGCAAACTAGAAGTTCACAGGAAGAACTGGGGGATCTAAGTGTAATATTTTTCTGCAACATTTAAAAAAATCAGATCGTCTGAATCAACACTGCTGTATAACAATAACTAAAATGACCCTTTTTACTAACAGTTCTAACAAGCACTCCTCCGCCCTTCTATGTGCTAGTCCAATTTGCTCTAAGAAATGGAATTGCTCAATAAACCTGGAGCCAACAGCTATTTGTAAAGCTGTGCTTATTTATGAATCTAAATCCCAAGCAATAGTCTCCTTCTCCTCTGTCATATTTCTCAGAGACTATATCTATATCACCGTCTACTTCACATGAGCCATAGAGGCTTGATAAATTCTCAAAGTCTCTGATGTCCAGATAACCATCCACAAAACGCACCTGTCCTCTCAGAGACAAGCATGATGGACGCAGAGAGAGGGGATAAGACACAGTGAAGGTTTAACTTTAAAGCCAATTCTTTTAAGGAAATATTATTTTATGATAGTCATTAAACTGAATCAATACAATATGTTTTATATGATTCTTCATAAATTTCAAACTCTTCATTTTTCACTGTATTATTTTTGAGTTTCACAAGAACCAAAGATGTACATAGCACATAAGTAATGATAGTCCCATTTTACATATAATATTAACACATTTATACAGCATCTCATACACTCCTGTTTAGTATGTGTTTAGTATTTGCCTGTTTGGAGTGTGCTATGCTGGTGAATTCATTTAGTCCTTAAAGCTTCAACTCTGAGAAAGTTCTATTATTATCCCCCTTTACATTTAACGAGGGAACCAAGGCACAGAAAGTAGATAACTTCTCAACATCCCACACCTGGAATGGTAGAATAGGGAAACAACCTAAGTAAACTGACTCCACAGATGTTCATTTTGACCTTTGCATTGTACTGACTTTCACATAACAAGTAAAGAAACTAGGGCCTCATGAAAGTGTGATTTTTTTTTTTTTTTTTGCATTGCTACATAAGCAGTAATATCATGTGTCTAGTCTAGAGTTCAGCCTGCAACCATGAAATTAAAAGATGCTTACTCCTTGGAAGGAAAGTGATGACCAACCTAGATAGCATATTAAAAAGCAGAGACATTACCTCGCCAACAAAGGTCCGTCTGGTCAAGGCTATGGTTTTTCCAGTGGTCATGTATGGATGTGAGAGTTGGACTATAAAGAAAGCTGAGCACCGAATAATTGATGCTTTTGAACTATGGTGTTGGAGAAGACTCTTGAGAGTCCCTTGGACTGCAAGGAGATCCAATCAGTCCATCCTAAAGGAGATCAGTCCTGGGTGTTCATTGGAAGGACTCATGCCGAAGCTGAAACTCCAGTACTTTGGCCACCTGATGCGAAGAGTTGACTCATTGGAAAAAAGCCCTGATGCTGGGAGGGATTGGGGGCAGGAGGAGAAGGGGACGGCAGGGGATGAGATGGTTGGATGGCATCACCGACTCGATGGACATGAGTTTGAGTAAACTCCAGGAGTTGGTGATGGATAGGGAGGCCTGAGGTGCTGCGATTCATGTGGTCGTAAAGAGTCGGACACGACTGAGCGACTGAACTGAACTGAACTGAACTGAACTGAACTGTCTAGAGTTCTTGTCTTCTAATTCTTATTAGGAGAGATTACAAAGTTTAAAAAGCATATTGCAAAGTTCTTAATAAAAAAACTGTCTGTTTTCTTCAAGTCAAAAAAAGTGCTTTAATTTCTAGATGGATGTCATTCTTTTGATCAAGGAAATGATATTTAGGAAAGTGGGACCCAAACAGCAAATTTTTTGCAATGATAGAGTATGCATTTGTTCATAATATGTTCTAAAGTAAACTACAGAGGCTACCTGAGTAAAACTACAAAGGATAAATCCTAGTTAAGAGGACTAAATTGATTCATTTTTTAACAAAGATTTACCAAAGTCCTACTTATACCAAGCATGCTTCTTCGAGGTTGCACTGTGTTAGTGAACAAAAGATCCTGCCTTTGTGTAAGTCTACAGGCAAGAAAATGGAGGGATATAATAAAGCAAAATAAAACAAAACCACAGTAAATAAGGAAATTGTAAGGCAGTAGGGATTATAGAAAAAAGAAAAGTGTCAAGTATGGTAATAAGGAATCAGAAATTCAACGTGGTTGATGCTAATGGAATGGCTGTAGTTTTTAGCAGAGTATTAAGATTAGGTTTGACAACTGTGGTGATAAAGGCAGTCATGCAATTTTCTAGGGGAGCAACACTTGAGAAAATGGGAGCAACTTATTACAAACAGTGGTAATGACTGGCATATTCAAGAAATACTAAAATGACCAGCAGGGCCAATTATATAATTTATGTAAAATTAAAGTGTTAAGAATTTTAAGGTGGTTACAAGGCAGAATTACAGTTGTGGGGTCCCTTTGAGCAAACGCTCCTGTATAATGACATAAGCTGTATGTCCATGAAGCTGGTCACATGAGTGACTTGGGAGATGAGATTAGAAAGATGAAGAAAGGGCAGATCTTGTAGTATTACTACTATTAAGACAATAAAGACAGTGTTTGCTTTTACTCTGAGTGAAGTGTGGAGCTACTGGATGATTTGAGTAAAAGAGAAATATGGTTTGATTTAAAGTTTTAAAAAGACCTGCCACTGCTGTTTTGAGATTAGAATGCAGATCAGTCAGGGCAGAGGCAGGAATAAGTTGCATTAACAACTAATTATTGTTTGGGTTGGATAATACTTTAAGAAACTAGATATTTTTTCGTGATATGCTTAATTACTCTAACATATATATAAGTGTGAAGGTATATATAGTGGTATTAATGTATATTAATAGGACTGGTTCAGAGTAAAACAGAAATGTTTGGTTTTATGTAAATTGATTGCAAGAGATAAAAATTAGATTAGTTATGGAAGAAGGTTAAATATCTGATGGGATGGCATTATATTTAGTATAAACTTTCAGATATGGAAATCTCATATTAGGTTTTAGTTTTGTCTGTAACATGAATACACATTTGTTGTTGTTGAGTTGCTAAGTTGTGTCTGGCTCTTTGTGATCCCACAGATTGTAGCACACCAGGCTTCCCGTCTTTCATTATCTCCCAGAGTTGGCTCAAGCTCATGTCCATTGAGTCGGTGATGCCATCCAACCACCTCATTCTCTGTTGTCTCCTCCTCTTGCCCTCAATCTTTCCCATCATCAGAGTCTTTTCCAATTTAAAAATATATAATAAATGAGAACATATGCATTGTCACTGATAGTAATTGTAAATGAGATAATTATAGTTGAAAAGATTTTTGGAGATTACATCCTATGAAAGTGTGTGTGTGTGTGTGTGTGTGTGTGTGTGTGTGTGTGTGTGTGTGTGGTTGTGACTCTTAAAGGTATTGCTGAGCATTAACACTTGCCTTAGTCCCTGCTTCATGCATTATGAATGATACATTTTTAATAATAATTTGATTATGCTAGCTTCACAGTTAAACTAAGAACTTTTGTGTATACGCATATATTCTGGGTACATATACAAAATTTAGATTTACAGAAGGTCAAATGGCAAAATGCCAAAAACATAAATAATTCATCCTTTAAATTTTTTGGCAATTTAATATGCATTGGATGTTGAAATTCTATTATTGTAAAGTGATAAAAATTTCCAGAGTTAATTACAGTAAGAGATTCTTCAAATAAAACTGGAAGAGTTTATTACTTTCAAAAACAATAAACAGGTGGCTGTATACAAACAGCCCAGCATCTCTGAGAACTTACTATCAAAAATAGGCCAGGTTGGGATCCTGGAAAGATTGATGCAATAATTGAATGGTTGGTGAATCTCCTCCAATCTCCTAATTTAAAAGAAACTAACTGACCGATCAAACCACCAAAACAACAGCAAAAAACCTCCACCCCAATCCTACCAAACATTAATACAGAAAAACTGGAAACCCCAAGGAAAATATCTATATAAAAATCTAGTGATGGTATGGTTTCAGGAACTCAAAAATATATGTGTGGTGTCAAATCTACAAGACTCACATGAAATCAGAAACTGCAGAAAAGAAACTAAAGAGAAAAACTCTTACAGCTCTGGGACCTGAGGAATCCGCAAGCCACAAAAGATAATCACTGCCAAGTGTCCCAGTTCAAACTGAGAAGAGCATCCAAAACTGAGAGGGAGTTTTCAGGCCTAAATTTATGAGTGATTGAAAGGAGGCTGCCGGAAGAAAGGACTGAAGCTATCTGAGCCCTGTGAAATTTAAGAAACAAACAGACAAAAATGTTGTAAAAAACCCAAGCTTACATCAGGATAAGACCCTACATTGAGGAAAAAGTGTTGAAGTATGATGAAAATGAAGACAAAGAAGGCGCAGAGAAAAAAGGGAGAGATGCCTCCAAAATGCATGTGAATGTTTGATTATTTTATGAAAATAACAGAAGAAAAAAATCTCTAGAGTGATAGAGGTAATATCCATATGAATATTCACAAATAGTGTCTTAAAAAACACAGGAACACTAATCTCACTTAAAAATGAGCAACTGATAAATACTTTTGGTTGATTTCCATAGAGATTGCTGTTGCTTAGTCGCTAAGTTGTGTCCAACTCTTTTGCAAACCAGTGGACTGTAGTCCACCAGGCTCCTCTGTCCACAGGATTTCCCAGGCAAGAATACCAGAGTGGGTTGCCATTTCTTTCTCCTGGGGATCTTCCCGACCCAGACATCAAATCTGTATCTAATGCATTGGCAGGCAGATTCTTTACCACCGAGCCACCAGGGAAGGCCCCTATTAGTACAGAGAAATAAAAGAAAAATAAAAATCAGAATAATATCCCCCCAAAAACTGAAGGTCTAACAGAAAGTCCTGCTCAATAAACAGTTTTCAAAATATCTTAATATTTCAAGTGGTGGTAAAATTAATATAAAAATAATACAAACTCTGAAAGAACAATTTAAGTCATAAATAAAATAAAATAAATATATTTGAACAAATATATGAAAGGTATATGACAGGAAATGCATAGAAAAAACTTAGAAAGTCATCTCAGAATGAAGCCTGAATTGGAACAGAAATAAACATGAATAATGCCATAAGAAATACAAAATGCTGAAAACTGGACATTTAGCATTTTTAAATAATATAAAAATAAATTCAATGGATTTGAGAAAAATCATTAGATTTAGAGGATAATCTCCTTGAGTTTGCTCAAACTCATGCTCGTTGAGTCAATAATGTCATCCAACCATCTCATCCTCTGTCACCTCCTTCTCCTCCTGTCCTTAATCTTTTCCAGCATCAGAGTCTTTTCCAATGAGTCGGCTCTTCGCATCAGGTGGCCAAAGCACTGGAGCTTCAGCTTCAGCATCAGCTCTTCCAATGAATATTCAGGACTGATTTCCTTTAGGATGGACTGGTTGGATCTCCTTGCAGTCCAAGGGACTCTCAAGAGTCCTCCATAGCACCACAGTTCAAAAGCATCAATTCTTTGCTGCTCAGCCTCCTTTATGGTCTAGCTCTCACATCCATACATGGCTACTGGGAAAACCATAGCTTTGACTATATGAACTTTTGTTGGCAAAATATATGTCTCTGTTTTTTAATATGCTGTCTAGGTTTGTCATACGTTTTCTTCCAAGAAGCAAGCAAAATTGTTATAGTATTTGGATTTCTTGATACATTTAAATAGTGCTTAAAGACAGAACTTCACAATGAAATAAGCATGTTATTTTCAATTATTTAAAGTTTATCAAAATATTAGCTGTCTTCCTAAAATGTGCAAGAGAGTAGATATTTATTTAATAAATATTTAGTTATGCAAATTTTTTCTTGAAAATCATTGTTCATAAGAACCTGGGGCAGTAGATTAAATGATTTAACATGGTTAATATAGAAAGAAGAAGAAATTTAGTCTGTTACAATTATTTTTGTAGAAGATAATGGTGTCAGTGTTCCTTGAAACTCTGACAGACATGGAGAAGGATCAAATTATTTTAAAGAAATTATTAGTAGGATTCAGGGCCATACAGAACATAAACATTTTTAAAATGAATAATATATCAAATGTCGCCAAGTTTTCTAGATAGGGAATCTAGAAAGTCATATGAAAAAAGCTCATTGACAGAATTGGGTTAGCTGGAAAGCAAATGCATCTTGGAGAACAAAATGGAAGGGTTAAATTTTGCACATAGTGAATTTGAGGTGACAATCAACAAAGCTTTTTGCATATACAAGTAAGAACTTCAGACTATACATATAAATATGAAGTTATTTTTAGAGACATAAATAATGATAATCTAAAATTAGGTAAGGCTCCTGAAAGGCTAGATGAAAAAAAAAGTAGAGCAGATTTCTAAAATGAAGTAATGTCCTATATTTTTAGCCAATGGCACCTTTTAGGAGTAAAGATTTGCTGAATTATGGGGTGATGTACAGGACATAGATTTGAAATGTGTCTTAGATTACTAAGTGTCTAAGTAAGCATTCTTACCAAAAAAAATATTTCATCAAGGTTGCTGCTGGCAAATCATATGAATGCCCAGGTCTCAATTATATTTTAACTTCAGAGATTATAATAAAGTTATCTTAAGATTGTAGGAATGGGAGGAAGGAAATGCACCCAAATATGTAACAAGTTCTTTATCTTTGTATATAAAACTAAAATACTAGCTATTTTTTTTATTGCAGTGTTGTCTATTTTATAAGAAAATGTAAGAAAACAGCCTAAGGCTGTGTGAACCCAATGTCAAAACAAATTGAAAAATCCAGTATGAAAACAGCAAAGTTGTACACTTATTTTAAGTAACTGCACTAGAATTTTAATATTTTTTCTCATTCTTGGATGGAATTCTAATAAGCTAAAATATCTAGTTACTGTATATGTTCTTTAGTATTGTATAAAATTTTGTTATTAATTTCTCTGCACATGTTAAACTTTGCAGTGTTCAAACATACTGTGCTGGGTGAGTTCCATACTCAAATTTTTTATTTGAAATTTTAAATATTCATTCATATTATATGATAGCCTATTTCCTATAGTGGACTTCCCTGGTGACTCAGACGGTAAAGCGTCTGCCCGCAATGCGGGAGAGCCAGGTTCGATCCCTGGGTTGGGAAGATCCCCTGGAGAAGGAAATGGCAATCCACTCCAGTTACCCTTGCCTGGAAAATTCCATAGACTGAGGAGTCTGGTAGGCTACAGTCCATGGGGTCGCAAAGAGTTGGACATGACTGAGCGACTTCATTTCACTTCACATTTCCTATAGTAGGCTATGAACAACTCATTTTTAGTTATGAAAATATTATCATCAGTTGGAATGTTTCTATTTTTAAATATTTCTATAATTAAATATTTATATAATTTAAATATTTCTATAATTAAATATTTAAATATTAAATATAGAAACATATTTAAATATTTAATATATTAATTAATTAATGTATTAATGTATTAAATATTTAATATATATTAAATATTTAAATAATAAATAAATATATATTAAATATATTTAAATATTAAATATGTGAGTCATATTACTTAAGAATGTAATTAAAAGGTAGATTGCAAAGTTCCATTCTACAGGGAGGAAGTTCATAAAGCTTAACAGTTACACAGCCCACAGTGTAGACCCTAAAATCTTTTCCATTATCAAAGTGAAACAGAATTTATCAAAATATCAGAAAAAACATGAGCTATCATTTGGTCTAATAACAGGAAATATGAGGAAAATTAACTGTTAGCTTCCTCCCAGATAAAGGAACATGATTTGGGTAAATCAAGTCTGTCTATCTATCTATCTATCTATCTATCTATCTATCTATCTATCTATCATCTATCTATCTATATATTGATCCATCCATATGTCTATCATTTATCTAAAAGTCTATCTGTGTCTAACTACCTACATAAATAAATAATATGCCATGCCCAGAAATTTATAAATTTCTATAAAAGCATACATGCAATTTTTTCTCTTTATTTGAAATTATTTTATCTAGAATAATGAGATTGTTTTTATAAAATAACCAGCCACAGACTATCTTGAACTATAACATGTCAGATTAAATATTATCTTAAAAATTCTCTGAAATCTCAGCTCCTATATAACATAGCTTACATAATAATATGTACAGAATTACACTTTTATCATGTACTTGTTGGCTGCTCTTTGTCTATGGATTTGTTGCTCATAATTAGGGCTTAAATTTCAAGAGAGCAAGAATGCAAAGAGAGAGATAAGTGGTAAGAAGCATAGTGTTCACTCATTTAGTGATATAAATATCTAGAAATATATACTGTTTGCTAAACAATTCTCTATCATTTTAGTTACTTTTTCTATTCTTCCACATACCTCAGGATTTTTGTGTTCAGAATTTTCCATTTTGGGAATAGTTTCAGAGACCTGTTAACTTATAAGACCCAGTTTCACTGATAGATGAGATAGATAGTTGTCAAGAATTGACAAATGAGATGATAGTTGTCAAGAACTGGATTTTTCAAGATCCAACTAAGTGTTAATATTATATATAAGGGTCTGATGTGGTAAGCTAGAGAAGGGAATGGCAACCCACTCCAGTACTCTTGCCTAGAGAATCCCAGGGACAGAGGAATCTGGTGGACTGCTGTCCATAGGGTTGCACAGAGTCAGACACAACTGAAGTGACTTAGCAGCAGCGGCAATGTTGTAAGATTTTCAGATTTCTCAATAGAAATAAGAAGGCTGAATTTTTAAATAAAATATGCAATTAGAAGCATTTTGTTAAAATTAAATTTAAAATCAAAGAAAATATTTTTAAATGCATAATTCTCTCACTTCAGTTGCTCAGTCATGTCTGACTCTTTACAACTCCATGGACTATAGCCCACTAGCCTCCTTTGTCCATGGGATTTTCCAGTCAAGAACACTGGAGTGGGTTGCCATTTCCTCCCCCAGGAAATCATCCAGACCCAGGGATCAAACCTGCGTCTCCGGCATCTCCTGCATTGGCAGGTGGATACCTTACCACTAAGCCACCTGGTATGTATGTATATTTTGTATCTGCATTACAATTTCCACCTATCATCTTAATAGATTTCCCTCTTACTTTGAATGAAGCTCTATAGAGCCAGGAATTTTTATTGCTATATACAAAAGGAAAAGCAAATATAACTAAAGAGTCATTTTCCTGCTTTTGGCCATAATGGTATAAATAGTACTGAAATATTAGTCCTCGCAATTAATACCTATAATTTTTGTATATCTTTGCATGGAATTCATGTTTGAAGAATGTTTTCAATGAATATACAATTGTGGTTTGACACTTGTTTTCTTTTCCATGTTGTAAAAAATGCTATGACAGCGTCATAAACAAATACACATTATATAAGATATTAAAGAAAATTGTTTAGGTTGAAGAAATTGAAATTCAGGAAGGAATAAAAAGCACAGGAAATGATCATTATGTTGTAAACATAGAATGCTTTATACTTTACACTTTTCTTCCCAATGTTTTTCTAATTTAGTCTTTCAAACAATCATTATAACAAGGCACTGTGGGTTTTGCAATGCATATAGAAGGTATATATAGTAAAAATAACACAATGGAATGAAGGTAAAAGGAACTATATGGTTCATTTGCAGTCTTTTTCACTTACGTGCAGTGGTAAAATATAATGTAAATGCTACTTGTTAATGATAAGTTTAAAACACATATTATAATCCCTAGATAACCTAGGAAAAAATCCAAGAGAAAGAAGGAAAGGTGCGGAAAAGATGAGGAAAAGCTGGAAAAAAGGAAATTGTAAAAATAATAAAAATAAACTAAAATATGTTAATAATTTCAACCAAAATCAATATTGTAAAATAATTAGCCTCCAGCTAATAAAAATAAATGAAAAAAAATAAAATAATAAAATCAAAGTAAAGTAAACATCTGCAAATTCCTATTTTACTTAAGGATGCTATATTTGTAATTAAAATTTCTCCAACCAAGGTAACATCAGACCAAGTAAATTAACTCTAAAGATTTTGAAACAACATTACAAAAGAAATTCATATAAGAATTCTTTCAGAAAATGGAAGAGGAAACATTTTCCATCTCCTTTTCTGAAACCAATATAATGGTGTTAAAATTAATCAAGATAGTAAAAGAATTAAGAATTATGATGAGCAAAGGTACCTCATAAATAAAATACAAAAACCCTAGGGAGCATATTAGCATATCAAATCAGTAACATATAAAATAAACATCATGACTAAGTGGGTTTTCCCCAGGAAAAGTAGCTTAATATTAAGAAAAAAAAAATCAAGCAAAGTAACTCACCAAAATAAAGGAGAAAAGAAAATGAAAATTAGATACAGAAACACATTTGACATATTTAGCATTAATTTATAATATAAATTGTCAATAGAGGGAAAAATGTTCTTGGTCTGATAAAGAGCATTTGTAACAAACTTACAGCTAACATCATACTTACTGTGGTTTAGTTGCTAAGTCATGTCCAACTCATGGGACGCCATAGCCCGTAGCCCGCCAGGCTTTTCTGTCCATGAGAATTTCCAGGCAAGAATACTGGAGGAGGTTGCCATTTCCTTCTCCCGGGGATCCTCCCCACCCAGGAATCGAACTCTGGTCTCCTGCACTGCAGGCAGATTCTTTACTGACTGAGCTAACAGGGAAGCCCTTCATACTTATTGGTGACATCAGATATTTCTCCCTTAAATTTGGAACAAAGTAAGGATGTCTTTATTACATTGTAATATATGTCCTTATCTGCATTGAAGAAAGAAAAAAAAAAAGATTAAAAAAAAAAACTCTGGAACAGAAGTAACAAAATTGTCCTTAATTTCAGACATAAAATTTTTGTAGGAAGTTCTATAAAATTCATAAAACTACTACTAACACTTAATGCAAATTAGCATGGTTGAATGATAGAAAATAAACAACCATCAATTCTGATTCTATACACTAGCTTCAAACAAAGAGAAAATTAGATTTTTAAAACGGGACACGTAAAAAGCATCTAATTCATGTCAATGTATGGCAAAAACCACTACAATATTGTAAAGTAATTAGCCTCCAACTAATAAAAATAAATGGGGGGGGGGAACATATAAATAAGAAACTATTTAGGAAGAAACAACAGATTACATGTCCTCTACACCAAACACAATGAAACTATTGAAAGAAATGAATGAACACTAAATAAAGTGATTTATTTAGGATGGAAATATAAGGATGGATAAGGACGGAAAGATAAGATACTGTAAAGATGTCAATTTTCTATAAAACAGTTTATAGACAGTTCAATGTTTTCCCACAGTGACTTTAAGTTCAGTTCAATTGCTCAGTCGTGTACTCTTTGCCATCCCATGGACTGCAGCACGTCAGGCTTCCCTGTCCATCACCACCTCCTGGAGCTTTCTCAAACTCATGTCCATCAAGTCAGCGACCCCATGCAACCATCTCACCCTCTGTCATCACCTTCTCCCACTTTCAATCTTTCCCAGCATCAGGGTCTTTTCCAATGAGTCAGTTCTTCGCATCAGGTGGCCAGAGTATTGAAGTTCCAGCTTCAGCATCAGTCTTTCCAGTGAATATTCAGGACTGATTTCCTTTAGGATGGACTGGTTGGATCTCCTTGCAGTCCAGGGACTCTCAAGAGTCTTCCCCAAAACCACAGTTCCAATTCCACAGTGTCAATTCTTCAGCTCCTAGCTTTCTTTATAGTCCACTCTCACATCCTTACATCACCACTGGAAAAGCCATAGCTTTGACTAGATGGACCTTTGTCTTCAAAGTAATGTCTCTGCTTTTTAATATGCTGTCTAGGTTGGTTATAGCTTTTCTTCCAAGGAGCAAGTGTCTTTTAATCTCATGGCTGCAGTCACCATCCACAGTGATTTTGGAGCCCCCCAAAATAAATTCTGTCACTGCTTCCATTGTTTTCCCATCTATTTGCCATGAAGTGATGGGACCAGATGTCATGACCTTAGTTTTCTGAATGTTAAGTTTTTTGAATGTTGAGTTTCAAGTCAGCTTTTTCACTCTTCTCTTTCACTTTCATCAAGAGGCTCTTTAGTTCCTTTTCACTTTCTAGGGTGTTGTCATCTGCATATCTGAGGTTATTGATATTTCTCCAGGCAGCCTTGATTCCAGCTTGTGCTTCATCCAGCCTGGCATTTTGCATGATGTACTCTGCATATAAGTTAAATAAGCAGGGTGACAATGTATAGCCTTGACATGCTCCTTTCCTGATTTGGAACCAGTCTGTTGTTCCAAGTCCTGTTCTAACTGATGCTTCTTGACCTGCATACAGATTTCTCAGGAGACAGGTCAGGTGGTCTGGTATTCCCATTTCTTTAAGAATTTTCCAGTTTGTTGTGATCCACACAGTCAAAGGTTTTGGCATAGTCAATAAAGCAGAAGTAGACATTTTTCTGGAACTCTCTTTTTTTTTTTGATTATCCAGCAGATGTTGGCAATTTGATCTCTGGTCATTCTGCATTTTCTAAATCTGGCTTAAGCATCTGGAAGTTCACGGTTCAAGTACTGTTGAAGCCTGGCTTGGAGGATTTTGAGCATTACTTTGCTAGCGTGTGAGATGAGTGGAATTGTGTGGTAGTTCTGAACATTCTTTGGCATTGCCTAAGAATTGTGATTTTACTGAGATATAATTGACATACAGTTAAATCCATAATTCAAAGTGTAGAATTTTTAGGTTCTTACTTTATCCACAGAGTTGGCAACCATACACAAAATGTAATTTTAGAACATCATTTTCACCTCAAATGTAAGACCCATACTGAATAGCACCCATACCTTCCCACTCACATGCCCCTGAAAATTCATAGTCTACTTTCTGTCCCGGTGTATCTGCTTATTCTGGACATTTCCTGTAAGTGCAGTCAACAACATGTGGTTATTTGTAAATCCATTCTTTCATTTTGCAAACATTTCAAAGTACATATTGTACTATGTATAAGTGCTCCATGCTTTTTCACTATCCAGCTTTTTGTTGTAAAGATGAAAATGGCCACAAAGAAAACAACCAGATTTGAGCTCTAGAATTCCATATCTCAGCTTCTAAATAGCAATCTCTACTAAAAGGAATTAAATTTTAGAGGATGCCTGATTTCTACAGTAAGACAGAGGAATAAAAGTTGAGACAGGAGCCTCATGTTGTGTCAAAAAGAAATGAAATTTCAAGTATCATGGAGACTTTTCAGAAATTATTGTGATGAGGTTTGCAATGGATAAATCTGGAACAACTTGCACATCAAAATAAACATTTATTGAATTTCATCTCACTAAATGCAAGAAAAATCCATCAGACTTACTTTTATACACAGATGAATAGATGCAGAGAAGCAGCATTTCCTCCCAAAATAATGACAAAAAGCTCATATAGAAAGAATAAAGAAGTTAGAAAATTATCAGCAGGTATTAAAAATTATAAAAGATAAAAAGAATAGTTTTATCATTGACTAGAAAGTTTAGAAGTTGCCATTTTCATCTTTGTGACAGAAAAAGTTGGATAAACTGAAAATCAGCTTTTCTTAGACCTAGAGAAAAGTGATGAGACTTGGACATGCTACTACTCCCAAATCTGGAGAAACAGTCAAGTTCAAAGAGATACAGCTAAGATTTGCTTAATTGTATCAGAAGCCATAAATTGGTAGAAATCAACTTGAGAGTGAAAAATTCCTGGAGGCTGGAATTTTAAGAGAGACCCATCACATTAGTTTGATTTACATACAGGAACCATGGCTTGCATAACTCAATGAAGCTATGAGCCAGGCTCTGCAGGGCCAGCCACCCAAACAGATAGGTCACAGTGGAGAGTTCTGATAAAGTGCGGTCCACTGGAGGAGAGAAGGACAAATCACTCCAATATTCTTGCTGCGAGAACCCCCACAAAGAGTTAGACATGACTTAGTGACTGAACAATGACAGGAACCACCCTAGATTCTCACAGAGTATCCGAGGAAAATCCCCTCCTGACTATAACGGGAGGAGGAGGAGAGTTATTACTGTAATAAGTTCAGAATCTTCTCCATAAGAAGGTCTACTGTCTAAAAGGTGGAAATTTAATTAGAAACTATAGATTGCCCTCTTTCCCATCCTTACTACTACCACAGCAGTGGATTACAGGTAGAAAAGCAGCAAGGTGTTAATTCTCCCTGAAGAGTACTTAGGGAAGCCCCAAATCAAGAGAAGAGACATAACATGGACAAAAACATAATGTGAAGCCTCTGGACTCTATAGGTAGAACAAATATTAATGGAGCCCACGACTAATGAAATTAACATAAATCCTTACATAACAGACCAGTTTACCTTAGTTCCTATTAATGCATACATATTTGCCTTTCAAGAGAAAATTACAAGCTATGCCAAAACACAATAAACAAAAGCAATCTGAGATGACAAAGAAATCATCAGAAGCAAAATCAAATGTGGCACAGACTTTGGAATTCCTAGATAAATAATTTATTAAGAGTTCTAATGGGAAAAGTAGACATGTACGAACAAGTGAGTAAAGTAAGCAGAGCAATGAAAAGAAAAAAGAATTCACCTAAAATACTACAAGTCAAAAATTTTTCTAAAAAATAAATAAATAAAATAAAAAGTGCTTATAGCATTATGATGTACTCTACTCTACTAAATTTGATGTGGCAGATTGGGTAAGCGTGAGTATAGGTCAGTGAAAACACTCCAAACAGAAATGCAAGGAGAAAACAAGACAGAAAAAAATTAAAATCCAAGAATGGGGGGTAGCTTCACACTTTGTGACATATTTATAATAGAACTACCAGGAAGGAAAGAAAAATAAAATAGTAGCAAAAAATATTTAAAATTAAAACGGACAAGAACAGATACCAAGCTACAAATCCAGGAGGCTTGGAGAACACCAAAGAGGAAAATATTAGCCCCGAAGTACCTCCCCAGCTTAATAAAAAAAATAGATAAAAATAAAAATCTAGGCTTATCTTGTTCACATGGAAGAAAAATGAAGACAGAGGAAATATTAAATGAAGCAAGAAATGGGAGAAATTTACATAGAGGAAGACAGATAAAAATGATAGTAAACAAGCAAGAAGAGAATAGAGTGAAATATTTTGTGTTGATAAAAAAATAAATGCAAATATAAAATATTTTATCTACTATTAAATATACCTACAAACAAATGGAAATATATTAAAAAACTGGAGGGTCTGAATAAAATGTGTGTGGGAATTCCTCCTTATTTGTGTATCTTTTGGAAGTTTAAAATTATATCAAAGAGTTTAAAAAACTAAATCAATGTAGAAAACAACCTCCAAAAAAAAAAAAAAAAAATCCATCCTTCCAACTCATGACCCCAGAGGATTAGACAAAAAGAAATGCAGAGAGCTCAATTTTGGAGGGCAGATTTCCCCAAAGAAAGGAATATGACCATGTATATTAAATAATAGTGCACGGGTAAGTCACTGCGGAGGTGAGAAGTACTTTAGCTAGAACTATGGCAAGGTGGAAAAGAGGTTTAATTTGGGTGTTTGCTTGACAATTGTATCTATCTTTTTCTTGCCACCAACACATCTGATATTCTGGATATACCCCAGAAGACTGTAAGAACAAAAGAAGAGTAATGCTCCTTTTATATTCAGATATAGGCACATCTCACTTCATTGTGGTTTGAGGATACTGCGCTTTTTACAAATTGAAGGTTTGTGGCAGTTCTACACCAGTAAATCTATCAGCATCATTCGTCCAACAGCATTTTTCCAATTTGTGTCTTTGTGTCAATTTTAGTAATCTGTGTGATATTTCAAAGTTTTTCATTATTATTATACTTGTCATGGTGATCTGTGGTCAGTGGTCTTTGATGTTACTACTACAACTAGCTGAAGGTTAACATTTTTTGGCAATAAAATATTTTTAAATTTTAAAATTAAATATTTTATTTTAAATAAAATATTTTTAAATTAAGGTAGTTACATTGTAAACAATAGAGTAGGAAAGACTAAAGATTGCTTGAAGAAAATTAGAGATATGAAGGGACCATTTCATGCAAAGATGGGCACAATAAAGGAAAGAAATGGTATGGACTTAACAGAAGCAGAACACATTTTTTTTTTTTTTCAGAAGCAGAACACATTAAGAGGAGGTGGCAAGAATACATAGAAGAACTATAAAAAAAAGATCTTCATGACCCAGATAACATTATGGTGTGATAACTCACCTAGAGCCAGACATCCTGGAATATGAAGTCAAGTGGGCCTTAGGAAACATCACTAAAAACAAAGTTAGTAGAGGTGATGGAATTCCAGTTGAGATATTTCAAATCCTAAAAGATGATGCTGTTAAAATGCTGCACTTAGTATGCCCACAAATTTGGAAAACTCAACAGTGGCCATAGGACTGGAAAAGTTAGGTTTTCATTCCAATCCCAAGGAAAGGCAATGCCAAAAAAAGTGCTCAAACTACTGCTCGATAGCACTCATCTCACATTCTACCAAAGTAATGCTCACAATTTTCCAAGACAGGCTTAAACAGTATGTGAATTGTGACGTTCCAGATGTTCAAGCTGGATTTAGACAAGGCAGAGGAACCAGAGATCAAACTGTTAACATCCATTAGATCGTCAAAAAGGCAAGAGAGTTCCATAAAAACATCTGCTTCTGATTTATTGACTACACCAAAGCCTTTGAGTGTGTGAATCACAACAAACTGTAGAAAATTCTTAAAGAGATGGGAACACCAGACCACCTGACCTGTCTCCTGAGAAATCTGTATGCAGGTCAGGAAGCAACAGTTAGAACTGGACATGGAACAAAAGACTGGTTCCAAATAGGAAAAAGAGCACGTCAAGGCTGTATATTGTCACCTTGTTTATTTAACTTCTATGCAGAGTACATCATGAGAAATGCTGGGCTGGAAGAAGCACAAGCTGGAATCAAGATTGTCAGAAGAAATATTAATAATCTCAAATACACAGATGACACCACCCTTAAGGCAGAAAGTGAAGAAATACTAAAGAGCCTCTTGATGAAAGTGAAAGAGGAGAGTGAAAAAGTTGGTTTAAAACTTAGCATTCAGAAAACTAAGATCATGGCATCTGGTCCCATCACTTCATGGCAAATAGATGGGAAAACAGTGGAAACAGTGACAGAGTTTATTTTTTGGGGGCTCCAAATCACTGCAGATGGTGATTGCAGCCATGAAATTAAAAGATGCTTGCTCCTTGGAAGAAAAGCTATGACCAACCTAGACAGCATATCAAAAAGCAGAGACATTACTTTGAAGACAAGGTTCCATCTAGTCAAAGCTATGATTTTTCCAGTAGTCATGTAAGGATGTGAGAGTTGGACTATAAAGAAAGCTGGGAGCTGAAGAATTGATGCTTTAGAACTGTGGTGTTGGAGAAGACTCTTGAGAGTCCCTTGGACTGCAAGGAGACCTAACCAGTTCATCCTAAAGGAAATCAGTCCTGAATATTCATTGGAAGGACTGATGCTAAAACTGAAACTCCAATACCCTGGCCACCTGATGCGAAGAACTGACTCATTGGAAAAGACTCTGATGCTGGGAAAGATTGAGGGCAGGAGAAGGGGACGCCAGAGGATGAGATGGTTTGATGGCATCCTGATTCAATGGATATGAGTTTGAGTAAGCTCCGGGAGTTGGTGATGGACAGGGAATCTGGCGTGCTGCAGTCCATGGGGTCACAAAAAGCAGACATGACTGAGCAACTGAACTGACTGATTTACATTGTTCTTTTAGACACAATGTTCTTCCACTCTTAATAGGCTACAGAATAATTCAAACACAATTTTTATGCACAGAAAAACCCAAATCTTGTGTGAGTCACTGTATTATGATGTTCACTTTATTGTCATGGTCTGGAACTGAACCAACAATGTCTCCCAGGTATGCCTGATCCTATTCTGACAAAAGGAAAAGGGAGAAAAATACGAGATGTTAACATGGACGTTGGAAAGGTTCTCTGAGAACTAGATCCCTCACCAGGCTTTCCAGGTGGTGCTAGTGGCAAGGACTCCACCTGCCAATGCAGGCAATGTAAGAGATTCAGCTTTGATCCATGGGTTGGGAAGATCCCCTGACGTAGGAAGTGGCAACCCACTCTGGTATTCTTGCCTGGAAAATTCCATGGACAGAGGAGCCTGGTGGTCCACAGGGTCTGAAAGAGTTGAATGCACAGCTGAGCACAGGTCACTCAGCATAACAAGAGGCACTGCCGAAGGGCAAACCTTCCTGTTTGAGCAAAACAGGTTCCTTTGTCTACACTCAGCGAGAATAGGCTAACTCACCTAGTCCATAAGCACACAATGAGTAAAGGCTTAAAGGTAAACTTTATATTATATTACCATATTTATTTTATGTAACTTGAACTTTATATACTGTCAAAAATCAAGTAATAAGAGTTGTTTTCAGGCAAAAATAAGTTTCAAACTTCTGAAAATTTTAAAAACGTTTGCACAAAGGGAGTTTCTATAAGTGACAATTTCTATTTTCATCTCATTTTGTAACTGATTATATAATAACAAAACCTGGTGATGTGAGCCAAAGGAACACTTTATTCATGCAATATAAATGATTTCTGAGCCACTCCATGCTTCTTCCTCTGCCATTCCTATTAGAAATAATTGGTATAATTCATGTATTCCTGGGAATCTTGTGATCCTACAAGTAACATTGTAATTATGACTTCAAATTTTCATAAAACTTTATCAAACCTGAAAACCTCCCACAATTCTATACTTGATTCTAACCACAGGTTGATTGTCTTTATTGTGATCTCAAAGGAGGAAAATACACTTAGTTGAAGGAATATTAGTAATCAGTTAATGAATGATATTTTCCCAATTTAATTATTTGTATATTTATAATCAATGATTATAATCAATTGAAAATATAAAAATCTTTCAGATCAGATATCATCTCTATGAAGAAAGTTGGGTTGCCATTTGTTTATGAAGTGGTAGTGCAGTAACCCATATAAATAAAAACCTTTTCCCTCAAGAAATCCCTATACTGAACTGTGAACTTTACCCTTAAAGGAGTGATATTTTTACTCATCTTTGTATTTACAGCATTGAGCACAGCATCTGACATGGCACATTTTGCGGACAAGATAGCTGAAGGAAAGGAAGAAGGAAAGACGTGAGAGAAGCCGGAGGGGAAGTGGTTGAGTGGGACGGTGGATCTTCTGAAGACGAGTAAACTAAATTTCATTTTTGAAGCAGTATTTTCAATATGAATGGCATAAATATTCCCAGGAACACTTGGTTAGTAGAATCTTTAATTCAAAGCAAAATCAAGAACCATGTGATCTTGAGGTTTATTCATAGGTAAGGTAAGTTGAGGAGCAAAATTCTTTGTTTTTGCAGTTAAAGACAACTCTGTGGTAAAAAAGATTTAGGAGCCTCAGGAAGCATGAAGGAGAGGGGCTCCCTCTGCACCACTAGCAAAGTCCCTCCTTCACTTCTGAAGGTACAAAATTTTAAGCTAGTGGTATTTTTCTCTCAACACTCAAATATTTCACTTCACTTTCTTCATGCTTGCATGGTTTCTGAGGAAAGGTCAGAGGTAATTCTCCTCTTTGCTTTTCTGTAGGTAAGAGTGTACTGCGTTTTCTTTCTTTAGCTCCTTTCAAACATTTTTTGCCTTTGATTTTTCTGTAAGTTAAATATAATGTGCCTAATTTCCATATAAAATAGCTATTTTGGGTATTTATTCTGGTAGTTGTTTTCTGAGCTTTCTGGAAATGTGATTTCAACTTGGGGAAATGTTTAATCATTGTTGCTTCAAGTATTTCTTATATTCTTATCTTCCTTCCCCTTTGATATTCCCATTATATTTATGCTACACTTTTTATAACTGCCCCAGTATTCTTGGATATTCTGTACAATTTTTTTCTTTTTTCTTTTTTCTTTTGAACATTTGAAATAACACATCCTCAAGCTCAGAGATTTTTTTCCTAACCAGGTCCAATCTACTACTGAGCCCATTTAAAAGCATTCTTCATTTATGTAATAGGTTTTTTTTTTTTTTTAATCTTCAGCATTTCTTTTTAATTAAAAAAATAAAATCTATTTCTCCTCGCATTACCCATCTGTTCTTACACAGTGTTTCTTTTACTCATCAGAGCCTTCAGCAGTGAATCATAGCTGTTTTAAACTCCCATCTGATGATTCCAAAATCCTTGCTATATCTGGTTCTGAGGCTTGCTATGGCTTTTAAAATTGTGCTTTTGCCTTTTGCTGTGTCTTGAAACTTTGTTCTTGATAGCTAGACATTAAGTACTGATGAAAGGAACTATCATAAATTGGACTTTAGTGACAGTGGTAGGATGTGGTGGAAGGGGATTTTCCTGGAATTCTATGACTCGGTCTCAGTCTAGTGATCCTGTGCCTAGACTGTGAACTTCATAGAACTCTCCTCACCTGGCCCAACTTGGGTGGGATGGGATGGCTGGAAGAGTCTGGAGCTGGGTTTTTACCTTCTCTTCATGGATGCTAGAATTGGCTAGAATTGGCTATTTCCCTCCCTCTAGATCAGTTGGACTATTTAAAACAAATAAAACCACTGGGTTAATCTCTGGTGGCTCAGACAGTGAAGTATCTGCCTGCAATGCAAGAGACCCGGGGTTCAATCCCTGGGATGGGGAGATCCCCTGGATAACAACCCACTGCAGAGAATTCCTAGACAGAGAATTCCATGGACAGAGGAGCCTAGCGGGCTATAGTCATAGGGCTGCAAAGAGCCAGACATGACTGAGTGACTAACACAATCTCTAGTAAAATATTTAAAATAGTTACTTTTCCCTCCCCTTGCTGGAATCATGAAGGGATTTTTGTCTGATATTTACATTGAGTACCAGGTCTGGCTCTTAGAGACAAAGCACAAAATCACAGCGGCCTCTCTGAGCAGCTTCCTCTGGAGTTTTTCACCCTCACACTTGTCCACACAGAGCCTCCTGCCATTTGTCAGATACAGTTTAGGTTTTCCTACACCAGCCCTGGTTCCCTCAGAGGTTTCTGCTCACGAGTTTGTGCTCCAGCATACTGTGATTCCCTGTATTCACCTCTCTCTAATTTTGGGGGCAGTGATTTCAATTATCTATCAGATCTAAGAGTTATGTTCTTTTAATGTATAAAAATATAGTCATATTTTAATATGCATTATATGTAAATGCATAAAATGTATACACATACTATCACTGTGTAGATTTTATTATGTATATTATGCATATATGCACTTCTAGTAAATATACATGCACACTTCTAATTAAATTTTATGTAATTTTAATGAAAATCAAAAAATATAACTCATATATTTTGATCTAACAACTTTCTAATCTGTTATGTTAGTCATATCACAGTACACAAATCTCTTGGCATCCATAAAGAATTCAATTATTTACCTCATATCTTTGATACTCCTTTGCTTTTGATAGCTTCAAATCTTAGAATTCCTCATGGAATATAGATTTCTTTGAAAATAGGCGAGAAAATAAAAAAAAACTGAGGGAATAAATTTTGGTATTTTCAAGCCCCAGGGATTACTGAAGCAGTATTTGTTAAGATATTATATATTATATTCACTGTTATCCTATGTTATCTAATAACAGATAACTTTAAGTCCTCTATGACTGTTTCTACAGGTATAAAGAAATGTTTAATTAGAATTCTAATTAAATTAGAATTTATTTTGTATGTTACAGCCATTGCTTCAAAATATAGTGTAATTAAGAAACATTTCTCCTTGCTTTTTTAAAAAAATAGAATCTTTTTCCACTTCCAATCCATAACCACCAAGCCTTTACTTGCTATTTTATACCTATTACAGAGATATAGCAAAAGGTTTTGTGTTTCTGTTTTCAAAGTCTCTGCCCAAGTAAATGTACATCCCCAAATAATGATAAGATAGAGACTTGTGTCTCTCATCTCAACGTTTGCCGTATCATTTATTTTCACCCTCTCGTGATGAAGTGGTCATCTTAGACCTTGATACATTTTTCTCTTTGAAGGTAAACTGCCTCTTTATGAATTATTCTTTCAGTAGAATACATGAATATACACTTAATTATTCCTGTTTTCAGCCTTTGATCATAATCTATGAAAGAGGAAGATCTTAGAGTATCTGAAAGTAGTGTTGTATTGCAAGTGAATTTTCTAAAATAGAATAGTCTCCCCGAAGACACATCACATTCCTCTTCTTCTGCTCTAGATTATCTTGGGAAATGAACAGGTGATTTCTTTTTTCACTATAGTTTTTCTATTCTTTCCAATAAATTTAATGTATGATGGGTAAGATTGGAAAAATGAAAATACCAGCTTGAGGAATAGCTATACACCTTAGAAAGAAGAAAGCATTATAAAAATTTTAAGTGACACAGAGATGAGTTGGAGCTAAAAAAAAGTACAGATTAGAAAATTTGACATAACAGTTATTTTTAAGTGTGGTGATTGTTGGCTATAAATATTAATGGAAGTAAACATAGCACTAGAATGGAAAATAAATGCATTTTGTAAACTAACATGGAATAAACCACAAAGCTCAAGTCAATTGTCATCAATTTAAATGTATTTTTATCGTTTCTATTTTGTATGCCTTCCCATGTAGCACATTGATAAAGAATTCACCTGCCAATGTAGGAGACACAAGAGACTCAGGTTCAATCCCTGGGTCAGGAAGATCCCTGGGAGGACGGCATGGCAACTCACACCAAAATTCTTGCCTGGAAAATCTCATGGACAGAGGGCCCTGGAAGGCTGCAGTTCATGGGGTTGCAAAGAGTCGGATAAGAGTGAGCACATAGTACACATGCATTCAGTTAAAAGAACTCAAGATAATCTTTCAGCTCATAGTGAGTATTTTGTTGTGAGGCACAGATAACACTAGTGAACTGGACTACATTGCATATAGTAAAATATATATTATGTATCCAAGATTTCGGGCTTCCCAGGAGGTGCTAGTTGTAAAGAACCTGCCTGCCAACACAGGAGACATGAGAGACAACGGATTGATCCCTGGGTCATGAGGAGGGCATGGCAAACTACTCCAATATCCTTGCCTGGAAAGTTCCATGTAGAGAGGAGCCTGGTGGGCCTACAGTCCATAGGGTCACACAGAGTTGGACATGACTGAAGTGACTTTGCATGCATGCACACATCCAAGATTTCTCTAAGTGTATGATTTTATTTTAATTTAATTCTTAATCTCCTATTGATGAAAATAAAAAAAAAACCTCAAGATACATCAATGAAGTAAATAAACTACATTATCTTAGTTGATATTTGTTTTTAATTAAAAAGATTCATCCTTAATCCCTTCCAGTTTGACAGTGAATAGCAAGCTTTGAAAATCCAATGTTAAATGTAGCTGATCCAGATTTAAATAAATTCAACACAATTCACTTTGAGCATAGTTTGAAAAGATTACTTGTCTCATGACTGAAGCAGTAAGCAGTATGAGTTAACAACTCTCTACTCCTAATCCCTAAATAGTGTTCTGCTTTCTAAAGCTTCAAGAGGAAAGAAAGATTTACGGGAGATGATCTATATTTTTCCAAAGACATCATGTACCACTTTAATAGTTAAGACATTTTTCAAATAACTTTTATTATTCCTTCAATGAAATTTTTTTGACTGCCTGATTTATACAAAATACAACCTCAATTTTGAGGATAAGAAATAGACAAAATATACAAATATTTTGTATACAAAATATACAAAATACAACCTCAATTTTGAGGATAAGAAACAGACTTTGTCCATAGTCTCAAGAAACTAAACGACTAGTAGAAAATGAGTAATCACAATGTGATTTAGTAAATGATGAAAGATTGTGAATGCAAGACAGGGCTGGGGCAAAAAGTTACCAGGATGAACTGGGTATAATTGAGGTTAGTGAAAACGTTACAAGAGATAATTACAGAGCCTGGGATATAGAATAGCATCTTGAAGTACAGCTGTTTTTGGATTAGGTATTTAAGGGTTAAAAAAGATTTAAGATAATCTCTTTGTCACTTCTTTTCACTTGAGTCCGTGTATTCTGTTCCTAATGCCTTTGCACGTTGCATGTGTGCTCAGCCACTCAGCCTTGTTCTACTCTTGCGGCCCAATGAACTGTAGCTTCAGGCTCCTGTGTCCATGGGATTCTCCAGGCAAGGATACTGGAGTAGGTTGCCATTGCCTCCTCCAGGGGATCTTTTTGACCCAGGGGTTGAACCCAAGCCTCCTGTGTCTCCTACACTGGCAGGCAGTTTCTTTTCCACTGCACCTCCTGGCAAGCCCTCCCTAATGCCAGTGGTTATACAAAATGCAAAAGCAGTTTATAAAAATCACTCCTATCCTTTCTTTTCCACAGTGAAACTGTTCAGTATATGACATGCTAATATTTGTAAAGCCAGATATCAATAAAATGCCCCTTAAAAAACAAAGGGGTATTACTAATTGATTGGCTACACTTCATTTTCCTGTTCATGGATACAGAAAGTTCAGAAAAAACATTACAATGTTTATTTCAGGATGTAAACTTTTCCTTTGGCAGCGTATATAACAGAAGTGGGGCTACACTCACCAAGAATGCTTGATTAATAAGGCAACAGACATCTGAACATTTTAAAGGTAGATTCTAATCATGCATACTATTTTTTGTTCTAGCTAGGTTAATTAAATTTCAAAGACTGTTTTTTAAACTGATTAGACTATAAATTTATGCTTGGTTTTGCTGAATAATTTTTTTTCAGTGAACTAATTTCCTAAGAACTAATTAAAGGAATGAAGATATTTTGGATAACATCATTATTTCCTTGATTACATATTTTTATATAAGTAAATTGCTTATGAAAACCATGAATTTCTATTTCCAAGACCATAATAAAAACAAAAGTAATTTTTACTGCTAGATAAAGTAAGATGTTAATTTATATTGGACTTTTTAAAACTAAGTCAATAAAGGCCTATTAATTAGTGTATGTCTGTACATTGTGTAGAATTCAGCCTTTGAAGATTAACTAGTGTCTTTTATCTAATAAATGTCCCTAAACTAAAGGAAAAAAATTTTATGAGATTATTTATTCAGTGTGATTACCTGTAATTTGGAGATTAGAAAAATAGAGAGCCTTGTTGACATAGATTCTGAGGCACCATCAGAACTTGATTTAGGAGTGGGGACAAAAGTGGGATTGCTGTAATTAATGAGCAATACCACTGACTAAAGAGCCTCTTGATGAAAGTGAAAGAGGAGAGTGAAAAAGTTGGCTTAAAACTCAACATTCAGAAAACTAAGATCATGGCATCTGGTCCCATCATTTCATAGCAAATAGATGGGGAAACAACGGAAACAGTGACAGACTATTTTTTGGGCTCTAAAAACACTCCAGATGGAGACTGCAGCCATGAAATTAAAAGACACTTGCTCCTTGGAAGAAAATACTTTGGCCACCTGATGCAAAGAACTGACTCATTCGAAAAGACTCTGATGCTGGGAATGATCGAAGGCGGGAGTAGAAGGGGATGACAGAGGATGAGATGGTTGGATGGCATCACCAACTCAATGGACATGAGTGAGTAAACTCCAGGAGTTGGTGATGGACAGGGAGGCCTGGTGTGCTGCAGTCCATGGGGTCACAAAGAGTCAGACATGAGTGAGCGACTGAACTGAACTGAACCACTGACTCAATAAAGAACAGAAGCACCTATTGTGGCATATATTTTCATTTGTTTGCTGAAGTTATATACAACTTAAGTTCTGTAATAGATTGGATTATCATGATTTCAGCACGTCCTCTGAGCCTCCTTTTATAGTAGGCTTGTTTGCTCTCTAGCTCTAATAGCAATTACTAAAAGTCTTCAAATGCTTAACTCAGTTGTCCCATCTGTATAAAAAGAAACATGAATTCTGCTATCCAAATGATAACTACTTACTCTTTATCCATATAGCTTCTATTGTCTATTTTTCTCACTGTTGGGTTATTTAAGTGGTACTAGTTTTAAAATGATACCATTTAAATTGAAAGAGCCTTTGGATTCTTTTCTCATAATTATTATTATTTTTTTTTTGTCCTTTATCAAGGTCAGTATATGATGCTGGTAGCTCTTAAGCTTTATTGTACACGTTAATTACCTGGTAAGTTGTTATAAATGACTAATTCTTGTGCCTCATCCATAATTACTGATTAGACTCACATGGTATGGTCTAGGAATCTGCTTTATAATAAGTCTTATAAGAAATTCCAATTCAAATTATTGTGAGATTACATGAGGCTGGTTACCAAGATAAACCATTTTGTGCTTTCAGTTGAAATACACCCATTTAGAAATTTCATAGGTCATACAAAGAAAACATATTTTCAGCATGAATCATCTTGTGCCTTCGTTTAAGGATTTTAAATTTAAATCTTTGTCCTCTCTGGTTGTGAACCCAGTAAGCCCCCACCACTTCCATCCTCCTATTTGCTAGCTAACATCTGTGTGGAAGCTTCTTCCCACACTAGCAGCCTGTATGCCAGCCAATCACAGGATGGCCAAGTTTGGAATGCTGCTCTTATATAATTACTGCCCATGGAACACAGGACCGCTGCGCAGGATGCTCGTTCATCAGTTATGAGTGAGAGAGGAACTTGAGCATTAAAACCAGAAACTCTTCATTTCCTTCAGCTCAACTGGAGCCTCCTCCGCTCTCTGTGTGGAAGAGGCTGACTCCAATCACAGAGTCAGGTGGGCACACCCACCCAGACTGCATTCGCTCGCTGGCAGCAGGTCATCTTTCTTTCCTCCAGCTCAGCTCCGTGGGACTGCCAGCTGCAGGGCACATGGGGTGCAGCCCCCTTGAGTGGAAGACCTGGTTTCTACTGAGTGGGAAATTGATGAAGAATGTGTGATTCTAGTCAATTTCACTCACGATGGGTAAGAAGTGCCTTGTGCGCAAGCTGGCATGGCACTTCGAGAGCAGCTGCTGCCTGTTTCCTGAGCTCAGTAAAGATGCAGGAAGGAAAAGGGGCAGATAAGAACAGGGAGGCAAACGTGCAAACCTGTCTTATTTTCTGTCTTTTCTCTTTATTTTCTATCTTAGAATTTACTATATTTTCTCATTAAAAGATGAGCATGTGGTCACAGTCTTACCTAAGATAATGCAATTCTCAAATGGTTTGTAAAGCTCCAAATGATACAGGTTTTATTTTTAGTATGCTGCACAAGAGGGCACAGGTTTGTTTATATTTGGGGATGTTATTTATTTATTCTTTTAAATATGTGCTTGTTTTCAGAATGTTAGACAACTAGAAAACCCTGAGTTTTCATGGATATTGTAGATAAACATTTACTTCAATGCATACACTTTAAGAAACTGGCCAAACTAAATGTCTAATGTGGCAGTGTCCCTTAGAACAAGAAGAATAGTAAAATCATAAAGTATGGTTTTGGTCCCATCACTTCATGGCAAATAGATGGGGAAGCAATGGAAACAGTGACAGATTTTATTTTGGGGGAGCTCCAAAATCACTGTGGATGGTGACTGCAGCCATGAAATTAAAAGACGCTTACTCCTTGGAAGAAAAGCTATGACCAACCTAGACAGCATATTAAAAAGCAGAGACATTACTTTGCCAACAAAGGCCCGTGTAGTCAAAGCTTTGGTTTTTCCAGCAGTCATGTATGGATGTGAGAGTTGGACTATAAAGAAAGCTGAGCACTGAAGAATTGATGCTTTTCAACTCTGGTATTGAAGAAGACTCTTGAGAGTTCTTTGGACTGCAAAGAGATCCAAGCAGTCCATCCTAAAGGAAATTAGTCCTGAATATTCATTGGGAGGACTGATGCTGAAGCTGAAACTCCAGTACTTTGGCCACCTGCTGCAAAGACTCTGATGCTGGGAATGATCAAAGGCAGGAGGAGAAGGGGATGACAGAGGATGAGATGGTTGGATGGCATCACCGACTCAATAGACATGAGTTTGAGTAAGCTCCAGGAGTTGGTGATGGACAGGGAAGCCTGGCATGCTGCAGTCCATGGGGTAGAAAAGGGACACAACTGAGCGACTGAACTGAACTGATGGCTTCTGCAGTTCTCTCACAGTTATCTGCACACAGAACTAATCAATTATCCGAAGTCACAGGAATGAAAGTGCCCTTCTAGCCCATTTTTACACCTAGGATTCTGCTATCTCTTCTGCATCTGCATTCTTACTTATGATAGTAACTCTGTACCCCTAGACTGCAAGCATGCCCAAGTCTTTCTCATGACAGCACACACACTCTCACTCACATTTCCCTCTTCAGGTTCAGATATCTTTCCCTATCTCTTTTAATTTTGCAGCTAAATTTCTTCAGTCTATTGGTATGGTATTTTCGTGATTTTCTGTTCATTTCTTGTTGCACTAACATCTATATATGCCTGCTAAAATTACTCTGAAAAAAACAATTCAACTGACAAATTCTGTATGTCTAAGAACGGTAGACTGCACTTTGTTACTGATTCAATGATTTTTTAATATTTTTAGTATCACTGACCATATATTTCTCCTTAAAATAATTTGCCTGTTGAATTCTGTGATGTCACTTACCTGCTTCATCTTCCATTTAGACACTAGTATTACCCGGTGGCTCAGAGAGTGAAGAATCTGCCTGCAAGGCAGGGTTCATTCCTGGGTTGGGACGATCCCCTGGAGAAGAGAATAGCAGCCCACTCCAGTATTCTTGCCTGGAAAATTCCATGGACAGAGGAGCCTGGCAGGCTACAGTCCACGGGGTTGCAAAGGGTCAGACAGGACTGAGCGACTAACACTTTCACTTTCATTCCTTCCTTTACCTTGTTCCCTCTTTTTCTATTAATTAAATTCTGATATTTCCTGGAGTGCCTACCTTAGCTCTTTCCTCTCAAGAATCACTCACATAAGTTTATTCTATAAACGCTATGTTATTGACTGTAAATATGCCACAAGTAACGCATTCCCAATTCATATTATAGAATATCAACTTGATCTTATTCCTTCTTTCCCATTTTCACCCCATTTCAAGTGTGGCTTTCTTCTCAATGTTTTTCCCTCTCTCTGGAAATATTAGCACCATCCATTCAATCGCCACACCCAGAAATCCAAGCAGGAATCTTGATTTCTACCTTTCCCTCAACTTTTACATTGAAACAGAAAATCATTCAAATTTTGTCTCAGTATTTTCTTGACTCTCTTGTTCTTTCTCTCTCTTCCTGTCTCCACTATGACCCTTTCAACCCTCATCATCTGTTATATCACCTTGGCACAAGCTCTTCGTTGCCAATAGAATTGAATCCAAATTTCTTAATTTGGGTTTTAGAACTTTCATGACAGATCTCCAACTATAATCCTTTCTTTCTTATCTCTTGCATGCTTTAGCAAAAGCTTTCCTGTTGTTCTTAGGAAACATCAAGCCTTTCTAGATTCCTTACTATACTAATTTTTTTCTTCTCTGTTTACAAACCATCCTTTCTACACAGAAATCTGTTATTCTTTCTTATTTAGCTAATTCCCAAATTTGCTCAGCTATTCACCTCCAAGAAAATTTCCTTAACCTTAAGCTAAATTGAATTCTGATTCATGACTAAACAAGATAAAATGGATAACATTATGGATTTTTTGCCCCAAGAAACCCAAAATACAAAAATATTTATATTTTTCACTAAATATGTCTGTAGGAGAGAAATACATATCATCATTAACATTAAAAAATAGTGCTTCTATAGTTATGAAATCTGCCTTTCTTTCTCTAGTTTCTAAGTAGAATTTTATTAATCTAAGATTTTATAAGATTTATCTGGAGCAGAAAAGGAAAATACCTGAGTCTGTAGTACCTTTAGCAATCTGGCAAAAGTCACGACACAATCATCTGTATCAATCTTCTGTGGCCAGGATTTGGGCTGTGGATCTGGAAACAAAAATAAACTACACAAGTCTAAACGTTTTTCAACAATTTGACCTACTCATTGAAGATATGCAACATATGTCCATTTCACTTACAACTACAATTAAAGAATCAGAATTCGCTGATCCATAGACAACAGTTAAATTAGGAAAATAGTTTTACAAAATGTTTTTCTTTCATAAAGAAGATATTTAACTCTGTACATCAAAATATTTTCAGTGAAGAGTATTTGGTCACCACTAAATGAGTTCAGTATGATCTACAGCCACATTCTGATCCTAAAAATGGGAACAATGAAAACTCTTTAAAGAGGACTTCTAGTATCAGAGCTGATGTGTAAAGAGCTTGGCAGTCATCACTTCTGTCCTTATAACAAGAAAAAGACCAAAAAAAAAAAAAAAAATGAAAAACTAAAAACCAAGGATTCTACTTGAACAAGTCAGAGGGCAAACCACCACACCAAAATCTGTAGAGATGTGCTCATTCAAAGAGACACAGGCAAGATTTGGTTACCTGGAGCAGAAGCTGTTTTGACAAATCACTTTAGTCTGAGTGTGAATTTTAACTTGAAAGTAAAGAACTCTTAGAGGTAAAGCCAAGGTTAAGCTTTTGTGCATGTTTAACCTCCAGGGAATCACAGCAGCCTCTCAAAATAAACGTATGAGGAAGATACCCTGTAACTATGTCAGGATATGTGTGTGTGCGTGTGTGCTAGGTCATATCTGAATCTTTGCAACCCCGTGGACTATAGCCCACCAGGGGCCTCTGTCCATGGAATTCTCCAGGCAAGAACACTGGAGTGGGTACCATTCCCTCTTCCCAGAGATCTTCCAAATCCTGGAAGCGAACCCACATTTCTTATTTCTCCTGCATTGGCAGGTGGGTTCTTTACCAATAGCACCACTTGGGAAGGCTTCCCTGGTGACTTAGTAAAGAATCAGCCTGCACTGCAGGAGACCTGGGTTCAATCTCTGAGTCAGGAAGAGGCCCTGGAGAAAGGAATGGTTACCCGTTCCAGTATTCTTGCTTGGAGAACTCCATGGACAGAGGAGCCTGGCGGGCTACAGCCCATGGGGCTGCACAGAGCTGGACAGGACTGAGGGACTAACACACACAAGCCGGGACGAGGAAGAGTCATCAGTGGAAATATTCCCTGAGCTATCTCCATAATAAAGTCCTACTCTCCAGGGGAGAAGATTGCCACAGCATTACCCCAGTCAGGAGAAGGGCGTTCCTTTCACATCAGCCTTCTGTAGACTTTCTGTGTCAGCTAAGCTGGGAAACGATCGATAGGGGTCAGAACATCACTGGAATGGATTGAGAAGAATCATGTTCATGAAAGGCTGAGGCGGGGTGGGGGGGAGTAATAATGTTGGGGGAAAATGTTGGGAAAGTCACAGTCCTCTGACAAATGCTATTAAAAAATGAGATTTCATTCGATTTTAGAAATATCGTTACCCATACATTTCTAGCATGACTCCGGTATAATATCAAAGACTGTTGCTGAAGGAGACAAAGAGGAGTTCTTAGAAAAGCCCAAAGTGAAGGTGAGACAAAAATAAAGACACCAGAGTAATTTGAAGCATCTGGCACCTATAGCTACAGAAAACATTAAGAAGCACTCGATTCCTAGCTAAACTAATGTTGCGTTAGCACTAGTCACTCAGTCATGTATGACTCTTTGCAATCCCATGGACTGTATCCCACCAGGCTTTTTTGTCTGTGGGATTCTCCAGGCAAGAATACTGGAGTGGGTTGCCATTCCCTTTTCCAGGGTATCTTCCCAACCCATGGACTGAACCCCGGTTTCCCACATTACAGGCGGATTCTTTACCATCTGAGCCACCAGGGAAGCCCTAATGTAGAATCTCTCACTAAACACCCATTTCCTTTATTGACACTAGCCACCACTGTTGCCTTTCAATAACAACAAAATTTACAAAAAGTCCTGTAGGCAAGGAAGACGCATTCTGAAATGGTAAAACAACCATTGAAGCCAAACAAAGATGTGACACATATGTTGAAATCATCAAGCAAATCATTTAAAATAATTATGGTTAATTTGTTAAGGACTCTCGTGGACAAAAGTAGATAACATGCAAAAACAAACATGAGAAGAGAGATGAAAATCTAAGCAAGAATAAAGAAAGTGATGTGGGAAAAAGCCCAGTATAACCTAAGTATAGAATATCTTCTATAAATCTACTGGTAGACTTGACGTGGCAAAAACAGAATCAGTGTTGTGAAAGATAGGTCAAAAGTAACTTCAGAAATTAAAATTCAAAAGAAAAAGAATGAAAACAACATACATATGAAGAACTATGAGATAATTTCTAAGAGTGTAATATACATATAAATTTAAAACCAGAGCAAAAAAGAAATGAGAAAACAGAATAAACATTTGAACATATAATACCTGAGAAATCTCTAAAATCAAACACCAAACCATAGTTCTACAATGCTTAGAAAATAAGTAGGGTAAAGTTAAACAAAAACTAGCAAATAAAACAAAAACAAACCAACAAAAATGAATGAAAAAGCAATGTACGATGAAATTGTTTCCTTAATTTCTCTTTCTGTTTTCTCATTGTTAGTGTATAGGAATGCAAGGGGTTTCTGTGTTTTAATTTTATATCCTGCAACTTTACTATATCCATTGGTTAGCTCTAGTAATTTTCTGATGGTGTCTTTAGTGTTTTCTATGTAGAAGATCATGGCATCGGCAAACAGTGAGTGTTTTACTTCTTCTTTTCTAATCTGGATTCCTTTTATTTCTTTTCCTTCTCTGATTGCTGTAGCTAAAACTTCCAAAACTATGTTGAATAGTAGTGGTAAGAATGGGCACCCTTGTCTTGTTCCTGACTTTTGGGGAAATGCTTTCAATTTTTCACCATTGAGGATAATGTTTGCTGTGGGTTTATTATATATAGCTTTTATTATGCTGAGGTATGTTCCTTCTATGCCTGCTTTCAGGAGGGTTTTTATCATAAATGGATGTTGAATTTTGTCAAAGGCTTTCTCTACATCTACTGAGATAATCATATGGCTTTTATCTTTCAATTTATTGATGTGGTGTATCACTTTGATTGATTTGTGAATATTTAAGAATCCTTGCATCCTTGGGATAAAGCCCACTTGGTCATGATGTATGGTCTTTTTAATACATGTTGTTGGATTTTCTTTGCTAGACTTTTGTTGAGGATTTTTGCATCTATGTTCATTAGTTATATTGGCCGGTAGTTTACTTTTTTTGTGGCATCTTTGTCTAGTTTTGGTATTAGGGTGATGGTGGCCTCATAGTTTGACTTTGGCAGTTTACCTTCCTCTGTGATTTTCTGGAAGAGTTTGAGTAGGATAGGTGTTAGCTCTTCTCTAAATTTTTGGTAGAATTCACCTGTTCAGCCTGGGCTTTTGTTTGTTGGAAGATTTTTGATTACAGTTTCAATTTCCATGCTTGTGATGGGTCTGTTAAGATTTTCTATTTCTTCCTGGTTCAGTTTGGAAGGTTATACTTTTCGAAGAATTCATCCATTTCTTCCAAGTTGTCCATTTTACTGTCATATAGCTGCTGATAATAATCTTTTATGGATTAAAGATCTAAATGTAAGACCAGAAACTATAAAACTCCTAGAGGAAAATATAGGCAAAACACTCTCTGACATAAATCACAGCAAGATCCTCTATGACCCACCTCCCAGAGTAATGGAAATTAAAGCAAAAATAAACAAATGGGACCTAATTAAACTTAAAAGCTTTTGCACAACAAAGGAAACTATAAGCAAGGTGAAAAGCCAGCCTTCAGAATGGAAAGCAATAGTAGCAAATGAAGCAACTGACAAAGAATTAATCTCAAAAATATACAAGCAGCTCATGCAGCTCAATCCCAGAAAAACACATGACCCAATAAAAAAATTGACCAAAGAACTAAACAGACATTTCTCCAAAGAAGACATACAGATGGCTAACAAACACATGAAAAGATGCCCAACATCACTCATTAGCAGAGAAATGCAAATCAAAACTACAATGAAGTACCATTACACGCCAGTCAGGATGGCTGCTATCCAAAAGTCTACAAGCAATAAATGCTGGAGAAGGGGTGGGGAAAAGGGAACCCTCTTACACTGTTGGTGGGAATGCAAACTAATACAGCCGCTATGGAGAACAGTGTGGAGATTCCTTAAAAAACTGGAAATAGAACTTCCATACAACCAAACAATCCCCCTGCTGGGCATACACTCTGAGGAAACCAGAATTGAAAGATACACGTGTACCCCAATGTTCATCTCAGCACTGTTTACAATAGCTAGGACTTGGAAGCAACCTAGATGTCCATCGGCTGACAGATGGATAAGAAAGCTGTGGTACATATGTTATGCCCGATGTCCGAATCCCCGAGCGGGAAAAGAGAAGGCTTCCAAGACAATGCAACTCGCAGGAAGGGAAGTTTATTACTGACTCGAGTCAGGACTCCCCACCGCAACCAACGCAGTGGTGCGGGTCAGAGAGCCCCGAGCCCAAGCTGTTACACAAATTTATAGAGTGAGAAGTGGATTGGTTACACGTTTGCAAAGCAATTTCATTGGTCAATACTTTCGCGCACGCGGGACTTTCCTGGGGGTTTCCGCCCCGTTCCTAATTTCCTAATTGGCAAACACCGGTGAAAGCTAATTGGTCCTAATTGGCAAACAGTGGTCATTGTTAAGCGAAAGCTACCTGATAGTAGGAAGGCCTACTCCTAATCTTAGTTGTGTTACTTCTGCTCGCCTCACACATATACACAATGGAATATTACTCAGCTATTAAAAAGAATGTGTTTGAATCAGTTCTAGTAAGATGGATGGAACTGGAGCCTTTTATACAGAGTGAATTAAGTTAGAAAGAAAAACACAAATACAGTATATTTACACATATATATGGAATTTAGAAAGATGGTAATGATGACCCTATATATGAGACAGCAAAAGAGACATAGAGATAAAAAAATAGACTTTTGGACTCTGTAGGAGAAGGCGAGGGTGGGAAGATTTGAGAGAATATCATTGAAACATGTATATTACCATATGTGAAATAGGTTGCCAGTCCAGGTTCAATGCATGATACAGGATGCTCAGGGCTGGTGCACTGGGATGACCCTGAGGGATGGGATGGGAGGGATGTGGGAGGGGGGTTCAGGATGGAGGACACATGTACACCCATGGATGATTCATGTCATTGTATGGCAAAAACCACTACAATATTGTAAAGTAATTAGCCTCCAATCAAAATAAATAAATTAATTTTAAAAAAGCAGTGTAGAAAAACAAAGAGGAAAATATTGAAAGAAATATGTTTTGATGTCATACTTCATTTTTAAAAATTTTGTGTACTCTTTAATTATTGTAGAAATAAATGATTTTATCACTTTTGTCTTTTAACCTTCCTACTAGCTTTATGAGTGATTGATTCACTACCTTTACTGTATGTTTGAATTTTCCACTAAAATTTTTTTCCTGTCATAATTTTCTTATTTATAGTTGTAGCCTTTTCTTTTCTGCTTAGCAGCCCCTTTAACATTTCTCATCAGACTGATTTCATGGTGAACTCTTTTAGTTCTTGCTTGTCTGTAAAACCTTCAATCTCTCTTTCAAAGCTGAATGATAATCTTGTTGGATAGAGTGTTCTTGGTTGTAGGATTTTCCTTTCAACGTGTTGAATATATTGTGTCATTCCCTTCTGGCCTGCAAAATTTCTGCTAAAAAAGTCAGCTAATAGCTTTATGGAAGTTCTGTTGTATGTAAATAGTTGCTCTTGTTACTTTAGAGATTCTCTGTCTTTGATTTTTGCTGTTTTAATTGTAGTGTGTCTTGATGAGGCTTTCTTTGGGTTCATCTTGTTTGTGCTTCCTGGATCTGGATGTCAGTTTCCTTCCCCAGCTTAAGGAATTTCTACTATTATTTCTTCTAAGAAGTAAGTTCTATGCTTTTCTCTCTCTCTTATTTCTTGGACCTCTATAATGTGAATGTTAGTACACTGTTGTCCTAGAAATTTCTGAAGCTGTCCTTATTTAAAATTTTTTTTCTCTGTTTAGTTTAAGTGATTTCCACTGCTCTCTCTTCAATTTTGCTGATCCATTTTCTATATCATCTAATATACTCTTGATTTTGTGTTTTTATTTCAGTTATTATATTATTCAGCTCTGATTTGTGCTTTTTTATATTTTCTAACTCTTCACGGAGGTTCTCACTGAGTTCATCTATTATTCTGACAAGATTGGTAAGCATCTTTATCATCAATACCTTGAACTCTTCATTGGCTTACTTATCTCTATTTAACTTAGTCATTTTTCTTAGATTTTTGTCTTTTCCTTCATTTGAAGCATATTCTTCTATCTTCTCATTTTGCCTGATCTCTGTGTTTGTTTTATACATACTAGGTTTGTCACATCTCCTGTCCAAAATGTTTGCCTCTAGCATCTTAGTTCCCAAGGAGAATTCCAGCTGCCTCTGGCCTCTGTGGGAGAGGCTCCACGATCAGTCAGTGGGTCTGACACAGATGTCTTTCAGACAACTTCCTTTGTGTCAGAACTCAGAGCATGTGAGATTTTACATGCAATTTTTAAGAGCAAAGTCTCTGTTTCCTATAGATATCTATTTCTTCCAAATGTGAGCCCCAGTGGTTTTCAAAGTCTGACTTTCTGGGGGCTCTTCTTCCTGTTGATAAATATTCAGGCTGGGGAACCTGGTGTGGGACTCTCTCTCCTTGCTCCTGGTGGAGGACCTCTGTGGTCATGGCACTTATTAGTCACCAATCTGAGGCAGGCCTCTTGACAAGACCACATCTTTGTCACTCTTACCCACCTCATTATGGCTACTTTTATATATTTTTAATCATGGAAAATCTTTCCTGCTTATCTTCAGGTAGTTCTCATAGATAGTTGCTCTGCAAGTAGCTTTAATTTTGGTATGCCCATAGGGAGGATGAGCTCAGGGTTTTTCTGCTCTATAAACTCTATCAACTCGATCCCTTCCATATAAAGCCAATTCTTTAAGTAAAATAAGAATTATAATTTATATTTCCCAAGGCTGATGATTAAATGTATATGCAGCCTATGGTATTTAATAAAAAGCATTATAAGAAAACAAAATTAGAGGCAGAAAGAATATGGAGGCTATAAGAAAAAGCTAGAAACAAAATGAAATGTTTCACCTTTTAGTAATTTCTTTAGGAGCAGGCCCTCTGTTTTCACAAGTATTGGTCTAGTCAAACACAATTTGAAAATCTTTTTCTCTAACAAATTGTATTTCAGCCATAGACATTTCAGTTATGGAGTATTTGTGAGAACATCAATTTTTGTTGTTTTATTAAGGAAAATATCACAGCAACCCACTGGGTCTTGTTTGCATCAACATGCTTATTGGTAGAAAGTAATTACTTCAAGACAATTATACCACAATGTAAATTAAAATAACTTTTAACTAAATTTCTTACATAGGAAAGGAGGAAAGGGGAAAACAATATAGAAAAATAATGTTGATATTAGTGACTAGTTTTGAATATAAATTCCTTGAGAAAGTATTTTATATTCCAGTTAATCTTTCCTCAAAAGTACTCATGATCTTCTTTGCAGAAGACCATATGATTGATACCTTGTGAGTACAAACAAGTTTCTTAAATGAAAAGGAATATACCACATAAAATTTTCATAACCTTTTTTTTCATTAAAATGTTTGGGAAGAATTGGTAAACACTAGGCTTCTCACTTGAAATATGAAAACTAAAGGAAGTTAGGGATGTAATTAATATAAACCTAAACTAATTTCAGGGTTTCTCCACTGACTCAGCAGCAAAGAATCAGCCTGCCAATGCAGGAGCTGCGTTTCAATCCCTGGGTTGGGAAGACCCCCTGGATAAAGAGACAGCAACCAACTCCAGTATTCTTCCTTGGAAAATCCCATGGCCAGAGGAGCCTGGTTCAGCTCAGTCACTTAGTCATGTTCAACTCTTTGTGACCCCATGGATTTCAACACACTAGAATTCCTGATCCATCACCAACTCCCGAAGTTTACTCAAACTCATGTCCATCAAGTCAGTGATGCCATCCAACCATCTCATCCTCTGTCATCCCCTTCTCCTCCTGCCCTCAATCTTTCCCAGCATCAGGGTCTTTTCCAATGAGTCAGTTCTTTGCATCAGGTGGCCAAAGTAATGGAGTTTCAGCTTCAGCATCAGTTCTTCCAATGAATATTCAGGACTGATCTCCTTTAGGATGGACTGGTCGGATCTCCTTGCAGTCCAAGGAACTCTCAAGAGTCTTCTCCAACACCACAGTTCAAAAGCCTCAATCCTTTGGCTTGCAGCTTTCTTTATGGTCCAACTTTCACATCCATACTACTACATACATACACATACTACTGGAAAAACCATAGCTTTGACTAGACAGACCTTTGCTGGCAAACTGATGTCTCTGCTTTTTAATATGCTATCTAGGTTGGTGATAACTTTTCTTCCAAGGAGCAAGCGTCTTTTAATTTCATGGCTGCAGTCACCATCTGCAGTGATTTTGGAGCCCAAGAAATAAAGTCTGTCACTGTTTCCATTGTTTCCCCATCTATTTGCCATGGAGTGATGGGACTGATTTGCCACGATCTTAGTTTTTTGAATGTTCAGTTTTAAGCCAGCTTTTCTTTCTCCTCTTTCTGTTTCATCAAAAGGCTCTTTAGTTCCTCTTCACTTTGCGTCATAAGAGTGGTGTCACCTGCATATCTGAGGTTATTGATATTTCTCCTGGCAACCTTGACCCTAGCTTGTGCTTCATCCAGCCTGGCATTTTGCATGATGTCCTCTTCATATAAGTTAAATAATCAGAGTGGCGATACACAACCTTGATGTACTCCTTTCTCAGTTTGGAACCAATCTGTCGTTCCATGTCTGTTCTAACTGTTGTCTCTTGATCTGCATACAAATTTCTCTGGAGGTAGGTAAGGTGGTCTGGTATTCGCATCTCTTTAAGAATTTTCCACAGTTTGTTTTGGTCAGTCAAAAGCTTGGCATAATCAGGAAAAATCAGGAAAGCAGAAGTAGATGTTTTTCTGGAATTCTGTTGCTTTTTTTTATGACCCAGTGGTTGTTGGCAATTTGCTCTCTGGTTCCTCTGCCTTTTCTAAATCCAGTTTGAACATCTAGAAGTTCACGGTTCATATAGTGTTGAAGCCTGACTTGGAGAATTTTGTGCATTACTTTGCTAGTGTGTGAGATGAGTACAATTGTGTGGGAGTTTGAGCATTCTTTGGTATTGCCTTTCTTTGGGATTGGAATGAAAACTGAACATTTTCAGTACTGTGGTCTGCTGGGTTTTCTAAATTTGCAGCACTTTCACAGCATCATCTTTTAGGATTTGAAATAGCTCAACTGAAATTCCATCACCTCCACTAGCTTTGTTCATAGTGATGCTTACTAAAGCCCACTTGACTTCACAATCCAGAATGTCTGGCTCTAGGTGTGTGATCACACCAAAGTGGTTATCTGAGTCGTGAAGATCTTTTTGGTATCGATCTTTGTATATTCCTGCCACCCCTTCTTAATATCTTCTGCTTCTGTTAGGTCCAAACCATTTCTGTCCTTCATTGTGCCCATCTTTGCATGAAATATTTCCTTGATATCAGTAAATGAAGTCTTCAAAGAGTCTGGCATGACTTAGCAACTATATAACAATAACAACCCTATTTCAGCAGTATTTCCCTTTGAGAGATTTTTTTTTTTTATTTCTGGATCTTGGAATACACATAGTTTTTCAATACTAAGGAAAATGTCTGAAGAACAACTGTTTTGAGGTAAGAACTCATACAATAGTTATTTTGACTGAGGTACTGAAGTGAGAATAAAATAGAAGGTTTACTTATTCATTTATAGAGTCATAAATAAAAATATTTATAGAAAACTAGACTTAGCAGCAGCAGCAATCTGTGTAATAAGATATGAACTGTAAGTACCTCATGTTATTTAAAATTGGTCAGTAATTATTTTGCAAGAGAAGAGTGAAATAGTTGTCTTAAAGCTCAACATTAGAAAAACTAAGATCATGGCATCTGGTCCCATTACTCCATGGCATATAGATGGGGAAACAGTGGAAACCGTGGCTGACTTAATTTTTCTAGGCTTCAAAATCACTGCAGATGGTGACTGCAGCCATGAAATTAAAAGATGCTTACTCCTTGGAAGGAAAGCTGTGACCAACCTAGATAGCATATCAAAAAGCAGAGATATTACTTTGCCAACAAAGGTCCATCTGGTCAAGGCTATGGTTTTTCCAGTAGTCATGTATAAATGTGAGAGTTGGACTATAAAGAAAGCTGAGCACAGAAGAGTCGATGCTTTTGAACTGTGGTGTTGGAGAAGACTCTTGAGAGTCCCTTGGACTGCAAGGAGATCCAACCAGTCCATCCTAAAGGAGATCAGTCCTCGGTGTTCATTGGAAGGACTGATGCTGAAGCTGAAACTCCAATATTTTGGCCACCTGATGCAGAGAGCTGACTCATTGGAAAAGACCCTGATGCTGGGAAAGATTAAGACCAGGAGGTGAAGGGGATGACAGAAGATGAGATGGTTGGATGGTGTCACCGACTCAATGGACATGGTTTTGGGTGGACTCCAGGAGCTGGTGATGGACAGGGAGGCCTGGTGTGCTGCAGCCCATGGAGTCACAACGTTGGACATGACTGAGCAACTGAACTGAACTGAATTATTTTGTTCATGGCTATCTAGTCCACAAAATATGAATATTTGACCTTGCATATTTAAGGTAAAATGTCTTTTTATATTAAGGTTATAGATAAAAATTACATTCTTTTGAAGATCTCACACTTTATTTGTAAGTTGCTTTTTTTTTTTTTTTGATATCTTACATTTTAAAGCTTCCCTTGTGGCTCAGATGGCACAGAATCTGCCTGCACTGTAGGAGGCCCAGGTTCAATCCCTGGGTCAGAAAGATACACTGGAGAAGGGAATGGCTACCCACTTTAGTGTTCTTGCCTGGAGAATCCCAAGGACAGAGGAGCCTGGTGGGCTACAGTCCGTGGGATCACAGGGTGCAACACACGTGAGCGACTAACACTTCAGAGCAGTTTTTCATTTACAACAGCTACAGCTGAGGAAGGTACAGAAATTTCCTATATATTCTCTGCCCTTTCACTTGAGGAATTAAAGAGCCTCTTGTTGAGGGTAAAAGAGGAGAGTGAAAATGCTGCTTAAAATTCAAATTTCAAAACAGGAAGATCATGGCATCTGGTCCATCACTTCATGGCAAATAGAAGGGGAAAAAGTAGAAGCAGTGACAGATTTTATATTCTTGGGCTCAAAAATCATTGTGGATTGTGCCTTCAGCCATATAATTGAAACACAGTTGCTCCTTGGAATGAAAGCTATGATAAACCTAGAGAGCATATTAAAAAGTAGACATCACTTTGCCAACAAAGTTCTGTGTATCCAAATCTATGACTTTTCTAGTATCATGCATGGATATGAGAGTTGGACCATAGAGAAGGCTGAGCACCAAAGAATTGATGCTTTCAAGCTATAATGTGTGAAAAGACTCTTGAGAGTCCCCTGGACAGCAAGGGGATTAAACCAGTCAATTCTAAAGGAAATCAACACTGAACATTCATTGGAAGGACTGATGATGAAGTTGAAGTGCCGATACTTTGGCCACCTGATGTGAAGAGCTGACTTACTGTCAAAAAGACCCTGATGCTGAGAAAAATTGAAGGCAAAAGGAGAAGAATATGGCATAGGATGAGATGGTTTCATACAATCACCAACTCAGTGGACATGAGTTTGAGCAAAGTCCTGAAGATAGTGAAGGAAAGGGGAGCCTGGTGTACTGCAGTCAGTGGGGCCACAAAGAGGATTCAGAAGTGGCTTAGTGACTGAACAGCAGTGACAACGTCCACATGCATAGCCTACCTCATTATCAACTTCACAGAGAGCTGGCACAGCAGAACATCAGAAAACAAACAAACAAAACACGAAAATATCTGATTAAAAGATGAGCAGAGGATCTGATTAGGAATTTTTCCAAGGAAGACACTCAGGTACACGGAAAGATGCTCAACTTTACTAATCATCAGAGAACAGCAAATCAAAATCACACCTGTTGGAATGGCTAGCATCAAAAAGAACACAATAACAAATGTGAGAAAAGGGGCTTCCCTTGTAGCTCAGTTGGTAAAGAATCTGCCTGCAGTACAGGAGACCTGGGTTTGATCCCTGGGTTGGGAAGATCCCCTGGAGAAGGAAATGACAACCCACTCCAGTATCCTTGCCTGGAAAACCTCATGGACACAGGAGCCTGGTGGGCTGCAGTCCATGGGGTCGCAGAGTCGGGCATGACTGAGCGACTAACATTTACTTACTTACTTACCTCCACTGCTGGTGGAAATGCAAATTTGCGCACCCACTATGGAAAACAGTATTGAGATTTCTCAAAAAATAAAAATAGAACTACCATATGGTCCAAGAATTCCACTCCCAGATATAATCTGAAAAAGAAAAAGAACTAAGACTCTAATTTGAAAAGATATACTTGTCATAGTTTATAGCAGAACTATTTGCTATAGCCAAGATATATATATATATATATATATTTAAGATGAATAATAAATATATACAATATATAAACAAAATGTGTTTCTTTCTGATGATACACCATTGAGTGCCTGCAACAAAGTGTCCATTCATGAACATTTGTAGTGATTCCAGTTTTTTACTTTTATGAATAAAGTTGCTGTGAACATTCCAATGCATATCTTTATGGTATATCAGTACCTCATAGTAAAGAAGAAATCTCATGTGTCTTGTATGAAACTCTACTATATCTAGCTCATATTTTGCACATGAACACACACACATGCACACCCTCACATGATACTGCATACACTCCGGGATTAAGGAATTGATAAAAAAATGCAGAAGAACACAATACAATATAAAGCAGCACATGCCTATGTATTTTTGCAAAACAGGTGTTCGTTTACAGGTTAGCGTTTGCTCTTCTCACCCCAAATTGCTGTAACCAGTTTTGTCTTCCTTGACACCATGCTTTATTACTCAGGATTCATATATAATGTTCCCAGCTGGAGCTTGGACACCCACTTGTTCAAGTTCACATTGTAGCAGTGAGCTCACAGAATCTGCTTCCTATCTACAATTTAGAAAGATTAAATTAGCATACGTCAGGTAGTGGATAAAAATGGAAGAGTACTAGTCCTTCCTTTTCAATTAATACATGAAATTGAAGAATTTGCAGTGAAAGGTATCCTCTCAGCCTTAAAGTAATTCATTAGTATTGAAAAATTAATGAGATGCCAACATCTTTTTTATTTTTATTTTTTTAGTATCCAAAGATCTGCTAAAAAATTTCTCTTAGAATGTAAAGAAGATTAAAGAAAATCAAGATAATTATACTTCACTGCCTTAAAAAAAAATACCTTTCCTATAAAAGTGAATTTACTGATTTAGTAGAATACTTTTACTCTAAATCTGTATTTGTGTATTGGAAAACTATAATATTTAATTTCATTTATTATCAAATAATATATGATAATATTTTAAAAGCTAACAGTTGATTAAAGTTTCATTATTCTAAGATTTCTATCATTTTAAGAGGGTCATCTGTTTTTAAGATCCAAGAATTTTTACTGCAATAACTAGTCAAAACAATAGACATAAATTTTATATACTGATTGTATTAGAAACCAACAGAAGCATAGCTTTTTAGAGAACTCTTAATTTCCCTCACTTTAAACATTGGAAAACAGATTAGACGATGTGCCCAACATCTCACTGCTAGAAAGCAGCTGGTGAATTTTCATTTTCTCTTAAAACATGATTAGCAAAATCTTTTTGTTTAACCTTTGAAATTTATAATGTGTTGTTTACAAGTTGAGGCATTTGGGACATTTTAAAAAATATATAGTGAAAAGACAACTGTATAGAAGAAATACTCAGAAATATTCAGAATCCAGTTTGGGTCAGCTGTCTGTATACATATAAAATGCTGATACACACACACACACACACACACACACACATGTATATATATATATATATATATAAAGATATATATATATATATCTTTCCCATTTCCCAAAGTCAGATAAGGAAAAAAAATTATAGAGCAAGCTAGAACAGGTTTATTATCTTTCCAGGCTATAAATAAACCATTGAATGTCTAATGAACTATTTGTAAAGAAATGAAAAACTTATCCATATTTGTGCATAAGATTCTTTTAAATAGAATATTTTAGTTATTAAGAATCTTGATATAAATTACACTAGTTATACCAAATCTGTGGCTCTAAAGGACAGAACATTTATTTCTTTCCCAGTCCAAGTTGATATATGGTTTAAAGGGACAGAAGGATTCATTCTTGAGATGACTCAGGCTTCCTTGCTTAGATTTTGTACTTGCCTCCCCAGTTCAACTTTGCACAAAACACCCACCTTCACGTTACTGCCCACACGAAGTCAGAGAGACATTCAGTAAGGACCATGAGGTTACTTCTAAGGATATTACTCAGAAATTGCATAAATTGTTTAATTATTAAGTAGAACTTTATCCTGGTCATAACTAGTTGCAAAAGGGGGGTGGGGGGGGGACATGTTCTCTCTAGCTCTGTTATGTACTAAAAAAGAAGGGAATCCATTGCTCAAGTGATGAAAATAAAATTTGCAGGCAATTAACGATCCATGTCACACGTGAACTTCATTGTGCTGCTAAATATAATATGAAATTTTTGTTATTGTTGTTGTTGTTTTGCTTTATAAAGCATGAAGATATTGTTTTTTTCCCCGTTCATTAGTTTTCAATTTTTATTACTTTAAAATTATTTTTCTTTGAATGTTTATTTTCTAGGGAATTTTATATTTGTTTATAGGTTTTGACAACAGGGTAATAAAAGATTATTTCAAATATGCTATTATTTTTCATAAATGTTCAGTCCTTATAAAATAGACTTAAGGCCATAGATCAGTTTCAATAAAAAAAAATAATGAAATTCACATTGATGCATCTTAGTGTTATCCATCATTGTAAAAGCATAGGGTTGTGAGAGTAAACTTTGCTGAAAGAGTTTTCACGGTTGCAATGTTAATGCAAGGATGAGGGAAAAAAGGAGATGAGGCTGAAAATGTAGGTAAAGCCTTGTGGTTAAAGACTCTAAACACAATCATGTACCTTCAAACTGCCATCTCGTAGTTGGGAGATGAGAAGTCTCCAAGACATTTTCTTGCATGGATTGATATCTCAATAAAAATTATTGAGCATATAACCCAAATATATGTACTTAGTATAGACTATGTAGGCATATATTATTCTACTGATATATTATGTGCATTATAAAGTAATACAAAATAGATTGTGAAAAACTAAGGAGAAAGAAAACACTTTAAATGTAAAAAAGATTTTTGCTCTCCAGTGATAAAGTTTACATTCATATTCTATATATTTATATTCATATTCTGTATATTTATATTCATATTCTCTTACTGATAACATGAAAGTCGTAATAAAAGAAGTTATTATGCATTTCAAGTTGAATGCTATTCAGGGTAAAGTTCAACATTCACAGTAGTTTCACAAAGTTGCATGCGTGCGAGAGTGTGAAGTCGCTCAGTCGTGTCCAACTCTTCGAGACCCTATGGACTGTTGCTCTCCAGGCTCCTCTGTCCATGGGATTCTCCAGGCAAGGATACTGGAGTGGGTTGCCATGCCCTCTTCCAGGGGATCTTCCTGACCCAGGGATTGAGCCTGCATCCCTTAAATCTCCTGCGTTGACAGACTGATTCTTTACTGTTAGTGCCACCTGGGAAGTCCCACAGTCACATATGAAATCTCTAGTTCATGTAGTTTTCTTGTTAATGATGAACAAAAGAATTTCTCCCTAGTAAGGGGGAATATAAACCAGAGGGCTGACAGCTATGTGTGTTTATTTTCTGCAAAGCTAATTCCATGAAGAGCGAGAGGAAGAACCCCAACTTTCTGGCAGTTATCCCTTGCTCTCCTAGTCACCAATGTACTTCATTAATGTAAGGAGTCCCTGAAAAGTCCCACTTTTTCTCAAACTTTATCACAAATATTAAACAAATCTCAAAACTTACAGCTTTCTTAAAATTTCTTAACCGTTGTCCCAATGTAGTTCTCTCTGGACAAGAAATAATCTTCACCTTTATCTCCAATATTGAAGTCAAGGTTGCCATTCAAATTCAAATTTAAAAAGCATTTTGAGTTACTAGCTGTAGGCTCTGATTTGAATTTTTTTCTTTTTTTTTTAAAGCCACGTGATACAGCTGGAAATTACCTCAGGTAAGAAATATGAGACTTATTTGGTATCTTGAAATTATAAACCATATACTCTATTTGTGCTTGTATTAGTGGTATGATTTTTATCTGTCAATCATTAGAATTTTTGTAGTTTGAAATGAAATCAACTTAACCAGATATGAATAAACTTTGATGGCAGCACTGTCAGTCTTGCCTGTTGTGAAATTCTCACTTTTCTCTTTGGATAAGTGAACTGCTTAAATACAGGATGTTTAAAATAAGTAAAGGAGCCTTGTAATTTGTATAATACTGTCACATCCTGGTATTTTTCTTATTATGTTACAGTCTTTAGTAATAAAAATTAATATGAATAAAAGTGTTAATATTTTCATTCAGTTGCATGCAGCCTTCTTCGGAAACCCCTGCTCTAAGCAAAAGTTGGTGCCTGTTTTTTAAGCATTCAGATATGCATGAGACTCTATGTGATTGAATATTCTAAGTATTAAGAACTTCAACATAAGGTATAATAGGTATACCAAACTTCTGACTTTTAAAGGATAGAATGTGTAATCTACATCTAACTCTCTACTGGTTTATCCTAATTTAGCTTTCACCTTTTTTGGGAATATAAAATCAAAATGTTAGCGGAAATAAATGCCAAGATACTTAAAGCAAGTTATTAACACTGATATCATTTCGGCAAATCAAGAACAAATGGCATCTCATAAAGTAATACCAAGTTATATTATTTGGCAGGTTTAATGTATACTGCCTCATGAACTCTCAATAATACATGAGAATGTTGCTTCCACAGTTGTAACAGAGACATTTAGCATTCCCAAGTACTGATGAAATTCTCAATCTGTGCATTTGCTGGCCCTGGAGAAGGGCATTGCTACCCACTCCTATATTTTTGCCTGGGGAATTCCATGGACAGAGGAACCTGGCAGGCTACATCCCTTAGAGTCCCAAGGAGTTGGACACAACCACGTGATGAACACTTTCACTCTTCATACACTTGCTGAGCATGGTTCCATCATGGTCTGTTGATGCCGTGAATAATTCTCATATAAGCCACACTTTCTCTGTTTCTCCGCTACATCAGCCTCTGATCAACCATCAGAGCAGTGCATTCTAGTCACTTCTGTCCGCTTGCATCTGTTCCAAGGAATGTCATGCACAGCAAATTAGTGACCTCAAATACCAATCTGGCACAGGTGTTTGGGTCACAAGCTTTCATTTTGAGCAAGCAATTGAAAAACAATCTCTACCTGGCCAGAAGAGAAATGAACTAAAATGTCTGTGCCATATTTCCTTATTTCAGAGGGAATTCTATTACCATTTAAGTTATTTTTCTTAAGTCTTTGCTTACAGAGTAATTATATATTTTATTTTGCCCCTAACCTTCTTACTTAAGGGAAAGATAAGAGAAATAAGACAGATTTTATCAAGATGCTTACCGCAGTTTAAAAGAAATAAATTCTATATTCCTGCTTTAGAGAATAGGAAGACAAGTTGGCACGCAAATTCCTGCTAGAAATTCTATTCAACATTAAATTAAAAGTAATTATTTCAAATTAGAAAGTTTCAAACCTCAGTCTTCCTTGCAGATACCTTATTTTTAATGACTGCACACAAATCTGAAAAAAATATCAGTGAAAAATGTCACAACATCTTTTCTTTGTGAGATGAGCTTCTCGGGATTCATTTCTATACCAGGCATCACTTTAATATCATGTCTTCTAGTCTTTCAAAAAGGTTATTGATTTTTCATGGTTTCATCTCTCAATCAAAGCCTAACATTAAAACTTGTTTGTTGACTTGAGCCTTGATGTAAAATTTAACTCTTTTTCTAGTAATGTGTTTGTCAGTGGCATAGCAATTTTCTTGTCACTGAAACTAGTGGACCCTTGAAGTATTCTGCTCACTAGAGTATAAAATTATAATTTTTTCCTTCTTATTCGCCAACAAATGCTAATTTTAAAAGAAATTTTTTAAAAAGTTTCAAAAATACATCATTACATTCTATAAGATTAAAATTGATTCTTCACCTTCTGCCATGCTATTCTTTTACAATTTTTGAAGCTAAGACTCTAATAAAGCACCTACACAAAAAGAAGCATCCCAAGACTGCTTTACATCTTTGTCTTGGCTTTGCATATCCCATGGGAGACACTAAACTCTGAGCTATTGCCCTGGGAGGTTATTTGTTTCTCTGTTATTTTTTATGCACCTAATGGAGGAAGTAAATTGGTGCCAGTATTAGGAATAGAACAATTTTTATCCATGAGTTTTTAAAATATGTGATTCCCATCACATTAATTAAAGCTTGGCTCCTAGACTTCATGTGACACTGTTAATTAAGTGAAAGACTAACTCTCAGTGAAACAAATCACTTTCTGAAATAAGAGCGATGGATACAGATTTTATTAATTCACCAAACTCAGGAACTTCTCTATAAGCAGAATTATCTTATAAAATGACACTTCATAAAACATATACATTTTGTTAATGTTTTCTAAGAATTTAAATGAATGCTTTATGAATTTTAAAACAATATTTGGGGAAGTCATGAATGCAAATTTTATTTGACATATTTTTATTCTTTTATTCCTTTATGTACTTTTAAAATTTTCAATGTACCACTACAGGGACATGAAAAATAGAAGTTAATCACTAAAAAATAGAGTGAAGGACCTCCGCTTTCTCATTCAGTTTTAATTTTCTTAGTTTTATACAATATAAAGAACTGAGGCTTTTCTTCTACCACACCTGTTACCTTCTTTTGCCGAAATATCCATATATGCTGATATATGATGCTGTATATTGTCATGTAGAGAGAGTCAGGTGCTCCTCCCCTTCTCGCTTTCCTCTCAGAATCTTAGTTATAAGAAAGGGTTTTTCTTCATACTTGGAATCCTATATAGTTGTTATGTTCAAATGGCTTCTGACACATTTTTTACTGGGCTACCAAAATTTAACAGTTGGTAACCCCAATCATTTCTAGCCAGAGGGAGCCATTAGCTTTAATGAAGCAGCCATCCTCACATACTTGAATCAGATTGGCAATCAGCTTCCTGGTAATTGGATTAGTAGAATACTAACGGTTTCAAGATCCTATGCAATTTGCATATTCATACACTCCTGCTTCCCTCTGATTTATAAAGCTTTTATATGTATTTACATGACAGTCTTTCAATTTGCAAGTGAATGGTCATCCAAAAATGAATGAATGACTCAAGCTAGCTCAAATTTACATGAAATGCTTAAAATTTATAAAGCTTAGAGATTAATAAATATGCTTTTTTAAATTTTCATGTATTTATGAAAATAAAGTGTATTCTGTATGCAGACAGAGCTCATTAAACACGTTTAATTCTACAGCAAATCAGAATATTCTGATGCAACCTGATATTTTTGATATACATATTCCATAAAATTAGGTTTCCGTATATCATATAAGAATTTTAAAAGCAAATTCTAGGATTGTCTGTAATAAATTATCAGTGTAGTAAATAAAAAAGGCTGTAATCCATTACTTTAAAATGGTGGTATCTTCCATGTTCAGTGACATACCTCTGAACTCTTCTCTTCTTCAATTGCCAGAGCTCTTCTAATGCAATAGTTTCTTTTAACAACTGATAGAAACAACTATAATAAGGTGAAAACATTCTAGGATGGGCATACTTAACCTCTACTATAAGCTTCAGACGCTTCCACAAAAGTATAGGCATGGCAATTTCCCAGAGGTTACTGAAACTGTCAAAGAGTAAATGTTAGTTATGTTTTATATGACTAATACATTTGCTGTCTATTGCTATGTAATAAATTATCCCCAACTTAGTTATTTAAAACAACAACAAAAACATTTATTATCTCACATAATTTCATGGGGTCAGTAATCTGACCTCAGCATCTTAACTGGTGAGCCCCGATCTAGTATTTTTCCTGAAGCTACAGTCAAGATGACAGTGGGCTTGTCAGTCCATTTGACTGAGGTTGCAGTCAAAGTGGCACCGAGATGGGCTCTTGCCATTTGCAAGCTGCACTGGCCTGGAGAATTCACATCCAAGTTCACACACATGGCTTCAGTCCATCAGATGGGTTTCTCCGGAGAGTTGATCATAATGTGGGGCCAGCTTACGCCAGAGAAAGTGATGTGAGAGACAGCACAACATCAAACTGCCCTTTGTGACTTAGTTTCCAAGTCACACACTAATCAGTTCTGTTTCATTCTATTCTTTAGAAACTGGCCACTTAGTCCAGCCTAAATTTAATGGACAGGATTAAACAAGGAAGTGAGTACTTGGGGGAAAGTCACTGGGACTCATCTTGGAGACCTTGGAGGCTGGCTCCCACAAATAAGGTATCGTGTCTTCTCTGTTTGATACACAGGACAGCTGACACCAATTTAAAACTTTACTTCTATCTTATACTTAAGGAATGCACTAAAAGAAAGGAGGAAGGGAGAAAATTGAATCAAATTAATTATATATAATGTAATATATAATTTATAATATTAAATATAAATCACATATGTTCATATTAAAATCTGTATAAAATATAATCAATAGTATTTAATATTATTTAATTAAATATAAAATTATTTATAATAAAATAAATGTACTTAGCATTTAAAATATCTAGTGTAAACCTATTGGTTGCTAACTGGCACAAATGATGAAAATGTTGTCAGTGATGGAAATACATATAGAAGGTGAAGATTAATTTGAGTACAGAGATGAGTAAAGTTAAATAATGGAGGGTGGAAGGCAAAAGAAACTCTAGGCTAAGGTGGCAGTATGAAAAAAGTTAGGATGAAAGACTGTGGCTTCTTTAAGTAACCAAAAATTGTTCATCCTAGTGGAATGTAGGACAAAACCATATTCTGAATGGAGTAAGCACGTAGTTAGAGACGTGGACAAGGAGCCAGTCATGGAATATATTTTACAATGTTATTTTAGTTGAAAAAAATTTGGAAAGATTTAAAGCTAATGAGTATGAATGATAAGATGAAAAATTATAAAATGAGAAAGTGTTGAGTCATTGGACTGTATTAAGTGTCCACATAACTGATGATAAATGTTTGGACAAAAGTATAGCATTAGTATTAAAATCAGAAGATGACAGCAACAAATGCTAAAAAAAAAAAAAAAGAGAGAGAGAGAGATACTTCTGGTTGCGATGGCATAGTTTTAAATGAGACAAATCTCTCTGGGAAGAGATATGACAGCTAGATAAAATTAGCATTTGGAAAGAATCAAGGAACACTGACTAGAAGGTCCAATATCATAAAGAGGTGGGAAGGGCATACACATGAGATCACTATTGTTCATGCCATTTCTTTCTAAGGCATTGGGCTATTCTTACGCTACAAGAGCTAAATGCTGAGGAGAGAAGAAAAAGAGGCAGAAAACAGATCAAACAGCTGAACTTTGAGCATGCTGGTGGGATTGGAGACACAGAACTTGGCTATTTGTGGATCTGTAAAGAAGAACCCTGGTGAACACCTTGGGTTTCAGGTAAAAATTATGGTAGGATATAATCTAAGAGTATGGACTAATAAAAAGTAGGGCAGGAAGGTCTAACTTTGAAGTCACTCATTCAATCATTTCTTGATTTGACCAGCTTGAGCTGCCTCTACATCTAGTATCTTCCAAAAGAAAAGTATAGACGGTCTGCAAAAGGAGTTAAAATCATCACTCTCAGCTGTTACAACATTTATACACAATTCCAGACACTTAATAAAAAAAAAAATCACAAAAATAAAAAAATCACACTTCCACATCTGACCATAGCAGAAACAACACTGGATTTAATCTTCTACTTAATACATCTGAGACAAAATGAGAAATGGCTTTCAAGATATTGGACATCAGGCAATTACAGATGATGATTGTTGAAGATGGAAAACCAATGAGGTGACCCTGATAATGGCACCAGTTTTTTGTTCTGGGAAAATTTTCAGGCTGCTGCAGAGAGAACAGATAATGCAGCTGGAGACTGATGTACATCTGAAGTTGGGGAAACAGATGAGACCCGCTTGGAGTCTCTTTGAGTAGTCATCAGAGAACTGATCCAAGTGCACATGAGAAGAAACTACCTGAATCCAAGAAAAGAACATAGAAAAATATTAAAAGGTATAGGATCTGGTGAAGGCCTGTCTAGTCAAGGTTATAATCTTTCCAGTAGTCATGTAAGGATGTTAGACCATAAAGAAGGTCTGCAGAATTTATGCTTTGGAACTGTGGTGTTGCAGAAGACTCTTGAGAGTCTCTTGGACTGCAAGGAGATCCAACCAGTCCATCTGAAAGGAAATTAACCCTAATATTCTTTGGAAGGATGGATGCTGAAGCTGAAGTTACAATACTTTGGCTTCCTGATGTGAAGAGCTGACTCAGTGGAAAAGACCCTGATGCTGGGAAAGATTGAGGGCAGGAGAAGGGGATGACAGATAATGAGATGGTTGGATGGCATCACCCACTCAGTGGACATGAGTTTCAGAAAACTTTGGGAGATAGTGAAGTACAGGGAAGCCTGTTGTGTTGCACTCTACGGGGTCACACAGGGTCGGGCAAGATTTGGCAACAATTTATACAGAGCTAGGAATAGCGCCAGTTACCACTAGCCAGATTGGAGTATCAGATAATTCATAGGTTATTGAATAAACTATTCAGTAATGTCTTGCCTTGGGGCTTCCCAGACAGCTCAGTGGTAACGAATCTGCCTGCCAATGCAGGAGTTGAAAGAGGAGTGGGTTTGATCCATGGGTTGGGAAGATCCCCTAGAGGATGAAATGGCAACCCACTCCAGTATGCTTGCCTGGAAAATTCCAAGGACAGAGGAGTCTGGTGGGTTACAATCCATGGGGTCGCAGGATTGAGTGACTGAGCATGCATGCAAAATTTCACCTTAATAGTAAGGAATATTTAGCCATAGAATAAATGCTGCTCTGGTTTGCTTGCTTAGTCACTCAGTCGTATCTGACTCTTTGAGACTCTGTGGACTGTAGCCCACTAGGCTCCTCTGTCCAGGGGATTCTCCAGGCAAGAATACTGGAGTGGGTAGCCATTTTCTCTTCTAGGAGATCTTCCTGACCCAGGGATCGAACCTGCGTCTCCTGCATCCAGGTGGATTCTTTACCTGCTGAACCCTAGGGGAAGCCCAAATGCTCAGTCACACTAATAAATCTTAAGACTCAAACAGATTAAATGGATTCCATCTAACTTACTTGCATAACAAAACAGATCTCAAGAATATCTATGGAAAAACAAGATTTTTTAACATGATTAACAAATGAGCTAATTAATTTGCATATTATCTTTGATTAATACGAATTATTGTAGAATAATTTCAGATTAAAAAATTTGAGCAGATATTAGAGAATTTCCATAAACTTCTTAAACTTTCTTCATGCCTCCATAGTTTCCCCCACTATTAATATTTTTCTATTAGGATGCAACTTTTCATTGCATTTAATAGAAATAGATACATTATTAGCAAATAAATTTCATAGTCTACATTAAAGTTCATCCTTTGTGTTAATACATTCCTATGTGCCTTGACATATAGAGACATAGCAAATATTAGGATGCCAGTAAAATAAGTTGAATTGTATTTTAAAGTCTTTCTACAAAGGAAACATCAGGCTCTACATGTAAAACATCTCCTACGATGTAATCAACTTTTTTGGGGAAATAATTTACATACAAAAATTCCATGAATGACATGTAAAATTTAACAAGCTTGACAAATAATAATATAACCACCACCAAAATTATGATACAGAACAGTAGTTGAAAAACATTTTTGTAACAGATAAACTGGTACATTATTTAGCTATGCAGGCCATGATTTTGTAAGTACTTATGTAAGACACAAAATAATTATTCAAAATTTTTTAATAAATTCAGATTATAATGATAGTGGAGTGCAATGTTTCTGTACTTTGAGCCTTTTAAAGAGAAGAACGAAAATTTTTTGAGGGAAAACGTTTCATTTAATTGGCTTTTAAAATTATTGTTCTCACTTAATCAAAAACAATTGCAAATATCTATGTGTTGGGCTTCCCTGGTGACTCAGAGGGTAAAGCGTCTGCTTGCAATGCAGGAGACTCGGGTTTGATCCCTGGGTCGGGAAGATCCCCTGGAGAAGGAAATGGCAACCCACTCCTGTATTCTTGCCTGGAGAATCCCATGGATGGAGGAGCCTGGTAGGCTACAGTCCGTGGGGTCTCAAGGAGTTAGACACGACCGAGCGACTTCACTTTCATTTTCACTTTCATGTGTTAGTACCAGACTTTAATGGGATTTTATGTATTTCACCTTTGACAATGTCTTTCACATAGAAGAGCACTGCCATATACTGATATCAATCTATTAGCATATATTTTAATTAAGCATATTCATGTCAAAACATTCATATACCTGCATTAGATTCTTCTTTTTATGCTTTACTTTTATCATGTCATTACACTGCAGATGAATCACTTCCAAATGACGAACAGGGAGAAGTTCTTCATTGCACAGTTAAATGGGTTTTGAAATATGGAAATTTCCTTTGTACTTGCATCAAAATGTAAAAAATGTATTAAAATTATAGCTTGAACACAGAAAATACATCTCCTGCAAATTGGTGGGGCAATAGAGATCTCATTTCTTGTTTTAATACTTGATACATGAGAAGTAAATAACATCATTTGACATTACTTGAGATATAGAAGAAAACGAGTTGTCACTGAAATTACTTTTCCGATTATAAGTCCTGCATGTAGGCATTGTTTTGTTTTGTAATTTTAGGTTGACTCAACATGAAGCATGCAATAAAAACTGGTTTCCAGTTGTTTTTTTTCCCAATCTATTTTCTGGTTGGATCTCCTTGCTGTCCAAGGGACTGTGACATCTGGTCTCATCACTTCATGGCAAATAGATGGGGAAACAATGGAAACAGTGAGAGACTTTATTTTGGGGAGCTCCAAAATCACTGCAGATGGTGACTGCAGCCATGAAATTAAAAGACGCTTGTTCCTTGGAAGGAAAGTTATGACCAAACTAGACAACATATTAAAAAGCAGAGGCATCAGTTTGAAGACAAAGGTCTGTCTAGTAGAAGCTATGGTTTTTTCAGTAGTCATGTATAGATGTGAGAGTTGGACTATAAAGAAAGCTGAGCGCCGAAGAATTGATGCTTTTGAACTGTGGTGTTGGAGAAGACTCTTGAGAGTCCCTTGGACTGCATGGAGATCCAACCAGTCCATCCTAAAGGAGATCAGTCCTGGGTGTTCATTGGAAGGACTGATGTTGAAGCTGAAACTCCAGTACTTTGGCCACCTGATGCGAAAAACTGGTTCATTGGAAAAGACCCTGATGCTGGGAAAGATTGAAGGCAGGAGGAGAAGAGGATGACAGAGGATGAGATGGTTGGATGGCATCACCGACTCATTGGACATGAGTTTGAGTAAACTCTGGGAGTTGGTGATGGACAGGAGGGCCTGGCCTGCTGCAGTCCATGGGGTTGCAAAGAGTCGGACATGACTGAGTGACTGAACTGAACTGAATTTATTTTCTAAAAATCGTGACTTTTTTCTTAGCTCAAGGATTTTTAGCTAGCTCATAGGGTTTCTGTGTAGTAAGGCATGTTAGCATACCATTCCAAAAATTAAGATAATGTTTAATTCTGAAAGCAAATGAAATTTACTTTTACTGCTTTTACTGCTTCCACAGCAATGTAATAGATTTAAATATTATCATCAAAGTCTCTGTTGATGAAAAAATATAATTCATAACTATCTATTTGCAAAAGCTTTACAATATTTTGCTCTTTTTTTTCTAGGTTTCTCTCTTTATTGCTCACATTATTCTTTTTTAATTAATTTTTCTTAGAGTATAATTGCTTTACAATGTGTTAGTTTATGCTGGGTAGCAAACTGAAACAGCTATATGTTTACATATATCCCTTCCTTTTTGAATTTCCTCCCCATTTAGGTCACCACAGAGCATTCAGCAGGTGCTATGCAGCGGGTTCTCAGTAGTCACCTACTTTATACACAGTGTCAATAGTGCATATATATACATGTGTGTATATATATCTCAATCCCAATCTCTCATTCATGCCCCCTACCACCTTGGTATCCATACATTTGTTGTCTACATGTGAGTCTCTATTTCTGCTTTTCAAGTAAGGTTATCTATGCCATTTTTCTAGATTCCACATATATGTGTTAATATGTGAAATTTGTTTTTCTCTTTCTGACTTCCTTCACTCTCTATGACAGTTTCTAGATCCACCTACATCTCTGCAAATGACACAATTTCATTCATTTTATGGCTGATCAATATTCTATTGTATTAATGTACCACGCGTCTTCTTTATTCATCCCTCTGTCAAAGAACATTTATGTCGCTTCCATGTCCTTCCATGACCCAGTGTTGCAGTGAACACTGGGGCACATATGTCTTTTTGAATTGTAGTTTTCTCTACATATACACCCAGGCACTCCTGGATTGCTAAGACATGTGACAGCTCTGTTTTTAGTTTTATAAGGAACCTCCATACTGCTTTCCATAGAGGCTGTATCAATTTACAATCCCACCAACAGTGTAAAAAGGGCTCCCTTTTCGCCACATCTTCTCTAGCATTTACTCTTTATAGATTTTTTGATAACAGCCTTTCTGATAAGTGTGAGGTGACACTTCACTGTATTTTTTATTTCATTTCTTTAATAATTAGTGACATTGAGCATCTTTTCATTTGTTTGTTGGCTATCTGTGTGTCTTCTCTGGATAAATGTCTGTTTAGGCCCTCCACCCATCTGCTGAGTGGGTTGTTTGTTTGTTTTTTATATTAACCTGAATGAGCTGTTACAAAAACTTTGTAATTTTGTCCAAATAAAGCTTTTTCTGCTCTACACGTATTTTTTTGAAGTATACTTGATTTACAGTGTTGTGTTTATTTGTATTGTACAGCAAAGTGATTTAGTTATACTACACACACACACACACACACACACACACACACACATGTATATATACACACATGGATGGAGGAGCCTGGTAGCCTGCAGTCCATGGGGTCGCAAAGACTCGGACATGACTGAGAGGCTTCACTTTCACTTTTCACTTTTATGCATTGGAGAAGGAAATGGCAACCCAATCCAGTGTTCTTGCCTGGAGAATCCCAGGGATGGGGTTGCACAGAGTCGGACACGACTGAAGTGACTTAGCAGCAGTAGTACACATATTTAAGTGCTTCCCAAGTGGCGCTAGTGGTGAAGAATCTGCCTGCCAATGCAGGAGATGTAAGAGACACAAGTTTGATCCCTGGGTCAGGAAGATCCCATGGAGGAGGGCAAGACAACCAGCTCCAGTATTCTTGCCTAGAGAATCTCATGGACAAAGGAGCCTAGCAGGCTACAGTCCATAGGGTTGCAGTCAGACACAACTGAAGTGGCTCAGCATGCATGCATGCATATACATGTACATTCATTTTTCTATTCTTTTCTATTAAAGTTTATCACAGGATATTGAAGATAGTTCCCTATGCTACAGAGTAGGAACTTGCTGTTTGCGCTGCACATACTGTTGCCGTGACCCATTCTAACACATCTTAGTAGTTTACACTTCAAGTTGTACTAAATTGTGTTTTCTCAACTTTGAAACTTATCTCCACTGTAGTTCTTCAGGGCAGGCTGTTGATGGAGGCTAATTTTTCATTCACTTCAAACTCAGTATCATTTCTCTGAACAAACAACTTAGAAGGATTGATATAAATTGTTAACTCATCAAGAGCTAAGAAAAGCCACCTCAAATAATTTGCTTTGTTCTTTGACTATACATATATCTCTCAGTGATCTCAAATTTTTAACTGTTTTCCTCAAAACCTGTCTTAAACAGTTGATTTTTTTCTGAACACATTTTTCAGTTGTTGATCAAAGTGATTCAATCAACTCATTGTTGATACATGACTTTTCTTTTTTTTTTTTTGATACATGGCTTTTCTTAGTTGACTAATAATTAATTAGAAGTGGATGTTAGCTACAGTCTCTCATTTTGGGGGAGGCGGGTGAGAAAATTGCTGTAATTTCTACTTTTTCACTGTTTTTTTATCATGATGGGTGCTTAGTTTAGTAATGTAGATGTGTATTGTATACTTTGACATAGCTACAGTGACACTGAATAGTGAACTCGATACTTTGCCATCTAATTCACTAACAGAATAATACAAATTCCACTGTGCTTCAAGAAGTCACCAAATTACTCACCGTAACATTACCCTTTCACAATTTTGCAATTTTTAGTGTCAGTTTGGATCAAGCAGCTTTTTTTCTAGAAATATTTTCTTTGTAAATTAAGTCAAGTTCTAATGATTCATTGAATGTAGGTCAACAGGGTAAAAAAAAAAATTACAATAAGGCCCAATTGTTGAAATAAAACAAGATATTCAGGGTAGCAGGAGATAGTTCTTTCCACTGTGTTATAAATCTTTGTTTCCAAGGCCAAAAAGGCTATTTTTCAGGCTGCAGGAACTTTTTTCATTTTATAAATTACTTACATACAGTTATTTATTCTAATGTAATAAAAAAAATTGGTGATTAATCCTAATATTCACCAAAGGACTTCAATCTATTAACTATACAATTGAGTGAATATTAAGAGTGCTTCTAAGTAGTCAATTGATGGCATAGTACATATTGATTATTATTATTATTATTATTTTTTTTTTTTTGCTTTGCATGTTCAGTCGTGTCCAACTCATTGTGACCCCAAGGGCTGTAGTCTACCTGGCATAAATATCAAGATGTAAAAGTACCTTCTTGGCCAGTATTAATGTAATGTCAGCAAGGAAAGAAGAACATAGGCAAACACTTATATCTTTGCAGTGTTCATTGGAAATAATGCAATTGAAATTCACACAAACAGATCTTACAGGATTTAGCAGTATTTTAAAAATGAAGTCCATATTTCATTTAATTAAAAGTACACATCCAAACAATTAATATGTTTTTGTGTTGTGAGTATGGTGGGTGAGGCCCCACCTATCAGCAAAAAATTGAATTAAAGATTTACTGAGAAAGGCCCCACTCACCAGAGCAGGGCCTAGCTTACCCACAGCCAGTCCCTTTCACCAGGAAGCTTCCACAAGCCTCTTAGCCCCATCCATCAGAGGGCACACATAATGAAAACCATAATCACAGAAAACTAACCAAACAGAGCACGTCGATCACAAGCTTGTCTAACTCAGTGAAAATATGAGTCATGGTGTGCAGGCCCACCCAAGATGGATGGGTCATGGTGAAGAGTTACAAAAATGTGGCCCACTGGAGAAGGAGACTTCAGCAAACCACTTCAGCATTCTTGCTTGAGAACCCCATGAACAGTATGAAAAGAAAAAAAAAAAGATATGACATAGGAAGATAGGCCCCCAGGTTGGTAGGTACCCAAAATGCCACTGGAGAAGAGCAGAGAAATAGTACCAGAAGAAATGAAAAGGCTGAGCCAAATGGAAATCCCCCAGATGTTGATGTGTTGGGTGGTGAAAGTAAAGTTCAATGCTGCAAAGAACAATATTGCGTAGGAACCTGTAAAGTCAGGTCCATGAATCAAGGCAAATTGGAAGTGGTCAGATAGGAGATGGCAAGAGTGAATATCGGCATTCTAGGAATCAGTGAACTAAAATGGATTGGAATGGGTGAATTTAATTCAGATGACCATTGTATCTGCTACTGTGAATAAGAATCCCTTAGAAGAAATGGAGAAACCATCAGGTCAACAAAAGAGCCTGAATGCAGTGCTTGGATGCAATCTCTAAAACAATAGAATGATCGCTCCTTGTTTCCAAGGCAAACCATTCAATATCACAGTAATCCAAGCCTATGCCCCAACCAGTAATGCTGAAGAAGCTGAAGTTGAACAGTTCTATGAAGACCTACAAGACCTTCTAGAACTAACATCCAAAAACAATGACCTTTTCATTATTGGGGACTGGAATGCAAAAGTAGGAAGTCAAGAGATACCTGGAGTAACAGTCAAATTTGGCCTTGGAGTACAAAATGAAGCAGGGCAAAGCTAACAGAGTTTCGCCAAGAAAATGCACTGGTCATAGCAAACACCCCCTTCCAACAACACAAGAGAAGACTCTACACATGAACATCACCAGATAGTCGACACCGAAATCAGATTGATTATTTTCTTTGCAGCCAAAGATGAAGAAGTTCTATACAGTCAGCTAAAATAAAAACAGGAGCTGACTGTGGCTCAGATCATGAACTCCTTATTGGCAATTCAGAGTTAAATTGAAGAAAGTAGGGAAAAACACTATACCATTCAGGTATGAACTAAATCAAAACCCTTATGATTATACAGTGGAAGTGAAAAATAGATTCAAAGGATTAGATCTGATAGACAGAGTGCCAGAAAAAAACTATGGATGGATGTTCATGACATTGTACAGGATGCAGGGATCAAGACCATCCCCAAGGAAAAGAAATGCAAAAAGGAAAAAAATGGTTGTCTGAGGAGGCCTTACAAATACCTGTGAATAGAAGAGAAGCAAAAGGCAAAGGAGAAAAGGAAAGATATTCCCATTTGAATGCAGAGTTCTAAAGAATAGCCAGGAGAGACAAGAAAGCCTTCCTCAGTGATCAATGCAAAGAAATAGAGGAAAACAATAGAATGGGAAAGACTAGAAATTTCTTCAAGAAAATTATGATACCAAGGGAACATTTCATGCAAAGATGGGTGCAATAAAGGACAGAAATGGTACGGACCTAACAGAAGCAGAAGATATTAAGAAGAGGAGGCAAAAATACACAGAAGAACTGTACAAAAAAGATATTCATGACCCAGATAATCACAATGGTGTGATCACTCACCTAGAGCCAGACATCCTGGTATGTGAAGTCAAGCGGGCCTTAGGAAGCATCACTACAAACAAAGCTAGTGGAGGTGATGGAATTCCAGCTGAGCTATTTCATACCTTAAAAGAAGATGCTGTGAAAGTGCTCCACTCAATATGCCAGCAAATTTAGAAAATTTAGCAGTGGCCACAGGACTGGAAAAGGTCAGTTTTCATTCCAATTCCAAAGAAAGGCAATGCCAAAGAATGTTCAAACTACTACACAATTGCACTCATCTCACATGCTAGTAAAGTAATGCCCATAATTCTCCAATTAGGCTTCAACAGTACATGAACCGTGAACTTCTGAGTAATGAAGCTGGATTTAGAAAAGGCAGAGGATCCAGAGATCAAATTGCCAACATCCGTTGGATCATCGAAAAAGCAAGAGAGTTCCAGAAAACATCTACTTGCTTTATTCAATATGCCAAAGTCTTTGACTGTGTAGACCACAACAGACTCTGGAAAATTCTTAAAGAGATGGGAATACCAGACCACCCGACCTGCCTCTTGAGAAATCTGTAGGCAGGTCAGGAAGCAACAGTTAGAACTGGACATGGAACAACAGACTGGTTCCAAATAGGGAAATACTGTATATTTTCACCCTGCTTATTTAACTTATACGCAGAGTGCATCATGAGAATGCTGGGCTGGATGAAGCACAAGCTGGAGAGAAATATGGTTTCCCAGAAAGAGGTTTCTGGGAGAAATATCAATAACCTCAGATATGCAGATGACACCACTCTTTTGGTAAAATTGAAAGAAGAACTAAAGAGCTCTTGATGAAAGTGAAAGAGGAGAGTGAAAAATTTGGCTTAAAGCTCAACATTCAGAAAACTAAGATCATGGCATCCTGTCCCATCACAAATAGATGGGGAAACAGTGGAACCAGTGACAGAATTTATTCTTTTGGGATCCAAAATCACCGCAGATGGGGACTGCAGCCATGAAATGAAAAGATACTTGCTCCTTGGAAGAAAAGTTATGACCAACCTAGACAACATATTAAAAAGCAGAGGCTTTACTTTGCCAACAAAGATCCGTCTAGTCAAAGCTCTGGTTTTTCCAGTAGTCATGTATAGATGTGAGAGTTGGACTATAAAGACAGCTGAGCACCAAAGAATTGATGCTTTCAAAGAGTGGTGTTGGCGAAGACTTGAGAGTCCCTTGGACAACAAGGAGATCCAACCAGTCCATCCTAAAGGAAATCAGTCCTGAATATTCATTGGAATATTTCAGCTAAAGCTGAAGCTCCAATACTTTGGCCATGTGATGAGAAGAACTGACTCATTGGAAAAGACCCTGAAGCTGGGAAAATTGAAGGTGGGAGGAGAAGGATATGACAGAGGATGAGATGGTTGGATGGTATCACCGATTCAATGGACATGAGTTTGAGTAAACCCTGGGAGCTGGTGATGGACTGGGAAGCCTGGCGTGCTACAGTCCATAGGGTTGCAAAGAATCGGACATGACTTAGCAACTGAACTGAACTAAACTGAACTGCTCCTCGGAAGTAAAGCTATATCACACCTATACAGCATATTAAAAAGCAGAGATGTTACTTTGTCAACAAAGGTTCATATAGTCGAAGCTATGTCTTTTCCATTAGTCATGTGTGGACCTGAGAGATAGACCAGAAAGAAAGCTGAGCACCGAAGCACTGATGCTTTTGAAATGTGGTGTTGGAGAAAACTGTTGAGAGTCCCTTGGACTGCTAGGAGCTCCAACCAGTCCATCATAAAGGAGATCAGTCCTGAATATTCATTTGAAGGACTGATGCTGAAGCTGAAACTCCAGTACTTTGGCCACCTGATGCATAGAACTGACTCAGTGGAAAAGACCCTGATGCTGGGCAAGATTGGAGGCAGTAGGAGAAGAGGACAACAGAGGATGAGATGGTTGGATGGCATCACTGACTCAATGGACATGAGTTTGAGCAAGCTCCAGGAGATGGTGAAGGGTAGAGAAGCCTGGCGTGTGCAGTCCATGGGGTCGCAAAGAGCTGGGCAGGACTGAGTGACTGAGCAACAACAGTGTTTAATGGCCAGTGTCTGCATTCTCTACAAGGCACTTATTGCTTTAAAGGTTTGATCATATCAGGTACACTGCATAGTCCTTCAAGCAAAACAGTTACTGTGCTCATGTACACAGAAACACACATACTTTTTCAATTTCTTCACTGATGAGAAAAAACACCAACAGAAGGAAAATTGACAACACCTTTAAATGAGCAAAATATAGTTATTTGAGAATTTCAGGTTTCCCTGATTGTCTACATATTTATATCAATCTTCTAAGCCTTAAAATTCTTTCTAATATATGAAAATATCATCATTTTCTAAGTTTTCTACCTCTTGACCACTTAGCTATTTCTTCTCAAGTGAGCAAGACAAATACCAGAGAACTTAAAAAAAAATGAGAATTATGGAAAAAATGGGAGTCGAAACCACATTAGTTTGAAACAAAAGTAGTTGATGATGTTACGCAGGGAAGGAATGATCCATTTCTTGATTTTTTTCACAACCAGCATGTACTCTTTCCTCTCCCACTTACAGTGATCCTCAGGTTTTATAATCTGTAACACAAAATTAATCTAAAAATTCTTTACCAACTTTAGTTTAACAATACCCATGAAAGTCATATCCTTTTTCATTTTGCAGATAATTAAAGGGATCAGAGAAATTAACTTCTTTCTCTAAATAAACTGCATGAGTATTGATATTCACAGGTCTAACATTTGACATACTTTATTAAAAGATGCAGTTTTGGAAAGTAATTTTCAATTGTCATTTTTTTACCTACTAAATAGACTCTAACATACCAATTTCTTAAACACAAATTTATAATACAAGTGCATTAAAGAGCTCTTCAAGTATCTTTAAAATTTAATTCATTACATATGTTTATTCATAGGTGAATAACAGCTCATATGTTATGTGGAGATTAGAAAAGAGACAAGCTGAATAATATGTCATGCTATTAGAATATATTAAAAACAAAACAACTGAAAAATTGTAACACAAACTGAGCTTTTGATGGGATTATACCACTTAGAATACAGGAAGACATACACAAACTTTTGAGAGAGTTAAGTTTTTACCCATAATACAAAGTAGGGAAAAAAATAAAAACAATCTGAAAAATGAAAGCTTTTTTGTGACACTGAAACCTTCTTTGGCTCTTCTTATGTTAGTTCTGAAAATCATCCTTTGTTGCCCCTAGAGAAGCTTTGATTTGGAAAATGGTGATGTTATTATAGAATAACTTTCATTATGATTCTATAAATCAAGCAATATTTAATTCATTGGATTTACTATATGAGCCATACAGTGCTCAAAAAGAGAAAGAGAGAAATACTAATTATATGGAAGAGATGGTTTTAAGTGAATATAGGAGATTTTTATCTCTACCTGTAATTTTGCTTATTCCCTGACTATTGAGCAGGAATGTTGACTTTAGAAAGACAGTATTTGTTATAGATACGATATATATAGAGCTATATATTTTCCTCATCTGAGTGGCACACTAAATAAGCAACCACTTACAGCACCAACTAGAATAATAATTTTAAGAATCCCAAAAGAATAGTATAGGCAATGGATTTGATGCAAGAAGAAATTCTTCTAGAATTCTTCTAGAAACCTAAGTTTCTTTATCACACATAATGCAGTTAAAGAGGTTTCAAGGTATGTGGTTGGGTTGTTAATGAAAGATAAAAGACCTTTCAGTTGCATGATATGGCATGAGAGAAAAACTTTGCTGAAGTAACTGGCAAAAGGTTGAGAAGACCAGAATCTGAGCTCGTAAGTAAATGAGGGATGTTCTGATCACAGTTTCTAGGCAAGGTGATATTAGCAGGGAGTGCCTCAAATAGTAAAGATCTGCCTGCAATGCAGGAGACCTGGGTTCCATCCCTGAGTTGGGAAGATCTCCTGGAGAAGGGAAAGACAAACCACTCCAGTATTCTTGCCTGGAGAATCTCCATAAACAGAGGAGCCTGGCGGGTTACAGTCTATGGGGGCGCAGAAAGCCAGACACTACTGAGCGACTAAGCACAACACATGGTATTCTTTAGTGACATTTCACATCCAAAGGATTTACTTTTCTTCTACCAGCTTTGACATTTTATTTCTTTGTTGTTAAACTTACCTTCAATTGCTTTGACATCTTCTAAAAGATAAGTCTTTGATCTCCTGTCTCATATGGGAGGGAGGGTGCACTCAATTAGGAAGCTTTCTTAAAAACTGCTTTTAATTCTCTAACTTGTTTCTGCTAAAGAATTTAAATAATTGATTTGTCTTATTTCTTGTTCTTTTGCTCGCATACATTTTTATTGAAATATTTTAAATTGTTTGTTAGGATTTGATCATTTCCAGAGAGCATTCTTGAAATGGCTTACTTGTTTATGAACTTAAAATGAACTTTAAGAATGGAACAGACTTTTGTTATCAATGCTGTTGTTATAGCATACCTACAAATGGTGTAGATATGTTGTAGAAAGATATATTGATTTGTAGATATGCTGTATAAAAGTGGTAGAAAGTATATATGTGGTTTGTTGTTGTTCAGTCACTCAGTCGTGTCTGATTTTGGGGGATCCCATGGACTGCAGCATGCCAGGTTTCCCTGCCCTTCACTATCTGCCTGAGTTTGCTCAGACTCATGTTCATTGAGTCAGTGATGCCATCCGATCATCTTCTCCATCACCCCCTTCTCCTACCCTCAATCTTTCCCAGCATCAGGTTTATTTCCAATGAGTCTACCCTATGCATCAGATGGCCAAAGTATCAGAGCTTCAGCATCAGTCCTTCCAAAGAATATTCAGAGTTGGTTTCCTTTAATATTGACTGATATGATCTCCTTGATGTCCAAGGGACTCTCAAGTGTCTTTTCCAGCACCACAATTTTAAAAGCATCAATGTTCTCCAATGTTCTCCAATGTTCAGCCTTGTTTATGGCCCAACTCTCACATCTGTCCGTGACTACTGGAAAAACCATCGCTTTGATTATACAGACCTTTGTTGACAAAGTGATGTCTCTGCATCTTAATATGCTGTCTGGGTTTGTCATAGCTTTTCTTCCAAGGTGCAAGTGTATTTTAAATTCTTGGTTGCATCCATATTGATTTTGGAGCCCAAGAAAATATATGTGTTAGCAAGTTATTTTACTGAAAATTAAATTTTCAAATACAAACAATACCAAATCAGGCTTGACATTCTACAATTAAATCATTGACAATGAAGCAAAGTGGTTAAAATATATGTATCTAAATCAAGCAGATGAGTATTTGAATTCTGGTTCTGTCAACAGTAACTATAATTTCAAGCAATTTTTAGACTCTTCTGGGCCTTAGCCTTTTCCATCTGTAAAGTGATATCATTAATGCTTTTGTTTTAGGTTGTGGACAGGTTTAACAATTTCCTAAAGGAGTCACAAATCATGTGAAAAATATCCTAGTAGCTACATTGTTTGGTATTCTAGAGTATTCTGTAATGTAAAAGACTTTTCATGAATATTCTTGAAGACTTAGGAAATATGTCAACAATACACAATTTCTCTGGTATAAAAACTTGCAGCTGAGGAAAAGGGCAGAATTGTTGCTTAAATAACCACAATAACATCTCATAATTTCAGCTCTGCACTTCCCAGAACATCTTGCAATTAATTTTCCCTTTAAATTCTAATACCTCTTTAGGGATCAGAGTGGAGCAAGAATGAAAAGAAAAAAAAAATTGCAAAAGAGAGGTAGTTTTGTAACATTTTACTTTTCCAACTTCAGACATTTGCCCAAAGCCAGTCACACAATAAGAAGCTGGAGAGAGAATACATTACTTCAGTGATGTCATGGTAAGACACAGGGCAAGTCCAAGAGTTCTAGAGCTAGAGAAATCTGTGTTCATCTACATTCCAAGTTGTAGAACTTTAGGTCATTGATTTACTTTTCTAAGCCTCAGTTTCTGTATCTGAAAAATGGGAAGTAAGTGTATTTGTGCTGTATGCAATATTTCTAGTACCTACAGAGCACTCAGCTCATGAACATTTAGCATCACACAGACATGAAGGATCTATCAATGCTAAAACTGATTGAAAGAACTATGAATATATGGGTGCTGAGATTCCCTGTAAGCCACACGTTTAGGTGCCAATAGGGGTGAGATATTCACTCAGATGTTCCCTTATTAGACAAATCCTAACATGTTCCCAGTTACACACACTAACACACTACGCATAACTGTCCTTTTTCCGAGATGAGTTTTGAGAAAATATCAAGTAACAAAATATATTTATATACACTAATGTTAAAAAGTTGTTAAAAACAGTTTTAATTTAGTTACATAGATAATGTTATTTCACGATATCTTCATTAAAGCAATGTAGTCATGTAGTTGGGTTTCCCTCGTGGTTCAGTGGTAAAGAATCTGCCTGCAATGCAGGAGACTCAGAAGACGTGGGTTTGATCCCTAGATTGGGAAGATTCTTGGGAGAAGGAAATGGCAACCTACTCCAGTATTCTTGCCTGTAGAATCCCGTGGACAGGGAAACCTGCTGGGCTACAGTCCAGTTGCAAAGAGTCCAACATGACTGAGTACACACACAGACACAGTTATGTAGTTATATTTGTTTATTCATTTGTTTGCTTAATTTTTACTTTGTCTTCTTAGATCCTCTTCTAGCAAGGAATTTGAAAATAATTAGTACTAAAATTTATTCATTTTCTCTTGTTTTTTGTGTTTATCATATATGGTGGCTTCCCAGGTGATGCCAGTGTGGTAAAGAACTCACCTGCAAATGCAAGAGATGACAGTAGGGATCGATCCCTAGGTTGGGAGGGTCCCCTGGAGAAGCAGATGGCAAGTCACTGGAAAATCCTATAGGCAGAGGAGACTGGAGGGCTAAAAAGGGTTGTAGTCCATGGAGTTGAAAAGACTCAGACATGACTGAGCTGCACACACACATTTACATTTTACACATATATTCAGGGGCAGCAGGTTGTATAGATATGCCTAACTGGGCTTGCATACATATGCCTATTGTAGGAGTATGTGTGTAAAAACTATTGATCATATGAATAACATGAATGGTTACCAATTCAAATTTTAAACATTGCTTAATTTTAAATGATGAGGGCTACCTCAAAGACTGTGACAATATGATGAAACTATTTTGTGATGATCACCCAAAGCAAAAGCAAACAAACAAAACTCTGTATTTTATAAAAGGAAGAGAGCTAGGTGGAAAACTTGGAGAATTAGGTTGAAATTTTGACTCTCATATTTACCAGCTATTCAGCTTAGAAGAAAAACATTAATTTTGCCCTATGAGCCTCATGTACTATTAAAATCAAATTAGTAATACTTGTCCTTCCTTGTCATATAACAAGTGTGAGAGCAAATTAAAATAATGTCTTCGAAACTATATTTTATAATGAAGAATGCATTACAAACATGAATTTTGAAATTATCATAAAAGAAGATAAAGTCATTTCATGATATTCTGGCTCTTTCTGAGTCTTTCATGCATATAAAAGAGGGAAGAAATTAACTGTAGAGCTGATATTTTTACTCAGTAAGTAAAAAATGGGAAGAACAAGAGTTGGAGTCTTGAAGAATAAGAAACAGTACTTTGCACGACTCTCCAAAATTACAGGCAATGCTACTCTGAAACCTAACGATGGATCCATGAGTGTTGGTCCTTTAATGGACCGGAACCTGGCTGTCCGGAGTCGACGATAAGAAAGCAAGAGAGAGAAAGAGGCTGATGGCACTTGTTGGTCCTTTAATGGACCGGAACCTGGTGGTCCGGAGAGTAAGAGAGAGAAAGAGGCTGATATCCCCTGGTTTACGCGGAAAGCCAATAGAGACCTGTTCTTAGGGCTGGCGCTGCTGCACGTAGGCACCGGGCACCCTCTCGAGTGGGTGAAGGCGCAGTGTGCCTTCTCGAGAGGGTCTTAGAAGCCCCGGCAAGAAAGTGAGCTCAGCGGGCCTTCACGCTCCAAGGAATTAGCCAGAAATAGAGAAAGAAAGAGAGAAGGAGAGAATAGAAAGAAAGAAAGATACGGGGACCAAAGCTCTGATGGAGCAAAGGTGTTTTAATCAACATGGCATGGGCATATATACTGTAACGTGATCCCTATCAAAGAGAGTTGCAAACAATCACCTTTTACCGTATGGTTCATAAGAAGGAAAAGGGTACTTATCACCATAATGAGAAATGCCTAGATTCCTCAGCCCCGGGAAATGCGTGCCTCTCTTCTTAATTCCTGAATATTCAGGAATTAATAAGGGCCAGAGGGTTCTTGATAGATCCAAAACAGCACACAGGAAGCCTCTTGTTAAATGCTTCCTGACAATTCCCCCTATTTTATTATATTTGTTAAAAAAGGTCCTGACCAAATGAATTTGGTATCAACCAACCTTATAGAAAGGTGACGAACAACAAATACATTTATCAAGACAATTACCAAAGTTACAGTTTTAGACCCGATGCTATGGGTAATACTTTGAAACCATCCTTGTGGGTCTAGCCTGGATAATTTGTTTAGCTAAAGTTTTTAAATTAGTGGAAGAGGGTAGACATTTAGAAAAAGTTTCAAAGATTTCCTTTTGCAGTAATTGTACATTCAGAGAGGCATTACCATGTGAATGAAATTTGATTTGTTCCCAGTAGTAGGTACTATGATTGAATTAAACAGGAGTAACACAAAATTGGCAATTAATACAAGTTACAGATCAAGTTGTAAATTTCTTATGGTTGTAACAAAAGGAAGTGGGACACAGGCCTGTATAAAATATGACTGATTATAGCAAAATAGATAGTTTCTATGACCATGACTGGTCTCTGTGAAATGTCCGGTCCAAGGCCCAAGTTCTTTGGTGCTGGCAGCAAGTTTCCATATGTTTTATATGTCTATAGTGAAGAAGGAATTCATAGGGCCAGGACTCCATTTCAGGCCTATCTGTGCTGATCATGCTCGGCTGCCTCTCCAGTGGACTCTGAACTCTCTGCTTAGTGCCTGTGGGAACGACAATGGAAGGATAAGACCCCCTCAGGACAGGGGAATCTTGAAGATCACATCCAGGTTACTCATTGCCGAAGAGGAAACATACCGTAATCACCCCTGTCTCTGGACAGCTCATAAACTTTTTCTGTATCTATCAGGATGTAATCACAGGCTTATCGATTATTAACTGGTTGGAATGTGACCACAAGCTTATTGATTATTAACTGTTTGGAATGTAACTGCGGGCTTATTGATTATTGAATGTTTGAACACATAACAGGTGAATGATGGAGTTATTGTAGTTGTATTTACCCTACCTTTGTTTATGTAAGTCTCAAGGGAATTGGGGTGGTGGGTTTGGATACGTACACATGAGGTATAAAAGATTTTCACAAATGCTGGTTGGGGTCCTTGGCTAAGAGGAGACTCTGCCTTGGGCCCGCCGGTGTAATAAACTGCACTCCACTATCTGTATTGTTCTTCTGAGTGAGTTTGTTTCCCAGAAAGCGTGGCTATAACAATAGTTCAGGCCCAATTTGTTTACTGAGGATGATTTGAGAAGGAGGAGGGTGTCATTCCATTGTCAAGCCAGCCAAGAAGTCCTTTGTCATGGTAATATTTCAACGTAGTGTTAGTAACCTTTTACATAATGTTTTTTATTCTTTCCCTAACTCTTTCCCTACAGTTTTAGTAGAAAACATGGTTCACAGCAGAAAAAGGGCAGCAATGTCCACAAGTCTTCTTTTGGAGGCAGGACGAAAGCCCAAGTTTGTCCTCCGACGTTTATGCATAATTTTCCTGGGCCCAGGCAATGGAAGGACTTCATAGCCTAAAGAAATGTTAATTAGTTTTCCCTCCTCCCCAGGGTGTGAGGGTTCCAGGGAAGGGGCATGTGGGTAGAGTCATTGGTTGATACAATCCATTGGTCTTTTCTCTGTCTATTTTATGACCTGAAATAAAGGGGGGTTAGGTAAGTAAATTAGTTAATCCAGCGGGGGTCTCATAGTGATGGGAAGGGTTTCAGGACTCTGAGGCATTTCCTGTTGAGAAATCAAATCTTCACCTTTATTAGTAAAGGTTTTTATTTGTCCCCAAGTGGGAAGATCATAGGGTTGATGTCGCCAAGGGCGGCGTTTTCTGGAGATCTTTAGAGCCGCCATGGCCTGTATTGGAATTTCTTCCTCCTAGAGTTCTTGTTGTCTCCATTTTGAATGCTGGGGGCCCCCTTGGATCGAATTTTCCAAGGAAAAAGTTTGTTGGATCCACCTGGGGAAATACAAGCATATCCCTTTCCCTGTAAGATCAATTTCCCAGATTTCCATTGTTTATTGAATCCATCTTGATACCAAATGGGCAGAGGAAGAGAAGTGTCTTTCAATTCCTCGAAATGTCTTTCTGCTCTTGTTAAAATATTTCCCTGTGGTAGGTTTAAAAAATTTAAAACAAATAAACCTGTATTCACAATAATTATGAGTTTAGAAAATATCTTATGTTGGAATCTAGTATAAAGTCTGCTTTAGATAAGGAAGACAGTAGTGTACCTGTGTACGTGAGTTTTGAAATGTAATGCCTGTCAGTCTCAAAATAGATTGAAAGTCTGTAAAATAGAACCCTTGCCCTCTGCTATTATTTCTAGTTAAATTTGTAATGAATGTAATACTTATCTCAGGATAAAGAAGAGACTAAGAGTCCTGGTTCTTTATGAATTATGGTGATTAGCATGTTTATCCCCCTGAAGAAGGCACAACACTTGCTACTTTATTTATTAATGTATGCTAGGTGCAAAATGATGAATGCAGAGTTAGCATAGATTTTACTTACAGAGTATATAACTAATACAAAACAGAAGACTGACTCATGAAAGTGGTTAATAAGTAAGAAATTCTATAGTGAAAATCATACAGGGTTTATTCTTTCCCAATATAATTAAAAACTGAATTCCAGAGAAATTCACATTGACTGGCACAAATAATAGTGTCTTTATGTCTGCAATTAACAAGTTAGAATCTTACTCCTGAAAAGATTCCTTGTAGTATTAACCTTAATCATTTTTGTCGAAACAGTCAATTCCGTCCAGTGTGGCAGACTTACAAGGATATAATATGCATAAAGTGTATAAGTTTGTTATATATCTCTAGCTGAGCATTGATAGTCATAGCTAACTTGCTGTCAGCTTCTTTTTTTATCTACTTTGCCCCATTTACCTTTTCACAATGAGACATACACATGGAAGGATCAAGGTAGAAAATTAAGCTGCAAGAGTCTGAGGAAAACACGTTATAAGCATTATCTAGTTACTAATTAGACTCTAGCACACCCTCACTGCAATGATTAATGCCCTCTTAACAAAGGAAAAAATGACTCATCCTGGATATGAAAGAGACTTGGTTAACACTGCCATTAATCTTTCCATTTATGGGAGAAAATTGTTTACTGCAAATTTTACTTGCCTAACAAATTTAGATGAATTATCTTAGATGTCAGTCAAAATCATTTCATGCTATAGTCTCCCTGTGTTCCAGTATTGATTAATTTGATATAATGTTTTCTTGATATATTGGCTTATTTATGCTCAATTACTGCAGATAGCTAAACCCTTACCACAAATCACTAACATTAGCAGAAAAATCACACAAATACTGTTTCTTTTAACAAGTAATACACACTTAAAGGCACAGCTAAGTCATTTTTACAACAACAAAAAAAAACCCATATATTTAAAAAGACATAATTTGTCTTTGTGAACTTAAAAAGAGTGAATTATGGTGATGCTGAATGTGAAGACAATCATGATAAATAAGATTAGTCATTATTTACAGGAGCATTTCATCTACTCTAATTAGTTTCCAACTCAATTAATTCTAGATATTGCAACATGAATAATATTCTAGAGATACAAAGAGTTACTGAAACTTTTTATGGAAAGGAAATTCTGTATAAGCTTTAATTAATGAGTAGTTTGCAAGAAATTCTTTTAACCGGGCAATAGTACCTGCCATTATTAATGATAACTATCCCTTCAAATGATACTTATTTCAGGCACTGAGTACCATTCTCTGAATCATGCTCGTCAGAAAAAAAAGAAAAGTTTGTTTTAAAGCAAAGATGGTGTATTGCATTGAATCATGAGTATATTTAAACTGTATTTAAAATACACTGCTTCAATAGAAGACAGTGATACAAATTAACCATTTCAAGAAGGGTGTCATTTGAAAAGTTAGCCTCTGATTATGTTATGGTTTTAAGACTATTGATATAACTTAAGAGCAATTATTTTCCTTTGTAACATGGCAAAAAATTTTGTCTCTAAAATTATAAATCATAATACTAGTAAGCCCACTTTTTGCTAGTAATATAATATTAGAAAGGTATAAATTTAGTTTATATTTTCTTTTCTCTCCAAATTATTTTTACTGTACCTATATATGCTGGATACTGTTATATAAGTGTACTTAATATAAAGAGCCTAAGTTACTATGAAAAGACAAATTTAAACTTAAATAGTAAGTTGTGGCAAGTCCACCAGTTGCATTTAGAATTACATGCTTCCTATTTTGTAAAACATTTGGGAGAATTTATTGCTCTATTTATTCAATTGTTCATTTGACCCTTCTGTTATTGATTCAGCCTTTATTATGTAATTACTTTATCCCATGTGCATTTAATCACTGGGTTCACAGCGTATCTGGGAACATGGAAGAATCAAGACTGTAATATTGATACCAAGGAAGTTTGGCCAAAGTTGGGAAAAGCCTGTATATGGATGAAGAACTTTTCATTGTAGTGGTGTTGGCGGCTTAGTCGCTAAGTCATGTCTGACCCTGTGAGTCTGTGGACTGTAGCCTGCCCCGGGGATGGAACTCTGCCGGGAGCCAGCACGTGAGATCCCACTCATGACAAGGTCGTGGGGAGGAGACCTGACAAGCAAGGCAGATCAGGAATTCAGGGATTTCGAAAAGCTGTCCCGGCGCTCACCTTAGATGATCTCTGTCTTTCTGATGCTTGCTGTATTAGACTACTCCCTAATTTCTGTGACACGGGTAGAAGGCCTTCCCCGATCTCTTTCCAAACAGAATCAACTTAGAACTTTAATTAATATGTCCGCTGGACGGTGGTATCCTGTAAGATTATCCAGGATGAAAGGAGTGTTTCAATTTAGACCCCTTTGCTGGCATTCTAGCCTGCTTGGCAAATGCGTTCTAATGCACATGACTGCTCACAGCACCTTAATCATGAACAGCATAACCCGATCACATAAAGGCCCTAATAGGCACAGAGCCCTTCGGGGGTGAGGAAGCCCTATTAGAGAACATAAAACATTATTCTAAACGTGGTTATAGTTAAAGATTTAGAAAAATAAGAGTTTAGAATTGTTCATTTTAACCAGGAATGCTAAACAGGGGCTGCCTCACTGGAGCTGCAGAGTCTTTGTGTGGTAAACCTTTTAGATAAATTTAACTGATAACTTCTGCAAAAGGACTGACCTTTGTGTTCATTAAAGAATAGATTACGGAACACAGCTTTGCATTCACCTAGGTCATAAAATGTCAATAGGCCCCAAGGCCAGAAGACAATGTACAAGACTCTCACAAAGAAGTATGCAGAAAACACCCTGGTTTCATGAAGAATGAGCCGATGTAATATTAAACTGTCTTCCCCTTAAAATGTACTAACTTAGAATATAAAAGCTATGGTAAAAAATAAAAGATTTGCCAGACTCTGCTGCACATCTCCAGTCTGGTCTCTGTCTCTGTCTCTGTCTCTCTCTGTCTCTCTGTCTCTCTGTCTCTGTCTCTGTCTCTCTCTCTCTCTCTCTCTCTCTCTCTCTCTCTCTCTCTCTCTCTCGGCTGGACCCTGGCAGAACTCGAGTCTCCTGCATTGAAGGCAGATTCTTTACTGCTGAGCCACCAGGGGAAGTCCTTTCATTGCAGACCCAGATTGAAAATATGCTTGTTTCAAGTGAATGCTCATCAAATATTACCCACTGCAAAAATTTCTGAATAATCAAATGACAGTATGATCTGTCCTGTAGATGTTAGCAAGACTTTTCTTCAACTACCAGCGTAATGAACAAACTGGATATAGCTAGAATGGAAGCAATACATGGGTTCACTAATATGTTCTTTTTTCCTTAACCAAGGCTGAATTGGCTACCACTGTGACTCGATATTTGCGTGGAGTTAGGTATCAGCAATCCAGACTCTTTCACATGATACCATACCTTGGAGAGAACAGCCTGCTTACCAATGGCAGTTTAATGATATTGAATATATTCCACGCTGGAAGGAGCCCTATTTTCCCTTACTGGTATAGAGATTGGTTATAGAGGTGGATTTTCCTTCCTTGTCCATAGTTCTGCTGCCATTTTCATCCTTACTAATACTCATCTGCTCATATATATATATTTTAATTTGCCAGATATTATTTTAATGAGAATTATAAAAGACCAAAACATTTTTTTGCAAACTGCCTTTTTTTTAAGCAAATGATTTGCTTTTAATTACAAATACTGTGTGAGACGATGCCTTCTTTTGCAAAAACCAATAAATACAAGAACAAATTTTAAACATATGTGATTTGTCCAAGATATGTGGGGGGGAAGGGAGAGCCTGATTTTTTTTTCCTCAGTATTTAAAAAAAAAAAAAATCAGTACTCCCTAATCTTACAAAGAATAAGTTTGAAGGTATGACTCAACTGGAAAAGAGAGGGAGACCATTTTACAGATGCTTTAAATAGCTTCTGATAATTCTTCTAATGTTATCTTTACTTTCTGAAACTCATATCGTCACAAAACAGTTGAATTTAAAATATTTCTAATGAACTGATTAATGGGGGAAAAGAAAATATGTATCAAACACATGTATAAATTTTACCATCAACAATTATGCATATCAAAAAGACAGTAACTTTAAAAGGTACCAAAAAAAAAGTGAGGAAAAACCTGAATTACAGAAAAGAAAGTCAAATTTATTTAATGAAAAACTAGAATTAATAAAAATTAGCAGATACACACACACACACACACAAATATACAGACACAGCAACACTACGTATTGACTCACAGAGGGGAAAGCAGTGGTCCAAGACCACCGCCATGGCTTGTCAGTTAAAGGAAAAAAAATCCGAGCACACTCACATAGAATTTTTATATGATAAAGAAACTGTCCTTATAGAAAGAGAAGGGAGAAAATAAGTTCATGCTTATCACGTTATTGGCTTTACCATATTTCTTATCATTCAAAAATGGCTAGCCTGGAAGAATAGTGAAACGTTCTATAGAATACTGTTAAGATGTTAAAAAGGAGATAATACTTTGGGTTCGGAATATGCCATATTAGCTTAGTACATAAGAACAATATGTACTGCTATTCCTCCCAGAGTTTAGAAATATGAACCCAAGGGAACAAGGATTACAAGCTAGATTAGCAACTTCCGATCAGGATTCCTTTCAAAATATTGATTTTCTAGCATATGACATTAAAGCTCCACTCTTATAGAGGTCTTATACTAGTAGAAAAAAACTGAAAACATTCCAAAAGAGGATTCAAAATATATTTCTATTGAATTTATAAGCTGTGATTGCTAAATGGCTGTATTAGCCAGCTTTTTTTTTCAGGTATACAGAATCCATCAGATCTGTGTACATATATATAAGCCAATCTATTTGTATCTTTATCCGGGCTTCTTTGGTGAAAGAAGCAAGAGATCATATGCAATGCAGAAGATCCAGTTTTGATCCCTGGGGCAGGAAGATCCCCTGGAGAAGAAAATGGCAACCCATTTCATATTCTTTGTTGGGAAGTTCCATGGGCAGAGGATCCTGGCCGTCTACAGTGTTTGGGATCACAAGAGTCAGACACAACTTAGAGACTAAGCCACCACCATATCTTTATCTCTTTATCTGCACAAACATGCACACACACATATAGAGAAATTTATTGCAGGAATTAGCCCATGTGATTATGGAAACTGAGAAATCCTACAATCTAACAATCTGCTATCTACAATCTCTTCCAGAAATATCTTCATAGACACACCCAGAAATAAAGTGTCACCTGATACTGGGGCATCTCTTAACTCAATCAAGTGGACACATACAATTAACTATCAAATTACCATTTGGGGCTTCTCAGGTCATTGAGAAAATAGGAACAGAGAGATTAAGCCTTGACTAACTGTTCCTGATTAACAAAGAACAGTACTCTTCGTATAATAAGGTGTAAGCATTGAAGATCTAAGGCACCTACAAAAAATCCTATGTGTTTTGATTAAAGTTAATGCAATATGCATAGAGTAGTGTTGAGAGTTTCTTAATCTTCAGGAAAGTTTAGATATCCAACCAACTAGGTAGTCCTGGTCAAGAGAAGTGCTCATTGAATGCAACGGAAATGTTAAACCAGAAAAAAAGAAAAGCTAGTAAAAATAGTAATTTTGACCTTGTGAAAAGTTGAAGAAACAAAAGTCATAGAAATAAATTAGTTGTGTTAGTTAATTTTTTTTTCAAAATACTCTTTTCCTTTTCATTTAATATACTGTGGTGTTAATTTTATTATGTACACAGTTAAGAGATTATTGAGATATGTCTGTGAAGAAATTACAGAGGAAAGGCCATTAATTAGAAACTCTAGACACAAAGCTGTATTCAGTGATGGATAAAACTGGGCTCTTGCCCTTTGGGGAAGGGATAAATCTAATTCTGTTTATATGTAGGCAGTTGCAATATATTATGTTGAAGGATATGTTACTGCTGTTTTGACACTGAGCAGTCCAAGGTGGGAATTCTGGTGGACACCTGTTTTGATGACCAACCGAAATTGCCTCCAGCATTTGGTCTCTCAATTTACCTTTTACTTGGCCTTATTTTACTTGCCCTCCCAATACAGAATCTCCCCAAACCACTCCCTTATACTTAAAAAATCATTTCCTTTTCTTTCTACTAAGGCCTAGACTTGAAATCTAGATTCCACCAATTTTATGCACCCAAGGGAAATTTTGATTGGATAAATGGAGAAAGAACTAAAGTACAATATATGTCCTGTGCTGACGCTGGTGCCAAGTTTTACAAAGACCTGAAACTGCAGGAATGAAATGATTTGTAGCTTTATGTTCATGGCAGAGGAAGTAGCTTTTTTAAGAAGCCATTTCTATGGTGTGGGGTAGAAAGTCAATTCTAGAATCTCTGTCTAGAATTTATTTTCTCAGATTGAAAATTTCTGTGAAATATCTGTAGTTTTAACAACTTCTTTCTACCACAGTTTATATTTTGATAAGAATTCTGACCAATAAGAGCCACATATATCCATTTCAGGTTGTCAATTTTTCATTTTTTTCCCCTACTTTTGAGAAGGTCCAGAGAATAATTTTATGTAAAACCAATAACTTGCAAAGTATGATAAAGTAGGCCTAAAAATAGGACCACAAAGAAAATAATTAAGCTAAAAACCTAACTTTCAAAATTTGCTTTACTGTAACTTTTAGAAAAGATTCATGAATGTGCTAGACTTCTCACCTATACTAGTTATATCAGAAGACTTTCTAGAGCAATCGGGACTTAATCAAAGGTTAGAAACCTTAATAGTATAACAAAGAAAGTGTCTTGAAGGACCATACGGAATTCTTACTCTAGAACATAGTATTAATAAGTAGCAGGTTCCAGGAGCCTGAATGATAGGGAAATATGCCTATTCCATCAGACTGCTTTTCTTCTCTTGTTCTTTGTAGCCTTTTCTATGCAATAGAAGAAGGCACTGGATATTTCTTACTGTGCCACTTACTGTCACTTTTGGAACTCCGTTATCACTAAATGGCTGCCTATATTCACAGCAGACATGGCACTGGCCTCCAACAGTCTAGAGGGTTTTATTGATGACATTAGAATATCAAGGGGAAACAGTTACACTAGATCACTAGAGTGCTTTTCCAGATGACCCTTGATAATTAAATGTTTTTGGAGTTGGAAATAAGAGAAATGCCTGCCCACCACACCACCAGTGGAGTGTGCCAGATGGTACCTACACTACAAAGAGGACCCTTAACAGTCCGTGGGTAAAGTTGTCAACTTTGGTTAAAACTATGAGGGTGAATAAATCATTAACAGAAACAGAACAGAGAATAATTATAATGCATGTCCAACTGATAAGGTAAACTGGAATTGGAAGCCAGAATTAACATGTAAAGGCAGCCTCACTTAGGGTGATAACTGAGAACTGCAGAGGCCCCGAGGACCCTGCGGGCTCCCTAGCGTGTCAGGCAACAACTTTCCAGGCAGAAACTTTCTGACAACTAATTCACTGTTTTTGTGTGTGAGTAGGATCAAGAAATTCTTTCTCAAATGGGTGTCTCTCTCTTTAACAATGGTAAGAGAAACAGTATCCACAAACTTTTAGATGTGGTATGGAGCAAAGCAAACAGCAAGGGACTAAAAATATTTATTTTTACTTATTCCATTTGAAAAAATGATCTTAGGTTAAAGGATTTAACAGTCAGCAAGTCTGATCCAAAATGTATACACTGAAACTTTCTTTTAGATAATCATAACTGTTCAGAAATTATTATCTACTTAGGCTAGGAGATTCTGAGCTGAAAACTAAAAGTACAAAATTGAAGCACAAAATTTTCAGTAGTTAAAGAGTACAATAAACAATTTATTGCTTAGTAAACTATTTCTGGCATGAGAAAATATGTATAACAATATATTTGCACTTGTACATCTATTGCCAAGTTTAAGAAATAAAATAGAATCGAAGTTGTAATTTATTCCTCCCAGAACTCATCTCTGATGTTCTTGCTTACAGATAACCTCTACTCCACATTTGGCATTTAAACTCTGCAAATTTTTATATTTTATTTTGTATGGAGTTGTAGTCAAACAGCATGTAATTTATTCTGCATGTATTAAAATTATATTAAAGATATTGTACTTTATGATCACCTGGAACTTGCTCTTTCAGTCAATATTTTAAAATAAATTATCCATATTATTACTAGAGACTCTTGTTTTTTCATTTTAGTGAGTATTTGCTTCAGTGTTATGTGACTAAAGCAACTTCTTGATTTATTCTCCTGAATAAATATTCATATTATTTTCAATTTTTTAAAATTACAAATAAAGCTATCAGGAACATTCTTGTGTATGTCTCCTTGGGCACATGTGGCCGTTTCTTGGGGAAATGTAACTGCTGAGTATAATACATGTGCATCTGCTACTTCACTAGAGAGTATGAAATTGCTCTCCAGAGGTGCTGTGACAATTTACAAATCTCCCAGCAGTGAATGAGAGCTTCCTTTGCCCCACGCCTTACCATTAGTTCTTGCTATTTTTTAAATTGTTGCCAATTTAATAGGTGTGAAATTGTGGGTAATTATTAATTTACATTTTCCTCATTACTAATGGGTTTGAGCATTTTTTGTATATTATTGACTTTGTGGGTCCCTTTTTCTGGGATTTGCCTTAATATATTGTCAGCTCATCAAAACCTAAGTTGTTTCATTTTGTTGAGAATTTTTAACTCTTTTGAAGCAGAAAGAGTTTTGTTATCTTTGCAGGTGACAACTTCAGATGTCACTCACACAGTTTTAGAGGGAACAGTGCTCACTGTTGAAAGAGTATACAATACTATCAGAAACAGAAATTAAGGAAATGATCCCACTTATAATCACATCAAAATGAATACTTAGGAATAAACTTACCTAAGGAGGTAAAAGACCTGTACTCAGAAAACTATAAGACATAAATGAAACATTTAAGATGACACAATCAGATGGAAAGATATACCATGTTCATAGATCAGAAGAATTACTATTGTTGAAGTAACCACACTACATAAAGCAATATACAGACTCAGTGCAATTCCCATAAAAACACCAAGGGAATTTTTTTCAGAACTAAAACAAATAATTTTAAAATTTATGTGAAAACACAAAAGACTGAATAGCCAAGACAATTTTGAGAAAGAAGAATAGAACTGAATGTATGTTCCTTGTTATTAGACCATAATACAAAAGCTACAACAATAAAAACAGTATGATATTGCACAAAAAACAGACACATAGATCAGTGAAAGAGAATAGGGAGTCCAGAAATAAATCTATGCACTTACAGTAAATTAACATATGACCGAGGAAGCAAGAATCTGCAACGGAGGGAAATCATAGTCTCTTCAATAAATGGTGCTGGAAAATCTAGACAGCTAAATGTCAAAAATAAAATTAAAACATTTCTCATACCATAAAATAAACTCAAAATGGGTTAAAGATGTAAATGTAAGACCAGAAACCATGAAATTCCTAGAAGAAAACATTGGTGGAACACTCTAACATAAATCATAGCAATATGTTTTTGCATCTGTCTCCTAAAGCAAAAGAAATAAAAACAAAAATAAACAAATAGGAACTAATTAAAATTAAAATCTTTTTCTTAGCAAAGGAGACCATCAAAATGACAACCTACTCAATGGGACAAAATTTTTGTAAATGATATGACCCATAGGAGTTAATATCCAAAATATAGAAACATCTCATTCAATTCAACATAATAATAACAAATCAAAAGATTAAAAAATGGACAGACAACCTGAATAGTCATTTTTCCAGAGAAGACACATAGATGACCATAAAGCACATGAAAAGATGCTCGATATCATTAATCATGAGAGAAATGTAAATTAAAACTACAATAAGAAACCATCTTATACATGTTAGAATGACTATCATCAAAACTTTCACATATAACACATTTTGGTAAAGATGTGGAGAAAAGGGAATTTTTGTACACTGTGGGTGGGGATGTGAATTGGTGCAGCCAATCCAAAAAACAATATGGAGGTTTTTCAAAAAGATAAAAACTGAACTACCATATGACCCAGAAATTCCACACCTGAGTGTTTAGCCAGTAAAAATAAAGTCACTTATTTGAAAAGATGCATGCACCCCAATGTTCACAGCAGCATTATTTATAATAACCAAGACATGGAGGAAACCTAAGTGTCCATGAACAGATGAAAGGATAAAGAAAGTGTGATATCTATATCTATCTATACAATGCAATACTACATAGCCACAAAAAAAGAATAAAAAATTGCCATTGCAACAACATGGATGGACTTGGAGGGTATTATGTTAAGTGAAATAATTTTGACAGAGAAAGACAAATACTGTACAATGCCATTTATCTGTGAAATCTAAAAAATTAAACAAATTAATGAATACAGCTGCAAAAACATCCAAATCCATAGAGAATAAATTAGTGGTTACCAGTGTGGAAGGAAAGGGGAGTGGGAGGGGTGACATGGTTTAGGAGATTAAGAGGTAAAAACTACTATGTATAAAATAAATAAGCTGCAAGTATATATAGTACAACACAGGGAATATAGCCATGTTTTACAATAATTATAAATGGAGTATAGCCTTTAATAATTATGAATCATCATGTCAATCTAAAACTTATATACTGTTACACATCAATATAACTGAAAAAACCCCATATAAATAGCCATAACTGCCCAAACAGGTAATGCTATTCTGGTAAAGGGGAAGAAGCTGGCAGATGAAAGCTTTGCCACGCCCACTTGTTGATTCTCAGAGCTGAGTTTAACTTCTTGTTTTAATCTGCTCATTTATTTTTGCTCAGTTATTTTAGAAATTGTAAATACACTTCACTTTCTTGTCTCACAGTATTAAGTGCCTCATGAGTATTAAAAAAAATTAAAATTTTGGTCTGTGTGGTTTTATATCATTCATTGTTGAATACTTTAAAGTAGTACACATTAAACAGTATATTATTTTTTAATATGAGGCTAATTACAAGCCTACAGAAAAATTGAAAGAACAATACCAAGAGTTCCCTTACATTTCTCATCATGTT